>NW_022987646.1:747500-1485000 GCF_902827165.1 Trematomus bernacchii
CGGCCGGCGGGCACGTTCTTGGGGTTACAGTAAAACAAGCGTCTAATGACACCCCCTGTAACCACAGCAAAGGGGGGCCACGCGTCACCAGCACTAACCCAGGAAATGCTTTGGTTGGCCACAGGGTAATTGGGACTGTCCCATGTAATTTGGGCGGAGAGGCAGGCAAGTTTGGCCAGCGCTCCTGCACTTGTCTCTCCCTGGCTGTTGGTCAACCACACAGCACCACAGAAAACGACAAGGGATGGAGGGAGGGAGGGAGGTGGAGAGATGGAGGAGATAAGAGATAAGGCAGCAGTTGAGGGAAATGGGAGAACAAGTGAAGGCAGAATACTTGAGAGGCTTCATGGAAAGAAAAGTCAATAGAAAGCAGAAGGAAACTGTAGAGATTGACAGAGCGGATTAGCAATGTGTGTGCGTGTGCATGTGTGTGTTTAAAAGAGTGTCACAGTGAGTAGAGAAAGTGAAGCGTGGCGTGTGTATGGTGGGCATTATTTTTCCCCACACAGGTTCTTCTACGCTGAGGCAGATGGAAAATGGGAAAGGGGAGCAGGGGGAAATTCAGCTTACTCAGGTCTTCTGCTCCAGCCGTGTACTCATCGCAGTGTGTGTGTGTGTGTGTGTGTGTGTGTGTGTGTGTGTGTTTTCTCTGTCTGTCAGGTCCTCTTCACAAGCAGCGCTCACTTTAAGTGGGACAGACAGCTGGAGGACTAAAGAGTTCTGTGTGCTGGCCTGAAACCACAGGTGTGTGTTTGTGTGCAATTGTACCTACTGTATGTGTGTGAATGTTTTTGTGTGTGTGTGTGTGTGTGTGTGTGTGTGTGTGTGTGTGTGTGTGTGTGTGTGTGTGTGTGTGTGTGTGTGTGTGTGTGTGTGTGTGTGTGTGTGTGTGTGTGTGTGTGTGTGTGTGTGTGTGTGTGTGTGTGTGTGTGTGTGTGTGTGTGTGTGTGTGTGTGTGTGTACATATTTCTATTTTGTATTTTGGTGTCAGTGAGTTCAATGTGGTGGTCATGCATCTGTGCGTGTTTAGTTTGTGTGTAGTGGTGTGTGTGTTCACTGGACTACACAGTGAGTGACTATCAGGTGTTTCATTGTGTCCCTACCTATGTTAGTTCCTAAACACATGACTGTGCACTAGGGTGTGTGTAGTCTCTTTGTGTTTGTAGTGGCTGCTGTGTCATACCTGTCTGTCTCTGCAGATTTCTTTCGTATTAGTGGAATTAGACGGCTTGTTCCGCATGTTGTCTGTGTGTGTGTGTGTGTCCTGTCTGCTTATCTGTCTGTGTTTTCTTGGCTTGCTTTTGTGTGTGTGTGCATGAGCAGAAATATGTCTGCACTCTGCTTAGGTTTGTGTGTGTGTGAGCGTGCATATATAAATGTGCAAGAATGTGAGTGTGTGTGTTGCAGGCTAGGGGTCACCGGCAGGTCCTCATCTCCTCAGACCAGACCAGACGATGAGGAGGGGAAGCGGCTCGGTGCAGAGTGCAGTGGTGTGCTGTGTAGCAGTCTCCAATCTGGGACATGGCCTTGGGCTGCGACTAAATGAAAAATGAAACAGTGCAGCAGCGGGGCCTTAAATGTTTGTAAATCGGAGACGGGCTAAACCAAGCTTAACACAAAAACACACACAGAGCAGACTGCAAACAGATCCCCCACAGAACAGCACCCTCTGACCTGCTTCCCTGGCCTGGTTCTGGCCCTGTTCTAAACCTGGTCAGGTACACACCAAAGGCCATTTCTCCACCACTGGCCTGCTCTGGGTTTATTTTCCTTTTAAAGGCTGCTTTGTTTTCATGATTAATCAGAGTGAAGGGTTCTCAAGCAGGATTCATGACTGCAATTGAACGCAGTTTTAACTTCAATAAACAAAATATTTAGCAAGTGTTGTTGTTCTTTGCCCCAGATTCTTGCGTAACTGTAATATGTTTAACAAAGCACAGATGCTGTATCAGCCTGGAGACATAGGTCTGCGTTACAGAGGGAGAAATACCGGGGGAGAGACTTTTTAAAAAAATATCACTACCTTTGGTTCAACCACAACACACGTACTCATACAGCCAGGGCCAAAGGCTGGCCGAGCCTACTCGGTTAGTATCATGTTTTCTTTGTGACATTTGGGTTCTGCTCGCCACACGTGGCTGGTGGGGGGATATGGGGTAATTCAGAAATACTTTTAAGTGAAAACACAGGGGAGGAAGGGAGGAGGAGGTGTAAAATGTGATGGAACAGGAGATGAGAGACAAAATGGAAGAGATATACAGAGTGAGAGACAAAATGGGGTGAGGTGAGTGAGGGGGAGAGGGTCCTGCCATAAACAGAGGGAGTACGGTGCACATTGCACTAGGGACCAAGAGAATTTTAAGCCTTTTTTTTTTCCTGCAGTTGAGGTTATGAGTTGTTTCATTTCAGGAAGGACTCGCCAAGACAAAACAGTTCCAGTATCCCTGCACCATTACAGCAGACAATGCCAAACCTCTGCACAGCTGGGAAAGTCCAATCTGACTCATTTGTGGATTCCATTCAAAGTCTTTGCATACAGATGGAGAAATACTGCTGCAGTGTAAATAAGACTGGAATAGTGAAATACAACACCATGCAGCCCGTCCTTTCCTCTCATCCACTTCAAAACTTTGCCCGATGAACAGAAGCTTCCGACCAAATGTCAATCATGTGTGACCCCCATCGCATGACTGACATTTAATTACTTTTCCTCTTTTTAAAAAGTCCTATAAAGACTGTTAAGGTACTGAGAGGGATGGCTTGAGAATAGCTGTGAATTAAGTACAGAGATGGTGGCTATTAGGCCAATTATGTTGTGAGATATTTTTTTCTATTTTAAGACTACTGAAGTTAACTTTGGCTCTGCCATCTCCACTCTCAACAAAAAGTCTCAACACCAGTAAAGTGTCTCCACTGTTATTCATGGGAATGCAGATTCCTTGCTATGGCCTTGCTTTCATTCAGTTCTTTTTCTTTTGGTAAAAGAAAGTCACAGGCTTAAGTAGTCCGACAGCCACTACAGATGACACTCTTTCACCCATCCATCCATTAGTCTGCGTTGTCCTTCCTTGTCTCCTTCACTCGTCTTTCTGCACTCTCATCCCTCCCTCCTGCTCCCTCATTCTCTGTCCTCTTCCTCTTTCATCTCAGGCCAGACATGCCCAACTGTAGCCAATTAGCATTTTTCTCCCTCTCCTTTTCTCTTTTCTCCCCCCCCCCTTCTCTTCCCCTCCATTTTTGCCCTCTTTTCTCTCCCCTCTCTGTTTGTTGTGTAAATTAGATTTGGGGTCTCTAGACAGATTTTGTACTGTTTAAGCTCTCTCTTTCTTCTGCTCTCTTTCTCTTAACATGAATAAACCTGCTGGCAATTAAACATTTATGGAATTGGCATGCCCCCATTTATCCCATCTCACTCCCTACCTCTCTCTCTCTCTCTCTCTCCCTCTCCCTCTCCCTCTCCCAGCCATTCACCTCTAACCTGCTTTTATCCAACACTATCACTCCTTTTTTCTTCTCATGTTTTCGCTCTGACGCTCATATTGTCTCCTGCCTCCTCACCTTTCACCACCTGCTACACAGGTCATCCAGTCCCTGCACTCGTTCATCCTCATCCTTCACATCTCTCTCTCTCTCTCTCTCTCTCTCTCTCTCTCTCTCTCTCTCTCTCTCTCTCTCTCTCTCTCTCTCTCTCTCTCTCACTCTTTCTCTCACTCTCTCTCTCTCTGGGTGGAATAGGGAAATGATTAGTGAGAACACATTCAGATTTTCCTTCCATGTGTCGTGCCAGTGAAACGCCCGTGTGCCCGCAGCATTTGGGACAGCTGTGCCAGGGAAGAAGTTGTGTGTGTGTGTGTGTGTGTGTGTGTGTGTGTGTGTGTGTGTGTGTGTGTGTGTGTGTGTGTGTGTGTGTGTGTGTGTGTGTGTGTGTGTGTGTGTGTGTGTGTGAGAGAGTGTGTGTGTCTGTCATGGATAAGAAAGACCAAGGTTGAAAAGCAACAGAGCGTAATACAATTAGCAGCACTTGCATCACATACATGAGGAACTGTGTAGCTGTGTACACTGCGTGTGGTGGCTGCGTGTGTTTACATCTTTGTATGTATGTCTGTGGGAGTGCACATGCTTGCTGCTTACACATCACAGATGTTTGTGTATCGATAGTGGTTTATCAAGGTGTGTGCAGATGCATGCGAGTGTGTGTAGGCTGTGTGTTTTCAGTCGTGGGAAATCTAATTCTGCTCTTGCAGCCCAGATGTGCTGCATGGTGCTATGAAACCTGAACCCCCCCCCCCCCCCCCCCACCACCAACTAAAGCAGCCCCCTCACCTCCCTTGTCCTCCAAACCCGCCCAGAACTCTGCGTTAAGACACATGTGGAAACAATTCAGCCAATGCCCTGAGCAGGGTAGCCCTCACACACACACAAACAGACGTGTATACACACACAAAGATACACACTCATTTCACACTCACCCCTCTCATATACTATGCACAGACATACACACGCCCAGCATACGCTCACATGTTACTCTCATCTGTCCCCTGTTGAGGTGCTCATTGCATGGCATTTGACAGTGTGTTAACTCTGCTGTGATCCTAAACTGCTATCAGGTTGTCTACACTCAATCAGTAAGTCATGTGTATCCTCGGGATAGCTCCGGGTTTATGGAGGAGGTGAGCGGGGGGCTACACTTTCAGAACAATATGTGCAATATAGACTTTTGGGGATTTGTAACGCTATCAAATGTTATATCAGCCTGATATACCAGTGTGTTGTCTGACGAGATGTGACATAAAGCAAAGGAAAATATTAAGTTAATTCTACTTAGGTTGTCTAAATGGCCATACCATATTTGGCTGTCATTACTGCATTTTCAATACAAAACCAACTTTTTTATCAAGTAAAGAAAAACACATTTGTTCCCTTTTGTAGGTTGTTAGCATGTCTGACACTGACTTGAAGATCTGTCATCTTATTTTCTCTCTAAAAGAGAGCACAATGGAATTTATCGATTGCTTTCATTTGTCCAAATTGAGTTGTATTTTAAGACTGGGTGTTTGCAGTCTTGTATTTGTCTTCAACATTAATTCTCCATTTTAAACTGTAGTCACTATTTGTCATCATGAATTTCAGGGCCTTCTGTTCTTGTTTTGAACTACACTTGAACAGTCATACTTTCTGTATCAACACTGATAGAAATTGCTTTTGTTAAGCATACTAACAGTGGCAAAAGTAAGACAAACACTACAATAATTTGATCTCGTTGCAGCGGTCACCACTAAAAACGTTAATTTCTTCTTGGGGCTGTGCAGAGAGCTAACTTGAACACATTCTGCACGGTACCCAACAGCCATTGTGATGTCACAATGCATTCTGGAATTAGAAAATAGAAGACAACAACTATATCTGTTCTTTACAAATCATTATATTTTCTTTGCACTGCTTAAATGGTTTAAGGTGATATGATCTGACCAGCTTACTCTAATTTATTGAGTCCAGTTTTTTTTTGAGACCACACAAACTGGTTCATTGATATATGTTCACTCATATTGAAAGGTGTATTGCTTTTATGATTCAGTCCTCAAACAATAAATATGTTCTGATCTGATCTGGGACATTTTGAATACTGCTTTTAAGTTTAACCTGTCAGATTTGTTCTCCAGATGTGGGCAGTGTGCGGAGCCAGGTGTAGCTTAAGTTAGGTGGAACAAATGGCAACCACCACAGCTGCGGATGATAAAAAAAATAGATACTCATACAAATGAATCAAGTTAACACACCTTCCAAATAACCATTCAAGTTATTAGTAACATCTGTGCTTTTCCTACTAAGTCAAAATGGCTTTCGGTGAAATAGTCCTTTGGCAACCTAATAAAAAGTCAGCATAGACGTAATGATAACACTACTTGTTATATGTACCATTTCATTGGAATTGCTTTGCATTAAATCATTTGAGTCTATTGTATTTCCTTTCAGCTACTGGTATTAGCAAGACCTGTATAATTAAAATAATTAATAATCCATTACCATTTATACTTTTAACTAAACTAAACTGTTAACTTCAGTACAGTAACGCTTTCACAGTGCCAGCATCTAGAAGCATTTACAGGGAATGCACCTCGAGGCACTTAGGCTCAAAGATCCAGCTGTTGTTGTCGCTGCTTGACTCTGATACAGTGTGTGTGTCCATCAATAAAGAAACACGCATGTCTGAACACACAACCAAATCACTGACATACGTTCGTAGAAATACTACGAAAAAAGGACCAGTGCACTCATTAAGTAATACGCAGTTTAAATGGGCTTTGTTTTTTAACTGCACTATGGTAACACACAGTTTGAAATGTGATTTTCAAAGTGTGAGAAAGTGTGTCGGGTCAGAAGAGAGTAGAGGCTGGGTTGTTTTTGATAAAGCCAAAGTGCAGAAACAAGCCCATTTCTGTAATTTAATATTTCACTGCCTTCACATCTGGAGCTGCATGTAAAAATGGAAAATAGAGGGGTGGGATATAAGACTGACATGGAGAGAGGGAGGAAGAAAGAGGAGAGAAAAATACACCCTTCTCTCCAGCACACACATCTATAGCCTTCACTCACTCACTGCTCACACTATGACCACATGCTTGTCTGCGCACACACACTTTTACGGTAACACAGGATGCATACTTGCTGCATGCACTTATACTTCTTGTCGTTGGTTTTCGTTCTCCCTCTCAATCAGTCTTTCTTCTTTTTTTTTTTACACAAACACACACCACTCTGTGGTGACTGGTGTTGTAAGTTGGCGTGAGTGTGTAGGTGATCTGGGTGTGATTACTGCTTGGCTCTCCGACAGCTCTGATGATGACATTCAGTGCTTTGAGCTCCTCTGGGCTGGGCCCGCTCCAAACACAACCAGGCAGTACATTTTCTCTACCTCGCAACCATGCATACATATGTCCTGGAACCAATGCAACGCACACTCTGTGTATTGTATCTAACCTTCAGTTGCACATTCAGGTTCTGGTCAGGAGTGAGGACTAAAGACACAACAACAAAATACCAAGTAGCTGTGTGTTCACATAATCGTCTCTGTTGTACACACGCTATGCTCATCACTGTTTTGTTGTTTACAGCTGAAGAAAAAGTGCAACCTGTTCTTGGAGCTGCGGCTTCTCCTCGAATCTCTTCTATCTGTCTGTGTTGTCACCACCTCAGTCTGTATCCCATTTGCTCCAAGTGTCTGTTTGCCTCATTGAAGTGCCAAGCTCAGAGAGCAGCTGTGTGATGGATCGTTGCTATCAAGACGGAGTCAACATATGTACACACACACACACACACACACACACACACACACACACACACACACACACACACACACACACACACACACACACACACACACACACACACACACACACACACACACACACACAGTTGTGGGGCTTCATGCCCAGATTGTGTTAATCCTCTCAGTCCTCCACATATTTCTCTACACCCATCAACGTCAACACCGCTTTGATGAAGACACACACACGCACACACACACTTACTACTCTCCATCATTATCATTGTTTCAGCTGGAGAAGAGTCAGCGCTTTTGTTTGTAATTACAGCGGTTTGAAGCGAAGAATTTTCAAGAAGAGAGAAGAGGATGGATGTAAAAGGAAAAAAAATAAAGAGTAGGTCAGAAAAAAACACACCAGCATGTCTGTGACATATTAGTCAAATTTTACCGTAATTGTTGTTCGACCCCATCCCACACTTGTAAAAAGAAGAAAAATAAATACTTTGTGAATGTGCTTAGCAGTGGATTGCTTCCAAGGGTTGTCTGGTGTGTTCTGTACAAAGGGCAAAGGAGCTTTGTGGCTGGCTGGTATGGCTTTAAAAAACATTACTGCTATGGGTAGAGGCCTGTTCCGCTTCCTAAGCCTGGGGCTTCAGTTGGGATTGACCCCATCAAAGCAGAATAGATTGTACCATTTGTAGAGGTACTAAAGAGTCTTCAGCTGTAGTCTTTCAGTTTCCCTAAAATCAAAACGAATCCCTCAGTGTAAAACCCGAGATAAAGGAAACACGAAACCAACTTGCTTCCCTTCCATCTGGACATGTGGTGATAAGCCAACCTGGGGATCTTAAAGAGAGAATAGAATAATTGATTGATGGATTGATTGATTTACTTTCCAACCTATCGATTCAACATCAAAGAGAGCAAGTCTGTTTGTCAGAAGCATGAGCTTGTTTTACTGAGGAACAGAACTGTTCAGAAACAACACTGCTGAATGATGACAGGCACGTGGCACACAGCAACATCCACACAGCTTGCAGCGATCCCTCAGGCTACATAAAACACAAGCCTCGTTAAAGCCTGTGCCCCCACTGTGACGAGCAAGCGAAGGTCACAGTTCAGGGATAAGGGTCGGCATGAGTCAAATCAGAGGACAAGGGGGAGTTACTGTAGAAGACAATACTTTCCTGCCATACCATAATCCTTCCAGTTCAATCTGTTGTACTCTGCCAATTGTATTATGTTGGTTTTTGCACCTAGTAAGGTCCTTTAATTGTTTCACCTTACCCCCCACACTCATATGTATGTCGGACAACATCTTCGCAATGAGCACTGTTCCACTTGTTTTTCTGTGCACAGGCTCATTTCAACTAAGAGAAACTGGTTATTCAAAAGCACTTCAACTCACGCCTGAAACGTATACACAAATGCACAAACACACTCTCACACATCCTCACATGCAACTGCTTTAAAACTCAAAAGCGCTTGGGGAGGTGTGTGACCCACGTACGTCCTCTCCTGACTCCCTGTGTTGCCCAACAGGGAGTGTTTGTGTGGTATCCAAGGGCAACAGCTGGAGAGGGTGGGGGAGGCTGATGTAGAGAGGCAGGGCTGCAGCCACACTTTCTACTCTGGTTTGTTTGCATGTCTGATTGCTGTATGTGTGTGTGTGTGTGCCTGCAGAGCATGCAGGTGGGCTTATGCAAGATGTCATTGTGTGGCTATGTTTGTGTATGGCTGTGTGTGTGTGTGCATTTGTGCATGCATGTGTGTGCCAAAGTAGTGTGTGGAAAGTGTTGTTGTCCACAGGCTAACTGTTACTGACAAGCACACACTGACTACTGGAGTCAAAAAGTTAAACGCACTCTATGCTCTTTTCTCTCCCCGGAGGCTCCCTCTTTCTGCCTCTCCAACTTTCTCTCCTCCCATTTTTATTTTCTATATTTTTCTCTCTGTCACACTCCTGCTTTTTCTCTCTCCCTGACGATTTCTTTCTTTTGCTCCCTCCTCCCTCCTTCCATCTCTGATGATTTTAGCAGAGGTGTGACTCATTGGGCATCGAGCCACAATGTCAGGTAGTGAGGGGAGGGCGGGAATGAGGTAGAAAGAGAGAGGGAGAGAAAGGGAGAATGAGAGGGGGAAGGAGAGTTATTTTAAAAGCGGTGAGGTATAGTGCAAGGGGGGGGCAAGAGATATGCAAAACAGAGTGGAATGTGCAAGAGGGAAAGAGTGAGAGTGAAAAAGGGAGACTGTGAAGAGGGAGGGGTGTACAGTCAGCTCAAGGAAAACATAAAAAAGGAGGGAAATGAATAATTTCTGCAAATGGTTTCCGTCACGATTAACTTTTTTCCTCCGTGCATGTTTTCTCGATTCTCATGTTTTGGCCATGCAGCACACACTCTGAGCGGACCGATGTGTTTATGTGCAAACCTGTTCATGGGCAGGCCTCCATTCATGCCTTTTTATGCTTTAAAGTAGCTAATTACCGAGGGGCTCATTAATATACACCCGCCTCCCAATAAAAAAAGACCCAGAGGAAATAGAGGAAGTGGAGGAAGGACAGAGTGTTTTTGGAGCAGTTTGTAGATAAATGAAGATTGCTGGAAAAGGGGAAGTGGAGGTACAAAGGGTGGACAGGAGGGAACAAAAGAGAAGTGTGATTATGAAGATGTGGTACAGAGAGGGTTACACAGGCACATTCATGTTCACGTGTGTCAATCAGACTCCATTTGTGGCCCCTAAGGCAGGGGCTCTCCACTCTCATCTCAGCATTGGCATTCGCCCACACACACACACACACGCACACACACACACACACACACACACACACACACACACACACACCACACACACACACACACACACACACACACACACACACACACACACACACACACACACACACACACACACCTACGTACACACATGGCTGCATATGGATATTCTTGTATCCTCTTCCTTGTGATAAGACATTTTACTTCATGCCCTAAGGTTCGGGCCACCCTGAGGAAAAGCATATACACATGCATTCACAAGCACACACACGAACAAACTCACACACACTTGAGCTTTGACTTCTGTCCTCAGTAGACACTAGGTGTGTGCCAGAGACATGTCTCTTTCTGTCTCCTGTCTGCCTTTTTTCCTTCCTCGTGTTTTTCTTCCTTCCCTCACATCTCAGATCATCTTGTTGAAAATGATGATAAATTACAAACATTCAATTATGAAATGGGACTGTATTGAAAATGATGATTGTTGTTTCATTTCACCAACACATTGCCATGGTGTTGTTTGTAATGATTCAGATGTTGCGCAGATCCACTCTCTGGAGCCTTTTCTCAACACTGCCCCCTTCAGAGCACCGTACACAGCACATGTAGAAAAAGAGATGCCACTGTTTGATTTATTTGTTTTACTTTGTAAAAACACTCCAAGTAGTGTCTGTAAACACAAAGACAGGCAGCATTGTGTAACTAAGGATGCATGTCAGCTTTTCTGTGTTTTCTAAGCGCACACAACCCGATGCACTCACTCCATCCAATCTACAATTGTACTTTGCTTATACAATATTTTACTTTGGTGCTTTTATGAACTCTCAGCGTGTGTATGCACATTATGATTAATTGGAAACCGGCCTGATCCATCTAGTGTATTTCAGCAGTGGTGACAGAGGCATGGGGAAGATCAAAGTCATCCTGATAGATTGCTATCGACACTCCCACCTGTTCCCTCTGGAATTTCCTCTCTTCCCAGCATGTGTGCATGCGCGTGCACCTCTGTTATGTCTATCAGTCTGTTTGTGTTTCTGCATGTGTGCCTTAGTTTGCATCTGTTACCAGGTGGACCTGTGTGCGAGTGCATGTGTGTGTCTGTGTCTGTGTGTGTGTGTAGTCTGTTTCAACACGTCTACAACTTGCGGGAATCTTATAATCTGGAGCTGGAATATGTGCTCATGTCTGTGTCTGTCTAGCCCTGCTCCACCTCTCTCTTTTTCTTGCTTTCTTATTCTCTCACTCTCTCTTTCTCTCACTCTTTGACAGCTCTAATAAGTTCAGTAGATCAGGTTACACCCCTCGATACATGCCAACTTCTCCCTGCTTTTCTGTTCTCTTTCTAATTCTGTCTTCTCTCTTTTGCCCATTTCATATAAATGCTCACCGAAAGACACTTTTCTCACGAACATGAGGATACAGACACACACACACACTAAGTGAGACACACTGCATGCACGCACTGTCTCTGCAGGCCTCTCAGGTTGCTGACATTTTCCATCTTTGCACATATAAAGTAATAATAATAATATTAGTGGGTGTGACAGAGCAAGGGTCCATTCACTGCCACTGCCAGCCTCCTATAAATATCCCCCTTTTTGGGGGAAATGGAGAAGCAGCAGAGACCTTCAGTTTACACAGCTGAGGAGCATGTGGACGAAACCCTCTACTCTCTCTCATTCCCTCTTTTTCCTTTCTCTACTTTCCTCTATCCCTGCTCTTCATTTTCCTATCTTTTCACAACTCCTGCCACTGTGTGTCCCTTATATTATTCTGTTTTCTTTCTGTGTTTTCACTTACCTCTCACCTGCCTTCCTCCCCCATGATTTCTTCCACCTATGTCTCTTTATCTTGCTTGGCCTCCCACCTTTCCTCTCACCCTGACATCGTTCTTTTTTCTGTTTGTCTCCTCTGATGAATATTGTGCTGACACATTGGACAGAGTTCATCAGGTTATTATGGAAACTGTGGAGAGTGATGAGGTGAAGCTAATTGCAGGTGGAAGTCACCCTCCCTTTCATCACGTCTCTGTGTGTTGTTGTCTGTTCACTTCCCTTTGCCTTCTGTCTCCCTCTGTCTCACTTCCGCACACACACACAGATACATCTGCTGAAGTAATCAAAATAATCTCAGGAGCCATACAAGCTCTCTCTCACACACACACACACACACACACACACACACACACACACACACACACACACACACACACACACACACACACACACACACACACACACACACACACAAATGTACAAATATACATGCAGTGTTTTCAGACCTTGAACAATACAACGAACGAACACACTAATGTTTAAACCTCAAAAGCGTTCAAGAGTTCAGAAAACAATACTTGTTGTAATAACCCTGATTTATACAATGACAGCTTTCATGCGTCTTGGCACACTCTCCACCAGTCTTTTTAATTGCTGTTCTGTGACTATGCCACTCCTGAAACAAAAGTTCAAGCTGCTCGGCTTGGAGTAAAGTCACCCAAAATATAGTCGACATCTTTTTTTATCTTGATCACATTCAAGAGGTTGTTATTAATGAATGAACTGACTAAATGACAATAATTTGATTGGACAAAATGTGAATAAAATAAAAACGTATATTCTGAGTACCACGACACACATCACATCACATATGGAGCTTATTTTAAATGTAAATGTGAGACAGTGAAGGTTAAAGGTCAAGGGTGTCCAAACTGCGGCCCGGGGGGCAAATGCGGCCCGCAGGTCATTTTGAATCGGCCCAGAGCCCATTCTGAAAGTGTAATGAAATATGGCCAACAAATGAAACTTGTGCTTGTCTTGTATTGTACTTCTTAAATATATATGTAAACATATATTACACATTATTCATGTGTTAATAAGCCAACTTTTAAAATAAATTCAGTCAATTCAATTTGAAAACATTTTCTAACAAATCTAACTTGATAAGAAAAAAGCCCAATAACTTATTTCTTACTCTGAACTTATTTCTTTAAAAAGCGTGAAATATACCCTTCACATTTCCCCCTATGATAAGCAATCTGAGGATCCTGTTTTAAGGAATGAGCTGCCAAAAAAATAAATGAAACCCTGTGGAGAGCTGGGATCTAGGCTGTTTTTTCTTAAAGCATATTCAAGAAACAAGCTTAATTTACCTACACTTGATTGATTTCGCTGACTTATAACTTAATTTATGAGGCAATACACCTCACCTCTGTTGAGCGGCCCAGCCCTTGTTATATTTTTCTTTATGTGGCCCTCGGTGAAAAAAGTGTCGACACTGGACACCCCTGTTAAGGTGGAATATTCTTCTTCGGCCCGTCTTTAATTGGTCTTTAGCTCCACCTTGTGGATTTTCTGTGTCAACGCGGCAAAACTCCTATTTTCAAAAGAAGATGACGTCATTTAAACTCAATCCGGGAATGCCGAAAATATGTATCAGTTATTATAATTTAGAGACATTGGCAGGGGAAAGTGCCAGAATCATTCACGTGAGCTATCTGAGGACAGGTATTTTGAACAAAAAAAATACCTTTGCGTTTCTTTCAAAAATGTTCCCTGACTTCATTACGATCGGCATGTCCAGTATGTGTTACTGGCTTTTAAAGAATGTATATATCATTCTGTTGCAGTGGTTTAGCCTAATAGTTACTTCATTTGCTGTTTCCACTCTGTAGAGCGAGTGTTGAAGGGTACGGGACCCACATTATGAACAACCACATGCCTTTGTACATAGAGTGCTTTGCCTTTGATAATACTGTACTCCGAATCTGACATACAAAATAAAATACATTACTAAGGCTCTGATTGCGATTGTTTTTCCTCCAGAGAAGTGTATTTCACTGCAGTTTTTAATGGTCTGACTCGTGTTGTTAAAGAGCAGCTCAGAAAGCATGCTTGTCTCTTGTAGAAGTTTGCAGAAAAACAGACTTTCTTCTGTATAGGTTTTAAATGCTCTAAATGGAATACGTTTCGTTTATTGTAAGCAATATTATGCATTTTTGGTTTACAGAAAAAACTGCTTTGTAAAGTCACATTTTCCAGTTGTCCACTGATAAAAGTATTATTACATACTCTGCTTCGAAAATAACAATACATACATAAACGGATTGTTATAATGGGCGAGGCTGCTGACAATAAAACAAGTCCTGGTTATCTTGTTTAATTGAATGTGCTTTTTTTTGGTCAGGGACATACTCAATAGTCAAGAGGAAAAGACACGATCATGTGTATAAAGTCAACCTCTACAAAGAACGGTAAAATATCATACACCACACTGTACAATAGATGGGCACTGCACCAATAAATAAAGCAAAAACGATTAATAAGATTGGTATAAATAACTTTAACGCTTAAGATGATAGCTGCCCGGTTACTGAAGCAGACAACATTTTTTACAGTATAATAATGTATGGTGTTCTCTTTATTATTTATGCCACAGTAGTTTATACCGATCGATATCCAGTAGATGGCGCACTAAGACCAGAGATAAAAATACCAAAACACTACAGACAATAAAAAATGGCCTCTGACGGGGACAAAGTTACAACTGCTGACAATTAATTGAACAATCCTGATAGGTGCTTTGGGATATGTCAATTAATTAGCTTTTAATGTGTTTTCCCCCAGTTTTGTATATATTAAGTGTTTGTGAGAAGCATATTCTGGGGGGGGGGGGAGCACCCCTTCAGGGGTTATTATATTATCTTATTTATATCCATAAATTGATCCAGCCTGCAGTGTAGACTAATTGTCACATCCAGCAGTAACACATCTCATCCTTTTACTCTCACCAAAACACCCCATGAGCTTAACTTAACGGTCATAAATGTAAATGCACTGTTTATTGTGTATCTTTATAGTCACATTGGATATGTTTTCAGTGTTCTACCTTTGAGTGTGATGATTTCTCAAATGAGCCTGAGGAAGGATTGACAAGAGAGTACTCTTTTGTTACAGACGTGCACAGCTAATAATTTCCTTGATAGCTAACATATTCATCTTATTATGTGAATTGGTTCACAATAGATTAGCTACACTTATATATATGAATCCATTGCTATATTGCGTATGTGTTTATCTGCACAGTCTATACGCAAATCCAGAACGGAAAATGTGATTCAAATGGCCTTTGTATTGTTCAACACCATGTTGAGATGCACTGAGATTACAACAGGCCGGTTTATTTCAACACATTACATTACCGAACAGTACTCAGTAGATGGCGCCACAGCATTGCAAACAAAATGCAATTATTTTGTTGGCTTGTGGACATTGTATGGGTCAATAAAACCTAGCATTTACCTGCTGAAATCCCTGAAAGTTTACTTGTTTACTTCAAACGCGCAAAATAGTTCATTGGTTTCCTACCATTGGCCCTTTACCACTCTTGACCCCACGGCCAACGTTCCATCCTGTGACCCTCCCTCCAGAGTGCAGAGTATCGGGTCACGGTCGAGCGGCAGTTCAGAGAAAGTAATGACTGTCTTTCTGTCTGACAAAGGGGTGAGCGAGGCGATAGGGGCGGATGAGACCAGCTTAATGCTCCGTGTAATGCATGTTAATGTAACAGGCACCGAGGGACCGCCGGCCGGAGTGCTTTGGGATTATTTATCACAAAACATTTGTATTCTTCCGTCGGAGAACGGTTGATCCCGGATAGCTGCACACTAATCCTTCACTCCGTTAATTAAAAAGAAGAGGAAAGCAATGGAACTGGTGGTGGTGATTTTTTCTTCTCCAGAAATGTAATCATTTCTGGAGAAGCTTAACCATCTGCTTGAGGTTAAGTCTGCAAGCAGATTGTGTTTTCTGCTTATTTAAACCTGAGGATTTTAGTTATTTTTTCCTGGTGAGGGGAGGGTGTTGCTTTTCGGGGGCTGCATGTTAGAGAGACAGGTCGCTGACACTCTTCAGGGAAAAGTACAAGAGTACTTATGATGTAACATCTTGTTCCATAATGAGCACTAATCATTTGGACATTCCAGTTGTTGGCAAAAATAGATCGTAACCTTTTATCTTCAGACAATTTAAATTGCAGACTGAACATAATACATAAACTACATCCCACACCCATTTCCTGATTGCTCAAGTTATTTTTCTCAGTTAGCTTGAAAGAGAAAACACTATGAAACAACCACTTAAAGTTGAGGTATCCCCACTATCCTAGTTTGATTTTCTTGAGGGAAAAGATCACAACAACATAATACATCAACGGAGCTTTGTTTCCTTGATAATTCTCACAGAGGCGCAACCATCAACACCATTTTCGACAGAGAAAGCGCATTCCTCAGGTTTCGAGGGCAATTTGCCAGAAAATGTAGCGTATAGTGTAAAAAGGAAATGCTGCCCCTAGGATGTTTGTGTCTTGTTCTTTTTCTATAATTTCCCTCTCGCTTTTTCCTTCTTTTTAAGTAGCTAACAAGCTCAGCGCTGCCCGGGGGCCAAAGCTGTGTCGTCAGTCCCAAGAAGAGACTTTCAGATCTCAAGCCACCGTTTTACATTAGGATGCCACTCGTGTCTGTCTCGAGACGAACCGGAATCCACAAAGGCATCCTTTAGTTTCTCTCTCTTTCCCTCTCTCTGGGGTTCAGTGGTTGTCTAACTGACCGGGATTAACAGAGAAAAGATTATATCTGAACAAACATGTGCCTCACTCTAAAGAGGCCCGCGCTGTCCTCTTTGTCCTGTAACAACTACAGTGCTCACATAGTATGATCTACTGTAGTCACTTATATATTTTAGTCCTCGAAAACATCCCTTAGCATCATGCTGGCCCTTTTCATCTACAACTGTAAACACATCACCTAAGGGATATTTACTAATCACAACAATAATACCTGATTATAGACAAGTTAGATTAAGGCTTTGTGTCATTGCTTTTATGTTGATTATGTTGATACATGTTCAGGCCTACTTAGGTGAATTAAAGTCGTGTATCATCAGCCCGTGATTGTCACTCTAATCATTTTAAGCTGTAAATGTATACTTGTTTAAATATTGATTAAAATGGAAAATCCTGACGCATCAAAGATTCTTTTTGTGAAACCCAATTTTGTGTGTGATGATTAATGAATAGGACTGTTTTTGCATGTGGGCATTCATCTTCAAAGGGCTCTCATTAAACAGCATTATACAATCCCAGGAGGCCAATGGCAGTGGCCACTGGCCCACTTGAGGAAAAGCGAATGAGAACTTGGGCTAGTGTGCTTCTTGTGTTTTGCACTGCAACATATAATAGTGAAACCCTGGAAGAAAACGTTATGTTTCTTAAGCTATAATGATGGGTTCAACACATCAAAGAAAACTAATGTCTTCCACTGCCATCCCGGGCCTGTAGGGCAATGTGGTGACCAAGACAAATCCTTGTCCATCCTCATCTATTAAATACAGCCTAGAAAACGACACCCACAACACAATTTGTCCCCTAATCCAAATCTGGCTCTGGCGTCTGGTGTCAAATGTACGCCTTCTCGTCTCTTTAATGGGTCAGAGGAACAGACGCGAGGATGTGAAAGGGTTAAACGTCTACAGTAATTAGAGTCGCATTTCGCGTCGGCGTCCTCCAATACGGAGCCTCGAGAATCTACGTCCACCCCCACTATTTCTCTCTCTCTCTCTCTCTCTCCCTCACAACATACACACACGCCTCCCACCAGCTCCTCCAAGTGTCTAATACACTGGAAAATCAAAGCGCGAGCCTCCCCTGTTCACACACCACCAGTGTTGCGCGTGGAGCACAACAGAGAGCGAGAGAGAGGGGTGATTTCACTCTTTTCTCCTCTCCCCTCAGTTGAACTATTCTGTAAACTTATCTGAGCACATACATGTGACAACCTTAGATCTGATTTTTTTAATATGGGACAGGTTTTGCTTTTGTATGTACTTTGTAGCTGTACAGTATGATGGCTTTGTGAGGCAAAATATGTCTGGGTGAGGAGATTTTACGCACGCCGCTGAAATGGATCACAGACTCTCCAGAGGCAGCTGGGTACCGGTGACTGGGCTGGTTGTATGTCTGCTTCTGTGTGCGTGTGTAGTGGACCTGGTTCTTGCCCAAATTCGGTACTCCATTCCCGAAGAGCTGGAGCATGGAGCTTTTGTGGGCAACATCGCCGAAGATCTGGGCTTGGATGTGGCCAAGCTGTCAGCACGTCGGTTTCGTATAGTCTCGGGCGCAAAGAGGCAGTATTTAGAAGTAAACTTGGAGAATGGCATTCTCTTCGTCAACGAAAAGATAGACAGAGAGGATCTGTGTGAACGAAGTCCGAACTGTTTTTTACACTTACAAGTGGTCATTGAAAACCCCTTAGAACTGTACAGAGTGGAAGTGGAGATTTTAGATGTTAATGACAACTCCCCCAGTTTCCCATGGAGCGAGTTTAATATTGACATCACAGAGTCGGCTGCTCCCGGCTCATGTTTCCCGTTAGAGAGCGCACAGGATCAGGACGTGGGCACCAACTCTCTGCGCTCTTACCAGCTAAGCGCAAACGAGCACTTTGTACTAAACATCCAGACGCGCAACGATGGAAACAAGTTTGCTGAGCTCGTGCTGGACACCCCGCTTGACCGGGAAAAGCAAAAAAAGCACGAAATGGTTTTGACTGCCTTTGACGGGGGCTCTCCGGAAAGATCTGGGACAGCAGTGATAACTATTACAGTGTTAGACGCAAACGATAACGTGCCCGTATTTGACCGTTCGGTTTACCGGTCGAGCCTGGTGGAGAACGCACCGCGAGGGACGCTCGTGCTGAAGCTGAACGCCACAGACCTGGATGAAGGATCTAATGGGGAAGTGACCTACGCATTTAGCGGGCACGCACCCCTCAAGGTGCGGGAACTATTCAGCGTGGACCCGTACACGGGAGAAATCCGAGTGAAGGGCATCGTGGACTATGAGAAAGCCAGTGTTTTTGAACTGTATGTGCAGGCTAAAGACAGGGGACCCTCGGCTGTGGCTGTACACAGTAAAGTGCTGGTAGACATCCTTGATGTCAATGACAACGCACCCGAAGTCATCCTCACATCAGTGTCCACGCCTGTGCAGGAAGACGCACCACCGGGCACGGTGATAGCCGTTATCAGTGTAATGGACCGGGACTCGGGAGAGAACGGAAACGTTGACTGCCAAATCCCGAGCAACGTCCCCTTTCAGCTCCATTCCTCCTTTAAAAACTATTACACTCTGGTGACAAGCGAGTTTCTGGACAGGGAAGCGGTGTCTGAGTACAATATCACCCTCACAGCCCGAGACTTGGGCTCTCCTTCGCTCTCCACGAGGAAAACCATCCTCGTTCAAGTATCTGACATTAATGACAACCCCCCGCGGTTCTCTCAGCCTTCATACACTGTTTATGTGACCGAGAATAATGCCCCGGGCGCTTCCATTTGCTCTGTAACTGCATTCGACCCCGATTCTAACCAGAACGCCTATCTGTCTTACTCTATTCTCGAGGGTCAGATCCAGGGCATGCCCGTGTCCACTTATGTCTCAATCAACTCTGACAACGGCAATATATATGCACTGCGTTCCTTTGATTATGAGCAACTTAGAAACTTTCAGATCTTGGTACAGGCGCAGGACGCTGGATTCCCCCCTCTCGCCAATAACATCACAGTCAACGTCTTTGTTTTGGACCAGAACGACAATGCACCTGTTATTGTATCCCCTCTGCCCAAAAACGGCACCGTGGCCACAGAGGTGGTTCCGCGGTCAGTAGACGCTGGGTATCTGGTTACCAAAATAACAGCGTTAGACGCGGACGCAGGACAAAACTCCCGGCTGTCCTATCAGGTGTTGCAGGCTACAGACCCGGGGCTGTTCAGTGTGGCTCTGTACACAGGCGAAATCAGGACTATTCGCCGGCTGGTGGAGAAAGACGCAACAAGGCAAAGACTGGTAATACTAGTCAAGGACAACGGACAGCCGCCTCTATCTGCCACTGTCTCCATTATCCTTACAGTGGTAGACAGTGTTCCCGAGTCGCTGTCAGATTTCGGAGACCTCACACTCAGCCCACAGCCCCCCTCAAACCTCGCTCTCTACTTGATCGTGTCACTGAGCACAATATCTTTAATATTCCTTGTGGCTATTATCGTGCTGGCTGCAGTCAAGTGTTACAAGGACAGAGACACACTCAGCGGGTACAACCTCCCCCCGCTCGCATGCTGCTGTTGCGGGGGGTTTCAGCCCGATCCGCCCCCGGAGGTGTTCAAAAAATCAAACCTCAACCTGCAGATTTCCTCCGCGGCCAAAGTCCCCACAAACTGTATGGAGGTGAATGGAAACAGCAGTCTCTCGCAGTCATATTGTTATAAAGTGTGCTTGACCCCCGAATCAGCCAAAAGTGACTTTATGTTTCTGAAGCCGTGCAGCCCCGGGAGCACGCCGAGAAACAACGAGGCGAAGAGCGCAGAAAACTCGTGGAACGCGCAAAGCCGGAGCGCATCTGTGAACAACGGAGCAACTACTCCTAATGAGGTACAGTGCAATCATCGTATAGTTTAAGACTGTAATATTGCTGGTTATTGCAATCCATAATTTTCTCTCAGTGCCAAACAAACCCATCTCTCTTTTCTATCTGATAAGTATATTGTCTGTGACATTCTTCCACGAAGGTCAAATCACGCATGCCATACAGATTTGAACTCCACTTGAGCAAAAGACTGAGCAAAGCTTTTTTTTCGTGGCAATAATTGATCATTAGTGTGCATTGTAATGTGTTGCACCCGGGAAATTAAATGAGAAAACGTGAGATTACATTGTAATTGACATGGTAATGAAAGTGTAAAGTCCTATCTTGTAAGGAGCATATTCTGTGCCTACACCATGTCTATAGCATCTGGAAAGAATGAAGTGAGATATCAATTACTGTGTGAGAGGAAGAGAAGATGTAGTTCAAATTGACTCCTACTCAGTCTTGGTGAAAGAAAGATAAAGTGGAAAAAGCTTCTTTTAAAAAAAAATAAAAAAATAAAATCATGAACGTAATTGTTTTGGAAACCTTGGAGATTACGATATCACCCAGTGTCATCAATTACTATTCATGCAATGAGGAGACACACCTGCTTTCAGCACATCTACTGGAGATAGAACAAAAGTCAAGGTTATATTTGAGACGAACAAGGTGAATGACATTTATTTGAATTCATTTGCCTTGGATTCTTTTCGACCTGTTCTTTATGTCCTCAAACTAACAATATAGGACAGATAACCTTACTAACTATGCCTCAAGGGCACAAGCAAGGCTGAACCATTATACTACACAATGTGGCCTATTCGCAAAGGGGGGGGGGGGGGGGCTGTCCATTATTGATGAAAAATGGCAAATGGACGGTTTTTGGGAGACAGGGTAGGACATCGAGAGGGGAGGGGGCAAGGACACGGCTGGACTGAGACGTGGGCCGCCTGTAGATCGGTCCCGACGTTATCCTCTGAATGCGAGGAGAGAGAGAGAGAGAGAGAGAGAGAGAGAGAGAGAGAGAGAGAGAGAGAGAGAGAGAGAGAGAGAGAGAGAGAGAGAGAGAGAGAGAGAGAGAGTGGGGAGAGGAGGGGTGGCGAGGAAGGAGGAAGAGGAAAGAGACAAGGAGAAAGACACTTTACAGAGCAGGATGTCTACACCCGTGTTTTCTAAGACCAGGCAGCAGTCCGTCCATGTGTGTGTGTGTGTGTGTATCGCTCATTGTTGCTTCCCTGTTTTTACCAAAACGCAAAGGGACAAAGACACCAGACCCTACCAGGCAGACTGAGAAATGTCAGCTCGGTCCCTGGCACATGCACCTCTGGCCACAAGAGGGATTTCGAGGTCACGGTGATTGTTCTGCCTGCAGCTATATGCTCCTCGAGGAGAAAGTGTCCTTCCTGTCGTTAATTGGTTCCACTAATTCACCCGGTGGTGTCCCTCAGCGTGCACACATCAGTCGTCGTGAGGTCGTCAGTGACACATTAAACCTCAAAGACAAATCTCGATGAAACTATTTTAGCATTATACAAGCCAAGTGCATATGCCTGGTGAAGTTGATGAATTGAAGGTGAACAGAGACATTAAAGACACATTCAAGCGTGTAAGACAAGCAGGGCAGGTGCGTGCACGTTTTGTGCATATACAGCTGCAACGACCGCAAACTTTTCAAGGCTCCCTGAGACTTTTAATTAAAAACCTTGCTCGAGGAGCATCAGGCAAATATTAATGTAAAATGATGCATATAATCCACAAAACAATGACGTGTGTAATTTTCTTAATTTCCTCCCTGGCACGGTTTCCTTTGAAGATTAAAATCATGTTTTGTTTCATCCCGGTGGGGTTCTAATTGGTTTTGTGCGTAGTTGGTGGGGAGTGTATTTTGAATACCGATTCCTATAATACGCTTACGTCGCATTCTTCGTGTTAACAACTTTAAGGGAATTAATAGAGCGTGCAATCCATACTATGAGACTCAGATGCGGAATAAATATCACTCGTGTGCTCTCTTTCACCCCTCACGCTGCGCTACAGACGATAAAAGCAAAACCAAGTGCAGGCAAGTCGTAGCTGAAGGAAACCGCACATCCTCTCTTTAAAATCCTGTTCTGCCAAACATCCACAGGGCGGCAGCCGCGATCCATGTGGAACAGTCATGTCTTCATTTCAGGACAAGCACAAAGATAGACTGCTCCTCATGTCAAATATCACTGACCTCTAGTGATCCAAGAGGATATAATGAACAGCCGTCGGTTGTTATACAGACTGGTTTTATTGAAACTTATGTTGAAGAGAGCCATTTCTGAAATTGATTTTGACAGTGAGATTGCACAATCTTTTCTCTTCCCTTTTCCTGTAGCTGAAGCAGCCAAACACAGACTGGACTCTCACAAAAAATCAGAACTCCTCCCTTAAAAGGTACTATTTTATAATGTTTTTCTTTTCAAAGTTTGCATGTTATCAACTCAATGTAAAGCAAATGTCCAGAAGCATACAATGCACACAGAATGAGCTGAAGTCCACAGCTTGTATATTGCTCAGGTTAAAATGTACATAGATAGTGTATTTAACTATGAGTCAAGTAGTTGCAATAACAGACTGATACCTTGTTTGCAGTTATAACTCTATCAACATGGATGGCACCCTCATGCGTAAAGCTATGCATGCAGACCCAGAAAACTACGTCACCTCCATGGCGCCTGGACAGTACTGGACCTGGGGTACACACATGAGAGGGGTGAAAGGTAAGAGAGGAGGACGACAAACAGCCTTCATCAAATCCTCACACATTTATTTTCAGCAGTGGAGAAAATACATACATTTACTGAAATGTTTCTTATTTGTAAGGGACTTTGAATTGTAGTAGAATATGAAAATACTCAATTAAGATGCAAAGCGTGCATCATTTACAGAATCAAATATATACACAAGCAGTATATTAGGTAAGACAAGAAAATGAAAGCATGAATAATAATAATCCAATGATAAAATATATATTTCCTCTAAGGGAGCATTCTGAATAATGACTACATTTAAGTGAACATTTAAACCCATGACTTTTACTTGAATTAGAGTATATGTTATACACTATGCTATTACAACCTTTAGTAAAAGATAGCCTTCTTCCACCTCACAGGTTCACTCATTTACAGTATGTTATGTACCATAGCATTGTATAAAACACTGCACATCTTTATGCTTTCATAACGACATGTTTTTCTTTGTTGTTCTCCTAATTGGTTTGTTAATATAGTCTTAACTAATCTCCAGGACCACGAACAGCATCAGGGCAGGGTTGTTTTAGCACCCCATCATTACAAATCTGTTTGTGTATTTTTGTTGCTGATGTCATTGTTTATTGTCCTGACTGCAAAGCGCTAAACTTTGTTAGAAAAGTGCTATGCTAATGACAATAGCACAACAGCCTTAAGTCAATATTGAATAATTAAGTAGTTGCTTCTCCTCTTTTTTTCTCTCCTTAACTATACAGACTACAAGATGTCTCCTTCAACCAGTGGGGTCCCCTCTCGCCCCTGGACTCCTCTGTGCACACCTCCTCCTCAACAGCAGCAGCCATCAATACCTCCCCACCCCCACCCCCACCCTCACCCACACCCTCATCCGCACCCCCACCCACCACCTGACTACCACCACAATGTGCACATCCCTGGGACACCATCAGGCTTTTGCACCCTGAGGCCAGTAGTACACCGAAGCGAGCTGGACGTCCACAATGCATTCTCAACCTTTGGGAAGAAGCGTCGTCTCCAGATGTCCCCCCAGGGAGAGGCTGCGATTATAAATAATGACTTGTACAATGACTGAGTTTTCAATGACGACGGATAGTCTCATATAAAGACTGAGGAAGAGAGCATTCAGTGAATACATTAATGGACATATGAGAGGATGCACAAAAGGGGAACACTAAATGAGGAATCCTTTTTGGCTAAAATGCTGAAAATAAATAAAGTCTGATGGCTGTTTATGTGTCACGCCAGTGTAACATGATCAATGTATGTGTCTGCCTATTATTATTATTATTTAGACAATCAAACTGGAGCAGCAATTATATCCAAAATGTTTCGAAAAAGCATTAGTGGTAAATAATTTTGCACATCATGAATTTATATTTTTGGCTTTATGAAAAGAAAAAGTGTTTTCTTTTTGTATTTTTGAATGCTAACAGAGCTTGAGTGAATATGATAAATAATATGATCATGTATATGCAAGCTGCCACATGACGCAGACAACTGTAAAGAGGGGATTTTCCCCATACATGTACTGTATACATTTATGAAAATAAAGTATTTTTTTCATATTGTCGTTCGTATGTGTTTGAAACATGCATGTGTTATTCCTAAAACTCAAGGCCTTTAACCCTACCAACGCTCACTGATGCTCACACTCAATCACAGCTTTGGTCTATCTACACGCATAAAGCATTTAGATGTAAGTTTCCCAGATCTATGTTTAATTAGCTCGAGTAAATTATTCTGGGGTGAAAAAGTTCCACAGCTATTCCTACAAGGGTAAAAAGCTTTTCGCCTTGGTAAGCTGTTTTCCACAGCGAGGAATAAACATAGTCAAATGCTAACATATGCTAATTGCAGTGCTTGCATTTCCATTTGCCCGCAGAGAATTGTGGGGTTCATTAACTGAACAAACAGAACCTCCTCTCTCGAAATATCACTTTAATTAAGACCACCAACACGAATACAAGCATCCGGGGGAGGGGGGCTCAGCTCCAAATGCCACACCTGGATGCGAGCTACAGGCCCTATGACTTCTCCCTCTGTGCCCTTTACATCTTACTTCTCAGGGAATTAGTTATACAGTCAACAGATGAGAGCTGGCCACTGGCCAGAAATGAGCAGGGTAATTAGGTCGTTGTATGGCTCAGACTGAAAATAATCCTGTTAATAAGGAAACGGGTGTCCATAGGGAGCATGGAGGGGAGCAGGCTAACCTTCTCTGCGGTAAGGTGATCCACAGGGACGGCTGAGGGGGCAGCCATATTTAGGTTCAGCTTGGCTTACTTTCAGATGAGTCAGGAATAGAGTTCTGTTCAGGAATCAGAGGGGCAGAATTATTATGCTTACTATCTGCTAAAAGAACCATTTTTTATTTAAAGAAATGTTGATTTTTTAAATAATTTGGACATGGGGATCAAGCTACATAGCATAGACACATTATGTATATCTTATACTTAGTGTTGTGTTGAAAATAGTTAAATAATTGTAATGAAATTATCTTTACAGCAACATGATACTCAGCAAAGGGCAAGTCGTGTCCCCCACATCCTTAAACCATGTGGGTCATTTGCATTGGCAGCTGTCCATGGCCATAGTGCTGAAATAGTTTTTGAACAGTGCTTCTTTCCAAACCAGATGCAATGTATCCATTCGTCCACCAGAAGGCGCATGTGACCCAACTCAATGAACTCAGGTGCAGTTAGTGGAATGTAATGTTTTTGAAGCACGCTTCTTCCTCTTCATGACACGGACACACGCAAACGAATCTTGAATGCAAATTAAGCCACGGTAGCCACCCTTAACACTTTGATAACCAAAATGTATTGCATGACTTTCATCAGCTCTTTAGTCAAAACATTAAATCAATCAAGTTTTTTAAGGCCAGTTGTGGGAGACATATTCAGATTTTTCCTAACAAAAACGCTGTCACAGCAATCATGCAAGAACTAAAGAAACTGCTGCAAACTTATAAACTATCAAAAGTAAAAGTAATAATTACGGCCCTGTGCGAGTATCACAATGTAATATAATATCTCTATGGATTGATAGAAGCATTTGAACGTAGCAGCTGACCGTGGTGGGGTAATTCATTTATTCAGTGTAATCGTGTTTTTAGCATTAATCGCAGTCAAATGCTGCATGCTATTGTATTGTATGCATCAATGTTTCATATCAACTCTCAATGACTGTGACTATGATGAGCATTTGCACCATCTTGCAACACACTGCAACACTGACTTTAGAACAGATTTCTCCACCAGATGGCATCATGGAGTAAGAATCATTAGACGGCACACCAAACAAACAGTCTTAGGTTGGAAGAGTAGATTATTTTTGCATTGTACACTCAGGGTGTGTCAGGCTGGGAGGTTACAATGACGTCATCCAAAACTCTAAAAGACAAAACCAAAATGAAGCTTGGCTGAATTCATTTGGGGAGACAAAAACAACAGAGTGGAAGCAGGAGGGGCCGAGGAGCCTGGCAGCTCTCTTGTTCTTTTTTGAGACAGACACAGAGCAACCACATCTATAAATATTTCCACAGTTATGTTACATGCAGCAAATTACTATTCAGTTAATGTGTTATTTTGTTTTTTTGGTGTGTGTCCGTGTTTTTGTTGATTTAGGGACATTGAATACAATATTATTCAGATTCCTCTCCTCAAATAAAAACCCAGAGGCTCTTCTTTGTGTTTGTGTCACAAGACTATAAGAACACCGTCCCAGATCGTGTAGGATAACAATGCTTTTATTATTTAACCTGAACCAAACCTGGTGCTTTGTCGCACCCTAGTGACGTAGGAAGGTAATACTTCTCAGTTTGTATTTGAAAAGTTTGTTTTATTGCTAATTCGTCAGATTTGTGTGACTTTGTTCACTGATCTCAACCCCCTAATATTATGCCCAATATTATTGCTCAATTTATGTGACTCTTCACACTGTAAAAAGTTGCCTTGTTTGTTCTAAACTCAATATAGCATATATCAAAATCAGAAGTTATGGATTATGCCAGTGAAAGCTGTTCAGGCATGGTGTTGCACCTCTGACCTTTAAGCTCTTTACAGGTTGGAACACTCAAAGGATCCATGTCTGTGTTCTGGCTCAAAGTATCACACATGATCTGTCTGCAGATCGTTACAGGATAAAAAAAACAAGCAGGCTGACTGAGATCTTCAATACGTCACAGACACCAAAACAAGATTTACAAAGCAGCAGCTTCAACATTGCTATTTAGATGAGACAACTCAGAGTGCTGTGTTGAACACTAACTAAAGGAGAAAGCAGACATATAACAACACCTCTAGAACATAATCATAAACTTGGGCTGGAGAAGACATTTTGTATTGCCTTCATCTCTCATCAGTGGCTGCATTTGTGAATAATGAAGATGTCTGTTGGTCTCTAGGAGGAATCATGTGGCCATAGCCGGTTTAATGTCAGATCCTTACATCCACAATGAGCTACTGGTACCTAAGGACTTAGAAGGTCCAACATACAGCTGGTGGTGGAAAGTAGTGTAGTATATTTAATAAACAAGTAGTCAGGCACACATTTGCTTTTGCTACAATATCATGCTAAATAAAGTAACTGTTTATGCTGTAAGAAATACAATACAGATTATTAAATGGAGCACACTCATGCCATCAGGACCTTTTCCTAAATGACATGTCATATTTTAGTGATCAACTGCACTCAACAGAGTCTATCTAAGATCCCCATATCAGAAACAGAAAGTTACTTTAAGGCTTGAAGGTAAATTATTTTTAATTTGATTGATTTGAGTTTGAACTGAATTTAATTTGCATGACATAAACTGTTTCCATCGTTTTAGGTTAAAAGGTTACAGTTTTTTTTTTTTTAGTAGAAGGTAGTTTTGCAGTGTTTTGAGCCCGGGAATAATCTGTTCATCTTTTTTATTTAATTCAATCTGAGGTTTAATAATACATCAATAACTAGGCTGGCCTGATACTTGCAATGACCAAGGCTGACTGAGATGTGGCTTCTAATGAACTGGTCATATTTCAAAGAAAATTGTGTAAAGCCCATTGTGTAATTTAAATGAAGACACAACTTAATTTCATCATTTAGCATCCACCAATCCATTTTCTACATCTCTTGTCTAAAAGCTGAAACTTGTACCAGCGTGAAAAGGGTAATAGACAGAGACTGCCCTGGTTTCCAGTGTATGATGGGTCGAACACACTTTGAAAGGCATTATGGCAACACATTCCCATTAAAGAGACATTTCACATGACCTGCATTTCTATTAAACAGCAGCTGAGCAACCAGAGGAAGGCCATGAAGAAAACAGAAAGTAAGCTGTAGATTGTATTCATTGATGTTGTTAATATGCAGCTCTATATTTATTATCTTTTGATGAGTGCTAACCTCCACATGCACCTTCATAACATCAAACAACAAGGACCAGATGAAAAAAGCTCTGTGACTTTCTTGTGTTATCTTTGATGTTCTTTTCACTGGGCATGTACATTAATGTTGCAATCATTTTTGAAAATTAATTGTCAAATAAACAAAACTAAAGAAAAAAAAACAATAAATAAGAAGAAGCTTAAAGAAAATTGTAGTATGTTAGTCACACAAATAACTTGCACTTGTATTCACCTATTCCCCGATAAAATGTCTATGTTTAAAAATAACAAGCTCTTGATGTGCCAAGTCATGTTGCAGCAAATATTGAGCACATTAACTGCTACAAAATGTATTCAACCATGTCTTATTATTTTCCTGATGTTGGATACAAGGAAAGGGTCTATAGTTTCAAATTAACCTGCATTTATAATATCTGTCAGGGACCCTCGTTTATAACTGCTATTCTTAACCAGAAAGTACATTGGAAGCCTTTATAAATTACAATTATTATTTAAACATGTTCGAATCCTTCTCAATGTCACTGAACTGTGAGACTATATTTTATTTCCAGTTCTTAAGCAACATAATTGATTCAACTGCACAGCTACTGATCTATGTCACATGGTGTCACTGTTGACCACTAAAGCACAATGCATCTCTCTGCTGGAAGTCCTGACACACCCATTTGTAAAGGATGCAGGACACAGCTTTTTGGACGATACACTTTTTATTTAACACCCAAAGACATGTTCTCTTCCCTATCTTAAAAATCTACAAAACCAACGCACGTCTTTAGAATCTGGAGTATTGTTCTCCGCAGAAGGAAGGATGATTTTCTTGGCCACTTTCTTTGTCCTGTCTGCGGTATGGCCCAGCGCATTGTCAGTGACACGGTACTCCATTGAGGAGGAGATGGAAAGGGGTTCCATTGTGGCTAATCTCGCTGCGGATTTGGGACTTGAGCCTGGAGGTTTGGCACAACGAGAGGTAAAACTTGATATTTTTCATAGCAAAAAATATCTAGATGTCAATAAAAAGACGGGTGAGTTGTATATCGTCGAAAAGATGGACAGAGAATACCTTTGTCCGACAAAAACAACCTACTGTTTTCTGAAACTTGATGTTATCATAGAAAGCCCCTTGCGCATCTTCAACATTGAACTTGGAATAACGGACATAAACGATAATGCTCCACATTTTCGACGAGACAGAGTAGAGCTCGACGTTTCAGAATCAGCAACACCGGGAGAGAGATTTTCTCTGCCCAACGGTGTGGATCCAGATGTTGGCAAAAATACAATTAAAACATACAAACTCAGTGTCAGTGAACATTTCACCATCGAAATTCAGACGGGCAGTGATGGAACTCAATATGTTGATTTGGTGTTGACTAAATCTTTAGACAGAGAGGAAAAGGCTGTTCATAATTTAATACTGACCGCTGTGGACGGAGGGGTCCCTGTGCGCTCCGGCACTGCCAATATTATTGTTAGAGTACAAGACACAAACGACAATCCTCCTCAATTTGACAGGCAGACTTACACAATAAATATGACAGAAAATTCCCCGATTGGATCCTTAGTGATGAAGCTCAACGCCACAGATCTTGACGAGGGTCTGAATTCAGAGATCGTCTACTCGTTCACCCTTTACACGTCAGAAAAAACACAAGATGTATTTGCATTGAATCCTAACACAGGGGAGTTAACTGTGAAGGGTACTATTGACTATGAAGATATGAAATTGTATGAGATGCACATTGAGGCAAGAGACAAAGGGACGCATCCCTTGCTGGGACAATGTAAAGTAGTCGTCCACGTGACAGATATGAATGACAATTATCCTGAAATTACCATACAGTCTGTAAAAAACACGGTGGATGAGAACATCTCCGTGGGAAGTGTCATTGCTCTGGTAGGTGTGAGTGACAGAGACACCGGTGATAATGGAAACGTAAGCTTATCCATACATCAGCACATGCCTTTTATTCTTAACAAGTCATCTGATAGACCCCTGCATTACAAGCTCATAGTGTCTGAACCGTTGGATCGTGAATCAGTACCTGAATATGACATTATACTGATTGTGAGAGATGCAGGAACACCACCTTTATCTGATAACGAAACAATAACAGTGCATCTATTGGATGTTAATGACAATGCACCACAGTTCCCTCTGTCATTTTATACTATACGTGTGGAGGAGAATAACGCTCCTGGAGCCCTGATCAGTTCCCTATCTGCATTTGACCCTGACCTCCATGAAAACCAGTATCTAGTTTATTTCATCCTAGAGAGGGAGATAGCCAACACCTCCATGTCCATGCTGTTCTCCATCAACCCAGAGAACGGGAATCTTTACGCACTCAAAACTTTTGACTACGAGATTGAGAAGGAGTTTCTCTTCCACATCGAGGCCAGAGACTCTGGCTCTCCTCCTCTCAGCAGTAACGTGACGGTGCACATCATCATTGTGGACCAGAACGACAACGCTCCGGTTATTGTCTCTCCGTGGCGCGCACACGGCTCGGTGGTGGAGGAAAAGATCCCCAGATCCACCGATAAAGGCTCTCTGGTTTCTAAAGTGATAGCCTTGGACACAGACTCGGTGCACAACTCCCGGATCACCTACCAGTTCCTGCAGGTGACTGACGCCACCTTGTTCAGTCTGGACCAATACAACGGAGAGATCCGGACCATGAGGATGTTCAGCTACAGAGACCCGCGCCACCAGAGACTGGTTGTTGTTGCCAAGGACAACGGGGAGCCTGCCCTCTCTGCTACAGTCACCATCAAGCTGTCCACAGTGGAGACTGCCGTGAAGGCCTACTCTGACATGACCGAGGTGCCTCTAGAATATGACATCTTCTCAGACCTCAACCTGTACCTGGTCATCGGTCTGGGCTCCGTGTCATTTCTCCTGCTGATCACCATACTGGTCACCATCGTGATCAAGTGTCAGAAACCCAAGCCCAGCAAAGCGGCTCCTCCCTGCAGGAACAGTGTGATCAGTGAGAGGAACTCCACTATTGCAGACTCCACTCTGGTCTCCAACGACGCCTACTGGTACAGTATGCTTCTAGCAGAGACCAGGAAAGGAAAGATGGTGGTCAGACAGCCTGTGCCAAAGGGCTCCAGATACATCGTGTCCAGTTTACCACGAGGCACTGGACTCACAGACACTAGTGGATCAGCAGCCTCGACTCTGCAGGTGAGAGTTCAAATTAACAAATGCATTTCATGTATATGTTTGCATATTTTGTATAAATAATATAATACATTTACAATACATATACAATACAATTTCCCATCATATACATTTTGACATGAAACCTCTCTATTAGTGCAAAAATATACTTTCAACGATATGTTATGAGACCTTTAAATCCACATAAAACCTTAAAATAATTGTATTTATTTTTGGTGCATCTAATGGTAACCACAAAGCCTGTAATATACTAAAGGTGGCGCTGTTCTACTTATAAAATGAGCACATGAAACCAATGACAGTGAATAGCTGTCATCAGGGCAGATCGTGAAACAAGCAGAGAGCTCCGTGGTGCTGAACCTCCACTCCGAAATAGCGGTTTTCTTTCATTTAACGCAAAAACTAAAATCGGGATTCCTACTGCATGTCTATGTTTGGGATTAAGGCTATTACAGGAATATTCAATTACACTGAAAACGTATATTACATCGTCTGAGGTGCTGTGAACCAGCACACAACAATGGGTTCCTTTGTAACAATGCAGTCTTGCAGAAGGTACGTAGTGCTGGTTATTTTTCTTTCTTTCATTCGTAACATATCGACTTCAGTGACACATTATTCAATACCGGAGGAAATGAAAGAAGGATCAGTTGTAGCTAACATTGCTACCGATCTCAGCCTGGATGTAAATACACTGAATCAGAGGAAGATGCGTCTTGACATTATTGCAAATAAGAAATATCTGGATGTGAACAAAGAGACTGGAGAACTGTATATCGCTGAGAAGATAGACAGGGAAAATATTTGCCCTACAAAGTCTACAGCGTCTTGTTATCTCAAACTGGAAGTAATACTAGAAAACCCAGTTCGCATTTTTAATATAGAGGTAGAAATGTTGGATATGAACGACAACGCCCCTCAGTTTCGGAGAGACGCCATACATTTAGATATATCTGAAGCAACGCCAAAAGGAGAGCGATTCTCTCTCAGCAATGCAGTTGATCCTGATGTCGGAAGCAATTCAGTAAAAACCTACCATCTGAGTGAAAGTGAACATTTTAATATTGAAGTTCAGACTGGAAGAGATGGATCGAAATTTGCAGAATTAATCTTAACAAAGAGTTTAGACCGAGAGCAGCAGGCTGTGCATAATTTAATTCTCACAGCTGTAGACGGAGGCACACCTGCACGTTCTGGCACTGCAAGTGTTATCGTTCGTGTTTTAGACACAAATGACAACACTCCTACTTTTGACAAAACAAATTACAGCCTAAAAATCATGGAAAATTCTCCCATTGGAAGCCTGGTTGTTCATCTCAATGCAACAGACCTAGACCAGGGGTCCAATTCTGATATAACATACTCCTACAGTTTATATACATCAGAGAAAACGCAGGAAACATTTAATCTGAATCCTTCCTCTGGTGAAATTACTGTTAAAGGAATGTTAAATTATGAGGATTTCAGGATGTATGATATGGAAGTTATAGCAACAGATAAAGGAGTCAATAGTTTATCAGGACAATGCACTGTAAAAATTCTGGTTGAAGACATGAATGACAACCACCCAGAAATATCTATTAAATCCTTTCAGAGTCCAGTCAATGAAAACATAGAATTAGACACAGTGATAGCAGTGGTGAGTGTCAGTGATAAAGACTCAGGGGACAATGGAGTGGTTGATCTTCACATTCCAGACAACATGCCTTTCAAACTGAGGGAGTCCTCTGATAACTATTATGAATTAGTGGTGTCAGAGCCGTTAGACCGTGAGAGGGTCCCTGAATATGACATCACTTTCACTGTGACAGACAGAGGCTCTCCTCCTTTATCTGACAATGAAACAATGACCTTAGAGCTGCTGGATGTTAATGACAATGTGCCTCAGTTCCCTCAGTCATTTTATACTATACGTGTGGAGGAGAATAACGCTCCTGGAGCCCTGCTCAGTTCCCCAACTGCGTTTGACCCTGACCTCCATGAAAACCAGTATCTAGTGTATTTCATCCTAGAGAGGGAGATAGCCAACACCTCCATGTCCATGCTGTTCTCCATCAACCCAGAGAACGGGAATCTTTACGCACTTAAAACGTTTGACTATGAGATTGAGAAGGAGTTTCTCTTCCACATCGAGGCCAGAGACTCTGGCTCTCCTCCTCTCAGCAGTAACGTGACGGTGCACATCATCATTGTGGACCAGAACGACAACGCTCCGGTTATTGTCTCTCCGTGGCGCGCACACGGCTCGGTGGTGGAGGAAAAGATCCCCAGATCCACAGATAAAGGCTCTCTGGTTTCTAAAGTGATAGCCTTGGACACAGACTCGGTGCACAACTCCCGGATCACCTACCAGTTCCTGCAGGTGACTGACGCCACCTTGTTCAGTCTGGACCAATACAATGGAGAGATCCGGACCATGAGGATGTTCAGCTACAGAGACCCGCGCCACCAGAGACTGGTTGTCATTGCCAAGGACAACGGGGAGCCTGCCCTCTCTGCTACAGTCACCATCAAGCTGTCCACAGTGGAGACTGCCGTGAAGGCCTACTCTGACATGACCGAGGTGCCTCTAGAATATGACATCTTCTCAGACCTCAACCTGTACCTGGTCATCGGTCTGGGCTCCGTGTCATTTCTCCTGCTGATCACCATATTGGTCACCATCGTGATCAAGTGTCAGAAACCCAAGCCCAGCAAAGCGGCTCCTCCCTGCAGGAACAGTGTGATCAGTGAGGGGAACTCCACCATCGCAGACTCCACTCTGGTCTCCAACGACGCCTACTGGTACAGTATGCTTCTAGCAGAGACCAGGAAAGGAAAGATGGTGGTCAGGCAGCCTGTGCCAAAGGGCTCCAGATACATCGTGTCCAGTTTACCACGAGGCACTGGACTCACAGACACAAGTGGATCAGCAGCCTCCACCCTGCAGGTATGACCATATAGTTCTAACTTGTCTCGTACAATCTTGTGTTCGTCATAACGTAGCGTGCCATATAACATTGTAGAATCAAATCAAATCAAATCAAGGTTTATTTATAAAGCACATTTAGAAGCGATTTTTGGTCGGGCCAAAGTACTGTACATGTAATAACTACAATCACATAAAAACACATTTCTATAATCACAATAAAAGACAATAAATAAAACACAGGGAAAAGTCAGGACTCGTGCTCCGCTCTGACTAAAAGGCCAGGGAGAAGAAGTGTGTTTTTAGTGTAGATTTAAAAACCCCTAGGGTCTGGGCCGACCTCACATGGAGGGGCAGAGTGTTCCAGAGCCTCGGGCCAGCTGCTGCGAAGGCTCGGTGCCCTCGGGTTTTGAGCCTGGTCTTGGGCACTACCAGCAACAGCTGGTCAGCAGACCTTAAAGCTCTTGTTGGGGTGTAGCGCTGGAGGAGTTCAGCTATATAGGCCGGAGCCAGCCCATTTAGTGCTTTAAAAACAAATAAAAGGAGTTTAAAATCAATTCGGAACCGAACTGGAAGCCAGTGCAGTGAGGCCAGAATTGGGGTGATGTGGTCACGCTTTTTGTGGCCAGTGAGTAGACGTGCACCTGCGTTCTGGACTAGCTGCAGGCGTTTAATTGACGCCTGGTCCATTCCCACGTACAGAGCGTTGCAGTAGTCCAACCTTGAGGTAACAAAGGCATTAATAACCCTTTTCAGGTCCTCAAACGATAAAAACGACTTAGTCTTGGCCAATAGTCATATTTTAAAAAAGCAGGTTTTTACTACGCTGCTGACCTGCTTATCGAATTTAAAAGCGCTATTGAAGGTCACTCCAAGGTTCGTGACAGAGGGGAGGATATTATTTTTGAGGGAGCCCAGAATATCAACCTGGGAGGCTAGAGGTTGGGGTCCAAAAAAGATAACCTCAGTCTTGCTCTCATTGAGGTTGAGGACATTTTGGCTCAGCCAGGATTTGATCTCTGCTAAGCAGTCCATCAATAGCTGTAATGAGTTAACATTTGAATTGAGTGGCAGATAGATCTGTACATCGTCGGCGTAGCAGTAGAAGGTTTGAAATATAACGTTATCAAAACAAAGTTGACAAACAAATAACCAACATAATTATATTTAACAATATCTGCAGCAGTCTCTCATGTTGTGCTCACCTTTAAACTTTAATCTGTGCTTTTTAAGCATCCCCATTACATTATCCATCAATTTTCAAAGAGCTGTGTTTTACATTAGACAAAACGTAACCCACGGTCACCTTGAGAGAGAACCATTGGAAAAACGTTAAAGCGTCAAACAACCGGACAGCTCCGTGGTGCTGAAGTTCTCATTAAAAGACATCCTCGCTATTTTCCAGGTGACAATATCGCCCAAATTCAATTTCATCAATAGTGTTGGATTGACAACGTTATAAAGCATCTTTGTAAATCAGTGTACATGTGCTTTATAAAGACGGTCATGTGGGTGACAGTAGAACAATAATGAGAGTATCTTTAAGAGTCAAACACCCAGATGTCATTTGTTCAAAGCCCTTAAACATCTTAATCTCAATGTTTTTACTCTGATTCTTATCAGTCATTTCTCTGGGTTTTGCACATGGTTACTACTCATCCAACGAGGAATTAAAGATGAAATGATAATAATCCAGAAAAAAAGCGTACAGGTATCTCAGTTATAAGAATATACTTAAAAGACTAAACTCTAATGTTTGAGGATAACTCGTACTACACAACACTAGGTTGATTTAAAATGATCATTCAGCAAACCCTGCTAAGATGGTGTCTTTCTTGCACAAAGCGTTGCTGTTCCCCAGTCATGTATACTCTTGTGACATCACAGTCGCCATCCGTGCGCAATTATACTTTTCATTCAAGTGACACGAGAAAATGGCGAACGAACGGCTACTGACGCTGAATTAATTTAGATTTAAAGTATCAAGCTGAGCTCAACTGTACTCATGTCATGTATTTTTCTACTTATTTTGAACCAATATTAGGTGAGATTTCATTTCGCATTTTAGAAAAGTATAGGAGACATCGTTTTTAGTTTAATAATTATTTCGAGCATATCTATTTAAAAAAACATTTTAAATCCATAAAACACATTTAAAATGTATTTATTGCTTATTGTGCCTCATGTTAAGCACATAGCCGTTAAAAAAGCAAGAGGTGGCGCTGTTTCTCTAAAATAAATCATTACACAAGCGCCATGACAGTGAATCAGGGCAGATCGTGAAACAACCGGAGAGCTCATTGGTGCTGAACCTCCACTCCGAAAACGCAATTTTCCTTTTTCATACCGAAAGAAATCCCGGGATTACGTCTGCATGAACATGTTTGGGATAAAAGCCATGATTGCAAACTGCAATATCAACGGAAACGTACATTAAATCGCCAAACGTGCAGTGATACTGCACGCAACAATGGGGTCCTCTTTAAAAATGCAGTCTTGCAGAAGGTACGTGCTGCTCGTTATTTGTCTTTCCTTCGTTCGTAACATATCGACCTCAGAGACTCATTATTCAATACCAGAAGAAATGAAGGAAGGATCAGTTTTAGCTAACCTTGCTACAGATCTCAGCCTGGATGTTAAGACACTGAATCAGAGAAAGATGCGTCTTGACAGTATTGCAAATAAGAAATATCTGGATGTGAACAAAGAGACTGGAGAACTGTATATTGTAGAGAAAATTGACAGGGAAAACATTTGCCCAAGCAAGTCATCAGCGTCTTGTTACCTCCGATTGGAGGTAATACTTGAAAATCCACTACGAATCTTTAACATAGAAGTGGAAATTTTGGATATGAACGACAACGCCCCGCAATTTCGGAGAGAGGCCATACATTTAGATATATCTGAAGCAACGCCAAAAGGAGAGAGATTCTCTCTCAGCAATGCAGTTGATCCTGACGTTGGAAGCAATTCAGTAAAAACCTACCATCTGAGTGAAAGTGAACATTTTAATATTGAAGTTCAGACTGGAAGAGATGGATCGAAATCTGCAGAATTAATCTTAACAAAGAGTTTAGACCGAGAGCAGCAGGCTGTGCATAATTTAATTCTCACAGCTGTAGATGGAGGCACACCTGCACGTTCTGGCACTGCAAGTGTTATCGTTCATGTTTCCGACACGAATGACAACACTCCTACTTTTGAAAAAAACAATTATGGTATTAAAATCATGGAAAATTCTCCCATTGGGAGTCTTGTTGTTCATCTTAATGCAACAGACTTAGATGAGGGGTCCAATTCTGATATAACATACTCCTACAGTTTATATACTTCTGAGAAAACGCAGGAAACATTTAATCTGAATCCTTCCTCTGGTGAAATTACTGTTAAAGGAATGTTAAATTATGAGGATTTCAGGATGTATGATATGGAAGTTATAGCAACAGATAAAGGAGCTAATAGTTTATCAGGACAATGCACTGTACAAATTCTGGTTGAAGACATGAATGACAACCACCCAGAAATATCTATTAAATCCTTTCAGAGTCCAGTCAATGAAAACATAGAATTAGACACAGTGATAGCAGTGGTGAGTGTCAGTGATAAAGACTCAGGGGACAATGGAGTGGTTGATCTTCACATTCCAGATAACATGCCTTTCAAACTGAGGGAGTCCTCTGATAACTATTATGAATTAGTGGTGTCAGAGCCGTTAGACCGTGAGAGGGTCCCTGAATATGACATCACTTTCACTGTGACAGACAGAGGCTCTCCTCCTTTATCTGACAATGAAACAATGACCTTAGAGCTGCTGGATGTTAATGACAATGTGCCACAGTTCCCTCAGTCATTTTATACTATACGTGTGGAGGAGAATAACGCTCCTGGAGCCCTGCTCAGTTCCCCAACTGCGTTTGACCCTGACCTCCATGAAAACCAGTATCTAGTGTATTTCATCCTAGAGAGGGAGATAGCCAACACCTCCATGTCCATGCTGTTCTCCATCAACCCAGAGAACGGGAATCTTTACGCACTAAAAACTTTTGACTATGAGATTGAGAAGGAGTTTCTCTTCCACATCGAGGCCAGAGACTCTGGCTCTCCTCCTCTCAGCAGTAACGTGACGGTGCACATCATCATTGTGGACCAGAACGACAACGCTCCGGTTATTGTCTCTCCGTGGCGCGCACACGGCTCGGTGGTGGAGGAAAAGATCCCCAGATCCACCGATAAAGGCTCTCTGGTTTCTAAAGTGATAGCCTTGGACACAGACTCGGTGCACAACTCCCGGATCACCTACCAGTTCCTGCAGGTGACTGACGCCACCTTGTTCAGTCTGGACCAATACAACGGAGAGATCCGGACCATGAGGATGTTCAGCTACAGAGACCCGCGCCACCAGAGACTGGTTGTTGTTGCCAAGGACAACGGGCAGCCTGCCCTCTCTGCTACAGTCACCATCAAGCTGTCCACAGTGGAGACTGCCGTGAAGGCCTACTCTGACATGACCGAGGTGCCTCTAGAATATGACATCTTCTCAGACCTCAACCTGTACCTGGTCATCGGTCTGGGCTCGGTGTCATTTCTCCTGCTGATCACCATACTGGTCACCATCGTGATCAAGTGTCAGAAACCCAAGCCAAGCAAAGCGGCTCCTCCCTGCAGGAACAGTGTGATCAGTGAGAGGAACTCCACCATTGCAGACTCCACTCTGGTCTCCAACGACGCCTACTGGTACAGTATGCTTCTAGCAGAGACCAGGAAAGGAAAGATGGTGGTGAGACAGCCTGTGCCAAAGGGCTCCAGATACATCGTGTCCAGTTTACCACGAGGCACTGGACTCACAGACACTAGTGGATCAGCAGCCTCCACCCTGCAGGTGAGAGTCTAATTTACACATGTCATGTGTTTTTATTTGTATTTTGTATAAATAATAGATGACATTTAATTCCCCATCTTTTTATCAGATGAAAATCTTTATTTTTCCAATATGTACTTTAAACAATATCTGTTATAAAAACCTACTTTAAATCCATAAACGACCTTTAAAAACGTTTTATTTTTTATGCACCTAATGGTTAGCACAAATCCCTTAAAAAACAAAAGGTGGCGCTGTTTTACAAATAAAAACTGCTCATGAACGCCATGACAGTGAATAGCTGACATCGGGCCAGATCTTAAAAACAAGCGTAGTGCTCCGTGGTGCTGAACCTCGACTCCGAAATAGCGGTTTTCCTTGTTTTTCGCAAAAGAAAAATCGTGATTAACACTGCAGAATTATGCTTGGGATTCATGCCATTACAGACAAATTCAACATCACTGGAAACGTAGATTATATCGTCTGAAGTGCTGTGAACCAGCACACAACAATGGGTTCCTTTGTAACAATGCAGTCTTGCAGAAGGTACGTTGTGCTGGTTATTTTTCTTTCTTTCATTCGTAACATATCGACATCAGTGACACATTATTCAATACCGGAGGAAATGAAAGAAGGATCAGTTGTAGCTAACATTGCTACGGATCTCAGCCTGGATGTTAAGACACTGAATCAGAGGAAGATGCGTCTTGACATTGTTGCAAATAAGAAATATCTGGATGTGAACAAAGAGACTGGAGAACTGTATATTGTAGAGAAGATTGACAGAGAATACATGTGTCTTGCAAAGTCGTCTTGTTATCTCAAACTGGAGGTTATACTAGAAAATCCAGTCCGCATTTTTAATATAGAAGTAGAAATTCTGGATATGAACGACAACGCCCCGCAATTTCGGAGGGACACCATACATTTAGATATATCTGAAGCAACGCCGAAAGGAGAGCGATTCTCTCTCAGCAATGCAGTTGATCCTGATGTCGGAAGCAATTCAGTAAAAACATACCATCTGAGCGAAAGTGAACATTTTAATATTGAAGTTCAGACTGGAAGAGATGGGTCAAAATTTGCGGAATTAATCTTAACAAATAGTTTAGACCGGGAGCGGCAGGCTGTGCATAATTTAATTCTCACAGCTGTAGACGGAGGCACACCCGCACGTTCTGGCACTGCAAGTGTTATCGTTCGTGTTTTAGACACAAATGACAACACTCCTACTTTTGACAAAATAAATTACAGTATTAAAATCATGGAAAATTCTCCGATTGGAAGCCTGGTTGTTCATCTCAATGCAACAGACTTAGATGAGGGGTCAAATTCTGATATAACATACTCCTACAGTTTATATACATCAGAGAAAACGCAGGAAACATTTAATCTGAATCCTTCCTCTGGTGAAATTACTGTTAAAGGAATGTTAAATTATGAGGATTTCAGGATGTATGATATGGAGGTTATAGCAACAGATAAAGGAGCTAATAGTTTATCTGGACAATGCACTGTAAACATTCTGGTTGAAGACATGAATGACAACCACCCAGAAATATCTATTAAATCCTTTCAGAGTCCAGTCAAAGAAAACATAGAATTAGACACAGTGATAGCAGTGGTGAGTGTCAGTGATAAAGACTCAGGGGACAATGGAGTGGTTGATCTTCACATTCCAGACAACATGCCTTTCAAACTGAGGGAGTCCTCTGATAACTATTATGAATTAGTGGTGTCAGAGCCGTTAGACCGTGAGAGGGTCCCTGAATATGACATCACTTTCACTGTGACAGACAGAGGCTCTCCTGCTTTATCTGACAATGAAACAATGACCTTAGAGCTGCTGGATGTTAATGACAATGTGCCACAGTTCCCTCAGTCATTTTATACTATACGTGTGGAGGAGAATAACGCTCCTGGAGCCCTGCTCAGTTCCCCAACTGCGTTTGACCCTGACCTCCATGAAAACCAGTATCTAGTGTATTTCATCCTAGAGAGGGAGATAGCCAACACCTCCATGTCCATGCTGTTCTCCATCAACCCAGAGAACGGGAATCTTTACGCACTAAAAACTTTTGACTATGAGATTGAGAAGGAGTTTCTCTTCCACATCGAGGCCAGAGACTCTGGCTCTCCTCCTCTCAGCAGTAACGTGACGGTGCACATCATCATTGTGGACCAGAACGACAACGCTCCGGTTATTGTCTCTCCGTGGCGCGCACACGGCTCGGTGGTGGAGGAAAAGATCCCCAGATCCACCGATAAAGGCTCTCTGGTTTCTAAAGTGATAGCCTTGGACACAGACTCGGTGCACAACTCCCGGATCACCTACCAGTTCCTGCAGGTGACTGACGCCACCTTGTTCAGTCTGGACCAATACAATGGAGAGATCCGGACCATGAGGATGTTCAGCTACAGAGACCCGCGCCACCAGAGACTGGTTGTTGTTGCCAAGGACAACGGGCAGCCTGCCCTCTCTGCTACAGTCACCATCAAGCTGTCCACAGTGGAGACTGCCGTGAAGGCCTACTCTGACATGACCGAGGTGCCTCTAGAATATGACATCTTCTCAGACCTCAACCTGTACCTGGTCATCGGTCTGGGCTCCGTGTCATTTCTCCTGCTGATCACCATACTGGTCACCATCGTGATCAAGTGTCAGAAACCCAAGCCAAGCAAAGCGGCTCCTCCCTGCAGGAACAGTGTGATCAGTGAGAGGAACTCCACCATCGCAGACTCCACTCTGGTCTCCAACGATGCCTACTGGTACAGTATGCTTCTAGCAGAGACCAGGAAAGGAAAGATGGTGGTCAGGCAGCCTGTGCCAAAGGGCTCCAGATACATCGTGTCCAGTTTACCACGAGGCACTGGACTCACAGACACTAGTGGATCAGCAGCCTCCACCCTGCAGGTGAGAGTCTAATTTACACGTCATGTGTTTTTATTTGTATTTTGTATACATAATAGATAACATTTAACTACTTATCTATTTTGAGATGAAAAATCTTTATTTTTAAAACATTTACTTTAAACAATATCTGTTAGAAAAACCTGTTTTAAATCCACATACGACATTTAAAAAACGAATAATTTTTGTATGCAGCTAATGGTTAGCACAAATCCCTTAAAAAACAAAAGGTGGCGCTGCTTTACAAATAAAAACTGCTCATGAACGTCATGACAGTGAATAGCTGACATCAGGGCAGATCGTGAAACAAGCGGAGTGCTCCGTGGTGCTGAACCTCCACTCGGAAATAGCGGTTTTCCTTGTTTTTCGCAAAAGAAAAATCGTGATTACCACTGCAGAATTATGTTTGGGATTAATGCCATTACAGACAAATTCAACATCACTGGAAACGTAGATTACATCGTCTGAGGTGCTGTGAACTAGCACACAGCAATGGGGTCATTTGTAAAAATGCAGTCTTGCAGAAGGTACGTGGTGCTCGTTATTTTTCTTTCTTTCGTTCGTAACATATCGACTTCAGTGACACATTATTCAATACCCGAGGAAATGAAAGAAGGATCAGTTGTAGCTAACCTTGCTACGGATCTCAGCCTGGATGTTAAGACACTGAATCAGCGGAAGATGCGTCTTGATATTATTGCAAATAAGAAATATCTGGATGTGAACAAAGAGACTGGAGAACTGTATATTGTTGAGAAGATTGACAGGGAAAATATTTGTCCCGCAAAGTCTTCTTGTTATCTCAGACTGGAGGTAATACTTGATAATCCAGTCCGCATTTTTAATATAGAAGTAGACATTTTGGATATGAACGACAACGCCCCGCAATTTCGGAGAGACGTCATACATTTAGATATATCTGAAGCAACGCCAAAAGGAGAGAGATTCTCTCTTAGCAATGCAGTTGATCCTGATGTCGGAAGCAATTCAGTGAAAACCTACCATCTGAGCGAAAGTGAACATTTTAATATTGAAGTTCAGGATGGCAGAGAGGGGTCAAAATTTGCCGATTTAATCTTAACAAAGAGTTTAGACCGAGAGCAGCAGGCTGTGCATAATTTAATTCTCACAGCTGTAGATGGAGGCACACCTGCACGTTCTGGCACTGCAAGTGTTATCGTTCGTGTTTTAGACACAAATGACAACACTCCTACTTTTGACAAAATAAATTACAATATTAAAATCATGGAAAACTCTCCCATTGGAAGTCTTGTTGTTCATCTCAATGCAACAGACCTAGATGAGGGTTCAAATTCTGATATAACATACTCCTACAGTTTATATACATCAGAGAAAACGCAGGAAACATTTAATCTGAATCCTTCCACTGGTGAAATTACTGTTAAAGGAATGTTAAATTATGAGGATTTCGGGATTTATGATATGGAGGTTATAGCAACAGATAAAGGAGCCAATAGTTTATCAGGACAATGCACTGTACACATTCTGGTTGAAGACATGAATGACAACCACCCAGAAATATCTATTAAATCCTTTCAGAGTCCAGTCAATGAAAACATAGAATTAGACACAGTGATAGCAGTGGTGAGTGTCAGTGATAAAGACTCAGGGGACAATGGAGTGGTTGATCTTCACATTCCAGATAACATGCCTTTCAAACTGAGGGAGTCCTCTGATAACTATTATGAATTAGTGGTGTCAGAGCCGTTAGACCGTGAGAGGGTCCCTGAATATGACATCACTTTCACTGTGACAGACAGAGGCTCTCCTCCTTTATCTGACAATGAAACTATGACGTTAGAGCTGCTGGATGTTAATGACAATGTGCCACAGTTCCCTCAGTCATTTTATACTATACGTGTGGAGGAGAATAACGCTCCTGGAGCCCTGCTCAGTTCCCCAACTGCGTTTGACCCTGACCTCCATGAAAACCAGTATCTAGTTTATTTCATCCTAGAGAGGGAGATAGCCAACACCTCCATGTCCATGCTCTTCTCCATCAACCCAGAGAACGGGAATCTTTACGCACTAAAAACTTTTGACTATGAAATCGAGAAGGAGTTTCTCTTCCACATCGAGGCCAGAGACTCTGGCTCTCCTCCTCTCAGCAGTAACGTGACGGTGCACATCATCATTGTGGACCAGAACGACAACGCTCCGGTTATTGTCTCTCCGTGGCGCGCACAGGGCTCGGTGGTGGAGGAAAAGATCCCCAGATCCACCGATAAAGGCTCTCTGGTTTCTAAAGTGATAGCCTTGGACACAGACTCGGTGCACAACTCCCGGATCACCTACCAGTTTCTGCAGGTGACTGACGCCACCTTGTTCAGTCTGGACCAATACAATGGAGAGATCCGGACCATGAGGATGTTCAGCTACAGAGACCCACGCCACCAGAGACTGGTTGTTGTTGCCAAGGACAACGGGCAGCCTGCCCTCTCTGCTACAGTCACCATCAAACTGTCCACAGTGGAGACTGCCGTGAAGGCCTACTCTGACATGACCGAGGTGCCTCTAGAATATGACATCTTCTCAGACCTCAACCTGTACCTGGTCATCGGTCTGGGCTCGGTGTCATTTCTCCTGCTGATCACCATATTGGTCACCATCGTGATCAAGTGTCAGAAACCCAAGCCCAGCAAAGCGGCTCCTCCCTGCAGGAACAGTGTGATCAGTGAGAGGAACTCCACCATCGCAGACTCCACTCTGGTCTCCAACGACGCCTACTGGTACAGTATGCTTCTAGCAGAGACCAGGAAAGGAAAGATGGTGGTCAGACAGCCTGTGCCAAAGGGCTCCAGATACATCGTGTCCAGTTTACCACGAGGCACTGGACTCACAGACACTAGTGGATCAGCAGCCTCCACCCTGCAGGTATGACCATAGTTCTAACTTGTCTCGTATAATCTTGTGTTCGTCATAACGTAGCGTGCCATATAACATTGTAGAAGGTTTGAAATATAACGTTATCAAAACAAAGTTTACAAACAAAAAAACAACATAATTATATTTAACAATATCTGCTGCAGTCTCTCATGTTGAGCTCACCTTTAAACCTTGATCCGTGCTTTTTAAGCATCCCCATTACATCATCCATCAAATTTCAAAGAGCTGTGTTTTTCATTAGACAAAACGTAACCCACGGTCACATTGAGAAGGAACCATTGGAAAAACGGTACAGTGTCAAATAACCGGACAGCTCCGTGGCGCTGAAACTCTCATTAAAGGCAACCTCGCTGCTTCACGTGTCAAAAATATCCCCCAAATTCAATTTCATCAATAGTTTTGGTTTGACAACGTTATAGCAACTTTTTAAATCAGTGTACATGTGCTTTATAAAGACGGTCGTGTGGATGACAGCAAAACAATAATGAGAATATCTTTAAGAGTCAAACACCCAGATGTCATTTGTTCAAAGCCCTTAAACATCTTCAATCTCAATGTTTTTACTCTGATTCTTAGCATTCATTACTCAGGGTTTTCAACATGGTTACTACTCATCCAGCAGAGCAATTAAAGATGAAATGATAATAATCCAGAAAAAAAGCGTACAGGTATCTCAGTTATAAGAATATACTTAAAAGACTAAACTCTAATGTTTGAGGATAACTCGTACTACACAACACTAGGTTGATTTAAAATGATCATTCAACAAACCCTGCTAAAATGGTGTCTTTCTTGCACAAAGCGTCGCTGTTCCCCAGTCATGTATACTCTTGTGACATCACTGTCACCATCCGTGCGCAATTATACTTTTCATTCAAGTGATACGAGAAAATGGCGAACGAACGGCTACTGACGCTGAATGAATTTTGATTGTAAGGATCAAGCTGAGCTCAAATGTACTCATGTCATGTATTTTTCTACTTATTTTGAACCAATATTAGGTGAGATTTGATTCAGCATTTTAGAAAAGTATAGGAGACATCGTTATTAGTTTAACAATTATTTCAAGCATATCTGTTTAAAAAAACATTTTAAATCCATACAACACATTTTAAATGTATTTAGAGCTTATTGTGCCTCATGTTAAGCATATAGCCGTTAAAAAAGCAAAAGGTGGCGCTGTTTCTCTAAAAAAAATCAGGACATAAACGCCATGACACTGAATCGCTGTCATCAGGGCAGATCGTGAAACAACCGGAGAGCTGTGGTGCTGAACCTCCACTCCGAAAACGCGATTTCCCTTTTTCATACCGAAACAAATCTTTGGATTACCTCTACATGAACATGTTTGAGATGAAAGCCATGATTGCAAACTGCAATATCAACGGAAAGGGACATTAAATCGCTAAAAGTGCAGTGACGTTGCACGCAACAATGGGGTCCTTTTTAAAAATGCAGTCTTGCAGAAGGTACGTGCTGCTTGCTGTTTTTCTTTCTTTCGCTGGTAACATATCGACCTCAGAGACTCATTATTCAATACCAGAAGAAATGAAAGAAGGATCAGTTGTAGCTAACCTTGCTACAGATCTCAGCCTGGATGTTAAGACACTGAATCAGCGGAAGATGCGTCTTGACATTATTGCAAATAAGAAATATCTGGATGTGAACAAAGAGACTGGAGAACTGTACATTGTAGAGAAGATTGACAGGGAAACTATTTGCAATACAAAATCATCAGCGTCTTGTTACCTCCGATTGGAGGTAATCCTTGAAAACCCAGTACGAATTTTTAATATAGAAGTGGAAATCTTGGATATGAACGACAACGCCCCGCAATTTCGGAGAGATACCATACATTTAGACATTTCTGAAGCAACGCCAAAAGCGGAGAGATTCTCTCTCAGCAATGCAGTTGATTCTGATGTTGGAAGCAATTCAGTAAAATCATACCATCTGAGTGAAAGTGAACATTTTAATATTGAAGTTCAGACTGGAAGAGATGGGTCAAATCTGCAGAATTAATCTTAACAAAGAGTTTAGACAGAGAGCAGCAGGCTGTGCATAATTTAATTCTCACAGCTGTAGATGGAGGCACACCTGCACGTTCTGGCACTGCAAGTGTTATCGTTCGTGTTTTAGACACAAATGACAACACTCCTACTTTTGACAAACTTAACTACAATATTAAAATAATGGAAAATTCTCCCATTGGAAGTCTTGTTGTTCATCTTAATGCAACAGACTTGGATGAGGGGTCAAATTCTGATATAACATACTCCTACAGTTTATATACTTCTGAGAAAACGCAGGAAACATTTAATCTGAATCCTTCCTCTGGTGAAATTACTGTTAAAGGAATGTTAAATTATGAGGATTTCAGGATGTATGATATGGAGGTTATAGCAACAGATAAAGGAGCCAATAGTTTATCAGGACAATGCACTGTAAAAATTCTGGTTGAAGACATGAATGACAACCACCCAGAAATATCTATTAAATCCTTTCAGAGTCCAGTCAATGAAAACATAGAATTAGACACAGTGATAGCAGTGGTGAGTGTCAGTGATAAAGACTCAGGGGACAATGGAGTGGTTGATCTTCACATTCCAGATAACATGCCTTTCAAACTGAGGGAGTCCTCTGATAACTATTATGAATTAGTGGTGTCAGAGCCGTTAGACCGTGAGAGGGTCCCTGAATATGACATCACTTTCACTGTGACAGACAGAGGCTCTCCTGCTTTATCTGACAATGAAACAATGACCTTAGAGCTGCTGGATGTTAATGACAATGTGCCACAGTTCCCTCAGTCATTTTATACTATACGTGTAGAGGAGAATAACGCTCCTGGAGCCCTGCTCAGTTCCCCAACTGCGTTTGACCCTGACCTCCATGAAAACCAGTATCTAGTTTATTTCATCCTAGAGAGGGAGATAGCCAACACCTCCATGTCCATGCTGTTCTCCATCAACCCAGAGAACGGGAATCTTTACGCACTCAAAACTTTTGACTATGAGATTGAGAAGGAGTTTCTCTTCCACATCGAGGCCAGAGACTCTGGCTCTCCTCCTCTCAGCAGTAACGTGACGGTGCACATCATCATTGTGGACCAGAACGACAACGCTCCGGTTATTGTCTCTCCGTGGCGCGCACACGGCTCGGTGGTGGAGGAAAAGATCCCCAGATCCACCGATAAAGGCTCTCTGGTTTCTAAAGTGATAGCCTTGGACACAGACTCAGTGCACAACTCCCGGATCACCTACCAGTTCCTGCAGGTGACTGACGCCACCTTGTTCAGTCTGGACCAATACAACGGAGAGATCCGGACCATGAGGATGTTCAGCTACAGAGACCCGCGCCACCAGAGACTGGTTGTTGTTGCCAAGGACAACGGGCAGCCTGCCCTCTCTGCTACAGTCACCATCAAGCTGTCCACAGTGGAGACTGCCGTGAAGGCCTACTCTGACATGACCGAGGTGCCTCTAGAATATGACATCTTCTCAGACCTCAACCTGTACCTGGTCATCGGTCTGGGCTCCGTGTCATTTCTCCTGCTGATCACCATATTGGTCACCATCGTGATCAAGTGTCAGAAACCCAAGCCAAGCAAAGCGGCTCCTCCCTGCAGGAACAGTGTGATCAGTGAGGGGAACTCCACCATCGCAGACTCCACTCTGGTCTCCAACGACGCTTACTGGTACAGTATGCTTCTAGCAGAGACCAGGAAAGGAAAGATGGTGGTCAGACAGCCTGTGCCAAAGGGCTCCAGATACATCGTGTCCAGTTTACCACGAGGCACTGGACTCACAGACACTAGTGGATCAGCAGCCTCCACTCTGCAGGTATGGAAACACCTCAATTAAACATGCATATTCTCAGAGATTTTCAATCAAAAAAGCTATACAAAGTATGGTCCTTTTGCAAACTACATTATATATGTGTATTGCCCACAGCTCTCTCTTAAAAATTAAATTATGTTATTGTTTAATAGGTGTGTATAAAAACATGTCTACCTTCGTTGGTACAAGGTTACTTGCAGATATAATTGAAATGTTCATACAAGTATTTGCTTCTTGTAACATTAGATAGAGTATATCATTGGATATTTGCAATGTTTGCCCCTTCGATACATCAGGGTTTCTTGCACATTGTTCTTAGATTTGGCTCAAGGTGGACAGGCAACAAAAAAACAATTGATTGTGCTCTTTGTAGGAACATGACATAAACACATAATTTACAAATGACATTTAAATTAAAAATTAAAAAGACTGAACAAGAGTGCATCAACATATCTCTACATATTTTAATGATTTCAGCAACACCAATCCGCTTGTAAGTGTGACACGAAGGAAAGGACAGTGGCATCATATATATGAAACGATAGTTTATTGTGTATTATTAATGTAATTAAATCAATATATTAAAGACCCGTTTTATTAAAGACAGTTCAACAGAAAAAGCAAAACTGTAGTTAATGCTCACACGTTCCTAGAATAAAGTTTAAAACACGAAATACTGTAAACACGTTCAAAGTATTTTATCACACATTTTGAATAAATATTTGATTGGAAATGTATGATAGTCAACGAGATGTGGACACTACACATTTTCTCCAAGGTTTAAAACCTAATGAAGGACTATTCATGTCGCTGCTCTCCACAAAAAAAAAAGTTATAATTTACGAGGAGGTCCTTCATGATATCATCGTTCTCACGATAGTTCGTTCGAGGCTTGGCAGGCAGACATATTTCACAAAAATCTCTGCCATTACCAGCAGCATTAACAAACGCTTTCTTAAAACCAACATTTATTTTCGTCACGAGAAAAAGACAACGGATATCACTTTGAAGGTTTCATACGGATTATGTTCAATGGCTCGTCTAATTCATCAGTATTCCTGCACAGGGTACGTTTTCGTATTTCTCTTTCTTTCTGCCATAATGCACACGGTGTCCCCCGTCACCCATTATTCTGTTCCCGAAGAAATGGAAGAAGGCTCAATCGTTGCTAATTTAGCAATTGATCTCGGATTAGACGTGAAGACTCTGAATAATAGGAAAATGCGCGTAGATCTCGTAGGAAATAAAAAGTATATCGACATCAACAAAGACACAGGAGAGCTGTTCATGCAGGAAAGGATCGACAGAGAGGTTTTATGCCCCTTGAAGACAACAACGTGCTTTCTCAGATTAGACGCTACGATTGAAAACCCGATACGAATGTTTAACATTGAGGTGGAAATCACGGACATTAACGACAACGCTCCTCATTTTCGACGGGGAACGATGCATTTGGACATATCTGAATCAAGCCCTGTTGGAGAGAGATTCTCATTGAACAATGCTGCAGACCCAGATGTTGGAACAAATTCTGTGAACAATTACCATCTGAGCTCAAGTGAACATTTCTCCATCGAAATTCAGACCGGGAGAGACGGGACAAAGTTTGCGGATTTGATTTTGAAAAAAGCATTAGATAGAGAGCAGCAGGCTGTGCATAATCTTATTCTCACTGCTGTGGACGGTGGAGTGCCCACGCGCACAGGTACAGCCAGCATCATTGTTCGCGTGCTTGATGTGAACGACAACGCCCCGTCATTTGATAAAGACGAATACATCATAGATGTGATGGAAAACTCCCCCATTGGCAGTCTAGTAATACAATTAAAAGCTACCGATTTAGACGAAGGGTCAAATTCTGATATTAATTATTCATATAGTTTATATACATCAGAGAGAACACAACAAGTGTTTAACTTAAATCCAGAAAATGGTGAAATCAGAGTGAAAGAGATGATAAATTATGAAGATTTTAAACTTTATGAAATGGAAGTTATAGCCAGTGATAAGGGGCCTAACTCCTTAACAGGACAGTGTAAACTGACAATACAGGTGAAAGATATGAATGACAATCATCCAGAAATATCCATCAAGTCTTTTCAAAGTCCAATTAAAGAAAACATAGAATTAGACACAGTGATAGCAGTGGTGAGTGTCAGTGATAAAGACTCAGGGGACAATGGAGTGGTTGATCTTCACATTCCAGATAACATGCCTTTCAAACTGAGGGAGTCCTCTGATAACTATTATGAATTAGTGGTGTCAGAGCCGTTAGACCGTGAGAGGGTCCCTGAATATGACATCACTTTCACTGTGACAGACAGAGGCTCTCCTCCTTTATCTGACAATGAAACAATGACCTTAGAGCTGCTGGATGTTAATGACAATGTGCCACAGTTCCCTCAGTCATTTTATACTATACGTGTGGAGGAGAATAACGCTCCTGGAGCCCTGCTCAGTTCCCCAACTGCGTTTGACCCTGACCTCCATGAAAACCAGTATCTAGTTTATTTCATCCTAGAGAGGGAGATAGCCAACACCTCCATGTCCATGCTGTTCTCCATCAACCCAGAGAACGGGAATCTTTACGCACTAAAAACGTTTGACTACGAGATCGAGAAGGAGTTTCTCTTCCACATCGAGGCCAGAGACTCTGGCTCTCCTCCTCTCAGCAGTAACGTGACGGTGCACATCATCATTGTGGACCAGAACGACAACGCTCCGGTTATTGTCTCTCCGTGGCGCGCACACGGCTCGGTGGTGGAGGAAAAGATCCCCAGATCCACCGATAAAGGCTCTCTGGTTTCTAAAGTGATAGCCTTGGACACAGACTCGGTGCACAACTCCCGGATCACCTACCAGTTCCTGCAGGTGACTGACGCCACCTTGTTCAGTCTGGACCAATACAACGGAGAGATCCGGACCATGAGGATGTTCAGCTACAGAGACCCGCGCCACCAGAGACTGGTTGTTGTTGCCAAGGACAACGGGGAGCCTGCCCTCTCTGCTACAGTCACCATCAAGCTGTCCACAGTGGAGACTGCCGTGAAGGCCTACTCTGACATGACCGAGGTGCCTCTAGAATATGACATCTTCTCAGACCTCAACCTGTACCTGGTCATCGGTCTGGGCTCTGTGTCATTTCTCCTGCTGATCACCATACTGGTCACCATCGTGATCAAGTGTCAGAAACCCAAGCCCAGCAAAGCGGCTCCTCCCTGCAGGAACAGTGTGATCAGTGAGAGGAACTCCACCATCGCAGACTCCACTCTGGTCTCCAACGACGCCTACTGGTACAGTATGCTTCTAGCAGAGACCAGGAAAGGAAAGATGGTGGTCAGACAGCCTGTGCCAAAGGGCTCCAGATACATCGTGTCCAGTTTACCACGAGGCACTGGACTCACAGACACTAGTGGATCAGCAGCCTCCACCCTGCAGGTATGACCATAGTTCTAACTTGTCTCGTATAATCTTGTGTTCGTCATAACGTAGCGTGCCATATAACATTGTAGAAGGTTTGAAATATAACGTTATCAAAACAAAGTTTACAAACAAAAAAACAACATCATTATATTTAACAATATCTGCTGCAGTCTCTCATGTTGAGCTCACCTTTAAACTTTAATCTGTGCTTTTTAAGCATCCCCATTACATGATCCATCAATTTTCAAAGAGCTGTGATTTACATTAGACAAAACGTAACCCACGGTCACCTTGAGAAGGAACCATTGGAAAAACGGTACAGCGTCAAACATCCGGACAGCTCCGTGGTGCTGAAACTCTCATTAAAGGCAACCTCGCTGCTTCACGTGTCAAAATAACCCCATAATTCAAGATTCCTCAATAGTCTGGGATTGAAAACGTTAAATATCAAGTTTGTAAATCAGTGTACATGTGCTTTATAAAGACGGTCGTGTGGGTGACAGCAAAACAATAATGAGAGTATCTTTAAGAGTCAAACACCCAGATGTTATTTGTTCAAAGCCCTTAAACATCTTCAATCCCAATGTTTTTACTCTGATTCTTATCAGTCATTACTCAGGGTTTTGCACATGGTTACTAATCATCCAACAGAGAAATTAAAGACGAAATGAAATAATTCCATGAAAAAAATGTACAGGTATCTTATGAATACTTAAAAGACAAAACTCTAATTGTTTAAGCTGACTCGTACTACACACCACTAGGTTGATTTAAAATAATCATTCAGCAAACCCTGTTAAATTGGTCTCTTTTTTGCACAAAGCGTCACTGTTCCCCAGTCATATATACTCTTGTGACATCACAGTCCGTGCGCAATTATACTTTTCATTCAAGTGATACGAGAAAATGGCGAACGAAAGGCTACTGACGCTGAATTAATTTAGATTTTAAGGATCAAGGTGAGCTCAAATGTATATGTCATATGTTTTTCTATTTATTTTGTACCAATATTAGCTGAGATTTGATTTAGCATTTTAGAAATGTATAGGAGACATCGTTATTAGTTTAACATTCATTTCCAGCATATCTGCTTAAAAAAACGTTTTAAATCCATACAAAACATTTAAAATGTATTTATTGCTTATTGTGCCTCATGTTAAGCACATAGCCGTTCAAAAAGCAAAAGGTGGCGCTGTTTCTCTAAAATACATTATTACACAAACGCCATGACACTGAATCACCGTAGATCGTGAAACAACCGGAGAGCTCAGTGGTGCTGAAACTCCACTCCAGAAACGCGATTTTCCTTTTTCATACCGAAATTGAAATATTTGGATTACCTCTACATGAACATGTTTGGGATGAAAGCCAAGATTGCAAACTGCAATATCAAGGGAAAGGTACATTAAATCGCTAAAGGTGCAGTGACGTTGCACGCAACAATGGGGTCATTTTTAAAAATGCAGTCTTGCAGAAGGTACGTGGTGCTTGTTGTTTTTCTTTCTTTCGTTCGTAACATATCGACTTCAGTGACTCATTATTCAATACCGGAGGAAATGAAGGAAGGATCAGTTGTAGCTAACATTGCTACAGATCTCAGCCTGGATGTTAAGACTTTGAATCAGAGAAAGATGCGTCTTGACATTATTGCAAATAAGAAATATCTGGAAGTGAACAAAGAGACTGGAGAACTGTATATTGTAGAGAAGATTGACAGAGAATACATGTGTCTTGCAAAGTTGTCTTGTTATCTCAAACTGGAGGTTATACTAGAAAATCCACTACGAATCTTTAATATAGAAGTAGAAATTCTGGATGTTAACGACAACGCCCCGCAATTTCGGAGAGACGCCATACATTTAGATATATCTGAAGCAACGCCGAAAGGAGAGAGATTCTCTCTCAGCAATGCAGTTGATCCTGATGTCGGAAGTAATTCAGTGAAAACATACCACCTGAGTGAAAGTGAACATTTTAATATTGAAGTTCAGACTGGAAGAGATGGATCGAAATTTGCAGAATTAATCTTAACAAAGAGTTTAGACCGAGAGCAGCAGGCTGTGCATAATTTAATTCTCACAGCTGTAGATGGAGGCACACCTGCACGTTCTGGCACTGCAAGTATTATTGTGCATGTTTCGGACATAAATGACAACACTCCTACTTTTGACAAAACAAATTACAGCATCAAGATAATGGAAAACTCTCCCATTGGAAGTCTTGTTGTTCATCTCAATGCAACAGACCTAGACGAGGGTTCAAATTCTGATATAACATACTCCTACAGTTTATATACATCAGAGAAAACGCAGGAAACATTTAATCTGAATCCTTCCTCTGGTGAAATTACTGTTAAAGGAATGTTAAATTATGAGGATTTCAGGATGTATGATATGGAGGTTATAGCAACAGATAAAGGAGTCAATAGTTTATCTGGACAATGCACTGTACAAATTATGGTTGAAGACATGAATGACAACCACCCAGAAATATCTATTAAATCCTTTCAGAGTCCAGTCAATGAAAACATAGAATTAGACACAGTGATAGCAGTGGTGAGTGTCAGTGATAAAGACTCAGGGGACAATGGAGTGGTTGATCTTCACATTCCAGACAACATGCCTTTCAAACTGAGGGAGTCCTCTGATAACTATTATGAATTAGTGGTGTCAGAGCCGTTAGACCGTGAGAGGGTCCCTGAATATGACATCACTTTCACTGTGACAGACAGAGGCTCTCCTCCTTTATCTGACAATGAAACAATGACCTTAGAGCTGCTGGATGTTAATGACAATGTGCCACAGTTCCCTCAGTCATTTTATACTATACGTGTGGAGGAGAATAACGCTCCTGGAGCCCTGCTCAGTTCCCCAACTGCGTTTGACCCTGACCTCCATGAAAACCAGTATCTTGTTTATTTCATCCTAGAGAGGCAGATAGCCAACACCTCCATGTCCATGCTGTTCTCCATCAACCCAGAGAACGGGAATCTTTACGCACTCAAAACTTTTGACTACGAGATTGAGAAGGAGTTTCTCTTCCACATCGAGGCCAGAGACTCTGGCTCTCCTCCTCTCAGCAGTAACGTGACGGTGCACATCATCATTGTGGACCAGAACGACAACGCTCCGGTTATTGTCTCTCCGTGGCGCGCACACGGCTCGGTGGTGGAGGAAAAGATCCCCAGATCCACCGATAAAGGCTCTCTGGTTTCTAAAGTGATAGCCTTGGACACAGACTCGGTGCACAACTCCCGGATCACCTACCAGTTCCTGCAGGTGACTGACGCCACCTTGTTCAGTCTGGACCAATACAACGGAGAGATCCGGACCATGAGGATGTTCAGCTACAGAGACCCGCGCCACCAGAGACTGGTTGTCGTTGCCAAGGACAACGGCGAGCCTGCCCTCTCTGCTACAGTCACTATAAAGCTGTCCACAGTGGAGACTGCCGTGAAGGCCTACTCTGACATGACCGAGGTGCCTCTAGAATATGACATCTTCTCAGACCTCAACCTGTACCTGGTCATCGGTCTGGGCTCCGTGTCATTTCTCCTGCTGATCACCATATTGGTCACCATCGTAATCAAGTGTCAGAAACCCAAGCCAAGCAAAGCGGCTCCTCCCTGCAGGAACAGTGTGATCAGTGAGGGGAACTCCACCATCGCAGACTCCACTCTGGTCTCCAACGACGCCTACTGGTACAGTATGCTTCTAGCAGAGACCAGAAAAGGAAAGATGGTGGTCAGACAGCCTGTGCCAAAGGGCTCCAGATACATCGTGTCCAGTTTACCACGAGGCACTGGACTCACAGACACTAGTGGATCAGCAGCCTCCACTCTGCAGGTATGGAAACACCTCAATTAAACATGCATATTCTCAGAGATTTTCAATCAAAAAAGCTATAAAAAGTATGGTCCTTTTGCAAACTACATTATATATGTGTATTGCCCACAGCTCTCTCTTAAAAATTAAATTATGTTATTGTTTAATAGGTGTGTATAAAAACATGTCTACCTTCGTTGGTACAAGGTTACTTGCAGATATAATTGAAATGTTCATACAAGTATTTGCTTCTTGTAACATTAGATAGAGTATATCATTGGATATTTGCAATGTTTGCCCCTTCGATACATCAGGGTTTCTTGCACATTGTTCTTAGATTTGGCTCAAGGTGGACAGGCAACAAAAAAACAATTGATTGCGCTCTTTGTGGGAACATGACATAAACACATAATTTACAAATGACATTTAAATTAAAAATTAAAAAGACTGAACAAGAGTGCATCAACATATCTCAACATATTTTAATGATTTCAGCAACACCAATCCGCTTGTAAGTGTGACACGAAGGAAAGGACAGTGGCATCATATATATGAAACGATAGTTCATTGTGTATTATTAATGTAATTAAATCAACATATTAAAGACCCGTTGTATTAAAGACAGTTGAACAGAAAAAGCAAAACTGTAGTTAATGCTCACACGTTCCTAGAATAAAGTTTAAAACACGAAATACTGTAAACACGTTCAAAGTATTTTATCACACATTTTGAATTAATATTTGATTGGAAATGTATGATAGTCAACGAGATGTAGACACTACACATTTTCTCCAAGGTTTAAAACCTCATGAAGGACTATTCATGTCGCTGCTCTCCACAAAAAAAAAAGTTATCATTTACGAGGAGGTCCTTCATGATATCATCGTTCTCACGATAGTTCATTCGAGACTTGGCAGGCAGACATATTTCACAAACATCTCTGCCATTACCAGCAGCATTAACAAACGCTTTCATAAAACCAACATTTATTTTCGTCACGAGAAAAAGACAACGGATATCACTTTGAAGGTTTCATACGGATTATGTTCAATGGCTCGTCTAATTCATCAGTATTCCTGCACAGGGTACGTTTTCGTATTTCTCTTTCTTTCTGCCATAATGCACACGGTGTCCCCCGTCACCCATTATTCTGTTCCCGAAGAAATGGAAGAAGGCTCAATCGTTGCTAATTTAGCAATTGATCTCGGATTAGACGTGAAGACTCTGAATAATAGGAAAATGCGCGTAGATCTCGTAGGAAATAAAAAGTATATCGACATCAACAAAGACACAGGAGAGCTGTTCATGCAGGAAAGGATCGACAGAGAGTTTTTATGCCCATTGAAGACAACTACAACGTGCTTTCTCAGGTTAGACGCTACGATTGAAAACCCGATACGAATGTTTAACATTGAGGTGGAAATCACGGACATTAACGACAACGCTCCTCATTTCCGACGGGGAACGATGCATTTGGACATATCTGAATCAAGCCCTGTTGGAGAGAGATTCTCATTGAACAATGCTGCAGACCCAGATGTTGGAACAAATTCTGTGAACAATTACCATCTGAGCTCAAGTGAACATTTCTCCATCGAAATTCAGACCGGGAGAGACGGGACAAAGTTTGCGGATTTGATTTTGAAAAAAGCATTAGATAGAGAGCAGCATGCTGTTCATAATCTTATTCTCACTGCTGTGGACGGTGGAGTGCCCACGCGCACAGGTACAGCCAGCATCATTGTTCGCGTGCTTGATGTGAACGACAACGCCCCGTCATTTGATAAAGACAAATACATCATAGATGTGATGGAGAATTCCCCCATTGGCAGTCTAGTAATACAATTAAAAGCTACCGATTTAGACGAAGGGTCAAATTCTGATATTATGTATTCATATAGTTTATATACATCAGAGAGAACACAACAGGTGTTTAACTTAAATCCAGAAAATGGTGAAATCAGAGTGAAAGAGATGATAAATTATGAAGATTTTAAACTTTATGAAATGGAAGTTATTGCCAGTGATAAGGGGCCTAACTCCTTAACAGGACAGTGTAAACTGACAATACAGGTGAAAGATATGAATGACAATCATCCAGAAATATCCATCAAGTCTTTTCAAAGTCCAATTAAAGAAAACATAGAATTAGACACAGTGATAGCAGTGGTGAGTGTCAGTGATAAAGACTCAGGGGACAATGGAGTGGTTGATCTTCACATTCCAGATAACATGCCTTTCAAACTGAGGGAGTCCTCTGATAACTATTATGAATTAGTGGTGTCAGAGCCGTTAGACCGTGAGAGGGACCCTGAATATGACATCACTTTCACTGTGACAGACAGAGGCTCTCCTCCTTTATCTGACAATGAAACAATGACCTTAGAGCTGCTGGATGTTAATGACAATGTGCCACAGTTCCCTCAGTCATTTTATACTATACGTGTGGAGGAGAATAACGCTCCTGGAGCCCTGCTCAGTTCCCCAACTGCGTTTGACCCTGACCTCCATGAAAACCAGTATCTAGTTTATTTCATCTTAGAGAGGGAGATAGCCAACACCTCCATGTCCATGCTGTTCTCCATCAACCCAGAGAACGGGAATCTTTACGCACTTAAAACGTTTGACTATGAGATTGAGAAGGAGTTTCTCTTCCACATCGAGGCCAGAGACTCTGGCTCTCCTCCTCTCAGCAGTAACGTGACGGTGCACATCATCATTGTGGATCAGAACGACAACGCTCCGGTTATTGTCTCTCCGTGGCGCGCACACGGCTCGGTGGTGGAGGAAAAGATCCCCAGATCCACCGATAAAGGCTCTCTGGTTTCTAAAGTGATAGCCTTGGACACAGACTCGGTGCACAACTCCCGGATCACCTACCAGTTTCTGCAGGTGACTGACGCCACCTTGTTCAGTCTGGACCAATACAACGGAGAGATCCGGACCATGAGGATGTTCAGCTACAGAGACCCACGCCACCAGAGACTGGTTGTTGTTGCCAAAGACAACGGGGAGCCTGCCCTCTCTGCTACAGTCACCATCAAGCTGTCCACAGTGGAGACTGCCGTGAAGGCCTACTCTGACATGACCGAGGTGCCTCTAGAATATGACATCTTCTCAGACCTCAACCTGTACCTGGTCATCGGTCTGGGCTCCGTGTCATTTCTCCTGCTGATCACCATACTGGTCACCATCGTGATCAAGTGTCAGAAACCCAAGCCAAGCAAAGCGGCTCCTCCCTGCAGGAACAGTGTGATCAGTGAGAGGAACTCCACCATCGCAGACTCCACTCTGGTCTCCAACGACGCCTACTGGTACAGTATGCTTCTAGCAGAGACCAGGAAAGGAAAGATGGTGGTCAGACAGCCTGTGCCAAAGGGCTCCAGATACATCGTGTCCAGTTTACCACGAGGCACTGGACTCACAGACACTAGTGACTCAGCAGCCTCCACCCTGCAGGTATGGGAAACACACCTATTCAACATCTGTTACACATGTTTTCTACTGAACATCCTGCAAGGCCAATAATAAGTGACGATTGCAGTATTTTTATATCAGCGCTGAATACTTTTTTTTGTCTCTTCACTTTCTTTAAGTTACAACGCTTAAAATGTACTTGACATTACAAGCAAAAATGTAATTGTGCCCATGTTAAGTCTTTTGACTTGCTGGCAAAACCTTCGCTACCCCAATTTGCATGGAGAAAGGAAAAGGTCACAAGAGGTCAAATCTAGAGCAACACTTGTATAGAACAACTTTATTGTGAGACCAACACGTTCTGGCTTGTGACCCTCATCAGGGTCAGCAGCTTGTTTCGAAACCTTTATACAGTTTTATTAGGTCTAATAAGCAATTTGATAAATCATTAATACCCTTCGCTTCTAAAAAGGTTTTTCCCTAATATTCTCTAAACTAATCTGTTGAGTGTTATGAGGGCATTTAGTGAACCAAATATCATGTGTAATGCTTTAGGACTACACACAAACACACAATGCTTTCTGATACCCCATATCAGCAGTCATAGAACATGTGAATTATGATGAATTACAAGTGTCATATTGATGCTCCTGACTATAAACTACAGGTTCACTTAGGGGGCTTAGAATACATTCTGACTACCTAAACACACTTCAACCATCAAGACTAATAAGCACTCAAAGGTATGATAATTCATGCAGTGTCATCGTTTTATATGTTTAAGTAAAGTGTAATGCATTTAAAATAATCAATGCTGTATCATAAGTGATAATAAGGAAGAACACTAAAATGCAGGGAATCTTAAAGCACCAATGGCGGCTGAAGTGCATCTGAAGGTCGACTTGCTCTGTTTAAAATCATGATAATAGTAACCCATATTTAAAAAAGAAAACTCTTGTCTGCTTGTACTAGTGAGTGAGTGAGTGAGTGAGTGAGTGAGTGAGTGAGAGTAAGAGAGAGAGTGAGGGGCTGTAATGTGTCAGCTATTAAAGTTATGTCATTCAGTTTTTGATGATTAGTAACAACACAGCAATTTACTGTTTTCATCCTGTAGTGCAAATGAAAATTGACAAAATGTATTTTGTCTTTTTCTTACGTCTAATATATCAAATACGTTATACCTTAAAGGTGGGGTAGGTAATTTTGGAGAAACCAGCTCGAGTGCGCTAAAATTTGAAAATACACAGCCGGAAAAAATCTGCCACTTCCTTACAGAGCCCCTCCTCCAACACACACGAACGCGCACATGACCAATGAGGGCACGAGATAAGTCTGTGCACAGATGGAAGGCTGACAGGCAGGTCGGCCATCCAGTTATTTTAGCCGGGCCGGCTAAAGTGATTGGTCGTACTTTTTACAGTAGGCCTACTACGGCTTCCACAGGTGAAATTTTTTTATGGATTTTTTGTCAAAGCACTTAAGATATTCATTGCTATCGGGATGTTAAGAGCATTCCATGGAATATAACAAAAAGTGTATCTCGAGCCGGTTTCTCAAACTTACCTACCCCACCTTTAAGGTTAAATTCCCAAAGCATGTTCATTTTCTGTGTGATCTGCATTTTGGTGTCTTAAATTATAAAGATGCATGCAGCCAGTGGTGGAATGTAACTAATTACATTTACTCAAGTACTGTACTTAAGTTTAAGTTACTTGTACTTTATTTGAGTATTTTCATTTTATGCTACTTTATACTTTTAGTCCAGTACATGTTGCAAGCAAATGTTGCACTTTTTACTCCACTACATTTAGTTTACAGATTTAGTTACTAGTTACTTTGCTGATTGAGATGATAAAATATACAAAATATAAATCGACTTATACATTATCATATCCTATTATAGGGTAAGCTACCCAGTAGTATATACAGTATTTCAAATAAACCCCACCTGTACCGTAGTGAACACATTAATGCATCAATAAATATTATACAACAATTTAAAAATAAATAGTGCTTAAACAACTCATTCTGCATAAGGACACTTTTACTTTTGGTATCTAAAGTTTATTTTCATGCTAATACTTTTGTACTTTTACACAAGTACAATTTTAAATGCGGGACTTTAACTAATAAGTGTTTTGTTTTTGTGCAGTGTACTATTGCTACGTTTACTTTAGTAAATAATCTGATACTTCTTCCACCTCTGCATGCAGTATGGATTCTTCTAAATTATATTTTATTTTACAATGTCAGCCTGGATATCTCTGCATACATTAAGTATTTGGAAGACACATTAAGTAGGGCCTACATGTGGGGCACACATATATTGTATTAAATAAAAGCAACTGTCATTAACAATAATTGTAAACACATTTGATGAAAAACAAAAAGGCAACACATTTATTAAGTTATCCAAGTATAGAATAAACAAAAACTTGAAGTAGTTGTTTCTTTTTTAGAAGCACATCTCTCACCCAGGGAATAAAACGTTCAGAACTCAAAAGTGAATACTTCATAACTTTTGCAGCTTCTTCAACTATAATACTTTTTCCACTGTAACTTCTCCTACATTTAACGCAAGGTAAAATGTTTGTTTTTTGAAAAGTTGCAAAGGCTCACACAAGACTATTTTCGTCGCTGCTCTCCACAAAAACAAACTCGCTGATGAGGTCATGGTTTTCACGATAGTTTATTGGAGGAGGGACACTCAGACATTTTATAACAAGGACGTCACTCGAGGCAGGGGCGTAACAAAACATGTTTTAAGAACGTCGTTTCGTTTTTTCGTTCAACGAGAGGACGGTTTATCTAGGTTTCAGAGTATTTCAAATGAATAACTACGGAATCTGAAATATGGCGGATCAAATCCCACAGTTATTTGGGACAGGGTACGTGTGTGTATTTCTCTTTCTTTCTGCCATGATTGACACGGTGTCTACCGTCACACATTATTATGTTCCCGAAGAAATGGAAGAAGGCTCAGTCGTTGCTAATTTAGCAACAGATCTGGGATTAGACGTGAAGACGCTAAAGGGAAGGAAAATGCGCGTAGACGTAGTAGGAAATAAAAAGTATATCGATATCAACAAAGACACAGGAGAGCTGTTCGTCCTGGAAAGGATCGACAGAGAGTTTTTATGCCCCTTGAAGACATCTACATCATGCTTTCTTAAATTGGACGCTACGATTGAAAACCCGATACGAATGTTTAACATTGAGGTGGAAATCACGGACATTAACGACAACGCTCCTCATTTCCGACGGGGAACGATGCATTTGGACATATCTGAATCAAGCCCTGTTGGAGAGAGATTCTCATTGAACAATGCTGCAGACCCAGATGTTGGAACAAATTCTGTGAACAATTACCATCTGAGCTCAAGTGAACATTTTGCACTGGAAATTCAGACCGGGAGAGACGGGACAAAGTTTGCGGATTTGATTTTGAAAAAAAGCATTAGATAGAGAGCAGCAGGCTGTGCATAATCTTATTCTCACTGCTGTGGACGGTGGAGTGCCCACGCGCACAGGTACAGCCAGCATCATTGTTCGCGTGCTTGATGTGAACGACAACGCCCCGTCATTTGATAAAGACGAATACATCATAGATGTGATGGAAAACTCCCCCATTGGCAGTCTAGTAATACAATTAAAAGCTACCGATTTAGACGAAGGGTCAAATTCTGATATTATGTATTCATATAGTTTATATACATCAGAGAGAACACAACAGGTGTTTAACTTAAATCCAGAAAATGGTGAAATCAGAGTGAAAGAGATGATAAATTATGAAGATTTTAAACTTTATGAAATGGAAGTTATTGCCAGTGATAAGGGGCCTAACTCCTTAACAGGACAGTGTAAACTGACAATACAGGTGAAAGATATGAATGACAATCATCCAGAAATATCCATCAAGTCTTTTCAAAGTCCAATTAAAGAAAACATAGAATTAGACACAGTGATAGCAGTGGTGAGTGTCAGTGATAAAGACTCAGGGGACAATGGAGTGGTTGATCTTCACATTCCAGATAACATGCCTTTCAAACTGAGGGAGTCCTCTGATAACTATTATGAATTAGTGGTGTCAGAGCCGTTAGACCGTGAGAGGGTCCCTGAATATGACATCACTTTCACTGTGACAGACAGAGGCTCTCCTCCTTTATCTGACAATGAAACAATGACCTTAGAGCTGCTGGATGTTAATGACAATGTGCCACAGTTCCCTCAGTCTTTTTATACTATACGTGTGGAGGAGAATAACGCTCCTGGAGCCCTGCTCAGTTCCCCAACTGCGTTTGACCCTGACCTCCATGAAAACCAGTATCTAGTTTATTTCATCTTAGAGAGGGAGATAGCCAACACCTCCATGTCCATGCTGTTCTCCATCAACCCAGAGAACGGGAATCTTTACGCACTTAAACGTTTGACTATGAGATTGAGAAGGAGTTTCTCTTCCACATCGAGGCCAGAGACTCTGGCTCTCCTCCTCTCAGCAGTAACGTGACGGTGCACATCATCATTGTGGATCAGAACGACAACGCTCCGGTTATTGTCTCTCCGTGGCGCGCACACGGCTCGGTGGTGGAGGAAAAGATCCCCAGATCCACCGATAAAGGCTCTCTGGTTTCTAAAGTGATAGCCTTGGACACAGACTCGGTGCACAACTCCCGGATCACCTACCAGTTTCTGCAGGTGACTGACGCCACCCTTGTTCAGTCTGGACCAATACAACGGAGAGATCCGGACCATGAGGATGTTCAGCTACAGAGACCCACGCCACCAGAGACTGGTTGTTGTTGCCAAAGACAACGGGGAGCCTGCCCTCTCTGCTACAGTCACCATCAAGCTGTCCACAGTGGAGACTGCCGTGAAGGCCTACTCTGACATGACCGAGGTGCCTCTAGAATATGACATCTTCTCAGACCTCAACCTGTACCTGGTCATCGGTCTGGGCTCCGTGTCATTTCTCCTGCTGATCACCATACTGGTCACCATCGTGATCAAGTGTCAGAAACCCAAGCCAAGCAAAGCGGCTCCTCCCTGCAGGAACAGTGTGATCAGTGAGAGGAACTCCACCATCGCAGACTCCACTCTGGTCTCCAACGACGCCTACTGGTACAGTATGCTTCTAGCAGAGACCAGGAAAGGAAAGATGGTGGTCAGACAGCCTGTGCCAAAGGGCTCCAGATACATCGTGTCCAGTTTACCACGAGGCACTGGACTCACAGACACTAGTGACTCAGCAGCCTCCACCCTGCAGGTATGGGAAACACACCTATTCAACATCTGTTACACATGTTTTCTACTGAACATCCTGCAAGGCCAATAATAAGTGACGATTGCAGTATTTTTATATCAGCGCTGAATACTTTTTTTTGTCTCTTCACTTTCTTTAAGTTACAACGCTTAAAATGTACTTGACATTACAAGCAAAAATGTAATTGTGCCCATGTTAAGTCTTTTGACTTGCTGGCAAAACCTTCGCTACCCCAATTTGCATGGAGAAAGGAAAAGGTCACAAGAGGTCAAATCTAGAGCAACACTTGTATAGAACAACTTTATTGTGAGACCAACACGTTCTGGCTTGTGACCCTCATCAGGGTCAGCAGCTTGTTTCGAAACCTTTATACAGTTTTATTAGGTCTAATAAGCAATTTGATAAATCATTAATACCCTTCGCTTCTAAAAAGGTTTTTCCCTAATATTCTCTAAACTAATCTGTTGAGTGTTATGAGGGCATTTAGTGAACCAAATATCATGTGTAATGCTTTAGGACTACACACAAACACACAATGCTTTCTGATACCCCATATCAGCAGTCATAGAACATGTGAATTATGATGAATTACAAGTGTCATATTGATGCTCCTGACTATAAACTACAGGTTCACTTAGGGGGCTTAGAATACATTCTGACTACCTAAACACACTTCAACCATCAAGACTAATAAGCACTCAAAGGTATGATAATTCATGCAGTGTCATCGTTTTATATGTTTAAGTAAAGTGTAATGCATTTAAAATAATCAATGCTGTATCATAAGTGATAATAAGGAAGAACACTAAAATGCAGGGAATCTTAAAGCACCAATGGCGGCTGAAGTGCATCTGAAGGTCGACTTGCTCTGTTTAAAATCATGATAATAGTAACCCATATTTAAAAAAGAAAACTCTTGTCTGCTTGTACTAGTGAGTGAGTGAGTGAGAGTAAGAGAGAGAGTGAGGGGCTGTAATGTGTCAGCTATTAAAGTTATGTCATTCAGTTTTTGATGATTAGTAACAACACAGCAATTTACTGTTTTCATCCTGTAGTGCAAATGAAAATTGACAAAATGTATTTTGTCTTTTTCTTACGTCTAATATATCAAATACGTTATACCTTAAAGGTGGGGTAGGTAATTTTGGAGAAACCAGCTCGAGTGCGCTAAAATTTGAAAATACACAGCCGGAAAAATTCTGCCACTTCCTTACAGAGCCCCTCCTCCAACACACACGAACGCGCACATGACCAATGAGGGCACGAGATAAGTCTGTGCACAGATGGAAGGCTGACAGGCAGGTCGGCCATCCAGTTATTTTAGCCGGGCCGGCTAAAGTGATTGGTCGTACTTTTTACAGTAGGCCTACTACGGCTTCCACAGGTGAAATTTTTTTATGGATTTTTTGTCAAAGCACTTAAGATATTCATTGCTATCGGGATGTTAAGAGCATTCCATGGAATATAACAAAAAGTGTATCTCGAGCCGGTTTCTCAAACTTACCTACCCCACCTTTAAGGTTAAATTCCCAAAGCATGTTCATTTTCTGTGTGATCTGCATTTTGGTGTCTTAAATTATAAAGATGCATGCAGCCAGTGGTGGAATGTAACTAATTACATTTACTCAAGTACTGTACTTAAGTTTAAGTTACTTGTACTTTATTTGAGTATTTTCATTTTATGCTACTTTATACTTTTAGTCCAGTACATGTTGCAAGCAAATGTTGCACTTTTTACTCCACTACATTTAGTTTACAGATTTAGTTACTAGTTACTTTGCTGATTGAGATGATAAAATATACAAAATATAAATCGACTTATACATTATCATATCCTATTATAGGGTAAGCTACCCAGTAGTATATACAGTATTTCAAATAAACCCCACCTGTACCGTAGTGAACACATTAATGCATCAATAAATATAATACAACAATTTAAAAATAAATAGTGCTTAAACAACTCATTCTGCATAAGGACACTTTTACTTTTGGTATCTAAAGTTTATTTTCATGCTAATACTTTTGTACTTTTACACAAGTACAATTTTAAATGCGGGACTTTAACTAATAAGTGTTTTGTTTTTGTGCAGTGTACTATTGCTACGTTTACTTTAGTAAATAATCTGATACTTCTTCCACCTCTGCATGCAGTATGGATTCTTCTAAATTATATTTTATTTTACAATGTCAGCCTGGATATCTCTGCATACATTAAGTATTTGGAAGACACATTAAGTAGGGCCTACATGTGGGGCACACATATATTGTATTAAATAAAAGCAACTGTCATTAACAATAATTGTAAACACATTTGATGAAAAACAAAAAGGCAACACATTTATTAAGTTATCCAAGTATAGAATAAACAAAAACTTGAAGTAGTTGTTTCTTTTTTAGAAGCACATCTCTCACCCAGGGAATAAAACGTTCAGAACTCAAAAGTGAATACTTCATAACTTTTGCAGCTTCTTCAACTATAATACTTTTTCCACTGTAACTTCTCCTACATTTAACGCAAGGTAAAATGTTTGTTTTTTGAAAAGTTGCAAAGGCTCACACAAGACTATTTTCGTCGCTGCTCTCCACAAAAACAAACTCGCTGATGAGGTCATGGTTTTCACGATAGTTTATTGGAGGAGGGACACTCAGACATTTTATAACAAGGACGTCACTCGAGGCAGGGGCGTAACAAAACATGTTTTAAGAACGTCGTTTCGTTTTTTCGTTCAACGAGAGGACGGTTTATCTAGGTTTCAGAGTATTTCAAATTAATAACTACGGAATCTGAAATATGGCGGATCAAATCCCACAGTTATTTGGGACAGGGTACGTGTGTGTATTTCTCTTTCTTTCTGCCATGATTGACACGGTGTCTACCGTCACACATTATTCTGTTCCCGAAGAAATGGAAGAAGGCTCAGTCGTTGCTAATTTAGCAACAGATCTGGGATTAGACGTGAAGACGCTAAAGGGAAGGAAAATGCGCGTAGACGTAGTAGGAAATAAAAAGTATATCGATATCAACAAAGACACAGGAGAGCTGTTCGTCCTGGAAAGGATCGACAGAGAGTTTTTATGCCCCTTGAAGACATCTACATCATGCTTTCTTAAATTGGACGCTACGATTGAAAACCCGATACGAATGTTTAACATTGAGGTGGAAATCACGGACATTAACGACAACGCTCCTCATTTCCGACGGGGAACGATGCATTTGGACATATCTGAATCAAGCCCTGTTGGAGAGAGATTCTCATTGAACAATGCTGCAGACCCAGATGTTGGAACAAATTCTGTGAACAATTACCATCTGAGCTCAAGTGAACATTTTGCACTGGAAATTCAGACCGGGAGAGACGGGACAAAGTTTGCGGATTTGATTTTGAAAAAAGCATTAGATAGAGAGCAGCAGGCTGTGCATAATCTTATTCTCACTGCTGTGGACGGTGGAGTGCCCACGCGCACAGGTACAGCCAGCATCATTGTTCGCGTGCTTGATGTGAACGACAACGCCCCGTCATTTGATAAAGACGAATACATCATAGATGTGATGGAAAACTCCCCCATTGGCAGTCTAGTAATACAATTAAAAGCTACCGATTTAGACGAAGGGTCAAATTCTGATATTATGTATTCATATAGTTTATATACATCAGAGAGAACACAACAGGTGTTTAACTTAAATCCAGAAAATGGTGAAATCAGAGTGAAAGAGATGATAAATTATGAAGATTTTAAACTTTATGAAATGGAAGTTATTGCCAGTGATAAGGGGCCTAACTCCTTAACAGGACAGTGTAAACTGACAATACAGGTGAAAGATATGAATGACAATCATCCAGAAATATCCATCAAGTCTTTTCAAAGTCCAATTAAAGAAAACATAGAATTAGACACAGTGATAGCAGTGGTGAGTGTCAGTGATAAAGACTCAGGGGACAATGGAGTGGTTGATCTTCACATTCCAGATAACATGCCTTTCAAACTGAGGGAGTCCTCTGATAACTATTATGAATTAGTGGTGTCAGAGCCGTTAGACCGTGAGAGGGTCCCTGAATATGACATCACTTTCACTGTGACAGACAGAGGCTCTCCTCCTTTATCTGACAATGAAACAATGACCTTAGAGCTGCTGGATGTTAATGACAATGTGCCACAGTTCCCTCAGTCTTTTTATACTATACGTGTGGAGGAGAATAACGCTCCTGGAGCCCTGCTCAGTTCCCCAACTGCGTTTGACCCTGACCTCCATGAAAACCAGTATCTAGTTTATTTCATCTTAGAGAGGGAGATAGCCAACACCTCCATGTCCATGCTGTTCTCCATCAACCCAGAGAACGGGAATCTTTACGCACTTAAAACGTTTGACTATGAGATTGAGAAGGAGTTTCTCTTCCACATCGAGGCCAGAGACTCTGGCTCTCCTCCTCTCAGCAGTAACGTGACGGTGCACATCATCATTGTGGATCAGAACGACAACGCTCCGGTTATTGTCTCTCCGTGGCGCGCACACGGCTCGGTGGTGGAGGAAAAGATCCCCAGATCCACCGATAAAGGCTCTCTGGTTTCTAAAGTGATAGCCTTGGACACAGACTCGGTGCACAACTCCCGGATCACCTACCAGTTTCTGCAGGTGACTGACGCCACCTTGTTCAGTCTGGACCAATACAACGGAGAGATCCGGACCATGAGGATGTTCAGCTACAGAGACCCACGCCACCAGAGACTGGTTGTTGTTGCCAAAGACAACGGGGAGCCTGCCCTCTCTGCTACAGTCACCATCAAGCTGTCCACAGTGGAGACTGCCGTGAAGGCCTACTCTGACATGACCGAGGTGCCTCTAGAATATGACATCTTCTCAGACCTCAACCTGTACCTGGTCATCGGTCTGGGCTCCGTGTCATTTCTCCTGCTGATCACCATACTGGTCACCATCGTGATCAAGTGTCAGAAACCCAAGCCAAGCAAAGCGGCTCCTCCCTGCAGGAACAGTGTGATCAGTGAGAGGAACTCCACCATCGCAGACTCCACTCTGGTCTCCAACGACGCCTACTGGTACAGTATGCTTCTAGCAGAGACCAGGAAAGGAAAGATGGTGGTCAGACAGCCTGTGCCAAAGGGCTCCAGATACATCGTGTCCAGTTTACCACGAGGCACTGGACTCACAGACACTAGTGACTCAGCAGCCTCCACCCTGCAGGTATGGGAAACACACCTATTCAACATCTGTTACACATGTTTTCTACTGAACATCCTGCAAGGCCAATAATAAGTGACGATTGCAGTATTTTTATATCAGCGCTGAATACTTTTTTTTGTCTCTTCACTTTCTTTAAGTTACAACGCTTAAAATGTACTTGACATTACAAGCAAAAATGTAATTGTGCCCATGTTAAGTCTTTTGACTTGCTGGCAAAACCTTCGCTACCCCAATTTGCATGGAGAAAGGAAAAGGTCACAAGAGGTCAAATCTAGAGCAACACTTGTATAGAACAACTTTATTGTGAGACCAACACGTTCTGGCTTGTGACCCTCATCAGGGTCAGCAGCTTGTTTCGAAACCTTTATACAGTTTTATTAGGTCTAATAAGCAATTTGATAAATCATTAATACCCTTCGCTTCTAAAAAGGTTTTTCCCTAATATTCTCTAAACTAATCTGTTGAGTGTTATGAGGGCATTTAGTGAACCAAATATCATGTGTAATGCTTTAGGACTACACACAAACACACAATGCTTTCTGATACCCCATATCAGCAGTCATAGAACATGTGAATTATGATGAATTACAAGTGTCATATTGATGCTCCTGACTATAAACTACAGGTTCACTTAGGGGGCTTAGAATACATTCTGACTACCTAAACACACTTCAACCATCAAGACTAATAAGCACTCAAAGGTATGATAATTCATGCAGTGTCATCGTTTTATATGTTTAAGTAAAGTGTAATGCATTTAAAATAATCAATGCTGTATCATAAGTGATAATAAGGAAGAACACTAAAATGCAGGGAATCTTAAAGCACCAATGGCGGCTGAAGTGCATCTGAAGGTCGACTTGCTCTGTTTAAAATCATGATAATAGTAACCCATATTTAAAAAAGAAAACTCTTGTCTGCTTGTACTAGTGAGTGAGTGAGTGAGTGAGTGAGTGAGAGTAAGAGAGAGAGTGAGGGGCTGTAATGTGTCAGCTATTAAAGTTATGTCATTCAGTTTTTGATGATTAGTAACAACACAGCAATTTACTGTTTTCATCCTGTAGTGCAAATGAAAATTGACAAAATGTATTTTGTCTTTTTCTTACGTCTAATATATCAAATACGTTATACCTTAAAGGTGGGGTAGGTAATTTTGGAGAAACCAGCTCGAGTGCGCTAAAATTTGAAAATACACAGCCGGAAAAAATCTGCCACTTCCTTACAGAGCCCCTCCTCCAACACACACGAACGCGCACATGACCAATGAGGGCACGAGATAAGTCTGTGCACAGATGGAAGGCTGACAGGCAGGTCGGCCATCCAGTTATTTTAGCCGGGCCGGCTAAAGTGATTGGTCGTACTTTTTACAGTAGGCCTACAGGTGAAATTTTTTTATGGATTTTTTGTCAAAGCACTTAAGATATTCATTGCTATCGGGATGTTAAGAGCATTCCATGGAATATAACAAAAAGTGTATCTCGAGCCGGTTTCTCAAACTTACCTACCCCACCTTTAAGGTTAAATTCCCAAAGCATGTTCATTTTCTGTGTGATCTGCATTTTGGTGTCTTAAATTATAAAGATGCATGCAGCCAGTGGTGGAATGTAACTAATTACATTTACTCAAGTACTGTACTTAAGTTTAAGTTACTTGTACTTTATTTGAGTATTTTCATTTTATGCTACTTTATACTTTTAGTCCAGTACATGTTGCAAGCAAATGTTGCACTTTTTACTCCACTACATTTAGTTTACAGATTTAGTTACTAGTTACTTTGCTGATTGAGATGATAAAATATACAAAATATAAATCGACTTATACATTATCATATCCTATTATAGGGTAAGCTACCCAGTAGTATATACAGTATTTCAAATAAACCCCACCTGTACCGTAGTGAACACATTAATGCATCAATAAATATAATACAACAATTTAAAATAAATAGTGCTTAAACAACTCATTCTGCATAAGGACACTTTTACTTTTGGTATCTAAAGTTTATTTTCATGCTAATACTTTTGTACTTTTACACAAGTACAATTTTAAATGCGGGACTTTAACTAATAAGTGTTTTGTTTTTGTGCAGTGTACTATTGCTACGTTTACTTTAGTAAATAATCTGATACTTCTTCCACCTCTGCATGCAGTATGGATTCTTCTAAATTATATTTTATTTTACAATGTCAGCCTGGATATCTCTGCATACATTAAGTATTTGGAAGACACATTAAGTAGGGCCTACATGTGGGGCACACATATATTGTATTAAATAAAAGCAACTGTCATTAACAATAATTGTAAACACATTTGATGAAAAACAAAAAGGCAACACATTTATTAAGTTATCCAAGTATAGAATAAACAAAAACTTGAAGTAGTTGTTTCTTTTTTAGAAGCACATCTCTCACCCAGGGAATAAAACGTTCAGAACTCAAAAGTGAATACTTCATAACTTTTGCAGCTTCTTCAACTATAATACTTTTTCCACTGTAACTTCTCCTACATTTAACGCAAGGTAAAATGTTTGTTTTTTGAAAAGTTGCAAAGGCTCACACAAGACTATTGTCGTCGCTGCTCTCCACAAAAACAAACTCGCTGATGAGGTCATGGTTTTCACGATAGTTTATTGGAGGAGGGACACTCAGACATTTTATTACAAGGACGTAAAGGTAGGGGCGTAACAACATTTTTTTTTAAGAACGTCGTTTCGTTTTTTCGTTCAACGAGAGGACGGTTTATCTAGGTTTCAGAGTATTTCAAATTAATAACTACGGAATCTGAAATATGGCGGATCAAATCCCACAGTTATTTGGGACAGGGTACGTGTGTGTATTTCTCTTTCTTTCTGCCATGATTGACACGGTGTCTACCGTCACACATTATTCTGTTCCCGAAGAAATGGAAGAAGGCTCAGTCGTTGCTAATTTAGCAACAGATCTGGGATTAGACGTGAAGACGCTAAAGGGAAGGAAAATGCGCGTAGACGTAGTAGGAAATAAAAAGTATATCGATATCAACAAAGACACAGGAGAGCTGTTCATCATGGAAAGGATCGACAGAGAGTTTTTATGCCCGTTAAAAACAACAACATACTGTGTTCTTAAATTGGATGCTACAATTGAAAACCCGATACGAATGTTTAACATTGAGGTGGAAATCACGGACATTAACGACAACGCTCCTCATTTCCGACGGGGAACGATGCATTTGGACATATCTGAATCAAGCCCAGTTGGAGAGAGATTCTCATTGAACAATGCTGCAGACCCAGATGTTGGAACAAATTCTGTGAACAATTACCATCTGAGCTCAAGTGAACATTTTGCACTGGAAATTCAGACCGGGAGAGACGGGTCAAAGTTTGCTGATTTGATTTTGAAAAAAGCATTAGATAGAGAGCAGCAGGCTGTGCATAATCTTATTCTCACTGCTGTGGACGGTGGAGTGCCCACGCGCACAGGTACAGCCAGCATAATTGTTCGCGTGCTTGATGTGAACGACAACGCCCCGTCATTTGATAAAGACAAATACATCATAGATGTGATGGAAAACTCCCCCATTGGCAGTCTAGTAATACAATTAAACGCTACCGATTTAGACGAAGGGTCAAATTCTGATATTATGTATTCATATAGTTTATATACATCAGAGAGAACACAACAGGTGTTTAACTTAAATCCAGAAAATGGTGAAATCAGAGTGAAAGAGATGATAAATTATGAAGATTTTAAACTTTATGAAATGGAAGTTATTGCCAGTGATAAGGGGCCTAACTCCTTAACTGGACAGTGTAAACTGACAATACAGGTGAAAGATATGAATGACAATCATCCAGAAATATCCATCAAGTCTTTTCAAAGTCCAATTAAAGAAAACATAGAATTAGACACAGTGATAGCAGTGGTGAGTGTCAGTGATAAAGACTCAGGGGACAATGGAGTGGTTGATCTTCACATTCCAGATAACATGCCTTTCAAACTGAGGGAGTCCTCTGATAACTATTATGAATTAGTGGTGTCAGAGCCGTTAGACCGTGAGAGGGTCCCTGAATATGACATAACTTTCACTGTGACAGACAGAGGCTCTCCTCCTTTATCTGACAATGAAACAATGACCTTAGAGCTGCTGGATGTTAATGACAATGTGCCACAGTTCCCTCAGTCATTTTATACTATACGTGTGGCGGAGAATAACGCTCCTGGAGCCCTGCTCAGTTCCCCAACTGCATTTGACCCTGACCTCCATGAAAACCAGTATCTTGTGTATTTCATCCTAGAGAGGGAGATAGCCAACACCTCCATGTCCATGCTGTTCTCCATCAACCCAGAGAACGGGAATCTTTACGCACTAAAAACTTTTGACTACGAGATCGAGAAGGAGTTTCTCTTCCACATCGAGGCCAGAGACTCTGGCTCTCCTCCTCTCAGCAGTAACGTGACGGTGCACATCATCATTGTGGACCAGAACGACAACGCTCCGGTTATTGTCTCTCCGTGGCGCGCACACGGCTCGGTGGTGGAGGAAAAGATCCCCAGATCCACCGATAAAGGCTCTCTGGTTTCTAAAGTGATAGCCTTGGACACAGACTCGGTGCACAACTCCCGGATCACCTACCAGTTCCTGCAGGTGACTGACGCCACCTTGTTCAGTCTGGACCAATACAACGGAGAGATCCGGACCATGAGGATGTTCAGCTACAGAGACCCGCGCCACCAGAGACTGGTTGTCGTTGCCAAGGACAACGGGGAGCCTGCCCTCTCTGCTACAGTCACCATCAAGCTGTCCACAGTGGAGACTGCCGTGAAGGCCTACTCTGACATGACCGAGGTGCCTCTAGAATATGACATCTTCTCAGACCTCAACCTGTACCTGGTCATCGGTCTGGGCTCCGTGTCATTTCTCCTGCTGATCACCATATTGGTCACCATCGTGATCAAGTGTCAGAAACCCAAGCCCAGCAAAGCGGCTCCTCCCTGCAGGAACAGTGTGATAAGTGAGAGGAACTCCACCATCGCAGACTCCACTCTGGTCTCCAACGACGCCTACTGGTACAGTATGCTTCTAGCAGAGACCAGGAAAGGAAAGATGGTGGTCAGGCAGCCTGTGCCAAAGGGCTCCAGATACATCGTGTCCAGTTTACCACGAGGCACTGGACTCACAGACACTAGTGACTCAGCAGCCTCCACTCTGCAGGTACAGATAACCGCTCACTTTAACATAACTAAATCCTTCAAATATTGGCCTATCTGTTTGCAGTATGGAACCACACATTATTGTGCTCTTCTTCTCTTGTAGTCTGTGTTTTGCAAGTCATACTTTTTGGCTTGAGTTTTTCTTTGTGCGATAACTCTTCACACTTGCTCTTCATTTATTACTGTAACAACAAAGTTCCACAGCACTAAATCCCTCTGATATTCTGTAGCTAAAACTGTAAATATTCTCTAAAGTTTCCTTTTCATAATTTAACATGTATCTACTAAAAATGAACCTAACAAAGGTAATCTCCCAATGTCACCTACAACATTCCTCAAGGGGAAAAGCCTTAGCAATGCTGACCATGTTAAAAAACTCCACTGAAATAAAAAACAAATAAAACCATTAATAGCAACAAACCTGAAGAAACAATTGAGCATGTCTGGGTACACCTCTGCTTTTTTAAATATCCTGCAGCTTTTTTAACTTAAAGTGTTGCTTGCGTTTTTCATTTGTAATTTCTCCAGAGACATATCTGGTTGACTTTTACTTGTGGTGAATATACAGTACATATTAGTCTAATGGTTTTTAATCACTATTTTATTCACTGCAAATGAAAATACAATCAATATAAATCAGAACCGAGATTTTATTCACAAAGAGCTTGTATAACACTTTACAAATGAGGATCTTGTGAGTAAGGCTTCTTTCAATTTATGAAAACACATGTTAAACACATGTTTTCTGTTGTTTTAACAAATAATATCCAACATAATGCACAACACAGTTTTCTCTGTTTTGAACAATGACAACTGTTTTGTGCTCAAACCATTTTTCTATCTATCTATCTATCTATCTATCTATCTATCTATCTATCTATCTATCTATCTATCTATCTATCTATCTATCTATCTATCTATCTATCTATCTATCTATCTATCTATCTATCTATCTATCTATGATGGTAAGTATGCTGCTGTTATAGCTACATTTTAACAGTTCAACCCACTTTTATAGAACACATTGTAACAACTGCAGACTCAGTTATTAAGTGTCACACTAACCATTTCTAACACTAACTAAGCTGTGGTATTTTTCCAAACATGACTTAACATTCTTATTCCTTTGATACCAACCCTATGATCGTAGGATACATACACCAGTAATCATTTCTTGTGTTTGCAATGACCTGACCATTGAACTGCTTGTTTCTTTTTCTCCTCACTCTAAAGTACCCTAAATGAGGAAAGTCCACTCAGCAGCTGGAGGTATGCAGGAGTCTCACTCCCCACCCTGGATGCCCTTTAATGAATCATGTTACAGAACATATGGGTTTGATTGTTTTGTGAATGTGTTTATTTGTTTGTCCTCAGTAGTTCTTTTTAAAATGATTTTGTCTTCTTTAGTTTCTCTTGGACAACATTTTTTTTAATTGCAAAGGAGCAAGTTGACATCACATGCTGCTTGTCAAATCTCTGGTGTTAACCTCTTTCTGCCAAAAATGTGGTTACTGATATTTATATTACAGCTTCATCACCAAAGCCATCTAACATGTATCCATGCAATTTAAGTACACTCATAATAATCTATAATCTTAATGTATTTATAAAGAGTCTTACACTGAGACTGTGGTCAGTTTTGCCAACAAGCAAAACTGGTGTAGTTGTATGCAGTATTTCTGTCTTAGTCATTACTTTTGTGAACAGAGTAAAAGTCAACTAATCAGTCGCACATTGATTTTTATTTTTAATACAAAATGACAACATCACCATGCTGCTCTGTCTGAAAGTCATTTGAATCCATTACTTCAACTAGCAATAACACAATTTACGGGCTTTTGCTTTTTTCCCCACAATCTGGCTTCTGCTTAGAAAATATCAATGTCTTAAATTGGTCCTGTGCATGTGAAGAATAATGTGTATTCAACCCCTACTGACCCATCACTGATAGATTATTATATTATAATTCCTATTTGTGTTTATTGGTGGGATTGTGCTGTGCTGTTGCTGTATGCTTTGGTTGGTAATACTATATTTTGAGTGTTACTGACTTCACAGAATGACACTTTGATTTTCTGTCTGCTGTAGCGTGAATTGTGACCTACTTCTTTATGCAGGAGAGGCGCAAAGTGAAACCAGTCACCCAGTTACCTAGCAACCACTCTCCTTCACATCATTTTGGAGCATGGTATTCATAGACCACCTCAACCTACACTTTGTCTCCAGCCTGAAGCCCCTGTCTGAGTGACAGACATGTGCTGCATGTGATGTTTCTGTTAGTGCTGTGTTTTGTTTCCAGATGTATCTAATTCTCTTTTCTTGTTTTCCAGGCATCCACCAGCAGCAGCAGGAGCTCCACACAAGGCCACACCCTCAGCTGCGTATTGGATTAACGCTGACAGGAAAGGAGAAACCCCCAGTCTGTTATGACCCCCCACATCCATCCTGCCCACTCTTATCCTTGTTCCTCACAATATGTAGCCGTCATGCCATAACACCAAATGGACTATGGTGGCTAATTAAGGAAACAAGCCCTCCCCCTCTCTTTTTTCAAGCACATGAAAAGCCTATCAACATTGCCTCTCTGTCCATTCAATACGCATGATTAGACTGCATGGCTTCAACCACACTCTGAGACCCCTCATACAAACAATTTTCATTTGGAAACACTTGCAAAGAAGTAGACTGTATGAAAGATTACAACTGTGGATATCTAAAGAAGCCTCAACAAGGACTGCGTGGACATGGGAATGTTGAAATGCCTTTATTAAGAGACTGTTTCCCCTCTCTAAAATGAAACACATGTTGGATATTACAATATGAACCTCTGTGCTTTGTCTTGATCCTTAACAGTATTGATGTATAATATACAAGTTAACTAAAAAGTGAAACAGCACAACCAACTATACAAAAAAAGCACCAATATTTTAAAGTATGAAAAGAAAGTGGATCAGTATTTTATAGATGTGGTAGCTTTCAACAGTTTTATGTTTTGTACATTACTTTGTGCTGTATATATGAGCTAAGCCTGAATATATGAATGATATTGCTGAGAGAAAGTTAACCAGTACATTAAACAGATGAACGTGAGTCCTTTAGCCATTATGTATCTGCCTTTCAGTTGTTTTTGCATGGGATGATCAAAGTACGGATTATAAGAAATTGAGCAATCACTTTCTTTAGTTAGGCCGAACAGTTTAGTATTTTTCAAAACAAGATTGAAGATTACATTTCATCAAGAAGACAATGAAGAAGTCAAACAGCATAATAATTGGATGTATTCCGATAATTAAGTACTCTCAGCTTAAATTTAAATATACATGGTGCTTGAATGTTATGTTCACTTGAACGCAAGTGAAACATAAGAGCCTAGAGGACTGTGAAGACCGTGAATCTTCAAGAATTGTTTGAATATCTTCTCATAACTATGTAAATACAACACAAACATGGCCATGTTTTCACTTTTTTATTTTAAAAGCCAAACTGTGTGGATGTTCCTGTATTTCAACCTTTTGAGATTGTGTTTCAAGTTAAAAAACTCACTAAATGACTCAATGTTTACTTTACAATGCTGAAATACTGAATACTGGTTGTGCCCAAATGAAAGCTGTGCTGATGTCTATTACTATGACTACTTTCTCTATTTAGATATATCATAAGCCTGTATCTATAAAAATGTAATTCTTTTCAATTACCAATGCTGAACTTTTGTAAAGATAAACAGTGGAATTTCTGTGCCATCAGATTTAAGTGTATGCAAATCATTCACATGATCAGTTATTACGTAGTCCCATTGTTTAGCACAGCTCAAATTGCATTGTATAAAGTTGTTTTGTTGAACAGGCAAACATATACAATAAGTGCTTTTGTACAGTGGACTGTTATGGTGCATTATGTAGTCATGTGTGTAATGTGAGCTTATTGTATGCTATGGTCTGTATGATCTATTAAATATAAAAACGAAATACTAAAACAATCATAATAGTAAACTTCTGAATCTCTTGAGTGTCATCTTGAGGTCTAATAGCATTCATTTAGGACTATTGCACTGTTTGAAAATGAGTTTTCATTATAGTATACAAAGCATATCAAGCTTGAGTGAATCTTCTATAAACTAGATCTGTGATGATGATTTCTTAATTATGATGCCTGCACCCCACCTTTATCAGCTAGTTAACTAACTGGCTTATGTTTCACTTCTTAAAATGTATTTCAGTTTAAACAACTAATATAAGTGATTTATAAAACAAATTACAAGCACGTGTTTGAACAGAACCACATAAGTCTGAATCACATCAAGGGACAGTCATTTTTTTTTTTAAATGCATACATTTAAATTCAATTGGAGCTTTATTAATTTTACTTTAGTTTGAGGGGCTTTTTTCCGGTCCGGCAGTGCATTTCCATAGCTAAATATTTGTTATAATGATTATAAATATATTGTTGTATAGGCCTTTTTTAATGCATCCATGCTTCTTTTTTACATATTGAGAATAACTAAGTTTTTCAGATCAGATGGCTCTAGTTCATTTTTTTATTAATTCAAATACACAATATGTGTAAGACAAAACAAGAGGGACAGGCAATTAAAAAAGTCCTTGAAAACACCTCTCTAATGTATGATGTCGGTGGAAACTGGCTCCAGCTTTGTGCTCGTTCTGGACTGTCTTCCCTGATCCAAGTCAGCACTACCATCATCTGTGAGGACGTCATGACCATCTTTAACCTGCAAGGAAACACAATGTTAAAATACCTTTATATGAAAAAGAAGCAACCACATTATGTCTTAAATTAAGTTTTAAATACAGTCTTATAAAATGTTGCTAAATGTCCCAAGCTGACTGAAGGGTGTATGGTGAGCGTAGAGGGATATACTTTATTCAAATGTAATAAAAAAAACTCAGTGTTTTGTATAAGTGTTAGGTTTGTAGAGAACTTGCATGATTTTTTTCTTCTATGAGGATTGAACAATGAGTGTGTCTGTCTCTGTGTGAACACATGACCTCATCTCTCTGGGGAGATGAGCTCATCACACAGAAACCTTCAAGTTTCAGCAGCAATTTGTATCACTTAACGAACGATCATTTGTTTTATGTCTTCTAAATAAGGCAACAATAATGTTTTTTTTTAAATATGGATCTTAATTTAGATGCTATTATGTTTTATTGGAGCAAAGTGAAATAAGAAAAATGTTGAGATCAGAAAATTGTTGTGTGCCCTTTTCTTTTCACCACTTGACTCTCAGAGAAAAATCTCACACTGGCTCTCTGATGCTCTGCTCCACTGGCAGACTAGCACCAGCACACTGACAATGCACCATGCATGTGTAACAAAGCACTAGAAGAGCCACCAGCTGCCACTAGTAGGCTAACCCATGTGCACCTACATAAAACCTCAAAGTGCTCTGATTACTATATATCTAGAGTTTTATTTTCTCTGCATTATTTTTGTAATACAGGGGGGGAAAAGGCGATTTGAGGGGTTGGTATATGACATGGGCTGCATGTACTTGCTTTCCTCATTGCATTCAATACAACATAATAATTAAGGTATTTATAATAAACCCTAATGGAGGGATATGACTGTGAAGAGGGATACATGAGAATAAACAGTGTCAGGGTATATGGATGCAGCAGACTTTCTTTGTCTGCAGCATTCACAGCTCCTGCCTCCCTCCCCCTCTGCTTCCTTCCTCTGAGCAATGCTTGCTTTTAGCACCATGGACAGCGACCTGCATACTGGAGCTGCGTTGCCATGGCGACGTGCTGTCTTTTCGCTGGAGGTCACGCTGTGCTCTGAAGCTGCGTGTAATTTAATATTCGTACACAGTGCAGCAGCCGCAGCGTGCAGACATCAGATCAGATGCCTATTATTTGGCAAATATCACTACTTCTGCCTATAAAGGGCTGATAATAACAGTCATTAGGGGTTAAAACATAGTCAATTGTAGCATAGATGCAGCTTGGGGGAAACGTAGGAGGCAGAAATGGGACGAGGAGCTCCACAATGCGGCAGCGCTCGTGCACGCGCACGTATATAGTTGGCCTAATTCCAGACCCAATACGTAACCATGCATGTGGGAGGGGTGCGGATATTATTTTTATTTCTTCTTGTTTTTTCTGCATTTGTCACTTTGTGTCCTACCTGCAGTTATTGTGAATGTCATTTTCTATCATGATTTATTGTGCATATTCCCCGGCACTCCTGCAGCATGGGGCTCACGGCACAATGTCACATGAACCACTGCAGACATACGAGTGGGCTCATCCCAACTGCATGTGCAGGTTTAATCCATGAGATGTCACTGCTCATCCCTTCAATAGTAGAAAGATTGTGGGAGTGTGCTGAGAAGACCTCACTGAGTTTAAACGAGAATATGAATGTCACATTAAACATTTGCTTTATTTTACAGATTCATCGTTTCAGTTGAACATTACATTTTTACATTTGTATGTGTTTTAAAAAAAATATTTTTCTAGTTATTGTGCTTTTTATCATGTTTTTAATTATTGTTTTATTATTGTACTCCCATTGTGTTATTTAATATTTATTGCCTGTACAGCACTTTGGTCAACTGAAGGTTGTTTTAAATGTGCTATATAAATAAATAAAGATTGAGATTGAGATTGTAAGAATATGCTTTAACATACACAACAATATCAAAACAGGACATTTTCCACAACTGATGTGATTATAAAGTTTACTCCCACTTCTCGCGTCTACTGCTTAAATTATGTGGGGAAGCATTTTAGCAAAAGAACACACAGGCTAAACTGGAAGAAAATGTATAACTGCAAGCGGCACAATCGTTAAGGTGACAACGGGTGGTGCTGTTACACTATAAATCACGACAGTGGCTGTGTGTGAGAGGTGCTGTTTTTTTAAATGTGCATTCAGTATGAACCCGAAGAGACGGTTGGACGGCGGGTAAAACATCCTTTATTTTTCTCTCGTAATGATGGTTACCGTAGACTGTTTTTGTTTAATATCCGTGAGAGAAAACTGAAAACCATGTCATAATAATTGTGTTAACAGAACACAGATCGTTTAAAAAAGGCTTTTTCCGAAAATGGCGATAACGCAAATGAGAGGACAATGGCTGGATATGTGGATATCTTTTTGTTTGGCGCTGCTGCTTGTGACTTATTTGGGAGGAATCTCTGCTCAGATACGTTATTCCATCCAGGAAGAATTAAGAATAGGCACCGTGGTTGGACATGTGGCCAAAGACCTTGGATTAGATCTCGGAAGACTGACGGATAGGAATCTTCGGGTCGTGTCTGGAACAAAGCAGGATCTGTTTAAGGTAAATCCAAGGGATGGAGTTTTGTTGCTGAACCAAATAATAGACAGGGAGCAGCTTTGTGCAAAAACTGCTCCATGCATCGCAAATCTGAAAGCAATCGTAGAAAATCCACTCGAGATGCACCAGATAACAGTTGAAATACTCGATGTAAACGACAATTCACCCACATTTCCTGAAGAAAACTACACATTAGAGGTGCTCGAGTCCGCCATAGTTGGATCTAGATTTCAAATGGAGGGAGCACACGACTTGGATGTTGGTTTGAATTCCTTACAAACATATAAGCTTAACAATGACCAGTATTTTCGCCTGGAGACAGAGGAATTTGGAGAGGATGGAAAGGTTCCGTTCCTAATCTTACAGCGACCCTTGGATAGAGAACACGCCGCTCAACTCTGGTTACACTTAACAGCTAATGATGGAGGTAAACCATCTAAATCTGGTACTATTAATATCACTGTTAATGTGTCAGACGTAAATGACAACCCGCCAGTGTGTGATAAACAGAAATACACAGTAACAATAAAGGAAAACGCACCTGCAGGAACATTTCTGCTGACAGTAAATGCATCTGACTCGGATGAGGGGATGAACGGTGAGGTCGAATACTCTTTGCGAAGTAAACATCGAGGAGCATCATCTGAACCGTTTGATTTGAATAGCAAAACTGGCAAATTAACGGTGAAAGGTGGCCTTGATTATGAGGAAAAGCAAGTATATGAGATAAAGGTACTGGCTGCAGACAAAGCTGCCGTGTCTCTTTCCACACAGTGCAACGTGGTTGTCAGAGTGGAAGATGTAAACGATAATCAACCCGAAATAGAGATCACATCCCTTTCTAGTCAAATTCCAGAGGATGCACCTCCTGGCACGGTGGTGGCGTTGATGGGTGTGACGGACCTCGACTCAGGTGTGAACGGACAGGTGGTCTGCAGTGTGCCCGGCCATTTACCCTTTGACCTAAAGCCTTCTCCTGACGGACAGTCATACTCGTTGGTCACCAAGGACTACCTAGATAAGGAAACCATGCATATGTATTCTATAACGATAACAGCTAAGGATTTAGGGAGCCCCGCCCTGTCATCTACAAAGGTGATACACGTAGACGTCCTAGATATTAATGACAACAGTCCTTTCTTCATTGGAAGCCCATACACTTTTTGTGTGCCTGAAAACAACAAAGTTGGAATGTCGATTTTTTCAGTGATCGCAACAGATGCCGATGGAGGCGAAAATGCAGAAGTCACATTTTCACTCAACCGTAAGAGCGCAGGGTCCACTGTGACTGCATTTTTAAATATAAATCAAGCCAATGGCACCATTTCGGCACTAAAAAGCTTTGATTTTGAGACTCTGAAAACGTTCCAGTTCCAAGTTGTCGCCACAGATTCTGGAACTCCGTCACTAAGCAGCAACGTCACAGTGCACGTGTTTATTCTGGATCAGAACGACAACGCTCCAGTCATCCTGTATCCGGTCAGCTCTAACGGTTCTGCTGAAGGTGTGGAGGAGATTCCCCGCAATGTGAACGCAGGACACTTGGTGACTAAAGTCAGAGCCTATGACGCTGATATAGGATATAACGGCTGGTTACTGTTCTCACTGCAGGAAGTTACTGCCCACAGTCTCTTTGGTTTGGACCGCTATACAGGACAGATCAGAACACTTCGCTCATTCACAGAGACAGACGAGGCTGAGCATAAACTGCTCATACTGGTGAAAGACAATGGCAACGTTTCCCTGTCAGCAACAGCTACTGTGGTTGTTAAACTTGTGGAGCCCAGAGAGGCTTTTGCTGCTGCTGATGTTAAAAGTGCAACAAAGGATGATGAGGATACTAATGTGACTTTTTACCTGATGATAACTTTGGGCTCAGTCTCAACACTTTTTCTCATCAGCATCATCGTGCTGATTGCAATGCAGTGCTCTAAGTCCACAGACTATACTTCTAAATATCTGCAAGAGACTAACTATGATGGGACACTGTGTCACAGCATCCAGTACAGATCTGGAGACAAGCGGTACATGTTAGTTGGACCCAGAATGAGTATAGGATCTACTATAGTCCCAGGCAGCCATGCCAACACACTAGTGCTCCCTGACAGGAGGGGGACATCCACAGAGGTAAGACCATGTTTTGATTCTAATTTAAGATATCCATCATATTTGTCTATGGTACGTGTTGACGGTTAAATGTGTCACACAATGATACTGCAAACCAAATGTACCTATCAGCCTAAATACAATACAATGAACCTGCCAAGACAGTTTTCTGCAGGTCAAAGCAAGATGATGTCCTCCTATAGGAATGATATTAATGTTCGCTATGTAAAGCAACATAAATGAAAAAGATAATGCCTTTTTTATTCAAGACATTACATCATATTTCGTGTCATTATTCATGGTTTATATCCTAGCACTGTCCAAGGTGCTGAAGTAGAGTGTGTTGGTCATATTGAGGGTTTTTCAAGTTGATATCGATCTTTGAATTCAGAAGATTTGCATAAACAACAATTTTAGGCATGAGAAAGCTATACAGGTACAACATCATATTTATATATATATATATACACAGTATATCTTAGTGTTGTCTATGGTGCTCACAGTCATTTTTGGTCATAATGCGGTGATTTTCAGTAAGTCAGAATATAAGTTTATAAGTACGTTTTGTGTAAACATTTTCAGATTCTTTGGCTTTTATTGGTTTTTCTAGAATGTGGTTTGTATTTTTTGAGAACTTGTTTTAAATTAACACGTTTGTTAATGTCTACACAAATGTTTTTGAGGTATTTAGGTGTAACTTGATCCAATGCATTTGCGTTATGAAGTCTATTAGCTCAACCTCAAATCTCGCTCTAGTAATGCTTCCCATTAATGGCCACTGTTAGGATTTCACAACAAAAATACGATTCAGAATCTGTGATTTACTGACTGGCAAAATAAAGACATTAAGGGAAAGGTGCACCATAAACGGTAGGGAAAATAAATAAATACAACTGTAACCTCTTTTAAAATTAAGCAACATATAAATTGTGCTTAAAGAGCTGCAACTGGCAAACACATTTTATAGTAGATTATCCCATGGCTTGCTCTAAAAATAATTAATATTGTCCCAAGTCCACAAGGTGTCAGTGTCAGTTCAGCATAAAGTGTTGTGTTATCGCGTTGGCCCAGCCCCATCCAGTGAGATTTTGTTCACGGCAACAGAGAAGAGAACACGTTCAAGAGAAACGAGCGTTGCCGTAATCTGTTCTAAAATACGTTTACGAAATGGGATATATTTCAACAGTATATTGTTTGGCTTAGGCAATTTGCTTTTTTCGTAAGGACCTGTGTTTGGATATAACAATAATAAACACAAAGCAAAACGATGGAGGTTGGAGGACAAAGACGTGGAATACAGCCCTGGTGGTTAGCCTTCTGTTTTCCTGTGATGTTCGGCTGCGTGGAGCAGGTTTCAGCGCAGATAAAATATTCAGTTCCAGAGGAAGTAAAAGTGGGATCTGTTGTTGGAAATGTCGCTAAGGATCTGGGATTGGACATCAGTTCGCTCGAGGAAAGGCGGTTTCGTATCGTTTCAGGAACGGAAGAAGCACAGTTTGCAGTAAATCAGAACAATGGTATCTTGTTTGTGCATCAGAAAATCGATCGAGAGGAGCTCTGTAAAACCGTGTCTCCATGTTTGATGAACTTAAAAATGGTCGCTGAGAACCCCATGGAAATACATTATGTGGGGGTTGAAATCACAGATGTAAATGATAATTCACCGAATTTTAAAGACGAAGAGAAGATTTTAGAGATTTCCGAGTCCACCGTTCCTGGCAAACGTTTCCAGTTACCAACTGCGCACGATCCAGATGTTGGTATCAACACTGTACGTGTGTATACATTAAATCAAAACGAATATTTCAGTATACAAATTCGAGAGAGAGGAGAGGATAAAATAACATTCCTGGTTCTGCAAAAGGCTCTAGATCGGGAAAAGCACCGTGAGCACAAATTGATTTTGACAGCAGCTGATGGTGGTAATCCACCGAGATCAGGGGCACTTAATGTTACAGTCACTGTTCTCGATTCTAATGATAACCACCCTACATTTAGTCAAGAAGTATATTCAGTTACAGTACCTGAAAATGTAGACGCAGATACAAGTGTAATTAAAGTAAAGGCAACTGATGAGGATGAGGGTGCAAATGGGGATATTGAATATTCTTTCGGTAGTCAACTTGACCAGAAGATATATGATATGTTTAGCTTAGATAAAAACACTGGAGAAATTCAAGTTAAGGGAGAAATTGACTTTGAGAAAGTTGACGTTTTTAAGTTGGATGTCCATGCCACTGACAAAGGACAACCTCCAATGAGTACTGACTGCAGGGTGTTAATCAAAGTGCTCGACAAAAACGACAACGAACCTCAAATAGAGGTGACATCCCTGTCAAACATGGTATCTGAAGACTCAAAACCAGGAACTGTCGTTTATTTTATAAGTATTATAGACCAAGATTCCGGATTAAACGGCAAAGTGATATGTAGTCTTTCAGATAATGTGCCATTTGATTTAAAACCATCATATCAAGACAATATGTACTCGTTAGTGTTGAAACAGCATTTGGATCGAGAATCAGTCTCGCATTACGAAATAACAATAACAGCTACAGATTGTGGTCAGCCTCCTCTTTCTACATTCAAAACTGTGAATATTGATGTATCTGACGTGAATGATAATAACCCAGAATTTTTACAAAATCCAATTGAAATGTACCTGTTGGAAAATAACGTTCCTGGAAACGAAATATTTTCTGTAAGTGCTTTGGATAAAGACTTCAATGAAAATGCAGCTTTAACTTATCATATAATCAGAGAAGAAAGTAATCAAGGTAAAGCTGCAACATTTCTAAATATAAATACAGATAACGGACACATTTCGGCGCTAAAAAGCTTTGACTTTGAGAGTCTGAAAAAGTTCCAATTCCAAGTTGTTGCCACAGATTCTGGAACTCCGTCACTAAGCAGCAACGTCACAGTGCACGTGTTCATTTTGGATCAGAACGACAACCCTCCAGTCATCCTGTATCCGGTCAGCTCTAACGGTTCTGCTGAAGGTGTGGAGGAGATTCCCCGCAATGTGAACGCAGGACACTTGGTGACTAAAGTCAGAGCCTATGACGCTGATATAGGATATAACGGCTGGTTACTGTTCTCACTGCAGGAAGTTACTGCCCACAGTCTCTTTGGTTTGGACCGCTATACAGGACAGATCAGAACACTTCGCTCATTCACAGAGACAGACGAGGCTGAGCATAAACTGCTCATACTGGTGAAAGACAATGGCAACGTGTCGCTGTCAGCAACAGCTACTGTGGTTGTCAAACTTGTGGAGCCCAGAGAGGCTTTTGCTGCTGCTGATGTTAAAAGTGCAACAAAGGATGATGAGGATAATAATGTGACTTTTTACCTGATGATAACTTTGGGCTCAGTCTCAACACTTTTTCTCATCAGTATCATTGTGCTGATTGCAATGCAGTGCTCTAAATCCACAGACTATACTTCTAAATATCTACAAGAGACTAACTATGATGGGACACTGTGTCACAGCATCCAGTACAGATCTGGAGACAAGCGGTACATGTTAGTTGGACCCAGAATGAGTATAGGATCTACTATAGTCCCAGGCAGCCATGCCAACACACTAGTGCTTCCTGACAGAAGGGGGACATCTACAGAGGTAAATGTATGTTTTATTTCTTACACAATGGTATTGTACAACTATACATTACATTGTTGTCGATATGTTGTTTAAGGTTAGAGATATTTTTTTTGTTTTCTGTATTTCTCCCTGCTGGTGTGAAATGGTGCCGTCCATGGTGATTTAATATATATACTTTTTTGTTGGGGGTGATTTTCTCAGTTTTTGGCATTGGAGGGGAATATTCACTATGTTTTACAAAATGTCTATAATACACATTTACTATTCGTACTTCAAGCCACGCATTTTGAATTAATCTAAGGGCACCCGAAGTGTTGTTTAAATAAATAAGAACAACACACTCTGGATGGGGGTTGCTGAGAAACATACAAAATATTTTCTTTGACTTTCGGGAATATTCTCACTCTGTGAAGCACCCTTCACTGAGAATATGGAGCACGTTTTATCTCACAGTGTCCTTTACTACGAGACTGTTTGCAACATTATAACATAAAGCAGTTATATGTAATAAAGAAGGAGGTAGTGAAATTAAACAAAATTAGGATTTCGTATGGTATTGTAGCCCACTGGTCACATGGTGTCAGTGTGGCCAAGGTAATGGCTGTGAAGCTCATTCTGCACAGGCCCTGCCCATCTCTGGATCCTCTCTTATCGAGGTGGTATGCAGACGGAATACATATCGTGGTATCTAACATGATTATCGGATAATGGTTATGTGTGGAAGCTTATATTTGAGAATCGTGAAATGGATACATTCAGACTTGTTCGTTGAATAATTGGATCGCTGTATTTGCCGGAAGGAAATCCTTAATTTTTGTTTCACAATGGGAGAACGAGGACAAAGGCGCCGAGTGAACTGCTGCTGGATGGCCGGGATTTTGTTTCTGGGCTTTGGAGAACTGGTTTCAGCTCAGCTAAGATACTCTGTTCCAGAAGAAGTACAAGTTGGCTCAGTTGTTGGAAATGTTGCTAAAGATTTAGGGCTTGATATCAGCACTTTGACAGACAGGCGGTTCCGTATCGTTTCAGGACCCAATGATGCGCTGTTTCAATTGAATCAAATCAATGGAGTGTTGTATATTGGAAAAACTATGGACCGCGAAGAGCTCTGTGATGGATTCAAGGTTTGTTTGATAAATCTAAAAATTGTTGTTGAAATCCCACTGGAAATCCACTACGCCAGCGTCGAAATAACGGATGTTAATGATCATTCACCGACTTTTCCAGAAAGCGAGCAGCGCCTGGAAATAGCAGAGAATACTCCTCCAGGCACTCGTTTCCAAATTCATGCAGCTAGAGACCCTGATGTCGGTACACACTCAGTCCGGATATACAAATTGAGTTCAAATGATATCTTTGATGCTGAAATCAGAGACAGCGAGGAGGACAAGATACCATTCTTAGTGCTGAAAAAGCCTTTGGATAGGGAGCAAAAGGCAGAACACCGTTTAGTCCTGACAGCTCTAGATGGGGGCAGTCCGTCAGAATCTGGGAGTTTAAATGTAACTATCACTGTGCTAGATACAAATGATAATCGCCCTGTGTTTAGCAAAGATATATACACCGTAACATTACAAGAAAATGCCCAAATAGGAACCCTTGTAATACAAATAAATGCTACAGATTTAGATGAAGGTTCTAATAGCAAAATTGAATTTATGTTTGGAAAAACGCAAAAGAAAAAAGTGAACGATTTATTTGAATTAGACAGCGTGACCGGTGAGATTCGAGTTAAAGGAAAAGTGGACTTTGAGGACGCAGAGATGTATAGACTAGATCTGCAGGCTTCAGATAAAGGCCAGCCACCTTCAACAGGTCAAAGCAGAGTCGTTATAAAAATAAAAGATATGAACGACAACAAGCCAGACATTGAGGTAACATCATTGTCTAACATAGTCCCAGAAGATTTAAAGCCTGGCACAGTCATATCTCTCATCAGTGTTACTGACAGAGATGCGGGGGTTAATGGTAAAGTTATTTGTAAAATATTGGGAAATGTTCCGTTTGATTTGACGCCATCCATTGAGGAAAACATGTATTCCCTTGTCACAAAGGGGCGTTTAGACAGAGAAGTTGTGTCCCATTATGACATCACAATAACAGCTACTGACTGCGGGGAACCTCAACTTTCCACCGTAAAAACCTTAAGTGTTCAGGTGTCAGATGTAAACGACAACAGGCCACTTTTCAGTCAGAATCCTTTGGAACTTTATTTGGTAGAAAACAATGCCCCTGGTGCTTCAATATTTTCTGTAAATGCAGCTGATAATGATATGAATGAAAATGCACTAATAACATACAACCTTGTGAGAGGGGATGGCCTGCTTCGTGATATGACGTCATTCCTAAATATCAACTCTGAAACTGGAGATATTTCAGCACTAAAAAGCTTTGACTTTGAGACTCTGAAAACTTTCAAGTTCCAAGTTGTCGCCACAGATTCGGGAACTCCGTCACTAAGCAGCAACGTCACAGTGCACGTGTTCATTCTGGATCAGAACGACAACGCTCCAGTCATCCTGTATCCGGTCAGCTCTAACGGTTCTGCTGAAGGTGTGGAGGAGATTCCCCGCAATGTGAACGCAGGACACTTGGTGACTAAAGTCAGAGCCTATGACGCTGATATAGGATATAACGGCTGGTTACTGTTCTCACTGCAGGAAGTTACTGCCCACAGTCTCTTTGGTTTGGACCGCTATACAGGACAGATCAGAACACTTCGCTCATTCACAGAGACAGACGAGGCTGAGCAGAAACTGCTCATACTGGTGAAAGACAATGGCAACGTTTCCCTGTCAGCAACAGCTACTGTGGTTGTTAAACTTGTGGAGCCCAGAGAGGCTTTTGCTGCTGCTGATGTTAAAAGTGCAACAAAGGATGATGAGGATAATAATGTGACTTTTTACCTGATGATAACTTTGGGCTCAGTTTCAACACTTTTTCTCATCAGTATCATCGTGCTGATTGCAATGCAGTGCTCTAAGTCCACAGACTATACTTCTAAATATCTACAAGAGACTAACTATGATGGGACACTGTGTCACAGCATCCAGTACAGATCTGGAGACAAGCGGTACATGTTAGTTGGACCCAGAATGAGTATAGGATCTACTATAGTCCCGGGCAGCCATGCCAACACACTAGTGCTCCCTGACAGGAGGGGGACATCCACAGAGGTAAGACCATGTTTTGATTCTAATTTAAGATATCCATCATATTTGTCTATGGTACGTGTTGACGGTTAAATGTGTCACACAATGATACTGCAAACCAAATGTACCTTTCACCCTAAATACAATACAATGAACCTGCCAAGACAGTTTTCTGCAGGTTACAGCAAGATGATGTCCTCCTATAGGAATAATATTAATGTTTGCTATGTAAAGCAACATAAATGAAAAAGATAATGCCTTTTTTACTCAAGACATTACATCATATTTCGTGTCATTATTCATGGGTTATATCCTAGCACTGTCCAAGGTGCTGAAGTAGAGTGTGTTGGTCATATTGAGGGTTTTTCAAGTTGAGATCGATCTTTGAATTCAGAAGATTTGCATAAACAACCATTTTAGGCATGAGGAAGCTATACAGGTACAACATCATATTTATATATATAAAAATATACACAGTATATCTTAGTGTTGTCTATGGTGCTCACAGTCATTTTTGGTCATAGTGCGGTGATTTTCAGTAAGTCAGAATATACGTTTATAAGTAAGTTTTGTGTAAACATTTTCAGATTCTTTGGCTTTTATTGTTTTTTCTAGAATGTGGTTTGTATTTTTTGAGAACTTGCTTAAAATGAACACGTTTATTAGTGTCTACAGTACACAAATGTTTTTGAGGTATTTAGGTGTATCTTGATCCAATGCATTTGCGTTATGATGTCTATTAGCTCAACCTCAAATCTCGCTCGAGTAATGCTTCCCATTAATGGCCACTGTTAGGTTTTCACAACAAAAATACGATTCAGAATCTGTAAAATGACAATAAAGAAATTAAGGGAAACGTGCACCTTAAACGGTAGGGAAAATAAATAAATAAATACAACTGTAACCTGTTTTAAAATTAAGCAACATATACATTGTGCTTAAAGAGCTGCAACTGGCAAACACATTTTCTCATAGATTATCCCATGGCTTGCTCTAAAAATAATTCATATTGTACCAAGTCCACAAGGTGTCAGTGTCAGTTCAGCATAAAGTGTTGTGTTATCGCGTTGGCCCTGCCCGCTCCAGTGAGATTTTGTTCACGGCAACAGAGAAGAGAACACGTTCAAGAGAAACGAGCGTTGCCGTAATCTGTTCTAAAATACGTTTACGAAATGGGATATATTTCAACAGTATATTGTTTGGCTTAGGCAATTTGCTTTTTTCGTAAGGACCTCTGTTTGGATATAATAATAATAAACACAAAGCAAAAACGATGGAGGCTGGAGGACAAAGACGTGGAATACAGCCCTGGTGGTTAGCCTTCTGCTTTCCTGTGATGTTCGGCTGCGTGGAGCAGGTTTCAGCGCAGATCAAATATTCAGTTCCAGAGGAAGTAAAAGTGGGATCTGTTGTTGGAAATGTCGCTAAGGATCTGGGATTGGAAATCAGTTCGCTCGAGGAAAGGCGGTTTCGTATCGTTTCAGGAACGGAAGAAGCACAGTTTGCAGTAAATCAGAACAATGGTGTCTTGTTTGTGCATCAGAAAATCGATCGAGAGGAGCTCTGTAAAACCGTGTCTCCATGTTTGATGAACTTAAAAATGGTCGCTGAGAACCCCATGGAAATACATTATGTGGGGGTTGAAATCACAGATGTAAATGATAATTCACCGAATTTTAAAGACGAAGAGAAGATTTTAGAGATTTACGAGTCCACCGTTCCTGGCAAACGTTTCCAGTTACCAACTGCGCACGATCCAGATGTTGGTATCAACACTGTACGTGTGTATAAATTAAATCAAAACGAATATTTCAGTATACAAATTCGAGAGAGAGGAGAGGATAAAATAACATTCCTGGTTCTGCAAAAGGCTCTAGATCGGGAAAAGCACCGTGAGCACAAATTGATTTTGACAGCAGCTGATGGTGGTAATCCACCGAGATCAGGGGCACTTAATGTTACAGTCACTGTTCTCGATTCTAATGATAACCACCCTACATTTAGTCAAGAAGTATATTCAGTTACAGTACCTGAAAATGTAGACGCAGATACAAGTGTAATTAAAGTAAAGGCAACTGATGAGGATGAGGGTGCAAATGGGGATATTGAATATTCTTTCGGTAGTCAACTTGACCAGAAGATATACGATATGTTTAGCTTAGATAAAAACACTGGAGAAATTCAAGTTAAGGGAGAAATTGACTTTGAGAAAGTTGACGTTTTTAAGTTGGATGTCCATGCCACTGACAAAGGACAACCTCCAATGAGTACTGACTGCAGGGTGATAATCAAAGTGCTCGACAAAAACGACAACGAACCTCAAATAGAGGTGACATCCCTGTCAAACATGGTATCTGAAGACTCAAAACCAGGAACTGTCGTTTATCTTATAAGTATTATAGACCAAGATTCCGGATTAAACGGCAAGGTGATATGTAGTCTTTCAGATAATGTGCCATTTGATTTAAAACCATCATATCAAGACAATATGTACTCGTTAGTGTTGAAACAGCATTTGGATCGAGAGTCAGTCTCGCATTACGAAATAACAATAACAGCTACAGATTGTGGTCAGCCTCCTCTTTCTACATTCAAAACTGTGAATATTGATGTATCTGACGTGAATGATAATAACCCAGAATTTTTACAAAATCCAATTGAAATTTACCTGTTGGAAAATAACGTTCCTGGAAACGAAATATTTTCTGTAAGTGCTTTGGATAAAGACTTCAATGAAAATGCAGCTTTAACTTATCATATAATCAGAGAAGAAAGTAATCAAGGTAAAGCTGCAACATTTCTAAATATAAATACAGATAACGGACACATTTCGGCGCTAAAAAGCTTTGACTTTGAGAGTCTGAAAAAGTTCCAGTTCCAAGTTGTCGCCACAGATTCTGGAACTCCGTCACTAAGCAGCAACGTCACAGTGCACATGTTCATTTTGGATCAGAACGACAACCCTCCAGTCATCCTGTATCCGGTCAGCTCTAACGGTTCTGCTGAAGGTGTGGAGGAGATTCCCCGCAATGTGAACGCAGGACACTTGGTGACTAAAGTCAGAGCCTATGACGCTGATATAGGATATAACGGCTGGTTACTGTTCTCATTGCAGGAAGTTACTGCCCACAGTCTCTTTGGTTTGGACCGCTATACAGGACAGATCAGAACACTTCGCTCATTCACAGAGACAGACGAGGCTGAGCATAAACTGCTCATACTGGTGAAAGACAATGGCAACGTTTCCCTATCAGCAACAGCTACTGTGGTTGTTAAACTTGTGGAGCCCAGAGAGGCTTTTGCTGCTGCTGATGTTAAAAGTGCAACCAAGTATGATGAGGATAATAATGTGACTTTTTACCTGATGATAACTTTGGGCTCAGTCTCAACACTTTTTCTCATCAGCATCATCGTGCTGATTGCAATGCAGTGCTCTAAGTCCACAGACTATACTTCTAAATATCTACAAGAGACTAACTATGATGGGACACTGTGTCACAGCATCCAGTACAGATCTGGAGACAAGCGGTACATGTTAGTTGGACCCAGAATGAGTATAGGATCTACTATAGTCCCGGGCAGCCATGCCAACACACTAGTGCTCCCTGACAGGAGGGGGACATCCACAGAGGTAAGACTTAATCATTAATTGAATAACTTTTGTATTGCATATACTTTAACTTGTACAGATAACTTATTGCGGCTAACTTCTTCTACTTATTGTACAACAAAGAGGTGATTTTCTTAGTGCTTGCTATTTGTGAAAGAGCTAAATGGTTTTCATGTGGTTGGTGTTTCAGAAATATGCAGTGCTTTCCCTCTCCGGAAATTATCAAATATGTTCGGGGTATTTATTCTATTACTGTTTCTATCATTAGATGTCCTTTGTGCATGGCACTGCAGTCTGAACGTTGTCATGCCGGCCTCATTGTATGTTTTCAAAAAGAGAGCGTGTTTTCTAATTTCAGCAACAACTTTAAAATAAACATATACTTACAAGGCTACACAGGTTCAAGCACTGTCCATGGTGCTGAACATTTGTCTAGTATCTTAGAATTTATTATAGTCCCTAGTAGCAATATAATTACTTTAGTGTTGGGTTGCATGCAGGCAACAGGACTGATACAATAAACTATCACAATCCATGTGTTTTATAAGCTGTTGGCTGCCCTACGATATGTTTGTTTTGCCATATGAAAGCTGCTGGAATATTCAACATTTAGTTGACTTGTTTAGCATTTCGTGTGACTGATATTCCTACTGGAGAAGCTTATATTTCGTGGACAATACAAAAAAATGACTTCTTCTTTTATAATACATGCTGAAATGGTCCACTGGGTGTCACTAGTTGCTAAAGTGTCAGGTTACATTGATTCTGCCCCTTTCAAAATGTGTATTTCAGCTGCACCACACAAAGAATGCCTTCGTTTCGGATTTGATCTGTGCGTTTCCCCTGCGAACGTGGTTTCCTGGAATATAATCTCAGGAATACTGAAGGTGTTTTAAGTGGAATATATTTGTGGATGCTTTTCAAATTATTATACCAAAGGAGACAGAGGATAAAACGGAAGAATTATGTCTTGGTCGCGACCCCTGCTTTTCTGTTTGCTGTTCAGCTTTGCTGAGCTAATTGTAGCTCAAATAAAATACTCGACTCCAGAGGAAGTTAAAATTGGATCTAATGTTGGAAATGTTGCCAAGGATTTGGGCCTTGATGTGAGTACATTGTTAAACAGGCGTTTTCGTATTGTGGCTGGAGCTCAAGACGCGCTATTTGAGGTAAACCCGAACAATGGCGTTTTGTATGTTGATAAGAATATCGACCGGGAACGTCTGTGCGACAGGAATGGTCCTTGTTTAATAGATCTGAAAATCGTGGTTGAAAATCCACTTGAAATCCATTATGTCACAGTGGAAATAACCGATGCAAATGACCATGTACCGACATTTGTCGAGGAAGAAAAGATCATCGAAATAACAGAAAATACTTTGCCAGGAGCACGATTTCAATTACCAGGCGCACGAGATCCAGATATCGGAATTAATTCAGTCCAGCGCTATAAACTCAGTCAAAACGATCATTTTAATCTTGAAATTAGAGAAAGGGGAGAGGACAAAATCCCTTTCTTGGTGCTGCAGAGGCACTTAGACAGAGAGCAGAAAACAAACCATAGCTTGGTTTTAACCGCTATGGATGGGGGGACACCGCAGAAGTCAGCACATCTTAATCTTACCATAAATGTTCTCGATATCAATGATAACAGACCAACTTTTTCGAAGGAGGTTTATTCTGTATTATTACAAGAAAATGTTGCTTTGGATGCGGTTGTAACAAAAGTGCAGGCAACTGATCTCGACGAGGGAGCTAATGGGGATGTCGAATATGCATTTGGAGGCGACATTAACTCCAAGGTTTTGGAGCTATTTACTCTAGACAGAAATACTGGCGAAATAAAGGTTAAAGGACAAATTGACAATGAAGCAGCTGATGTTTATAATTTAGACGTCCAAGCCTCGGACAGAGGTCAGCCCCCTACGACAACGGACTGTAGAGTTATAATAAAGATTCAAGATGTGAATGACAATGAACCAGAAATAGAGGTGACATCTATATCTAGCATGGTCCCAGAAGATTCAAAACAAGGTACCGTGATCTCTCTTATTAGTGTTACCGACATTGATTCTGGCCTGAATGGCAAAATCAAGTGCAGTCTGACAGGAAATGTACCATTTGAATTAAAACCGTCGTTTAAAGAAAACATGTATTCATTAGTGACAAAAGAAATACTGGACAGGGAAACTGTGTCACAGTATGACATTTCAATAACAGCTACAGATTGTGGTGAGCCTCCCCTTTCCACATTCAAAACGTTGAGTATACAGGTGTCAGATGTGAATGATAACATCCCAGTGTTCACACACAATCCTTTGGAATTATATTTGACTGAAAGCAATGCTCCTGGCAAATCCATATTTTCTGTGAGTGCATTTGATAAGGACTTAAACGAAAATGCTGCAGTGTCCTATCGTATTATTAGAGGAGAACGTGGTCATAATGATATGGCATCTTTTTTGAATATCAACTCTGAAACTGGAGATATTTCGGCGCTAAAAAGCTTTGACTTTGAAACTCTGAAAACGTTCAAGTTCCAAGTTGTCGCCACAGATTCTGGAACTCCGTCACTAAGCAGCAACGTCACAGTGCACGTGTTCATTCTGGATCAGAACGACAACGCTCCAGTCATCCTGTATCCGGTCAGCTCTAACGGTTCTGCTGAAGGTGTGGAGGAGATTCCCCGCAATGTGAACGCAGGACACTTGGTGACTAAAGTCAGAGCCTATGACGCTGATATAGGATATAACGGCTGGTTACTGTTCTCACTGCAGGAAGTTACTGCCCACAGTCTCTTTGGTTTGGACCGCTATACAGGACAGATCAGAACACTTCGCTCATTCACAGAGACGGACGAGGCTGAGCATAAACTGCTTATACTGGTGAAAGACAATGGCAACGTTTCCCTGTCAGCAACAGCTACTGTGGTTGTCAAACTTGTGGAGCCCAGAGAGGCTTTTGCTGCTGCTGATGTTAAAAGTGCAACAAAGGATGATGAGGATAATAATGTGACTTTTTACCTGATGATAACTTTGGGCTCAGTCTCAACACTTTTTCTCATCAGTATCATCGTGCTGATTGCAATGCAGTGCTCTAAAACCACAGACTATACTTCTAAATATCTACAAGAGACTAACTATGATGGGACACTGTGTCACAGCATCCAGTACAGATCTGGAGACAAGCGCTACATGTTAGTTGGACCCAGAATGAGTATAGGATCTACTATAGTCCCGGGCAGCCATGGCAACACACTAGTGCTTCCTGACAGGAGGGGAACATCCACAGAGGTAAATGTATGTTTTATTTCTTACACAACGGTATTGTACAACTATATATTACATTGTTGTCGATATGTTGTTTAAGGTTAGAGACATTGTTTTTGTTTTCTGTATTTCTCCCTGCTGGTGTGAAATGGTGCCGTCCATGGTGCTTTAATATAAATATACTTTTTTGTTGGGGGTGATTTTCTCAGTTATTGGCATTGGAGGGGAATAATCACTATGTTTTACAAAATGTCTATAATACACATTTAGTTACTATTCGTACTTCAAGCCACGTTTTTTAAATTAATCTAAGGCCACCCGAAGTGTTGTTTAACTACATAAGAACAACACACTCTGGTTGGGGGTTGCTGAGAAACATGCAAAATATGTTTTTTGACTTTCGGGAAGATTCTCACCCTTCACAGAGTGAGAATATGGAGCACGTTTTATGTGTCCTTTACTACGAGACTGTTTGCAACATTATAACACAAAGCAGTTATATGTAATAAAGAAGGAGGTAGTGAAATTAAACAAAATTATGATTTCGTATGGTATTGTAGCCCACTGGTCACATGGTGTCAGTGTGGCCAAGGTAATGGCTGTGAAGCTCATTCTGCACAGGCCCTGCCCATCTCTGGATCCTCTCTTATCGAGGTGGTATGCAGACGGAGTACACATCGTAGGGTATCTAATATGATTATCGGTTAATGGTTATGTGTGGAAGCTTATATTTGAGAATCGTGAAATGGATAAATTCAGACTTGTTCGTTGAATAATTGGATCGCTGTATTTGCCGGAAGGAAATCCTTAATTTTTGTTTCACAATGGGAGAACGAGGACAAAGGCGCCGAGTGAACTGCTGCTGGATGGCCGGGATTTTGTTTCTGGGCTTTGGAGAACTGGTTTCAGCTCAGCTAAGATACTCTGTTCCAGAAGAAGTACAAGTTGGCTCAGTTGTTGGAAATGTTGCTAAAGATTTAGGGCTTGATATCAGCACTTTGACAGACAGGCGGTTCCGTATCGTTTCAGGACCCAATGATGCGCTGTTTCAATTGAATCAAATCAATGGAGTGTTGTATATTGGAAAAACTCTGGACCGCGAAGAGCTCTGTGAAGGAATCAAGGTTTGTTTGATCAATCTAAAAATTGTTGTTGAAAGCCCACTGGAAATCCACTACGTCGGCGTGGAAATAACGGATGTTAATGATCATTCACCGACTTTTCCAGAAAGCGAGCAGCGCCTGGAAATAGCAGAGCATACTCCTCCAGGCACTCGTTTCCAGATCCATGCAGCTAGAGACCCTGATGTCGGTACACACTCAGTCCGGATATACAAATTGAGCTCAAATGTTTTTTTTTATATAGAAATCAGAGACAGCGAGGAGGACAAGATACCATTCTTAGTGCTGAAAAAGCCTTTAGATAGGGAGCAAAAGGCAGAACACCGTTTAGTCCTGACAGCTCTAGATGGGGGCAGTCCGTCAAAATCTGGGAGCTTAAATGTAACTATCACTGTGCTAGATGCAAATGATAACCACCCTGTGTTTAGCAAAGATATATACACTGTGTCATTAGATGAAAATGCCCTGATAGGAACCCTTGTAATACAAATAAATGCTACAGATTTAGATGAAGGTTTAAATAGCGACATTGAATACACGTTTGGAAAAACGCAAAAGAAAAAAGTGCAAGATACATTTGAATTAGACAGCGTGACCGGTGAGATTCGATTGAAAGGAAAAGTGGACTTTGAGGACGCGGAGATGTATAGACTAGATCTGCAGGCTTCAGATAAAGGCCAGCCACCTTGGACGGCCGAAAGCAGAGTTGTGATTAAAATAAAAGATATGAACGACAACACGCCAGACATTGAGGTAACATCATTGTCTAACATAGTCCCAGAAGATTTAAAGCCTGGCACAGTCATATCTCTCATCAGTGTTACTGACAGAGATGCGGGGGTTAATGGTAAGGTTATTTGTAAAATATTGGAAAATGTTCCGTTTGATTTGACGCCATCCATTGAGGAAAACATGTATTCCCTAGTCACAAAGGGGCGTTTAGACAGAGAAGTTGTGTCCCATTATGACATCACAATAACAGCTACTGACTGCGGGGAACCTCAACTTTACACCGTAAAAACCTTAAGTGTTCAGGTGTCAGATGTAAACGACAACAGGCCACTTTTCAGTCAGAATCCATTGGAACTTTATTTGGTAGAAAACAATGCCCCTGGTGCATCAATATTTTCTGTAAATGCAGCTGATAATGATATGAATGAAAATGCACTAATAACATACCACCTTGTGAGAGGGGATGGCCTGCTTCGTGATATGACGTCATTCCTAAATATCAACTCTGAAACTGGAGATATTTCGGCGCTAAAAAGCTTTGACTTTGAGACTCTGAAAACGTTCCAGTTCCAAGTTGTCGCCACAGATTCTGGAACTCCGTCACTAAGCAGCAATGTCACAGTGCACGTGTTCATTCTGGATCAGAACGACAACGCTCCAGTCATCCTGTATCCGGTCAGCTCTAACGGTTCTGCTGAAGGTGTGGAGGAGATTCCCCGCAATGTGAACGCAGGACACTTGGTGACTAAAGTCAGAGCCTATGACGCTGATATAGGATATAACGGCTGGTTACTGTTCTCACTGCAGGAAGTTACTGCCCACAGTCTCTTTGGTTTGGACCGCTATACAGGACAGATCAGAACACTTCGCTCATTCACAGAGACAGACGAGGCTGAGCATAAACTGCTCATACTGGTGAAAGACAATGGCAACGTTTCCCTGTCAGCAACAGCTACTGTGGTTGTCAAACTTGTGGAGCCCAGAGAGGCTTTTGCTGCTGCTGATGTTAAAAGTGCAACAAAGGATGATGAGGATAATAATGTGACTTTTTACCTGATGATAACTTTGGGCTCAGTCTCAACACTTTTTCTCATCAGCATCATCGTGCTGATTGCAATGCAGTGCTCTAAGTCCACAGACTATACTTCTAAATATCTACAAGAGACTAACTATGATGGGACACTGTGTCACAGCATCCAGTACAGATCTGGAGACAAGCGGTACATGTTAGTTGGACCCAGAATGAGTATAGGATCTACTATAGTCCCGGGCAGCCATGCCAACACACTGGTGCTTCCTGACAGAAGGGGAACATCCACAGAGGTAAGACTTAATCATTAATTGAATAACTTTTGTATTGCATATACTTTAACTTGTACAGATAACTTATTGCGGCTAACTTCTTCTACTTATTGTACAACAAAGAGGTGATTTTCTTAGTGCTTGCTATTTGTGAAAGAGCTAAATGGTTTTCATGTGGTTGGTGTTTCAGAAATATGCAGTGCTTTCCCTCTCCGGAAATTATCAAATATGTTCGGGGTATTTATTCTATTACTGTTTCTATCATTAGATGTCCTTTGTGCATGGCACTGCAGTCTGAACGTTTTCATGCCGGCCTCATTGTATGTTTTCAAAAAGAGAGCGTGTTTTCTAATTTCAGCAACAACTTTAAAATAAACATATACTTACAAGGCTACACAGGTTCAAGCACTGTCCATGGTGCTGAACGTTTGTCTAGTATCTTAGAATCTATTATAGTCCCTAGTAGCAATATAATTACTTTAGTGTTGGGTTGCATGCAGGCAACAGGACTGATACAATAAGCTATCACAATCCATGTGTTTTATAAACTGTAGGCTGCCCTACGATATGTTTGTTTTGCCATATGAAAGCTGCTGGAATATTCAACATTTTGTTGATTATTTGTTGTTTAGCATTTCGTGTGACTGATATTCCTACTGGAGAAGCTTATATTTCGTGGACAATTAAAACATATATATTTCTTCTTTTATAATACATGCTGAAATGGTCCACTGGGTGTCACTAGTTGCTAAAGTGTCAGGTTACATTGATTCTGCCCCTTTCAAAATGTGTATTTCAGCTGCACCACACAAAGAATGCCTTCGTTTCGGATTTGATCTGTGCGTTTCCCCTGCGAACGTGGTTTCCTGGAATATAATCTCAGGAATACTGAAGGTGTTTTAAGTGGAATATATTTGTGGATGCTTTTCAAATTATTATACCAAAGGAGACAGAGGATACAACGGAAGAATTATGTCTTGGTCGAGACCCCTGCTTTTCTGTTTGCTGTTCAGCTTTGCTGAGCTAATTGTAGCTCAAATAAAATACTCGACTCCAGAGGAAGTTAAAATTGGATCTAATGTTGGAAATGTTGCCAAGGATTTGGGCCTTGATGTGAGTACATTGTTAAACAGGCGTTTTCGTATTGTGGCTGGAGCTCAAGACGCGCTATTTGAGGTAAACCCGAACAATGGGGTTTTGTATGTTGATAAGAATATCGACCGGGAACGTCTGTGCGACAGGAATGGTCCTTGTTTAATAGATCTGAAAATCGTGGTTGAAAATCCACTTGAAATCCATTATGTCACAGTGGAAATAACTGATGCAAACGACCATGTACCGACATTTATCGAGAGAGAAAAGGTTATAGAAATAGCTGAGCATACATCGCCAGGAGCACGATTTCAGTTACCTGTCGCACGAGATCCAGATATCGGAATTAATTCAGTCCAGCGCTATAAACTCAGTCAAAACGATCATTTTAATCTTGAAATTAGAGAAAGGGGAGAGGACAAAATCCCTTTCTTGGTGCTGCAGAGGCACTTAGACAGAGAGCAGAAAACAAACCATAGCTTGGTTTTAACCGCTATGGATGGGGGGACACCGCAGAAGTCAGCAAATATTAATCTTACCATAAATGTTCTCGATATCAATGATAACAGACCAACTTTTTCGAAGGAGGTTTATTCTGTATTATTACAAGAAAATGTTGCTTTGGATGCGGTTGTAACAAAAGTGCAGGCAACGGATCTCGACGAGGGAGCTAATGGGGATGTCGAATATGCATTTGGAGGCGACATTAACTCCAAGGTTTTGGAGCTATTTACTCTAGACAGAAATACTGGCGAAATAAAGGTTAAAGGACAAATTGACTATGAAGCAGCTGATGTTTATAATTTAGACGTCCAAGCCTCGGACAAAGGTCAGCCTCCGACGACAACAGACTGTAGAGTTATAATAAAGATTCAAGATGTGAATGACAATGAACCAGAAATAGAGGTGACATCTATATCTAGCATGGTCCCAGAGGATTCAAAACAAGGTACCGTGATCTCTCTTATTAGTGTTACCGACATTGATTCTGGCCTGAATGGCAAAATCAAGTGCAGTCTGACAGGAAATGTACCATTTGAATTAAAACCGTCGTTTAAAGAAAACATGTATTCATTAGTGACAAAAGAAATACTGGACAGGGAAACTGTGTCACAGTATGACATTTCAATAACAGCTACAGATTGTGGTGAGCCTCCCCTTTCCACTTTCAAAACGTTGAGTATACAGGTGTCAGATGTGAATGATAACATCCCAGTGTTCACACACAATCCTTTGGAATTATATTTGACTGAAAGCAATGCTCCTGGCAAATCCATATTTTCTGTGAGTGCATTTGATAAGGACTTAAACGAAAATGCTGCAGTGTCCTATCGTATAATTAGAGGAGAACGTGGTCATAATGATATGGCATCTTTTTTGAATATCAACTCTGAAACTGGAGATATTTTGGCGCAAAAAAGCTTTGACTTTGAGACTCTGAAAACGTTCCGGTTCCAAGTTGTCGCCACAGATTCTGGAACTCCGTCACTAAGCAGCAACGTCACAGTGCACGTGTTCATTCTGGATCAGAACGACAACGCTCCAGTCATCCTGTATCCGGTCAGCTCTAACGGTTCTGCTGAAGGTGTGGAGGAGATTCCCCGCAATGTGAACGCAGGACACTTGGTGACTAAAGTCAGAGCCTATGACGCTGATATAGGATATAACGGCTGGTTACTGTTCTCACTGCAGGAAGTTACTGCCCACAGTCTCTTTGGTTTGGACCGCTATACAGGACAGATCAGAACACTTCGCTCATTCACAGAGACAGACGAGGCTGAGCATAAACTGCTCATACTGGTGAAAGACAATGGCAACGTTTCCCTGTCAGCAACAGCTACTGTGGTTGTTAAACTTGTGGAGCCCAGAGAGGCTTTTGCTGCTGCTGATGTTAAAAGTGCAACCAAGGATGATGAGGATAATAATGTGACTTTTTACCTGATGATAACTTTGGGCTCAGTCTCAACACTTTTTCTCATCAGTATCATCGTGCTGATTGCAATGCAGTGCTCTAAATCCACAGACTATACTTCTAAATATCTACAAGAGACTAACTATGATGGGACACTGTGTCACAGCATCCAGTACAGATCTGGAGACAAGCGCTACATGTTAGTTGGACCCAGAATGAGTATAGGATCTACTATAGTCCCGGGCAGCCATGCCAACACACTGGTGCTTCCTGACAGGAGGGGAACATCTACAGAGGTAAGACCTAAAAAACACAATTTTAAACAATATGGTACGATGTTAAATGCTATGTTTGTTTTGCTTTTTGCAAAGGTTGCTTCGTATCGTGTCACAAAAGTATTTTTCACAGCCACAAAAGTAATTATGGGCAAAATCAAATATTTCAAAAGTTGTTTCTTTCTTGTGTGAGTTCATACACATTTCTATAGGGTTCTATTTTGTCTCAATTATCAAACAAAATTAGCATTTACATAGAAAGGGATACATAAATGCAAGTCTATAACAAATCGTTTTTTGTACACCAGCCACTGTGGACTTTGTTTGTCTATCCTGTTGATTGATAAACACTCAGAACCATGATGAATTGTAATCACTCAACAGATAGAAAATATTCCAGTCTGTGTTAGTGTGGCGAGTTTGGAAAATAACTAAGACTGAAAAGAGTCAGAGTTAAAATTGTTGCCGCAACGCGCTGATTGCTGCTGCCGTTCCATGGTGCTTAGTTCAGGGGCAGTAGGAAATTGAACACATGTTGCTACGAACTCACACAATTAAAACACGGCAATACTTAATATAAAAACACATCAGATCCCATTAAAACTGACCCCGTCACATTATAGTGACAACCATTTCCCTGATTATGACCGCTGTCCATGGTGCTGAAGTTACCATGTTCCTGCTATTTACCAAGAAAGTCCCACCAAGGTATTTATTAAAGGGGATCTATCATGCAAAATGCACTTTTGTACGTCTTTTATACATGAATATGTGTCCCCGGTGTTCCAGGGAACTCACCAAGTGTCAGAAAACACAACCCTCTCTATTTTCCTCCATACCCAAATCTCTAAAAAAGGGGCTGCAACGGATCTGATAAAAACTGATCCAGATTTGAACACTGTCCTGACGTCAGGATAGTGGCGCTACGGCTATTGGGCCAACTCTCCACCTATCAGGGGAATGTGGGGTTGGGCCACGGCCGGCCATTGCCGCTCGAAAGCGCTGGAGACGCTGTAGTACATATGCCAGGCCTGTAAGTGGCGCTGTAGTCTGCCACAAAAGCAGCGAAGAAGACTTCCCGCGCATGGTTGCTATGGTTACCCTTCTGTTTATTCTCCGCTGTGGCTTTTTTTTCTCCCTCCCCGAGGCAAGCGTTTGCTCCCGCTGCTGTAATTCAATGCAATCCCTCCCCGTCGAGGCAAGCACTGTAATTCTCTCCGGTTAGTCCACCAGCAGATGACAACCACCCACCTCTCTGCCTCTTCCAAGGAACGAGGGGACCGTGCGGCAGAGTTTCAGTTAGGTTTTCTTTCGCCGGTCAAGATGTCCGTTAAAGTTTAAATCTTCCGGACAAAATTAGAAAAGTGCCGGTCAAAGCTCTTCTTTGTTATTTATTGAGCTTTAAAACAAATGAATAACGACTCTATAGGCCTATAATAATATAATAAAACACGGAGGACGGAGATCTATTTTTCTCCCCCTCTTCTGACTTGATCACAGCACGGCTCCCCTCTCCTGCAGGGGGGCGTGGTCAGCTGCAGCTCACAGAATCAGCCCCGTGCAAAAACAGTGCTGGAGAACAGCAAATAGAGCGAAATGAGGCATGGCTAAAATGCATGATCTGTTTGGTATTTTGAAAACAGAAACGTATAAATATACCTTATATAGGTATGGCCCTACAATATATCATTTAAATATAGCATGATAGGTGTCCTTTAAGAAATATTTAAGAAAATATATTTTCAAATTATTGCCTGAGAATATTCCAAGTACTGACAAAAGATTGATTGAAAGTGATAATCTATAGAGTACAGGATTCATTAAGTATTCATGGACTTAGTTGTTTTGAAACCGAGTGTTGTTTTAGTTGAATGTGTAGCAGGAACATTGGGTTCAGGTAACTGTCCCACACTAATATCTAGGCCCTGAACTCACCATCACCTAAAGTAGGTAAACTCCTCCCCCAGAGCCAACCCCTAATTAACTCAGGGGTATTTAAGGCACCTGTGGCATCATGGCAGTGTTTGGTTCGTTTGCTGACTGCCTTTTGCCACCTTAAGGCCTCCTGTCCGCTTGTATCCTGGTCCACCTGCTCCTTTGACCAAGTGTGATGCCTGAAGTTCCTGTTAACCTGGAGGGATGTGTGTTGTTCCTTAGTACTTTAGTATTAATCATACTGAGTAGTGGTGGTATCAGCTGCTGTTTTGCTACAGTTAGGTTTTGCTTGAGTTAGGTTTTTTTTTATTTAGTTTTGCTGTCTTATATTTAGGATTTTAGTGTATTTTACTGTTTGCTCGTTTGGACCAACTGGATAATTGTTTCTTCTGCTTTATACTCATGTGTTGTTTCTTTGCCCCTTGTAGTGGAGTTGGAGCCAGCTAGTGGTGGAGGCTAGGCCCACAGTCTAATTCCCTTCACGGCTTGTAGTGATAGGAGCACTGGGACACAGTTTGTAGTGAGTTTTGATTTGCAGTGAGCACCGGTGGTGGGTAAGTGGGACACAGACTGCCTCCCCCTGGCTGGCATCTGCCCACTCCCCTTATCCCCTCATTGATTTGAGTAATTTTCTATATAAAGTGTTTTAACCAAGAATAAACAAATACATGTGATTGACATTTTGAAATAAACTGTTAAACGTTTTCATTCTAATTGAACCACGTCTCTGTCTTGTGTCAGTCACGAACTTGTAGAGCCTTCTTATTTCTGAGGTGTAAATTAAATATTTCCTGGGGCGAAAATCCCCAGGTGGCGTTGTCAGGCATTTTGGTATTTGGGTGGCTCTGCCTTTAAAAACGACCACCCCGCCACAAATGGTTGTGTGAATACGTGTGGTTTCTTCCCTGCTGAAACTCGTGATTATGTCAAACTAATTTGCAATGTTAAAAAAACGTATTGAGAAGTATTGCTTTTATTCTTCCTAAAACTCTGACAACTTAACAGCCTGAGTTAATATGGCTCTACAAAAGTGCAACTAATCAATTTCTTTAATTCAATGAAATTATGTTGGTATAGTTCCTTAATGTACGGTTATTTATATCAGCTTTTTCGGGAAACGTTTTGTAACCTAAACAAGTAGTAACGTTTATTTTGAATAGTTTCCTCTGGGTGTCACTATTACATTGGGAAACCAGAGACGACTTTGAACCTCCCCTTCCAAGGCTTTTGTTTCTTACTGAATCAAGCAAACCAGTCGTTAGAGTCACAATTCGTCTCTTGCAAATCGCGTTATTCAACGGGATGGATTTAAATAACCGTTTTTCAAAGTAACCGGATCCTGTTGGTGAATGTGTTGTTGGATAATGATGTGGACCGATACAAAACCTCGGACAAAGGACTGCTCCTGGTTTGCTTTTTATTTGGCTTTACCCCTGCTGTTCACGAATCAGGCTTTGGCTCAGATACGCTACTCTATTCCAGAGGAGGTAAGAGAAGGGACAGTTGTTGGAAATGTGGCCAAGGATCTTGGTGTTGAAATCCCCTCTTTGATTGCTCGACGGTTCCGCGTTGTGTCTGGAAGTAAGGACGCTATTTTTGAAGTAAACCAGGATAATGGGGCTCTCTACGTCAACAAGCATATTGACAGAGAGGAGCTGTGTCAGGGAGGCGGTGCCTGCCTTATGGAGCTCAAAATCCTCGTTGAATCTCCTTTGGAAATACACTACGTAGTTGTAGAAATTACCGATGTGAATGATCATTCTCCTAGTTTCCCTGAAAGGGAACAGATATTTGAAATAGCTGAGCACACATTACCAGGAAAACGATTTCAACTGCACACTGCTCGCGACCCCGATGCTGGAGTAAACTCTATTCGTACATACACTTTAACGTCAAATGAACATTTTGAAATAGATATCCGCCAAAGCGATGAGGATAAAATACCATTTCTAGTTCTGAGGAAATCGTTGGACAGAGAACAAAAGAACAAACACACGCTGCTGGTTACTGCAGTTGATGGAGGTAAACCTCCAAAATCAGGCACACTTAATGTTTCTATTATTGTTCTTGATAGTAATGATAATAGTCCGATGTTTATTCAGGAGATTTACCAAATTGCAATAAAGGAAAATATTCCCGTCGGTACTTTGATATTTAAAATGAATGCAACAGACCCCGATGAAGGCACTAACGGAGAAGTTGAATACACATTTGGAAAAACCTTGAGGCGAAAAATATATGACATCTTTGAATTGAATAAATTAACTGGAGAGATTAGGGTGACAGGGGTAGTGGACTATGAAGAAAACGACGTTTATAAACTCGTCGTTGAGGCATCAGATAAAGCAACCTTACCATTAACAGGTGAGTGTAGAGTCGTTATTAAGATAATAGACGTCAACGATAATACACCGGAAATAGAAGTCACATCACTGTCTAATACAGTGTCGGAAGATTCCAAGCCAGGAACAATTATTTCCCTTATAAGCGTAACGGATAAAGACTCCGGTGTGAATGGCAAAATAATTTCAAGCATAACCTCAGAAGTTCCGTTTGAATTAAAGCCCTCCTATAAGGAAAACACTTACTCGGTTGTCACTAAGGGATTTTTGGATCGAGAGCAGGTGTCACATTTTGAAATAACAATAAAAGCCACTGATTGTGGTGAACCTCCTTTATCTACATTTAAAACTCTCAACATTCAGATATCAGATGTCAACGACAATCGACCTATTTTCGACAAAACACCTTTAGAGTTTTATCTGGTAGAAAATAACGTTGCCGGAAATTCTATTTTCTCTGTAAGCGCAACAGACAATGACTTGAATGACAATTCAGCTATTTCGTATAGTATAGTGAGACAAGGCAGTCAAAATGACTTAATGTCTTCCCTAAATATCAACTCTGAAACTGGAGATATTTCAGCGCTAAAAAGCTTTGACTTTGAGACTCTGAAAACGTTCAAGTTCCAAGTTGTCGCCACAGATTCTGGAACTCCGTCACTAAGCAGCAACGTCACAGTGCACGTGTTCATTCTGGATCAGAACGACAACGCTCCAGTCATCCTGTATCCGGTCAGCTCTAACGGTTCTGCTGAAGGTGTGGAGGAGATTCCCCGCAATGTGAACGCAGGACACTTGGTGACTAAAGTCAGAGCCTATGACGCTGATATAGGATATAACGGCTGGTTACTGTTCTCACTGCAGGAAGTTACTGCCCACAGTCTCTTTGGTTTGGACCGCTATACAGGACAGATCAGAACACTTCGCTCATTCACAGAGACGGACGAGGCTGAGCATAAACTGCTCATATTGGTGAAAGACAATGGCAACATTTCCCTGTCAGCAACAGCTACTGTGGTTGTTAAACTTGTGGAGCCCAGAGAGGCTTTTGCTGCTGCTGATGTTAAAAGTGCAACCAAGGATGATGAGGATAATAATGTGACTTTTTACCTGATGATAACTTTGGGCTCAGTCTCAACACTTTTTCTCATCAGCATCATCGTGCTGATTGCAATGCAGTGCTCTAAGTCAACAGACTATACTTCTAAATATCTACAAGAGACTAACTATGATGGGACACTGTGTCACAGCATCCAGTACAGATCTGGAGACAAGCGGTACATGTTAGTTGGACCCAGAATGAGTATAGGATCTACTATAGTCCCGGGCAGCCATGCCAACACACTAGTGCTTCCTGACAGAAGGGGGACATCTACAGAGGTAAGACTTAAGCATTCATTTAATAACTTTTGTATTGCATATACTGTAACTTGTACAAATAACGTATTGCGGCTAACTTCCTCTACTTATTGTACAACAAATTGGTGATATTTTAGAGCTTGCTATTTGTGAAAGAGCTAAATGTGGTTTTGGTTGGTGTTTCAGAAATAAGCAGTGCTTTCCCTCTCTGGAAATGATCAAATATGTTCTGGTTATTTAGTCTATTACTTTTTCTATCATTAGTAACTTTGTGTATGGCACTGCAGTCTGAATGTTGTCATGCTGGCCTCATGTTTTCCAAAAGAGAGCGTGTTTTCTAATTTTAGCAAAAACTTTAAAATAAACATATATGTACAAGGCTACACAGGTTTAAACACTGTCCATGGTGCTGAACATTTGTCTTTTGTCTTTTGTATCTTAGAATCTATTATAGTTCCTGGTAGCAATATAATTACCTAAGTCATGGGTAGCAGGCAACAGGACTGAAGCTATATCACAATCCATGTGTTTTATAAGATGTAGGCTGCCCTACGATGTGTTTTGTTTGTATATGAAAGCTGCTGGAATATTCAACATTTAGTTGTATTGGTGCCGGTGCGTTAAGACCACCTCTAGTGTCGGCTTTTGGCAAATAGTGTTTAAGTTTTCTCATGGCAGTGAGAGTATAGGGGACAAACCAGGGGACTGTATCCTCTTGACACCGTCGGTTATTTACAAAAAAACACCTAAATATACCTGTTATTGTGCTTCTGTATTTGTGTCTTTTCATCTGCTCTGTAAACTCCCTCAACCGGGCCGCTCGCTCTCTTTTCTTGATCGCCCTCTCACATACGGGAGAACACTTCACTGTCCCGCTTCATTGTAGGATTTCTGCCACTTTAGTTTGACCATCTCTGTTATTAAAGGTAGGGTATGTAAGTTTGAGAAACCGGCTCGAGATACACTTTTTGTTATATTCCATGGAATGCTCTTAACATCCCGATAGCAATGAATATCTTAAGTGCTTTGACAAAAAATCCATAAAAAAATGTCATCTGTGGAAGCCGTAGTACTGTAAAAAGCACGACCAATCATTTTAGCCGGCCCGGCTAAAATAACTGGATGGCCTACCTGCCTGTCAGCCTTCCATCTGTGCACAAACTTATCTCGTGCGCTCATTGGTCATGTGCGCGTTCGTGTGTTGGAGGAGGGGCTCTATAAGGAAGTGGCAGATTTTCTCCGGTTGTGTATTTTCAAATTCTAGCGATCTCGAGCCGGTTTCTCAAATGTACCTACCTACCTTTAAGTTATGGAATAGGCCTACTAAATAAATAAGCAATTAGATACCGCACTCATAAAGAATGATACGAATAATGCATATCGAAATGGTTTCATTAATTAGTGAGTTTATTTCAGGTATGTTGTATCTTCTGACCAATAATTGTATGTCCACATTCCACAACATCGGAGTAGGTTTAGCTGTTTTAATTTTGTAACATGCTTCCCGGGACTTCCCGAGACTTCCTCATGGGAACATATACAACAGGCTCTTTTAGTACAAAGAGTAAGTTTGCCCCCTGCTGGATAAATGCAATAACATGTAATAATAACAAAAGGTAAGATACCACAGGTAATTAGTTAGAACCCCTATTTTATCAGTATGTCTGCAAGCAGTTAAAATGGTCAATCTACAATAAAACAGAATTGTCCCCATTGTTTCTTTAATAGGCCTAGTTACTAGCATTAGATATTTTAGTGAGATATGGACCGCAAAACAAAACATTTCCCTGGTTTTCATTTTAAAAATCAAGTCACCGAATGCAAGTAGTCGCCTTAGCTTATTTTGTTATGAGATGATGATGTGAATTACTGTTCAAATGCGTTAATGTAATAATCGTTTGGTTTCTTTTACATTAAAAACAAGTTAGAAATATCAAAAATCCGTATGTTTTTTTTCGGGGGGGGGGGTGCTTTTTCCAGTTTAGAGCAATAGCCCCTCCAAATGTCTGTGCACGTCCCTGGTAACATTACATGCTATATACCTTTCTTATTTGTAGCCTATGACTCGCTTTGTGATTTCTCAGTTACCTCTGGGTGTCAGTATTACATTGGAAAACCCAAAGAAACGTCGCCACTCCCCACATGAATCTTTTGTTTGCCCCTTGAAACGAAGCAGAGAAGGCATTGAATTGAGTCCGTCCTCTGACGAAACTGTGTTCTGCAATTAGTAAATATGAAAACCACATTGGGTTGGTTATAGACAGCAATCGCGGAAACGGGTGTTTTTTTATGTCTTTTTGGAAAACGATGGGGATCGAAATGCAAGTTCGAAGAAAGGCCTGCTTCTGGTTTGCTTTTCATTTGGCTCCACTGTTGTTTGTTGGAATACGGGCTTTGGCAGAAGTACGATACTCGGTCCCCGAGGAGGTGAAAGATGGGACTATTGTTGGATATGTTGCAAAGGATCTTGGTCTTGATATCCCCTCTTTGATTGACCGACGGTTCCGTGTTGTTTCTGAATCCGAGGACGCCTTATTTGAGGTAAACCAGAACAATGGGGCTCTGCATGTTCATAAGAAAATTGACAGAGAGCTGCTTTGTCAGGGAATCGGTGCCTGCCTAATGGAGCTAAAAGTCATTGTGGAAAACCCTTTGGAAATACACTACGTAGTTGTAGAAATTACGGATGTAAATGACCATTCTCCTAGTTTTCCTGAAAGGGAACAGATATTTGAAATAGCTGAGCACACATTACCAGGAAAACGATTTCAACTGCACACTGCTCGCGACCCCGATGCTGGAGTAAACTCTATTCGTACATACACTTTAACGTCAAATGAACATTTTGAAGTAGATATCCGCCAAAGCGATGAGGATAAAATACCATTTTTAGTGCTGAAGAAATCGTTGGACAGAGAAACAAAGAACAAACACACGCTGCTGGTTACAGCAGTTGATGGAGGTAAACCTCCAAAATCAGGCACACTTAATGTGTCTATTATTGTGCTGGATATCAATGATAATCGACCGATGTTTAGTCAGGAGATTTACCACATTTCAATACAGGAAAATATTCCCGTCGGTACTTTAATATTTAGACTGAATGCAACGGATCCCGATGAAGGCATTAATGGGGAAATAGAATATAGCCTCGGAAAAACTCTGAAGAAAAAAGTATATGACATTTTTGAATTAGACAAATTAACTGGAGATATTAAAGTAAAAGGAGAAGTCAATTATGAAGAAAACGATGTTTATAAACTCGATGTTGAGGCATCAGATAAAGGAACACCTCCACTGACAGGTGAGTGTAGAGTCGTTATAAAGATAATAGACGTCAACGATAATCCACCAGAAATAGAAATAACATCACTGTCTAATACTGTGTCTGAAGATTTGAAGCCTGGCTCAATGATTTCTCTTATCAGCATTAAGGATAAAGACTCTGGTGTGAATGGAAAAATAATTCCAAGCATAACCTCAGACGTTCCGTTTGAATTAAAGCCCTCCTATAAGGGGAACATTTATTCAGTTGTCACTAAGGGATTTTTGGATCGAGAGCAGATGTCACATTATGAAATAACAATAAAAGCCACTGATTGTGGTGAACCTCCCTTATCTAGTTTGAAAACTCTCAACATTCAGATATCAGATGTAAACGACAACAGACCACATTTCTCTCAAAACCCATTACAGTTTTACCTTTCCGAAAATAACGTTGCTGGGAACTCTATTTTCTCTGTAAGCGCAACCGACAACGATTTGAATGAAAATGCAGCTATTTCATATCATATAGTGAGAGAAGGGAGTCAAATTTACATGTCTTTCCTAAATATCAACTCTGAAACTGGAGATATTTTGGCGCTAAAAAGCTTTGACTTTGAGACTCTGAAAACGTTCCAGTTCCAAGTTGTGGCCACAGATTCTGGAACTCCGTCACTAAGCAGCAACGTCACAGTGCACGTGTTCATTCTGGATCAGAACGACAACGCTCCAGTCATCCTGTATCCGGTCAGCTCTAACGGTTCTGCTGAAGGTGTGGAGGAGATTCCCCGCAATGTGAACGCAGGACACTTGGTGACTAAAGTCAGAGCCTATGACGCTGATATAGGATATAACGGCTGGTTACTGTTCTCACTGCAGGAAGTTACTGCCCACAGTCTCTTTGGTTTGGACCGCTATACAGGACAGATCAGAACACTTCGCTCATTCACAGAGACAGACGAGGCTGAGCAGAAACTGCTCATACTGGTGAAAGACAATGGCAACGTTTCCCGGTCAGCAACAGCTACTGTGGTTGTTAAACTTGTGGAGCCCAGAGAGGCTTTTGCTGCTGCTGATGTTAAAAGTGCAACAAAGGATGATGAGGATAATAACGTGACTTTTTACCTGATGATAACTTTGGGCTCAGTCTCAACACTTTTTTTCATCAGTATCATCGTGCTGATTGCAATGCAGTGCTCTAAGTCCACAGACTATACTTCTAAATATCTACAAGAGACTAACTATGATGGGACCCTGTGTCACAGCATCCAGTACAGATCTGGAGACAAGCGGTACATGTTAGTTGGACCCAGAATGAGTATAGGATCTACTATAGTCCCGGGCAGCCATGCCAACACACTTGTGCTTCCTGACAGAAGGGGGACATCCACAGAGGTAAGACCATGTTTTGATTTTAAGTTAAGATATCCATCATATTTGTCTATGGTTTGTGTTGACGGTTAAATGTGTCACACAATGATACTGCAAACCAAATGTATTTATAAGCCTAAATACAATACAATACATCTGCATTAATAGAGAGTTTTCTGCAGGTTACAGCAAGATGATTTCCTCATAGGAAACATATTAATGTTTGCTATAGCAACATAAATGAAAAAGATAATGCCTTTTTTATTCAAGACATTACTTCATATTTTGTGTCATTATTCATGGTTTATATCCTAGCACTGTCCAAGGTGCTGAAGTAGAGTGTGTTGGTCATATTGAGGGTTATTCAAGTTGAGATCGATCTTTGAATTCAGAAGATTTGCAAAAACATCAATTTTAGGCATGAGGTGTTATACAGGCACAACATCATATTCATATATATATAAATATATACACAGTATATCTTAGTGTTGTCTATGGTGCTCACAGCCATTTTTGGTCATAGTGTGGTGATTTTCAGTAAGTCAGAATATAAGTTTATAAGTAAGTTGTGTGTAAACATTTTCTGATTCTTTGGCTTTTATTGGTTGGTTTCTAGAATGTGGTTTGTATTTTTTGACAACTTGCTTAAAATGAACACGTTTGTTAATGTCTACACAAATGTTTTTGAGGTATTTAGGTGTAACTCGATCCAATGCATTTGCGTTATGATGTCTATTAGCTCAACCTCAAATATCGCTCGAGTAATGCTTCCCATTAATGGCCACTGTTAGGATTTCACAACAAAAATACGATTCAGAATCTGTAAACTGACAAACGGTAGGGAAAATAAATAAATAAATACAACTGTAACCTGTTTTAAAATTAATCAACATATACATTGTGCTTAAAGAGCTGCAACTGGCAACACATTTTCTCGTAGATTATCCCATGGCTTGCTCTAAAAAGAATTCATATTGTACCAAGTCCACAAGGTGTCAGTGTCAGTTCAGCATAAAGTGTTGTGTTATCGCGTTGGCCCTGCCCCCTCCAGTGAGATTTTGTTCACGGCAACAGAGAAGAGAACACGTTCAAGAGAAACGAGCGTTGCCGTAATCTGTTCTAAAATACGTTTACGAAATGGGATATATTTCAACAGTATATTGTTTGGCTTAGGTAATTTGCTTTTTTCGTAAGGACCTGTGTTTGGATATAATACTAATAAACACAAAGCAAAACGATGAAGGCTGGAGGACAAAGACGTGGAATACAGCCCTGGTGGTTAGCCTTCTGTTTTCCTGTGATGTTCGGCTGCGTGGAGCAGGTTTCAGCGCAGATCAAATATTCAGTTCCAGAGGAAGTAAAAGTGGGATCTGTTGTTGGAAATGTCGCTAAAGATCTGGGATTGGAAATCAGTTCGCTCGAGGAAAGGCGGTTTCGTATCGTTTCAGGAACGGAAGAAGCACAGTTTGCAGTAAATCAGAACAATGGTATCTTGTTTGTGCATGAGAAAATCGATCGAGAGGAGCTCTGTAAAACCGTGTCTCCATGTTTGATGAACTTAAAAATGGTCGCTGAGAACCCCATGGAAATACATTATGTGGGGGTTGAAATTATAGATGTAAATGATAATTCACCGAATTTTAAAGACGAAGAGAACATTTTAGAGATTGCCGAGTCCACCGTTCCTGGCAAACGTTTCCAGTTACCAACTGCGCACGATCCAGATGTTGGTATCAACACTGTGCGTGTGTATAAATTAAATCAAAACGAATATTTTAGTATACAAATTCGAGAGAGTGGAGAGGACAAAATACCCTTCCTGGTTCTGCAAAAGGCTCTAGATCGGGAAAAGCACCGTGAGCACAAATTGATTTTGACAGCAGCTGATGGTGGTAATCCACCGAGATCAGGGGCACTTAATGTTACAGTCACTGTTCTCGATTCTAATGATAACCACCCTACATTTAGTCAAGAAGTATATTCAGTTACAGTACCTGAAAATGTAGACGCAGATACAAGTGTAATTAAAGTAAAGGCAACTGATGAGGATGAGGGTGTAAATGGGGATATTGAATATTCTTTCGGTAGTCAACTTGACCAGAATATATACGATATGTTTAGCTTAGATAAAAACACTGGTGAAATTCAAGTTAAGGGAGAAATTGACTTTGAGAAAGTTGACGTTTTTAAGTTGGACGTCCGTGCCACTGACAAAGGACAACCTCCAATGAGTACTGACTGCAGGGTGATAATCAAAGTGCTTGACAAAAACGACAACGAACCTCAAATAGAGGTGACATCCCTGTCAAACATGGTATCTGAAGACTCAAAACCAGGAACTGTCGTTTATCTTATAAGTATTATAGACCAAGATTCCGGATTAAACGGCAAAGTAATATGTAGTCTTTCAGATAATGTGCCATTTGATTTAAAACCATCATATCAAGACAATATGTACTCGTTAGTGTTGAAACAGCATTTGGATCGAGAATCAGTCTCGCATTACGAAATAACAATAACAGCTACAGATTGTGGTCAGCCTCCTCTTTCTACATTCAAAACTGTGAATATTGATGTATCTGACGTGAATGATAATAACCCAGAATTTTTACAAAATCCAATTGAAATTTACCTGTTGGAAAATAACGTTCCTGGAAACGAAATATGTTCTGTAAGTGCTTTGGATAAAGACTTAAATGAAAATGCAGCTTTAACTTATCATATAATCAGAGAAGAAAGTAATCAAGGTAAAGCTGCAACATTTCTAAATATAAATACAGATAACGGACACATTTCGGCGCTAAAAAGCTTTGACTTTGAGACTCTGAAAAAGTTCCAATTCCAAGTTGTTGCCACAGATTCTGGAACTCCGTCACTAAGCAGCAACGTCACAGTGCACGTGTTCATTCTGGATCAGAACGACAACGCTCCAGTCATCCTGTATCCGGTCAGCTCTAACGGTTCTACTGAAGGTGTGGAGGAGATTCCCCGCAATGTGAACGCAGGACACTTGGTGACTAAAGTCAGAGCCTATGACGCTGATATAGGATATAACGGCTGGTTACTGTTCTCACTGCAGGAAGTTACTGCCCACAGTCTCTTTGGTTTGGACCGCTATACAGGACAGATCAGAACACTTCGCTCATTCACAGAGACAGACGAGGCTGAGCATAAACTGCTCATACTGGTGAAAGACAATGGCAACGTTTCCCTGTCAGCAACAGCTACTGTGGTTGTTAAACTTGTGGAGCCCAGAGAGGCTTTTGCTGCTGCTGATGTTAAAAGTGCAACAAAGGATGATGAGGATAATAATGTGACTTTTTACCTGATGATAACTTTGGGCTCAGTCTCAACACTTTTTCTCATCAGCATCATCGTGCTGATTGCAATGCAGTGCTCTAAGTCCACAGACTATACTTCTAAATATGTACAAGAGACTAACTATGATGGGACACTGTGTCACAGCATCCAGTACAGATCTGGAGACAAGCGGTACATGTTAGTTGGACCCAGAATGAGTATAGGATCTACTATAGTCCCGGGCAGCCATGCCAACACACTAGTGCTTCCTGACAGAAGGGGGACATCTACAGAGGTAAGACTTAAGCATTAATTTAATAACTTTTGTATTGCATATACTGTAACTTGTACAAATAACGTATTGCGGCTAACTTCTTCTACTTATTGTACAACAAATTGGTGATATTTTAGAGCTTGCTATTTGTGAAAGAGCTAAATGTGGTTTTGGTTGGTGTTTCAGAAATAAGCAGTGCTTTCCCTCTCTGGAAATGATCAAATATGTTCTGGTTATTTAGTCTATTACTTTTTCTATCATTAGTACTGCACTGCACTGCAGTCTGAATGTTGTCATGCTGGCCTCATGTTTTCCAAAAGAGAGTGTGTTTTCTAATTTTAGCAAAAACTTTAAAATAAACATATATTTACAAGGCTACACAGGTTTAAACACTGTCCATGGTGCTGAACATTTGTCTTTTGTATCTTAGAATCTATTATAGTTCCTGGTAGCAATATAATTACCTAAGTCATGGGTAGCAGGCAACAGGACTGAAGCTATATCACAATCCATGTGTTTTATAAGATGTAGGCTGCCCTACGATGTGTTTTGTTTGTATGTGAAAGCTGCTGGAATATTCAACATTTAGTTGTATTGGTGCAGGTGCGTTAAGACCACCTCTAGTGTCGGCTTTTGGCAAATTGATTTTAAGTTTTCTCATGGCAGTGAGAGTATAGGGGACAAACCAGGGGACTGTTCTTCCTCTTGACACCGTCGGTTATTTACAAAAAAATACCTAAATATACCTGTTATTGTGCTTCTGTATTTCTGTGTCTTTTCATCTGCTCCGTAAACTCCCTCAACCGGGCCGCTCGCTCTCTTTTCTTGATCGCCCTCTCACATACGGGAGAACACTTCACTGTCCGGCTTCATTGTAGGATTTCTGCCACTTTAGTTTGACCATCTCTGTTATTAAGTTATGGAATACTAAATAAATAAGTAATTAGATACCACACTCATAAAGAATGATACAAATAATGCATATCGAAATGGTTTCATTAATTAGTGAGTTTATTTCAGGTATGTAGTATCTTGTGACCAATAATTGTATGTCCACATTCCACAACATCGGAGTAGGTTTAGCTGTTTTAATTTTGTTACATGCTTCCCGGGACTTCCCGAGACTTCCTCATGGGAACATATACAACAGGCTCTTTTAGTACAAAGAGTACATTTGCCCCCTGCTGGATAAATGCAATAACATGTAATAATAACAAAAGGTAAGATACCACAGGTAATTAGTTAGAACCCCTATTTTATCAGTATATCTGCACAGCAGTTACAATGGTCAATCTACAATAAAACAGAATTGTCCCCATTGTTTCTTTAATAGGCCGAGTTACTAACATTAGATATTTTAATGAGATATGGACCGCAAAACAAAACATTTCCATGGTTTTCATTTTAAAAATCAAGTCACCGAATGCAAGTAGTCGCCTTAGCTTATTTTGTTATGAGATGATGATGTGAATTACTGTTCAAATTAGTTAATGTAATAATCGTTTGGTTTCTTTTACATTAAAAACAAGTTAGAAATGTAAAAAAGCCGTATGTTTTTTTTCGGGGGGGGGGGGGCTTTTTCCAGTTTATAGCAATAGCCCCTCCAAATGTCTGTGCACGTCCCTGGTAACATTACATGCTATATACCTTTCTTATTTGTAGCCTATGGCTCGCTTTGTGATTTCTCAGTTACCTCTGGGTGTCAGTATTACATTGGAAAACCCAAAGAAACGTCGCCACTCCCCACATGAATCTTTTGTTTGCCCCTTGAAACGAAGCAGAGAAGGCATTGAATTGAGTCCGTCCTCTGACGAAACTGTGGTCTGCAATCAGTAAATATGAAAACCACATTGGGTTGGTTATAGACAGCAATCGCGGAAACGGGTGTTTTTGTATGTCTTTTTGGAAAACGATGGGGATCGAAATGCAAGTTCGAAGAAAGGCCTGCTTCTGGTTTGCTTTTCATTTGGCTCCACTGTTGTTTGTTGGAATACGGGCTTTGGCAGAAGTACGATACTCGATCCCCGAGGAGGTGAAAGATGGGACTATTGTTGGATATGTTGCAAAGGATCTTGGTCTTGATATCCCCTCTTTGATTGACCGACGGTTCCGTGTTGTTTCTGAATCCGAGGACGCGTTATTTGAGGTAAACCAGAACAATGGGGCTCTGCATGTTCATAAGAAAATTGACAGAGAGCTGCTTTGTCAGGGAATCGGTGCCTGCCTAATGGAGCTAAAAGTCATTGTGGAAAACCCTTTGGAAATACACTACGTAGTTGTAGAAATTACTGATGTAAATGACCACTCTCCTAGTTTTCCTGAAAGGGAACAGATATTTGAAATATTTGAACAAACACTACCAGGAAAACGATTTCAACTGCACACTGCTCGTGACCCCGATGCTGGAGTAAACTCTATTCGTACATACACTTTAACGTCAAATGAACATTTTGAAGTAGATATCCGCCAAAGCGATGAGGATAAAATACCATTTTTAGTGCTGAAGAAATCGTTGGACAGAGAAAAAAAGAACCAACACACGCTGCTGGTTACTGCAGTTGATGGAGGTAAACCTCCAAAATCAGGCACACTTAATGTTTCTATTATTGTGCTGGATAGTAATGATAATCGACCGATGTTTAGTCAGGAGATTTACCACATTTCAATACAGGAAAATATTCCCGTCGGTACTTTAATATTTAGACTGAATGCAACGGATCCCGATGAAGGCATTAATGGGGAAATAGAATATAGCCTCGGAAAAACTCTGAAGAAAAAAGTCTATGACATTTTTGAATTGGACAAATTAACCGGAGATATTAAAGTAAAAGGAGAAGTCAATTATGAAGAAAACGATGTTTATAAACTGGATGTTGAGGCATCAGATAAAGGAACACCTCCACTGACAGGTGAGTGCAGAGTCGTTATAAAGATAATAGACGTCAACGATAATCCACCAGAAATAGAAATTACATCACTGTCTAATACTGTATCTGAAGATTTGAAGCCTGGCTCAATGATTTCTCTTATCAGCATCAAGGATAAAGACTCCGGTGTGAATGGAAAAATAATTCCAAGCATAACCTCAGACGTTCCGTTTGAATTAAAGCCCTCCTATAAGGAGAACATTTATTCAGTTGTCACTAAGGGATTTTTGGATCGAGAGCAGATGTCACATTATGAAATAACAATAAAAGCCACTGATTGTGGTGAACCTCCCTTATCTAGTTTGAAAACTCTCAACATTCAGATATCAGATGTAAACGACAACAGACCACATTTCTCTCAAAACCCATTACAGTTTTACCTTTCCGAAAATAACGTTGCTGGAAACTCTATTTTCTCTGTAAGCGCAACCGACAACGATTTGAATGAAAATGCAGCTATTTCATATCATATAGTGAGAGAAGGGAGTCAAATTTACATGTCTTTCCTAAATATCAACTCTGAAACTGGAGATATTTTGGCGCTAAAAAGCTTTGACTTTGAGACTCTGAAAAAGTTCCAGTTCCAAGTTGTCGCCACAGATTCTGGAACTCCGTCACTAAGCAGCAACGTCACAGTGCACGTGTTCATTCTGGATCAGAACGACAACGCTCCAGTCATCCTGTATCCGGTCAGCTCTAACGGTTCTGCTGAAGGTGTGGAGGAGATTCCCCGCAATGTGAACGCAGGACACTTGGTGACTAAAGTCAGAGCCTATGACGCTGATATAGGATATAACGGCTGGTTACTGTTCTCACTGCAGGAAGTTACTGCCCACAGTCTCTTTGGTTTGGACCGCTATACAGGACAGATCAGAACACTTCGCTCATTCACAGAGACAGACGAGGCTGCACAGAAACTGCTCATACTGGTGAAAGACAATGGCAACGTTTCCCTGTCAGCAACAGCTACTGTGGTTGTCAAACTTGTGGAGCCCAGAGAGGCTTTTGCTGCTGCTGATGTTAAAAGTGCAACAAAGGATGATGAGGATAATAATGTGACTTTTTACCTGATGATAACTTTGGGCTCAGTCTCAACACTTTTTCTCATCAGCATCATTGTGCTGATTGCAATGCAGTGCTCTAAGTCCACAGACTATACTTCTAAATATCTACAAGAGACTAACTATGATGGGACACTGTGTCACAGCATCCAGTACAGATCTGGAGACAAGCGGTACATGTTAGTTGGACCCAGAATGAGTATAGGATCTACTATAGTCCCGGGCAGCCATGCCAACACACTAGTGCTTCCTGACAGAAGGGGGACATCTACAGAGGTAAATGTATGTTTTATTTCTTACACAATGGTATTGTACAACTATACATTACATTGTTGTCGATATGTTGTTTAAGGTTAGATATATTGTTTTTGTTTTCTGTATTTCTCCCTGCTGGTGTGAAATGGTGCCGTCCATGGTGATTTAATATATATACTTTTTTGTTGGGGGTGATTTTCTCAGTTTTTGGCATTGGAGGGGAATATTCACTATGTTTTACAAAATGTCTATAATACACATTTACTATTCGTACTTCAAGCCACGCATTTTGAATTAATCTAAGGGCACCCGAAGTGTTGTTAAATAAGAACAACACACTCTGGATGGGGGTTGCTGAGAAACATACAAAATATTTTCTTTGACTTTCGGGAATATTTTCACTCTGTGAAGCACCCTTCACTGAGAATATGGAGCACGTTTTATCTCACAGTGTCCTTTACTACGAGACTGTTTGCAACATTATAACATAAAGCAGTTATATGTAATAAAGAAGGAGGTAGTGAAATTAAACAAAATTAGGATTTCGTATCGTATTGTAGCCCACTGGTCACATGGTGTCAGTGTGGCCAAGGTAATGGCTGTGAAGCTCATTCTGCACAGGCCCTGCCCATCTCTGGATCCTCTCTTATCGAGGTGGTATGCAGACGGAGTACACATCGTAGGGTATCTAATATGATTATCGGTTAATGGTTATGTGTGGAAGCTTATATTTGAGAATCGTGAAATGGATACATTCAGACTTGTTCGTTGAATAATTGGATCGCTGTATTTGCCGGAAGGAAATCCTTAATTGTTGTTTCACAATGGGAGAACGAGGACAAAGGCGCCGAGTAAACTGCTGCTGGATGGCCGGGATTTTGTTTCTGGGATTTGGAGAACTGGTTTCAGCTCAGCTAAGATACTCTGTTCCAGAAGAAGTACAAGTTGGCTCAGTTGTTGGAAATATTGCTAAAGATTTAGGGCTTGATATCAGCACTTTGACAGACAGGCGGTTCCGTATCGTTTCAGGACCCAATGACGCGCTGTTTCAATTGAATCAAAACAATGGAGTGTTGTATATTGGAAAAACTATGGACCGCGAAGAGCTCTGTGATGGAATCAAGGTTTGTTTGATAAATCTAAAAATTGTTGTTGAAATCCCACTGGAAATCCACTACGTCGGCGTAGAAATAACGGATGTTAATGATCATTCACCGATTTTTCCAGAAAGCGAGCAGCGCCTGGAAATAACAGAGAATACTCCTCCAGGTACTCGTTTCCAAATTCATGCAGCTAGAGACCCTGATGTCGGTACACACTCAGTCCGGATATACAAATTGAGTTTAAATGATATCTTTGATACTGAAATCAGAGACAGCGAGGAGGAAAAGATACCATTCTTAGTGCTGAAAAAGCCTTTGGATAGGGAGCAAAAGGCAGAACACCGTTTAGTCCTGACAGCTCTAGATGGGGGCAGTCCGTCAAAATCTGGGAGCTTAAATTTAACTATCACTGTCATAGATACGAATGATAATCGCCCTGTGTTTAGCAAAGATATATACACCGTATCATTACAAGAAAATGCCCTGATAGGAACCCTTGTAATACAAATAAATGCTACAGATTTAGATGAAGGTTCGAATAGCCAAATTGAATTTATGTTTGGAAAAACGCAAAAGAAAAAAGTGCAAGATACATTTGAATTAGACAGCGTCACTGGTGAGATTCGAGTTAAAGGAGAAGTGGATTTTGAGGACGCAGAGATGTATAGACTAGATCTGCAGGCTTCAGATAAAGGCCAGCCACCTTCGAGAGCCCAAAGCAGAGTTGTGATAAAAATAAAAGATATGAACGACAACAAGCCAGACATTGAGGTAACATCATTGTCTAACATAGTCCCAGAAGATTTAAAGCCTGGCACAGTCATATCTCTCATCAGTGTTACTGACAGAGATTCCGGGGTTAATGGTAAAGTTATTTGTAAAATATTGGGAAATGTTCCGTTTGATTTGACGCCATCCATTGAGGAAAACATGTATTCCCTAGTCACAAAGGGGCGTTTAGACAGAGAAGTTGTGTCCCATTATGACATCACAATAACAGCTACTGACTGCGGGGAACCTCAACTTTCCACCGTAAAAACCTTAAGTGTTCAGGTGTCAGATGTAAACGACAACAGGCCACTTTTCAGTCAGAATCCTTTGGAACTTTATTTGGTAGAAAACAATGCCCCTGGTGCATCAATATTTTCTGTAAATGCAGCTGATAATGATGTGAATGAAAATGCACTAATAACATACAACCTTGTGAGAGGGGATGGCCTGCTTCGTGATATGACGTCATTCCTTAATATGAACTCGGAAACTGGAGATATTTCGGCGCTAAAAAGACTTGACTTTGAGACTCTGAAAACGTTCCAGTTCCAAGTTGTCGCCACAGATTCTGGAACTCCGTCACTAAGCAGCAACGTCACAGTGCACGTGTTCATTCTGGATCAGAACGACAACGCTCCAGTCATCCTGTATCCGGTCAGCTCTAACGGTTCTGCTGAAGGTGTGGAGGAGATTCCCCGCAATGTGAACGCAGGACACTTGGTGACTAAAGTCAGAGCCTATGACGCTGATATAGGATATAACGGCTGGTTACTGTTCTCACTGCAGGAAGTTACTGCCCACAGTCTCTTTGGTTTGGACCGCTATACAGGACAGATAAGAACACTTCGCTCATTCACAGAGACAGACGAGGCTGAGCATAAACTGCTCATACTGGTGAAAGACAATGGCAACGTGTCGCTGTCAGCAACAGCTACTGTGGTTGTTAAACTTGTGGAGCCCAGAGAGGCTTTTGCTGCTGCTGATGTTAAAAGTGCAACAAAGGATGATGAGGATAATAATGTGACTTTTTACCTGATGATAACTTTGGGCTCAGTCTCAACACTTTTTCTCATCAGCATCATCGTGCTGATTGCAATGCAGTGCTCTAAGTCCACAGACTATACTTCTAAATATCTACCAGAGACTAACTATGATGGGACACTGTGTCACAGCATCCAGTACAGATCTGGAGACAAGCGGTACATGTTAGTTGGACCCAGAATGAGTATCGGATCCACTATAGTCCCGGGCAGCCATGCCAACACACTAGTGCTTCCTGACAGGAGGGGGACATCCACAGAGGTAAGACATTAATCAAACAATATTTAGGCAGTATGTTGTCATGTACACAAATGTATGTTTATGCTTTGCTCAAAGTCTGTTTCCTATCATGTCTCATAAGCCTTTTGAACTGACAATAACTATCATACCTGACATTAATCAATTTCAAATATAAAATAGACAGCCTTTTCTCGATTATTAGCACTGTCCATGGTACCTAAATCATAATTGTCTTTTTCTCGCCACCAAGTTCAAATAGGATTGTAGGAAAAGCAAGATGTGTGTTTCAGAAATTTCGGTCTCAGTTTAGTACAATTAATACAACTACCGGGATGGAAATTTGGATGGAAAGCACGGCAATGCTGCAGTGTTACCTTTGAGTTTAATATTCAATATGCATGGAATCAGTTTTGTTTTATACGTACTTTTGTTATAAGAAGGAAATGCTGGGGCTACTTGTAAATGGTGTACATGGAGCTGAATCTCATGAACATGTCAACAACCATGGTTAACAAAATCTAAACTGTTTAAATAATCAGTAAAACGCTGGCATATTGTTATCTGCAAGGCATCTATAGAACAGCATCTCTTCAAATGTTTTAAAGAACATAGGAACAGTTTGTTTTTATGAATAGCCCCTGGGTGTCACTATTACATCGAGAAACCAGAAACTACTTTGACCCTCCCCTTCCAAGGCTTTTGTTTCTTACTGAATAGAGGGAAGAGAGCATTTGAATCAAGAACGCCAGTCGTTCGAATCAATTTTTTGCTAATATGCGTTATTCAGCGGGATGGATTTAAACAATCGTTTTTCAAAGTAACCGGCTCCTGTTGGTGAATGTGTTGTTGGATAATGATGGGGAACGATACAAAACCTCGGACAAAGGACTGCTCCTGGTTTGCTTTTTATTTGGCTTTACCCCTTCTGTTCGTAAATCAGGCTTTGGCTCAGATACGCTACTCTATTCCAGAGGAGGTAAGAGAAGGAACAGTTGTTGGAAATGTTGCCAAGGATCTTGGTGTTGAAATCCCCTCTTTGATTGCTCGACGGTTCCGCGTTGTGTCTGGAAGTAAAGACGCTATATTTGAAGTAAACCAGGATAATGGGGCTCTCTACGTCAACAAGCATATTGACAGAGAGGAGCTGTGTCAGGGAGGCGGTGCCTGCCTTATGGAGCTCAAAATCCTCGTTGAATCTCCTTTGGAAATACACTACGTAGTTGTAGAAATTACGGATGTAAATGATCATTCCCCTAGTTTTCCTGAAAGGGAACAGATATTTGAAATAGCTGAGCACACATTACCAGGAAAGCGATTTCAACTGCACACTGCTCGTGACCCCGATGCTGGAGTAAACTCTATTCGTACATACACTTTAACGTCAAATGAACATTTTGAAGTAGATATCCGCCAAAGCGATGAGGATAGAATACCATTTTTAGTGCTAAAGAAATCGTTGGACAGAGAACAAAAGAACAAACACACGCTGCTGGTTACTGCAGTTGATGGAGGTAAACCTCCAAAATCAGGCACACTTAATGTTTCTATTATTGTGCTGGATATCAATGATAATCGACCGATGTTTAGTCAGGAGATTTACCACATTTCAATTCACGAAAATGTTGCACTCGGTACTTCAATATTTAAAATGAATGCAACGGATCCAGACGAAGGCACAAATAGTGATATTGAATACGGCCTAGGAAAAACCTTAAAACGAAAAATCTATGATATGTTTGAATTGGACAAATTAACTGGAGATATTACAGTTAGGGGAAATGTTGACTATGAAGAAAACGACGTTTATAAACTGGATGTTGAGGCATCAGATAAAGGAACACCTCCACTGACAGGTGAGTGTAGAGTCGTTATAAAGATAATAGACGTCAACGATAATACACCGGAAATTGAAGTAACATCACTCGCAGATACAGTGTCTGAAGATTCAAAACCGGGAACAATTATTTCCCTTATCAGCGTAACGGATAAAGACTCTGGTGTCAACGGAAAAATAATATCAAGCATAACCTCAGACGTTCCTTTTGAATTAAAGCCCTCCTATAAGGAAAACACTTACTCGGTTGTCACTAAGGGATTATTGGATCGAGAGCAGGTGTCACATTATGAAATAACAATAAAAGCCACTGATTGTGGTGAACCTCCTTTATCTACATTTAAAACTCTCAACATTCAGATATCAGATGTAAACGACAATCGTCCTCTTTTCAATAAAACGCCTTTAGAGTTTTATCTGGTAGAAAATAACATTGGCGGAAATTCTATATTCTCTGTAAGCGCAACAGACAATGACTTGAATGACAATTCAGCTATTTCGTATAGTATAGTGAGACAACAAGGCAGTCAAAATGACGTAATGTCTTACCTAAATATCAACTCTGAAACTGGATATATTTTGGCGCTAAAAAGCTTTGACTTTGAAACTCTGAAAACGTTCCAGTTCCAAGTTGTCGCCACAGATTCTGGAACTCCGTCACTAAGCAGCAACGTCACAGTGCACGTGTTCATTCTGGATCAGAACGACAACGCTCCAGTCATCCTGTATCCGGTCAGCTCTAACGGTTCTGCTGAAGGTGTGGAGGAGATTCCCCGCAATGTGAACGCAGGACACTTGGTGACTAAAGTCAGAGCCTATGACGCTGATATAGGATATAACGGCTGGTTACTGTTCTCACTGCAGGAAGTTACTGCCCACAGTCTCTTTGGTTTGGACCGCTATACAGGACAGATCAGAACACTTCGCTCATTCACAGAGACAGACGAGGCTGAGCATAAACTGCTCATACTAGTGAAAGACAATGGCAACGTTTCCCTGTCAGCAACAGCTACTGTGGTTGTCAAACTTGTGGAGCCCAGAGAGGCTTTTGCTGCTGCTGATGTTAAAAGTGCAACAAAGGATGATGAGGATAATAATGTGACTTTTTACCTGATGATAACTTTGGGCTCAGTCTCAACACTTTTTCTCATCAGCATCATCGTGCTGATTGCAATGCAGTGCTCTAAATCCACAGACTATACTTCTAAATATCTACAAGAGACTAACTATGATGGGACACTGTGTCACAGCATCCAGTACAGATCTGGAGACAAGCGCTACATGTTAGTTGGACCCAGAATGAGTATAGGATCTACTATAGTCCCGGGCAGCCATGCCAACACACTAGTGCTTCCTGACAGGAGGGGAACATCCACAGAGGTAAGACCTAAAACACAATTTTAAACAATATGGTACCATGTTAAATGTTATGTTTGTTTTGCTTTTTTCAAAGGTTCCTTCGTATCGTGTCATACAAGTATTTTTCACAGCCACAAAGTAATTATTGGCAAAATCAATTATTTCAAAAGTTGTTTCTTTCTTGTGTGAGTACATACACATTTCTCTAGGGTTCTATTTTGTCTCAATTATCAAACAAAATGAGCATTTACTTAGAAAAGGGATACAGAAATGCAAAATGTTTTTGTACACTCAATTGTCCAGGGTCCAGTGGTTTTTTGTGCTAAACGTTTATAAATAGGGGCTAAAAGCAAAGTCTAAAATGCTCCAATTAAAAGTGTTAAAAAATCATTTAAAAGTTAGGCTTAAAAGGCTGATCCAAAAGGGTACTTAGTTGAAGGAGGGGTGAATCGCAATTACACCCCTCTGTTGCTCCACGTCACTTCCCCTTACTCGAGCCGCCGGCGATAATCCACCTCCTTGCTGCTGGTGTCCTGCTTTGCCCGGCTCTGCTCGTCACAGCCAATCCGCGTACATCCTTCCTGGATGTTAGCGTCTCCTAATTCCTGGCCTTGCTAGTTGCTTCCTGCATTCTCTGTGTCTGCGCTCCTCACTGCACACACGGGTTGCGCAATGCGCTCATTGCTGCTGCGGTTCCATGGTGCATGCTTAGTTCAGGGGCAGTGGGAAATTGAATACATGTTGCTACGAACTCACACAATTAAAACACAGCAATACTTAATATCAAAACATATCAGATCCCATTAAAACTGACCCCGTCACATTAGAATGACAACCATTTCCCTGATTATGACCGCTGTCCATGGTGCTGAAGATAACATATTCCTGCTATTTACCAAGAAAGTCCCACAAAAGGTATTTATTTAGAAATATCTGAGAAAATATGTTTTCAAATTTGTGCCTGAGATTATTCCAAGTACTGACAAACCATTGATTGAAAGTGATAATCTATAGATTTCAGGATTCGTTAAGTATTCATGGACTTAGTTGTTTTGAAACAGAGTGTTGTTTTAGTTGAATGGTTGTGGTTTCTTCCCGGCTGAAACTCGTGATTATGTCAAACTAATTTGCAGTGTTAAAAAAACCTATTGAGAAGTATTGCTTTTATTATTCCTAAAACTGGATGACAATTTAACAGTCTGAGTTAATATGGCTCTACAAAAGTGCAACTAATCAATTTCTTTAATTAAATTAAATGATGTTGGTATAGTTCCTTAATGTACGGTTATTTATATCAGCTTTTTCGGGAAACGTTTTGTTACCTAAACATATAGTACAGTTTATTTTGAATAGTTTCCTCTGGGTGTCACTATTACATCGGGAAACCAGAGACGACTTTGAACCTCCCCTTCCAAGGCTTTTGTTTCTTACTGAATCAAGCAAACCAGTCGTTAGAGTCACAATTCGTCTCTTGCAAATCGCGTTATTCAACGGGATGGATTTAAATAACCGTTTTTCAAAGTAACCGGATCCTGTTGGTGAATGTGTTGTTGGATAATGATGGGGACCGATACAAAACCTCGGACAAAGGACTGCTCCTGGTTTGCTTTTTATTTGGCTCTACCCCTGCTGTTCGTAAATCAGGCTTTGGCTCAGATACGATACTCTATTCCAGAGGAGGTAAGAGAAGGCACAGTTGTTGGAAATGTGGCCAAGGATCTTGGTGTGGAAATCCCCTCTTTGATTGCTCGACGGTTCCGCGTTGTGTCTGGAAGTAAGGACGCTATTTTTGAAGTAAACCAGGATAATGGGGCTCTCTACGTCAACAAGCATATTGACAGAGAGGAGCTGTGTCAGGGAGGTGGTGCCTGCCTTATGGAGCTCAAAATCCTTGTTGAATCTCCTTTGGAAATACACTACGTAGTTGTAGAAATTACAGATGTAAATGATCATTCCCCTAGTTTTCCTGAAAGGGAACAGATATTTGAAATAGCTGAGCACACATTACCAGGAAAACGATTTCAACTGCACACTGCTCGCGACCCCGATGCTGGAGTTAACTCTATTCGTACATACACTTTAACGTCAAATGAACATTTTGAAGTTAATGTCCGTCAAAGCGATGCCGGTAAGATACCATTTTTAGTTCTGAAGAAATCATTGGACAGAGAACAAAAGAACAAACACACGCTGCTGGTTACTGCAGTTGATGGAGGTAAACCTCCAAAATCAGGCACACTTAATGTTTCTATTATTGTTCTGGATAGTAATGATAATCGTCCGATGTTTAATCAGGAGATTTACCACATTTCAATTCACGAAAATATTGCACCCGGTACTTCAATATTTAGGATGAATGCAACGGATCTGGACGAATACACTAATGGGGAAGTCGAATACAGCCTAGGAAAAACCTTGAGGCGTAAAGTATATGACACTTTTGAATTGAATAAATTAACTGGAGAAATCAAAGTTAAAGGAGTAGTGGATTATGAAGAAATCGACATATATGAACTGGACATTGAAGCATCAGATAAAGGAACACCTCCACTGACAGGTGAGTGTAGAGTCATTATTAAGATAATAGACGTTAACGATAATCCACCGGAAATAGAAGTCACATCATTGTCAAATACAGTGTCTGAAGACTCAAAGCCAGGAACAATTATTTCACTTATAAGTGCAACGGATGTAGACTCCGGTGTAAATGGGAAAATAATATCACACATATCCAATGACGTACCCTTTGAATTAAAGCCTTCCTATAAGGAAAACACTTACTCGGTTGTCACTAAGGGATTATTGGATCGAGAGCAGGTGTCACATTATGAAATAACAATAAAAGCCACTGATTGTGGTGAACCTCCCTTATCTACATTTAAAACTCTCAACATTCAGATATCAGATGTAAATGACAACTCTCCTCACTTCGACCAAACCTCTTTGGAATTTTATCTGGTTGAAAATAACGTTCCTGGAAATGCTATTTTCTCTGTGAGCGCAAGAGACAAGGACTTGAATGACAATGCAGCTATTTCATATCACATAGTGAGAGAAGGCAGTCAAAATGACATAATGTCTTTCCTAAATATCAACTCTGAAACTGGAGATATCTTGGCGCTAAAAAGCTTTGACTTTGAGACTCTGAAAACGTTCCAGTTCCAAGTTGTCGCCACAGATTCTGGAACTCCGTCACTTAGCAGCAACGTCACAGTGCACGTGTTCATTCTGGATCAGAACGACAACGCTCCAGTCATCCTGTATCCGGTCAGCTCTAACGGTTCTGCTGAAGGTGTGGAGGAGATTCCCCGCAATGTGAACGCAGGACACTTGGTGACTAAAGTCAGAGCCTATGACGCTGATATAGGATATAACGGCTGGTTACTGTTCTCACTGCAGGAAGTTACTGCCCACAGTCTCTTTGGTTTGGACCGCTATACAGGACAGATCAGAACACTTCGCTCATTCACAGAGACAGACGAGGCTGAGCATAAACTGCTCATACTGGTGAAAGACAATGGCAACGTTTCCCTGTCAGCAACAGCTACTGTGGTTGTCAAACTTGTGGAGCCCAGAGAGGCTTTTGCTGCTGCTGATGTTAAAAGTGCAACAAAGGATGATGAGGATAATAATGTGACTTTTTACCTGATGATAACTTTGGGCTCAGTCTCAACACTTTTTCTCATCAGCATCATCGTGCTGATTGCAATGCAGTGCTCTAAGTCCACAGACTATACTTCTAAATATCTACAAGAGACTAACTATGATGGGACACTGTGTCACAGCATCCAGTACAGATCTGGAGACAAGCGCTACATGTTAGTTGGACCCAGAATGAGTATAGGATCTACTATAGTCCCGGGCAGCCATGCCAACACACTGGTGCTCCCAGACAGAAGGGGGACATCCACAGAGGTAAGACTTTAAAAATGTAGTGCTTCTTAACATGTTTACGAGAAAGCATTTTATATTTCCCTGCAAGTTTGTGCATGTTTCGAGAAAAATGTGCCCAAAAGTTATTCAATCAAGGAGAATATCAACAAATTATAACTTACTTTAAAAGCAATGGCTTCCTTTGTTTTTGGTGTTATGCATGCATTTGTTTGTTGCAAAGTTACACTGATAACTGAGCAATGAGCAGTGAACTCTTTGGACAAAGAAATCATTATGTAAATAGCAGTGATCGCTGTCCATGGTATGCTGGATTGCAGTCAACGGTCAATACAAAGTTTTATATGTTAATAATTTTTTCAGAGATATTACTTTGCATCAAACTTAACACATGATGCCGCTTCGATTATAAGAAAACAATATTATATCAAGCTCTAGTTTTTTATTGACCATGTATTCACTTTGCTCTCCATCTTTGCAGGTAGATATGTGACAAAAATATGACTTTGTTACAAATAACATTAATACAATTTAAACTTGTATGAATGTTGTCCTCTTGGTGTCACTGTGACATCGACGTGGCCATAATATATTTCGTCCCTCCCATTACAAAGCTTTTGTTTGGTACCTCACAGCAGAGATACATTTGATTTAAGAACGCGAGTCGAATAGGACAGTGAGGTAGACCATTATTGCCGCAGAAAGAAAAGCTTATGCTGTTGGATAAAGATGGGGAGTCCACGACGACATCGCTCAAGTGACAGTCGTCGGTTTAATTTTTATTTTTCTCTATTGCTGATTTTCGGGAAACATGCTTTGGCTGAATTGAGGTACTCTATTCCAGAGGAGATGAAAGAAGGGACTTCTGTTGGAAATGTTGCAAAGGATCTTGGTCTGGATAAAACCTCTTTGATTGATCGAAGATTTCGAGTTGTGTCTGGATCTAAAGATGCTTTTTTCGAGGTAAACCCGAACAGTGGTGCGTTACAGATTCTTAAAAAGATCGACAGAGAGGAGCTGTGTCAGGGGAGTGGTGTATGCACAATGGAGTTGAAGATCCTTGTTGAAAACCCTTTGGAAATGCACCATGTTGTTGTAGAAATTACTGATATAAATGATCACTCTCCCGGATTTCCTGAAAAGGAACAGCAATTTAAAATAGCAGAACATACATCTCCGGGAACCCGATTCCAACTGCACGCGGCCCGTGATCCTGATGCTGGAATTAACTCCATCCGCACATATACATTAACGTCAAACGATCACTTTGAAATAGATGTTAGTCAAAGCGATGAAGATAAAACGCCATATTTAGTGCTGAAGAAGTCCTTAGACAGAGAACAAAAGAGCAAACATGTGCTTTTTGTAACAGCAGTTGATGGAGGTAAACCTCAAAGATCAGGCACACTAAATGTTTCTATAATTGTTCTTGACACTAACGATAACCGTCCAGTGTTTAGTCAGGATACCTATCAAGTAGAAATATATGAGAACGTTCCAGTCGGTACTATTGTTACAAGAGTGAATGCAACAGATACAGATGAAGGGAACAATGGAGAAATAGAGTTTACTCTCAGCAAAGCATTATCGCGGAAAGTTTACGACATATTTGAATTGAATAGAGTAAGTGGAGAAATTAAATTGAAAGGTGCGATGAATTTTGAAGAAACTGAGATTTACAAGATAGACGTTGAAGCATCTGACTTAGGAGCGCCTCCATTAACAAGCCGCTGTAGAGTCATTATAAAAGTAAAAGACGTAAATGATAATCCACCAGAAATAGAAGTCACATCACTCTCTAATACTGTGTCTGAAGACTCAAAGCCTGGCACAGTGATTTCCCTTATTAGTGTGACAGATAAGGACTCCGGTGTCAACGGAAAAATAATATCAAGCATAACTTCAGACGTTCCTTTCGAGTTAAAGCCCTCTTATAAAGAAAACATTTATTCAGTTGTCACAAAAGGATTTTTGGATCGAGAGCAGGTGTCACATTACGAAATAACAATAAAAGCCACCGATTGTGGGGAACCTCTCTTATCTGCTTTCAAAACCCTCAACATTCAGATAACAGATGTAAACGACAACAAACCATTATTCTCTCAAAATACATTACAGTTTTACCTTTCAGAAAATAACGTTGCTGGAGGGTCGATATTCTCTGTAAGTGCAACGGACAAAGATATAAATGAAAACGCAGTACTTTCTTATCAAATAGCGAGAGGAAACGAACTGGCAATGTTTCTCAGTGTAAATTCAGATAACGGGCAGATTTCAGCACTAAAAAGCTTTGACTTTGAGACTCTGAAAACGTTCCGGTTCCAAGTTGTTGCCACAGATTCTGGAACTCCGTCACTAAGCAGCAACGTCACAGTGCACGTGTTCATTCTGGATCAGAACGACAACGCTCCAGTCATCCTGTATCCGGTCAGCTCTAACGGTTCTGCTGAAGGTGTGGAGGAGATTCCCCGCAATGTGAACGCAGGACACTTGGTGACTAAAGTCAGAGCCTATGACGCTGATATAGGATATAACGGCTGGTTACTGTTCTCACTGCAGGAAGTTACTGCCCACAGTCTCTTTGGTTTGGACCGCTATACAGGACAGATCAGAACACTTCGCTCATTCACAGAGACAGACGAGGCTGAGCATAAACTGCTCATACTGGTGAAAGACAATGGCAACGTTTCCCTGTCAGCAACAGCTACTGTGGTTGTCAAACTTGTGGAGCCCAGAGAGGCTTTTGCTGCTGCTGATGTTAAAAGTGCAACAAAGGATGATGAGGATAATAATGTGACTTTTTACCTGATGATAACTTTGGGCTCAGTCTCAACACTTTTTCTCATCAGTATCATCGTGCTGATTGCAATGCAGTGCTCTAAGTCCACAGACTATACTTCTAAATATCTACAAGAGACTAACTATGATGGGACACTGTGTCACAGCATCCAGTACAGATCTGGAGACAAGCGGTACATGTTAGTTGGACCCAGAATGAGTATAGGATCTACTATAGTCCCGGGCAGCCATGCCAACACACTGGTGCTCCCTGACAGGAGGGGGACATCTACAGAGGTAAGATAAGTGTTTTGGGATGTTTTGATTTTCGCATCCCCTGCATACTTAATACTATGTGTGAAAGCCCCCCTCTAACGGGCAAATACATTACATTACACTGCAAATAGCAATAATTTAATAGCAGAGAAGCGATACATTACTCACGTTTAACATTAACACTCCTACATTGTGATTAGTTTAAAATTGTGTGTACTACAACTATTCAGAGCAGAGTTTTCATTCTGTTTTTGTTTTTCAACTGCCATGTGATTTTTAATCATATGTGTTATGGGGCTTGCAACTTGTGTGCTTTAATACGTTTTGACAGCTGCAGTTCATGAGCTTTAGTAACATCCTGGAATATATGAGATGTAAATAAAAGGATCGTGTGGTTCCAATACTAAAGCTTATCCCCACTGTTAAACAGTTATATATAAGTTTATGTCTCATATCACTTCTGATCATTTGAAGATTGTATCTAATGTGTTAACTTAACAATAACATCTTATAATAATAACGATTCTAACGCTTGGTGTCAGTGTAGCTCAGTGTTTCTGTGACTGGCAGCACTTTACGTCACGAGCTTTATGTGGATCGAGTCCTTGCATTTTTCAGAGCATACTTGAGCGAATAAGATCGCAATTGCCACCGACGAGTGTGTTTAATTTTCAACCGTTTTTGTAAAAGCAGACGTTAGATATTGTGAAGAAACATGGCGGATTAAGTTTCATTTATTTCAAGACGTAGTTAATGGACTGTTCTTTATCGTCCATACGAGCCATGGAACAAAGAGGACGCAAAGCACGGACGCCGCGGCAATTTTGGTTTGCCTTGATTGTTGTTTTGGATATTTTATGGAGAGGAGCTGCAGCACAGATCAGATATTCAATATCTGAGGAGGTTCAAGATGGAACCGTGGTCGGGAATATAGCGAAGGATTTGGGGCTAGATAAGAGTGCACTCAAAGACAGAGGATATCGCATTGTAACAGGCTCAACTGAGCCCCTGTTTCAAGTGAATCAAAACGATGGCATATTGTATGTTAAAAAAAGAATAGATAGGGAGGAAGTGTGCGACCGGACCAGCCCATGTTTGATCAACCTCAAAACTGTGCTAGAAAACCCGCTGGAGATCCACTATGTGGCGGTGGAAATACTAGATATAAATGACCACTCGCCTGTTTTTACGGAGAAAGAGAAAAGGCTTGAGATCTCTGAGTCGGCTTTACCAGGGGCGAGATTTCAACTACAGGCTGCGCGTGACCCCGACGTTGGCCAGTTATCCATTCAGCAATATCGACTCAGCCATAACGAGTATTTTAGATTAGAAGTGAAGGATAGAGGCGAAGACCGTAAGGTACCATTGCTAGTCCTGCAGAAACAGCTAGATAGAGAAACAACCGGGAAACACAAACTGCGTCTTACAGCAGTGGATGGAGGAAAACCTGCGAAATCTGGCGCTATAGAAATTACTGTGGATGTGCTTGATGTGAACGACAACTCCCCTGTGTTTACAAAAGAGTTGTATTCTGCAACACTAAAAGAAAATGTTTCCGTTGACACTGTAGTCATTCAGGTAAATGCAACAGATTTGGACCAGAGTGCAAATAGCGAAATAATATATTCATTTGGTAACGATATTGATTCAAAAATAATGGATGTGTTTAAAATAGACGCAAACACTGGTGAAATTAAAGTAATCGGTAAGATAGACTTCGAGAAAAGTAAAAGTTATGAAATTGACATTCAGGCGTCCGATAAAGGACCAGTTCCTCTAACAACTGACAAAAATGTTATGATAACAGTTATTGATGTAAACGATAATGCACCTGAGATAGAAGTAACATCATTTTCTAGCTCTGTCAAGGAGGATTCAAAGATAGGAACTACTGTAGCCCTGATTAGTGTTAGGGATTTAGACTCTGGAATCAATGGAAAAGTCATTTGCACAATCAAAGAGGATGTTCCTTTTACTTTATCTCCATCGTTACAGGAAAACATGTACGCCGTAATAACCAGGTCGCAACTGGATAGGGAAATAGTTGCCCACTTTGAATTTACAATTATCGCTAAAGACACAGGTGATCCGTCCTTTTCAACTGAAAAGACCATGAGTGTCGTAGTATCAGATGTAAATGACAACAATCCAGAGTTTTTAACAAGTCCCTATGTATTTTATATCACCGAGAATAACAGTCCCGGAGCCTCAGCATTTTCAGTTAGAGCTTCTGATCGTGATGAAAGCGATAACGCTGTCATTTCATATCACATTCTCAGAGAGGGCATTGAAGGAAATAAATGGACCTCATTTTTGAATATCAACTCTGAAACTGGAGATATTTTGGCACTAAAAAGCTTTGACTTTGAGACTCTGAAAACGTTCCAGTTCCAAGTTGTCGCCACAGATTCTGGAACTCCGTCACTAAGCAGCAACGTCACAGTGCACGTGTTCATTCTGGATCAGAACGACAACGCTCCAGTCATCCTGTATCCGGTCAGCTCTAACGGTTCTGCTGAAGGTGTGGAGGAGATTCCCCGCAATGTGAACGCAGGACACTTGGTGACTAAAGTCAGAGCCTATGACGCTGATATAGGATATAACGGCTGGTTACTGTTCTCACTGCAGGAAGTTACTGCCCACAGTCTCTTTGGTTTGGACCGCTATACAGGACAGATCAGAACACTTCGCTCATTCACAGAGACAGACGAGGCTGAGCAGAAACTGCTCATACTGGTGAAAGACAATGGCAACGTTTCCCTGTCAGCAACAGCTACTGTGGTTGTTAAACTTGTGGAGCCCAGAGAGGCTTTTGCTGTTGCTGATGTTAAAAGTGCAACAAAGGATGATGAGGATAATAATGTGACTTTTTACCTGATGATAACTTTGGGCTCAGTCTCAACACTTTTTCTCATCAGCATCATCGTGCTGATTGCAATGCAGTGCTCTAAGTCCACAGACTACACTTCTAAATATCTACAAGAGACTAACTATGATGGGACACTGTGTCACAGCATCCAGTACAGATCTGGAGACAAGCGGTACATGTTAGTTGGACCCAGAATGAGTATAGGATCTACTATAGTCCCGGGCAGCCATGCCAACACACTAGTGCTTCCTGACAGGAGGGGGACATCTACAGAGGTAAGACAAATACATATTGAAACTCCCTTACCTTTCATGTACTGTCATGGCAATATGAATACTTACATTCAAACGGGTTGATATCAAATAATTGTTGCATCTTGTCTTACATTAAAACTTAAACACTTTTATTTATAGAAACAGGATCTGCCCTTGAGGTCTATGCATTCTATCTGCCTGAAATCCCATGTTTTGCATACTTCATTTATGTTGTTGGATAGTTGGTTTTGTACAGTTTATGTTATTGCAGTTAGTCAAATCAAACTCAGTTCCTACACCTCTGAGTGCAGGAAAAGGTGTTGCTGTCCGTGGTGCTGGAAGTATTTTACTATGGGCTTCCATTTCTTTTGGCATAGAAATAAGGACTTCATTGCAGTTTACATTCATCAAAAATAGTTTCTTAAGAGACAGATGATTGTGACTCGAGTGTAGTAACTGTTAACTGCAAATACCTAGTGCTTCTTGACAGGAGTGGGGCATCTGCAGAAGTAAGACATATTTTAGATCAAACTGACGAACTGTAACTGCTTTTTGACTAAACATATCAATGTGGTTTGTTTACTGCATAATTTGGTACTGTGTTTGTCATCATAGTTTACCTTGGTAATTATAACCTTATGTCATGGAGGTAATTTAAGTGTACTTGAAAAAGGAGATGCATTTTACTTTTAAATGATCGTCACCTCATGGGCAATGATATGGACAATGATTGTGGCCTTTCGTTTTGTTTGCATCATGTTGATATCGTATGTCGTCTATTTTTTCCCTATATCAACCGTCTTTTTTCATCAAATGGCTTGATAATACAATACAACGGTGAAAACAAAAGTTTTTATCGAACTGTACTGAGATCGCTGTCCTTGGTGCTGGGAGCGGAAATAGTTATTTTAGTCAATGTTTATAGTCTGGGCAGCCTCCTTCTCTCTTTCAACACAATATAATACATATGCTATAACTAATAATAACATACCATTGGCCACAATGTGTATTATATGCCTCACATTTCTGCAGTGAGAAAAGGGGTCGCATGGTGTCAGTGAAAAGTAAAAATTCAGCAGTACACGAGCTTGTCGTCATAGCAGTTTGGTTCCTCCTCCTGAAAACATTTTACTTCGATACTGGCAGGACCGTTTTTCTGCTCATGCCTTGATACATGATCGGTTTAGCGCATTTTCTGGAAATGCAGGAAGTGGATTAATAGGTCAATATACATGTAAGAAAGCGCTGGATTTTGACTTCACAACAGAGCTTTGTGTAGCTTGTAATGGATTACTGATGATTTCGGGTTTAACCATGGAACAAAGAACATGCGAGATGCGGAGGGCGCGAGGATGTTTGCTCGGCTGCGTGGTTGCTGTGCTTTTGTGGAGCGCGGCCTCAGCGCAAATAAGATATTCAATCTCGGAGGAAGTTAACGAAGGAACTGTGGTTGGGAATATAGCAAAAGATCTGGGATTAGATAAAAGCACACTGAAAGACAGGAAGTATCGGATTGTTTCCAGTAATGCGGATCCGCTTTTCCATGTGAATCAAAACGATGGTGTCCTGTATGTGAGCCGGAAGATTGACAGAGAGGAGGTGTGCGCGCAGAGCAGTACGTGTTTAATGAATCTGAAAACCGTGCTGGAAAACCCTCTGGAGGTGCATTATGTTGGAGTTGAGGTGCTGGATATAAATGACCATTCTCCTAGTTTTCCTGAAAGAGAGACAACGTTGGATCTTTCAGAGTCTGTGTTACCAGGAGCACGAATTCCGTTGAAGGCATCACGAGATCCAGACGGTGGCCCCTTCTCTATTCAGCAATATCAACTCAGCCCAAATAACAACTTCCGTTTGGAGGTTAAAGACAAGGGTGAAGATGGTAAAATACCAATTCTAATAGTGCATAAATCTTTGGATAGAGAGGCGGCGGGAATCCATACATTAGTACTGACCGCCCTAGATGGAGGGAAACCTCCGAAAACTGGCACAATGAATATTATAGTAAGACTTTTGGATGTTAATGATAATGCGCCTGTATTTTCTCAAGACGTGTATTCTGTAATGCTCGATGAAAATGCTCCGATAGGTAAAACAGTCATACAAGTGAATGCAACTGATTTAGATGAAGGACCAAATGGAGATGTAGTTTATTCATTCAGCAACAGTGTGAGTCATAGATTATTAAATATTTTTGACATCAATGCAATAACAGGTGAAATCATTGTGAAAGGTTTGATTAACTATGAAGAGAAGGACAAATATGAGATTGAAATTCAAGCCTCAGATAAAGGTATGGCACCTTTTGAGTCACAAAAAAGCGTCATCATTAAGATAGTAGACGTAAACGATAATGCACCTGAGATTGAGGTTACTTCATTTTCAAATTCGATAGCTGAGGATTCAAGACCTGGAACTACAGTAGCCCTTATCAGTGTAAATGACTTGGACTCTGGTCTCAATGGAAAAGTGATTTGCTCCATAGTTGAGGATGTTCCTTTTGCTTTAATGCCATCTTCACAAGACAAAATGTTTTCATTGGTGACCAAATCCCCCCTGGATAGAGAGAAACAGTCACAATATGTCCTTACAATAACTGCAAAAGACGCTGGTCAACCTCCATTATCATCTGAGAAGACAATAAATGTAGTGGTTTCAGATGTGAATGACAACAGTCCAGAGTTTTCACTGAGTCCATATACTTTCTATATCACTGAAGCTAATGAGCCAGGTACCTCTGTGTTTTCTGTTAAAGCTTTTGATCGTGATGAGAACGATAATGCACTTATAACCTATCATATTCTCAGAGATGGCAGTGAAGGAAATAAATTGACGTCATTTTTAAATATCAACTCTGAAACTGGCGATATTTTGGCGCTAAAAAGCTTTGACTTTGAGACTCTGAAAACGTTCCAGTTTCAAGTTGTCGCCACAGATTCTGGAACTCCGTCACTAAGCAGCAACGTCACAGTGCACGTGTTCATTCTGGATCAGAACGACAACGCTCCAGTCATCCTGTATCCGGTCAGCTCTAACGGTTCTGCTGAAGGTGTGGAGGAGATTCCCCGCAATGTGAACGCAGGACACTTGGTGACTAAAGTCAGAGCCTATGACGCTGATATAGGATATAACGGCTGGTTACTGTTCTCACTGCAGGAAGTTACTGCCCACAGTCTCTTTGGTTTGGACCGCTATACAGGACAGATCAGAACACTTCGCTCATTCACAGAGACAGACGAGGCTGAGCATAAACTGCTCATACTGGTGAAAGACAATGGCAACGTTTCCCTGTCAGCAACAGCTACTGTAGTTGTCAAACTTGTGGAGCCCAGAGAGGCTTTTGCTGCTGCTGATGTTAAAAGTGCAACAAAGGATGATGAGGAGAATAATGTGACTTTTTACCTGATGATAACTTTGGGCTCAGTCTCAACACTTTTTCTCATCAGTATCATCGTGCTGATTGCAATGCAGTGCTCTAAGTCCACAGACTATACTTCTAAATATCTACAAGAGACCAACTATGATGGGACACTGTGTCACAGCATCCAGTACAGATCTGGAGACAAGCGCTACATGTTAGTTGGACCCAGAATGAGTATAGGATCTACTATTGTCCCGGGCAGCCATGCCAACACACTAGTGCTTCCTGACAGAAGGGGAACATCCACTGAGGTAAGACTTTAAGAAATGTAATCATTTCTAAAATAATAGATGTGTTTTTAGATTTCTTCCAATTGAGACTGAGCTTCCAACTTCTGTTTGCAAAAGGTTCTATCTGGTGCAATATTCTCTCTTTGCTGCTCTCATCTGTAGATTGTTTTATACACACTAATAATAATAATAATAATAATACATTTGATTTATAAGCGCTTTTTCAGGTGCTCAAAGACACTTTACAGTGGTGATGAAAAAGATACAATAAAATATAAAACACTATACACTCTCACGAGTATAATGAACATGAGAAAATGTTTTATAATCAAATCTAAATGGGTTCATAAATTGCAACTTTATTTTGGGAAAATGTGTGAAAGGAGCTATAACAGATCAAACATAAATATATTACAAATATAAAAAAATACTTACCTACACTGATATGCGTTAAGTTATTTGGATGGGAGTCTTCATAATCATTCTAAAGAAATGTTAATTAAAGAGACACATATTAGGGATAAGCCTGCAGTCAATTTCCATGGTTCTGAAATACATTGACGTTACTGTTTTTAAGCAACAATAAGAGCAAATATTAAACACCAATTCATACCGTTATTTCTCGTGTGTGGATGAGAAGAAAAAAAAACCTGTACTTGGATTTTCTGAGCATTTCGTACATTCTAGTGTGTTTTTGAACGAATTTGAAACGTTCCCCTCTTGGTGTCACTGTTACTCCAACAAGGGCACAAAGGACGTTGTCCCTCCCCTAAGAAGGCTTTTGTTTGGTACCTCACAGCAGAGGATACATCAGATGTAAGGGTGCAAGCTGGATGAGACGGTACCGTGAGTTTTCTAAACATGCGATGCTAAGCTGGTTGGATAGTCACGTTAATTCGCTGCAGAAACAGGCTTCTGTGTGTATATGTGCTGTTGGATAAAGATGGGGAGTCCACGACGACATCGCTCAAGTGACAGTCGTTGGTTTCATTTTTATTTTTCTCTATTGCTGATTTTCGGGAAACATGCTTTGGCTGAATTGAGGTACTCTATTCCAGAGGAGATGAAAGAAGGGACTTCTGTTGGAAATGTTGCAAAGGATCTTGGTCTGGATAAAACCTCTTTGATTGATCGAAGATTTCGAGTTGTGTCTGGATCTAAAGATGCTTTTTTCGAGGTAAACCCGAACAGTGGTGCGTTACAGATTCTTAAAAAGATCGACAGAGAGGAGCTGTGTCAGGGGAGTGGTGTATGCACAATGGAGTTGAAGATCCTTGTTGAAAACCCTTTGGAAATGCACCATGTTGTCGTAGAAATTACTGATATAAATGATCACTCTCCTAGTTTTTCTGATAAGGAACAACAATTTAAAATAGCAGAACATACATCTCCGGGAACCCGTTTCGATCTGCACGCGGCCCGTGATCCTGATGCTGGAATTAACTCCATCCGCACATATACATTAACGTCAAACGATCACTTTGAAATAGATGTTAGTCAAAGCGATGAGGATAAAACGCCGTATTTAGTGCTGAAGAAGTCCTTAGACAGAGAACAAAAGAGCAAACATGTGCTTTTTGTAACAGCAGTTGATGGCGGTAAACCTCAAAGATCAAGTACACTAAATGTTTCTATAATTGTTCTTGACATTAACGATAACCGTCCAGTGTTTAGTCAGGATACCTATCAAGTAGAAATATATGAGAACGTTCCAGTCGGTACTATTGTTACAAGAGTGAATGCAACAGATACAGATGAAGGGAATAATGGAGAAATAGAGTTTACTCTCAGCAAAACTTTAGCGCGAAAAGTTTATGACATATTTGAATTGAATAGAGTAAGTGGAGAAATTAAATTGAAAGGTGCTGTGGATTTTGAAGAAACGGAGATTTACAAAATCGATGTTCAAGCATCTGACAAAGGAACGCCTCCATTAACAAGCCGCTGTAGAGTCATTATAAAAGTAAAAGACGTAAATGATAATCCACCAGAAATAGAAGTCACATCACTCTCTAATACTGTGTCTGAAGACTCAAAGCCTGGCACAGTGATTTCCCTTATTAGTGTGACAGATAAGGACTCCGGTGTCAACGGAAAAATAATATCAAGCATAACTTCAGACGTTCCTTTCGAGTTAAAGCCCTCTTATAAAGAAAACATTTATTCAGTTGTCACAAAAGGATTTTTGGATCGAGAGCAGGTGTCACATTACGAAATAACAATAAAAGCCACCGATTGTGGGGAACCTCTCTTATCTGCTTTCAAAACCCTCAACATTCAGATATCAGATGTAAACGACAACAAACCATTATTCTCTCAAAATACATTACAGTTTTACCTTTCAGAAAATAACGTTGCTGGAGGGTCGATATTCTCTGTAAGTGCAACGGACAAAGATGTAAATGAAAACGCAGTACTTTCTTATCAAATTGGAAGAGGGAACGAACTGGCAATGTTTCTCAGTGTAAATTCAGATAACGGACAGATTTCGGCGCTAAAAAGCTTTGACTTTGAGACTCTGAAAACGTTCCAGTTCCAAGTTGTCGCCACAGATTCTGGAACTCCGTCACTAAGCAGCAACGTCACAGTGCACGTGTTCATTCTGGATCAGAACGACAACGCTCCAGTCATCCTGTATCCGGTCAGCTCTAACGGTTCTGCTGAAGGTGTGGAGGAGATTCCCCGCAATGTGAACGCAGGACACTTGGTGACTAAAGTCAGAGCCTATGACGCTGATATAGGATATAACGGCTGGTTACTGTTCTCACTGCAGGAAGTTACTGCCCACAGTCTCTTTGGTTTGGACCGCTATACAGGACAGATCAGAACACTTCGCTCATTCACAGAGACAGACGAGGCTGAGCATAAACTGCTCATACTGGTGAAAGACAATGGCAATGTTTCCCTGTCAGCAACAGCTACTGTGGTTGTCAAACTTGTGGAGCCCAGAGAGGCTTTTGCTGCTGCTGATGTTAAAAGTGCAACAAAGGATGATGAGGATAATAATGTGACTTTTTACCTGATGATAACTTTGGGCTCAGTCTCAACACTTTTTCTCATCAGCATCATCGTGCTGATTGCAATGCAGTGCTCTAAGTCCACAGACTATACTTCTAAATATCTGCAAGAGACTAACTATGATGGGACACTGTGTCACAGCATCCAGTACAGATCTGGAGACAAGCGCTACATGTTAGTTGGACCCAGAATGAGTATAGGATCTACTATAGTCCCGGGCAGCCATGCCAACACACTAGTGCTCCCTGACAGAAGGGGGACATCCACAGAGGTAAGACACATACATATTCCAGCTTCATGTCCTTTCATGTAGCAATGTCAATGTGATGGCAATTTATTTGCTTATATTTAAACATTTTGACTTCTAATTACATTGGATCATGTCTTACATGTACACTTTAAAGTTTTGTTTAGGATATAGGATCTGCTCTTGAGGCAGCATCTTCGTCTTATCTGGCTGAAATCATTTGTTTTTTCATACTTCATCCTTGTTGTTGAATAGTTGGTGATGTATGAGTCAATGCAGTTTTTCATAACGATTAGGGTAATGTATTCCTACGCCTCTAAATGCAGGAGGAAGTGTCTCTGTCCATGGTGCTAACACATGTTGTACTGTTTGTTGGCATACCTGGTTGCCCTTTAAAAAATTATGTACTTTTTTGGACATAATCATATGGGTAAATTAAGTGAACTTGAATAAGGATATATATTTTTGTCTTTTTAAATGATCGTAGTCAATCACGTTGTCAGTGCCTTCATCAACTCTATCAAAACATTTCTGATTTCATGCCCAGCTTGGCGTTCTGCATTATCTTGGCAATGATGGACAATGGTTGTGATCTCTTTTTATTTTGTTTTGGCTTTTGCATGATGTGGATTTTGTAGCTTGTCTTATTGTACCTTATTAAAGGTAGGGTAGGTAAGTTTGAGAAACCGGCTCGAGATACACTTTTTGTTATATTCCATGGAATGCTCTTAACATCCCGATAGCAATGAATATCTTAAGTGCTTTGACAAAAAATCCATAAAAAAACGTCATCTGTGGAAGCCGTAATACTGTAAAAAGTACGACCAATCATTTTAGCCGGCCCGGCTAAAATGATTGGTCGTACTTTTTACAGTATTACGGCTTCCACAGATGACATTTTTTTATGGATTTTTTGTCAAAGCACTTAAGATATTCATTGCTATCGGGATGTTAAGAGCATTCCATGGAATATAACAAAAAGTGTATCTCGAGCCGCTTTCTCAAACGTACCTACCCCACCTTTAATGCAAGTAGGCTACAATAAGAAAGTGAAAAAAAAAATCCTATTCCAAAGTGTTTGCCGAACTGAATAGCAATGAGATCGCTGTCCTTGGTTCTTGAAGCTGAAGTAGTTTATTTAGTCGATGTTTATAGACTCGGCAGCCGCCTTCTCTCTTTTAGAATTTAATAACTTTGATATGTTTAAAAACAAAATACCATTGAACAAAGTGTTGATTATATGCCTCATATTTCTGCAGTGAGAAAAGGGGTCGCATGGTGTCAGTGAAAATGTATAATTCAGCAGTAGGCATGAGATTGTCGTCATAGCAGTTTGGTTCTTCCTCCTGACAATATTTTACTTCGATACTGGCAGGAGCGTTTCTCTGCTCATGCCTTTATACATGATCGGTTTAGCGCAATTTATGGAAATAAAGGAAGTTCTTTAATATGTAGATATACATGTAAGAAAGCGCTGGATTTAATCTTCACAGCAAAACTATAAAGATTGTAATGGATTACTGATGATTTCGGGTTTAACCATGGAACAAAGAAGATGCGAGATGCGGAGGGCGCGAGGATGTTTGCTCGGCTGCGTGGTTGCTGTGCTTTTGTGCAGCGTGACTTCAGCGCAAATACGATATTCCATCTCGGAGGAAGTTAACGAAGGAACTGTGGTTGGGAATATAGCAAAAGATCTGGGATTAGATAAAAGCACACTGAAAGACAGGAAGTATCGGATTGTTTCCAGTAATGCGGATCCGCTTTTCCATGTGAATCAAAACGACGGTGTCCTGTATGTGAGCCGGAAGATTGACAGAGAGGAGGTGTGCGCGCAGAGCAGTACGTGTTTAATGAATCTGAAAACCGTGCTGGAAAACCCTCTGGAGGTGCATTATGTTGGAGTGGAAGTCCTGGATATAAATGACCATTCTCCCAGTTTTTCAGAAAAAGAGAAACGGTTGGAAATATCTGAGTCTGTGTTGCCCGGAGCACGGATTCAACTAAAACCTTCACGGGATCCAGACAGTGGTCATTTCTCCGTGCAGCAATATAAACTCAGCCAAAACGATCACTTCCGTTTGGAAGTTAAGGATAAGGGAGAAGATGGTAAAATACCAATATTGGTTGTACAAAAATCCTTGGATAGGGAAAGGGCAAAGAGCCACTCATTATTGTTGACTGCTATGGATGGAGGAAAACCTCCAAAATCTGGCACCATGAATATTGTAGTGAATGTTCTAGATGTAAATGATAATGCGCCTGTTTTCTCTAAAGATGTTTATTCTGTGATGCTCAATGAAAATGCTCCGGTAGGCACAACAGTCATACAAGTGAATGCAACTGATTTGGATGAAGGACCCAACGGAGATGTAGTTTACTCATTTACAAATAGTATGAATCTAAATATTTTAAACCTTTTTGATATCAATGCTTTAACAGGCGATATAAAGGTAAAAGGATTAATAGATTATGAGGAGAAAGACAGATATGAAATTGAAATTGAGGCATCAGATAAAGGCCTTGCTCCTTTTACAACTGACAAAAGCGTCATCATTAAGATAGTTGATGTTAATGATAACACACCTGAGATTGAGGTTACATCATTTTCAAACTCCATCCCTGAAGATTCAAGACCTGGAACAACAGTAGCCCTTATCAGTGTAAATGACTTGGACTCTGGTCTCAATGGAAAAGTGATTTGCTCCATAGTTGAGGATGTTCCTTTTGTTTTGACTCCATCCTTACAAGAAAAAATGTTTTCATTGGTGACAAAAACACCTCTGGATAGAGAGATACAGTCACAATATGTCCTTACAATAACTGCAAAAGATGCTGGTCAACCTCCATTATCATCTGAGAAGACAATCAATGTAGTGGTTTCAGATGTGAATGACAACAGTCCAGAGTTTTCACTGAGTCCATATACTTTCTATATCACTGAAGCTAATGAGCCAGGTACCTCTGTGTTTTCTGTTAAAGCTTTTGATCGGGATGAGGACGATAATGCACGAATAACCTACCATATTCTCAGAGATGGCAGTGAAGGAAATACATTGACATCATTTCTAAATATCAACCCTGAAACTGGAGATATTTTGGCGCTAAAAAGCTTTGACTTTGAGACTCTGAAAACGTTCAAACTCCAAGTTGTGGCCACAGATTCTGGAACTCCGTCACTAAGCAGCAACGTCACAGTGCACGTGTTCATTCTGGATCAGAACGACAACGCTCCAGTCATCCTGTATCCGATCAGCTCTAACGGTTCTGCTGAAGGTGTGGAGGAGATTCCCCGCAATGTGAACGCAGGACACTTGGTGACTAAAGTCAGAGCCTATGACGCTGATATAGGATATAACGGCTGGTTACTGTTCTCACTGCAGGAAGTTACTGCCCATAGTCTCTTTGGTTTGGACCGCTATACAGGACAGATCAGAACACTTCGCTCATTCACAGAGACAGACGAGGCTGAGCATAAACTGCTCATACTGGTGAAAGACAATGGCAACGTTTCCCTGTCAGCAACAGCTACTGTGATTGTCAAACTTGTGGAGCCCAGAGAGGCTTTTGCTGCTGCTGATGTTAAAAGTGCAACAAAGGATGATGAGGATAATAATGTGACTTTTTACCTGATGATAACTTTGGGCTCAGTCTCAACACTTTTTCTCATCAGTATCATCGTGCTGATTGCAATGCAGTGCTCTAAGTCCACAGACTATACTTCTAAATATCTACAAGAGACTAACTATGATGGGACACTGTGTCACAGCATCCAGTACAGATCTGGAGACAAGCGCTACATGTTAGTTGGACCCAGAATGAGTATAGGATCTACTATAGTCCCGGGCAGCCATGCCAACACACTAGTGCTTCCTGACAGGAGGGGGACATCTACAGAGGTAAGATAAATGTTTTTGGATGTTTTGATTTTCGCATCCCCTGCATACTTAATACTATGTGTGAAAGTCCCCCTCTAAAGCGGAAATACATTACATTACACTGCAAATAGCAATAATTAAATAGCAGAGAAGCGATACATTACTCACTGGAACATACATTGTGATTAGTTTAAAATTGTGTGGACTACAACTTAGCATGAGAGCAGAGTTGTCATTCTGTTTTTGTTTTTCATCTGCAATGTGATTTGTAATCATATATGTGTTATGGGGCTTGCAACTTGTGTGCTTGAATACGTTTTGACAGCTGCAGTTCATGAGCTTTAGTAACATCCTGGAATAGATGAGATGTAAATAAAAGGATCGTGGTTGGTTCCAATACTAAAGCTTATCCCCACTGTTAAACAGTTATATATACGTTTATATCTCATATCACTTCTGAACGTTTGAAGATTGTATTTCATGTGTTAACTTAATACTAACATCTTATAATAATAACGATTCTAACGCTTGGTGTCAGTGTAGCTCAGTGTTTCTGTAACTGGCAGCACTTTACGTCACGAGCTTTATGTGGATCGAGTCCTTGCATTTTTCAGAACATACTTGAGCGAATAAGATCGCAATTGCCACCGACGAGTGTGTTTAATTTTCAACCGTTTTTGTAAAAGCAGACGTTGGATGTTGTGAAGAAACATGGCGGATTAAGTTTCATTTATTTCAAGACGTAGTTAATGGACTGTTCTCTATCGCCCATACGAGCCATGGAACAAAGAGGAATAAAATCACGGACGCCGCGACAATTTTGGTTTGCCTTGATGGTTGTTTTGGATATTTTATGGAGAGGAGCTACAGCACAGATCAGATATTCAATATCTGAGGAGGTTCAAGATGGAACCGTGGTCGGGAATATAGCGAAGGATTTGGGGCTAGATAAGAGTGCACTCAAAGACAGAGGATATCGCATTGTAACAGGCTCAACTGAGCCCCTGTTTCAAGTTAATCAAAATGATGGTATATTGTATGTTAAAAAAAGAATAGATAGGGAGGAGGTGTGCCACCGGACCAGCCCGTGTTTGATTAACCTCAAAACTGTGCTAGAAAACCCGCTGGAGATCCACTATGTGGCGGTGGAAATACTAGATATAAATGACCACTCGCCTGTTTTTCCGGAGAAAGAGAAAAGGCTTGAGATATTTGAGTCGGCTTTACCAGGTGCGAGATTTCAACTACAGGCTGCGCGTGACCCCGACGTTGGCCAGTTATCCATTCAGCAATATAGACTCAGCCATAACGAGTATTTTAGATTAGAAGTGAAGGATAGAGGCGAAGACCGTAAGGTACCATTTTTAGTCCTGCAGAAACAGCTAGATAGAGAAAAAGCCGGGAAACACAAACTGCGTCTTACAGCAGTGGATGGAGGAAAACCTGCGAAATCTGGCGCTATAGAAATTACTGTGGATGTGCTTGATGTTAATGATAACTCCCCTGTGTTTACAAAAGAGGTTTATTCTGCAACACTAAAAGAAAATGTTTCCGTTGACACTGTAGTCATTCAGGTAAATGCAACAGATTTGGACAAAGGTGCAAATAGCGAGATAATATATTCATTTGGTAACGAAGTTGATGCAAAATTAAAGGATATCTTTAAAATAGACGCAAACACTGGTGAAATTAAAGTCATCGGTAAAATAGACTTCGAGACAACTAAAAGTTATGATATTGACATTCAGGCGTCTGATAAAGGACAAGTGCCTATAACAACTGACAAAAGTGTTATGATAACAGTTATTGATGTTAACGACAATGCACCTGAGATAGAAGTAACATCATTTTCTAGCTCTATCAAGGAGGATTCAAAGATAGGAACTACTGTAGCCCTGATTAGTGTTAGGGATTTAGACTCTGGAATCAATGGAAAAGTCATTTGCACAATCAAAGAGGATGTTCCTTTTACTTTATCTCCATCGTTACAGGAAAACATGTACGCCGTAATAACCAGGTCGCAACTGGATAGGGAAATAGTTGCCCACTTTGAATTTACAATTATCGCTAAAGACACAGGTGATCCGTCCTTTTCAACTGAAAAGACCATGAGTGTCGTAGTATCAGATGTAAATGACAACAATCCAGAGTTTTTAACAAGTCCCTATGTATTTTATATTACCGAAAATAACAGTCCCGGAGCCTCAGCATTTTCAGTTAGAGCTTCTGATCGTGATGAAAGCGATAACGCTGTCATTTCATATCACATTCTCAGAGAGGGCAGTGAAGGAAATAAATGGACCTCATTTTTGAATATCAACTCTGAAACTGGAGATATTTTGGCGCTAAAAAGCTTTGACTTTGAGACTCTGAAAACGTTCCAGTTCCAAGTTGTCGCCACAGATTCTGGAACTCCGTCACTAAGCAGCAACGTCACAGTGCACGTGTTCATTCTGGATCAGAACGACAACGCTCCAGTCATCCTGTATCCGGTCAGCTCTAACGGTTCTGCTGAAGGTGTGGAGGAGACTCCCCGCAATGTGAACGCAGGACACTTGGTGACTAAAGTCAGAGCCTATGACGCTGATATAGGATATAACGGCTGGTTACTGTTCTCACTGCAGGAAGTTACTGCCCACAGTCTCTTTGGTTTGGACCGCTATACAGGACAGATCAGAACACTTCGCTCATTCACAGAGACAGACGAGGCTGAGCATAAACTGCTCATACTGGTGAAAGACAATGGCAACGTTTCCCTGTCAGCAACAGCTACTGTGGTTGTTAAACTTGTGGAGCCCAGAGAGGCTTTTGCTGCTGCTGATGTTAAAAGTGCAACAAAGGATGATGAGGATAATAATGTGACTTTTTACCTGATGATAACTTTGGGCTCAGTTTCAACACTTTTTCTCATCAGCATCATCGTGCTGATTGCAATGCAGTGCTCTAAGTCCACAGACTATACTTCTAAATATCTACAAGAGACTAACTATGATGGGACATTGTGTCACAGCATCCAGTACAGATCTGGAGACAAGCGGTACATGTTAGTTGGACCCAGAATGAGTATAGGATCTACTATAGTCCCGGGCAGCCATGCCAACACACTAGTGCTCCCTGACAGAAGGGGGACATCCACAGAGGTAAGACACATACATATTCCAGCTTCATGTCCTTTCATGTAGCAATGTCAATGTGATGGGAATTCATTTGCTCATATTTAAAATGTTGATTTCAAATTACATTGGATCATGTCTTACATGTACACTTTAAAGTTTTGTTTAGGATATAGGATCTGCTCTTGAGGCAGCATCTTCCTCTTATCTGGCTGAAATCATTTGTTTTTTCATACTTCATCCTTGTTGTTGAATAGTTGGTGATGTATGAGTCAATGCAGTTTTCCATAACAATTAGGGTAATGTATTCCTACGCCTCTAAATGCAGGAGGAAGTGTCTCTGTCCATGGTGCTAACACATGTTGTACTGTTTGTTGTCATTCCTGGTTGCCCTTCGCAATAATTATGTACTTTTTTGGACATAATCATATGGGTAAATTAAGTGAACTTGCATAAGGATATCTATTTTTTTTTTTTAAATTATCGCAGTCAATCACGTTGTCAGTACCTTCATCAACTCTATCAAAACATTTCTGATTTCATGCCCGACTTGGCGTTCTGCATTATCTTGGCAATGATGGACAATGCTTGTGATCATTTTTTATTTTGTTTTGGATTTTGCATGACGTTGACTTTGTAGCTTGTCTTATTGTACCTTATATTAACCTTCTTTTATTTAAAGAATGGCTTGATAATTAAACATTGCGGGCGAGCAAATTAAATCTGACTTATGTTGCAAAGACAACATAAACTTGGTCATGATCAACACATTCTGCCAAAAAGTAAACTATAGCATTCCGTATTAATGCAAGTACAATAGGACAGTGAAAAAAAATATCCTAATCCAAAGTGTTTGCCGAACTGAAAAGCAATGAGATCGCTGTCCTTGGTGCTGGAAGCTGAAGGAGTTTATTTAGTCGATGTTTAGACTCGGCAGCCGCCTTCTCTCTTTAAGTATTGAATAACTTTGATATGTTTAAAAACAACACACCATTGACCAAAGTGTTTATTATATCCCTCACATTTATGCAGTGAGAAAAGGGGTCGCATGGTGTCAGTGAAAAGTTAAAATTCAGCAGGACACGAGATTGTCGTCATTGCAGTTTGGTTCCTCCTCCTGACAACATTTTACTTCGATACTGACAGGACCATTTCGCTGCTCATGCCTTCATACATGATCGGTTTAGCGCAATTTCTGGATATATATGAAGTTAATTAACAGGTCAATATACATGTAAGAAATTGCAGGATTTCGTCTTCACAGCAAAACTATAAAGATTGCAATGGATTACTGATGATTTTGGGTTTAACCATGGAACAAAGAAGATGCGAGATGCGGAGGGTGCGGGGATGTTTGCTCGGCTGCGTGGTTGCTGTGCTTTTGTGCAGCGTGGCTTCAGCGCAAATACGATATTCAATCTCGGAGGAAGTTAACGAAGGAACTGCGGTGGGAAATATAGCAAAAGATCTTGGATTAGACAAAAGGACACTGAAAGACAGGAAGTATCGGATTGTTTCCAGTAATGCGGATCCGCTTTTCCATGTGAATCAAAACGATGGTGTCCTGTATGTGAGCCGAAAGATTGACAGAGAGGAAGTGTGCGCGCAGAGCAGTACGTGTTTAATGAATCTGAAAACTGTGCTGGAAAACCCTCTGGAAGTACATTATGTTGGTGTAGAAGTGCTGGATATAAATGATCATTTTCCCAGTTTCCCAGAGCAAGAAACTACGTTGGAGATTTCAGAGTCTGTAATACCGGGAGTGCGTATTCAGCTTAAAGCCTCGCGAGATCCAGACAGTGGGCCTTTCTCCGTGCAACACTATAAGCTTAATGACAACGATAATTTCCGTTTGGAAATTAAGGATAAAGGAGCCGATGGTAAAATACCAATATTGGTTATTCAGAAATCTTTAGACAGAGAAACTAAAGGAAGCCATTCATTAGTACTGACTGCACTGGATGGAGGGAAACCTCCGAAATCTGGAACTATGAATATTGTAGTGAATGTTCTAGATGTTAATGATAATGCGCCTGTTTTCTACAAAGAAGTTTATTCTGTGATGATAGATGAAAATGCTCCAATAGGTACAACAGTCATACAAGTCAATGCAACTGATTTAGACGAAGGGCCAAACGGGGAAGTAGTTTACTCATTTACTAATAGTATAAACAGAAGGTTATTAAAAATATTTGATATCAATCCATCAACTGGTGAAATAACTGTGAAAAGTTTAATAGACTACGAGGAGAAAGACATGTATGAGATTGAAATTCAAGCAACAGATAAAGGTATTGCTCCACTGGCTACAGAAAAAAGCGTCAACATTAAAATAGTAGACATTAATGATAATGCACCTGAGATTGAAGTTACTTCATTTTCAAACTCTATCCCTGAAGATTCAAGACCTGGAACAACAATAGCCCTTATCAGTGTTAATGATTTGGACTCTGGTCTCAATGGAAAAGTGATTTGCTCAATAGGTGAGGATGTTCCTTTTGCTTTAATACCATCTTTACAAGACAACATGTTTTCATTGGTGACCAAAACACCCCTGGATAGAGAGAAACAGTCACAATATGTCCTGACAGTAACTGCAAAAGATGCTGGTCAACCTCCATTATCATCTGAGAAGACAATAAATGTAGTGGTTTCAGATGTGAATGACAACAGTCCAGAATTTTCATTGAGTCCATATACTTTCTATATCACTGAAGCTAATGAGCCAGGTACCTCTGTGTTTTCAGTAAAAGCTTTTGATCGTGATGAGAATGATAATGCACTTATAACTTATCATATTCTCAGAGATGGCAGTGAAGGAAATAAATTGACCTCATTTCTTAACATTAACTCTGACACTGGAGATATTTTGGGGCTAAAAAGCTTTGACTTTGAAACTCTGAAAACGTTCCGGTTCCAAGTTGTCGCCACAGATTCTGGAACTCCGTCACTAAGCAGCAACGTCACAGTGCACGTGTTCATTCTGGATCAGAACGACAACGCTCCAGTCATCCTGTATCCGGTCAGCTCTAACGGTTCTGCTGAAGGTGTGGAGGAGATTCCCCGCAATGTGAACGCAGGACACTTGGTGACTAAAGTCAGAGCCTATGACGCTGATATAGGATATAACGGCTGGTTACTGTTCTCACTGCAGGAAGTTACTGCCCACAGTCTCTTTGGTTTGGACCGCTATACAGGACAGATCAGAACACTTCGCTCATTCACAGAGACAGACGAGGCTGAGCATAAACTGCTCATACTGGTGAAAGACAATGGCAACGTTTCCCTGTCAGCAACAGCTACTGTGGTTGTTAAACTTGCGGAGCCCAGAGAGGCTTTTGCTGCTGCTGATGTTAAAAGTGCAACAAAGGATGATGAGGATAATAATGTGACTTTTTACCTGATGATAACTTTGGGCTCAGTCTCAACACTTTTTCTCATCAGTATCATCGTGCTGATTGCAATGCAGTGCTCTAAATCCACTGACTATACTTCTAAATATCTACAAGAGACTAACTATGATGGGACACTGTGTCACAGCATCCAGTACAGATCTGGAGACAAGCGCTACATGTTAGTTGGACCCAGAATGAGTATAGGATCTACTATAGTCCCGGGCAGCCATGCCAACACACTAGTGCTCCCTGACAGGAGGGGGACATCCACAGAGGTAAGATACATATTTTTGGATGTTTTGATTTTCGCATCCCCTGCATACTTAATACTATGTGTGAAAGCCCCCCTCTAACGGGCAAATACATTACATTACACTGCAAATAGCAATAATTAAATAGCAGAGAAGCGATACATTACTCAGGCTTAGCATTAACACTCCTACATACATTGTGATTAGTTTAAAATTGTGTGGACTACAACTATAGCTTCAGAGCAGAGTTGTCATTCTGTTTTTGTTTTTCAACTGCCATGTGATTTGTAATCATATATGTGTTATGGGGCTTGCAACTTGTGTGCTTGAATACGTTTTGACAGCTGCAGTTCATGAGCTTTAGTAACATCCTGGAATAGATGAGATGTAAATAAAAGGATCGTGTGGTTCCAATACTAAAGCTTATCCCCACTGTTAAACAGTTATATATAAGTTTATGTCTCATATCACTTCTGATCATTTGAAGATTGTATTTCATGTGTTAACTTAACAATAACATCTTATAATAATAACGATTCTAACGCTTGGTGTCAGTGTAGCTCAGTGTTTCTGTGACTGGCAGCACTTTACGTCACGTGCTTTATGTGGATCGAGTCCTTGCATTTTTCAGAGCATACTTGAGCGAATAAGATCGCAATTGCCACCAACGAGTGTGTTTAATTTTCAACCGTTTTTGTAAAAGCAGACGTTGGATGTTGTGAAGAAACATGGCGGATTAAGTTTAATTTATTTCAAGACGTAGTTAATGGACTGTTCTCTATCGCCCATACGAGCCATGGAACAAAGAGGACGCAAAGCACGGACGCCGCGACAATTTTGGTTTGCCTTGATGGTTGTTTTCGATATTTTATGGAGAGGAGCGACAGCACAGATCAGATATTCAATATCTGAGGAGGTTCAAGATGGAACCGTGGTCGGGAATATAGCGAAGGATTTGGGGCTAGATAAGAGTGCACTCAAAGACAGAGGATATCGCATTGTAACAGGCTCAACTGAGCCCCTGTTTCAAGTGAATCAAAACGATGGCATATTGTATGTTAAAAAAATAATAGATAGGGAGGAGGTGTGCGACCGGACCAGCCCGTGTTTGATCAACCTCAAAACTGTGCTAGAAAACCCGCTGGAGATCCACTATGTGGCGGTGGAAATACTAGATATAAATGACCACTCGCCTGTTTTTACGGAGAAAGAGAAAAGGCTTGAGATCTCTGAGTCGGCTTTACCAGGGGCGAGATTTCAACTACAGGCTGCGCGTGACCCCGACGTTGGCCAGTTATCCATTCAGCAATATCGACTCAGCCATAACGAGTATTTTAGATTAGAAGTGAAGGATAGAGGCGAAGACCTTAAAGTTCCATTTTTAGTCCTGCAGAAACAGCTAGATAGAGAAAAAGCCGGGAAACACAAACTGCGTCTTACAGCAGTGGATGGAGGAAAACCTGCGAAATCTGGCGCTATAGAAATTACTGTGGATGTGCTTGATGTTAATGATAACTCCCCTGTGTTTACAAAAGAGTTGTATTCTGCAACACTAAAAGAAAATGTTTCCGTTGACACTGTAGTCATTCAGGTAAATGCAACAGATCTGGACCAGAGTGCAAATAGCGAGATAATATATTCATTTGGTAACGAAGTTGATGCAAAATTAAAGGACATCTTTAAAATAGACGCAAACACTGGTGAAATTAAAGTCATCGGTAAAATAGACTTCGAGAAAAGTAAAAGTTATGAAATTGACATTCAGGCGTCTGATAAAGGACAAGTTCCTCTAACAACTGACAAAAGTGTTATGATAACAGTTATTGATGTAAATGACAATGCACCTGAGATAGAAGTAACATCATTTTCTAGCTCTATCAAGGAGGATTCAAAGATAGGAACTACTGTAGCCCTGATTAGTGTTAGGGATTTAGACTCTGGAATCAATGGAAAAGTAATTTGCACCATCAAAGAGGATGTTCCTTTTACTTTATCTCCATCGTTACAGGAAAACATGTACGCTGTTGTAACCAGGTCGCAACTGGATAGGGAAATGGTTGCCCACTTTGAATTTACAATTATCGCTAAAGACACAGGTGATCCGTCCTTTTCAACTGAAAAGACCATGAGTGTCGTAGTATCAGATGTAAATGACAACAATCCAGAGTTTTTAACAAGCCCCTATGTATTTTATATCACCGAGAATAACAGTCCCGGAGCCTCAGTATGTTCAGTAAAAGCTTCTGATCGTGATGAAAGCGATAACGCTGTCATTTCATATAATATTCTCAGAGATGGCAGTGAAGGAAATAAATTGACCTCATTTCTAAATATCAACTCTGAAACTGGAGATATTTTGGCGCTAAAAAGCTTTGACTTTGAGACTCTGAAAAAGTTCCAGTTCCAAGTTGTCGCCACAGATTCTGGAACTCCGTCACTAAGCAGCAACGTCACAGTGCACGTGTTCATTCTGGATCAGAACGACAACGCTCCAGTCATCCTGTATCCGGTCAGCTCTAATGGTTCTGCTGAAGGTGTGGAGGAGACTCCGCGCAATGTGAACGCAGGACACTTGGTGACTAAAGTCAGAGCCTATGACGCTGATATAGGATATAACGGCTGGTTACTGTTCTCACTGCAGGAAGTTACTGCCCACAGTCTCTTTGGTTTGGACCGCTATACAGGACAGATCAGAACACTTCGCTCATTCACAGAGACAGACGAGGCTGAGCATAAACTGCTCATACTGGTGAAAGACAATGGCAACGTTTCCTTGTCAGCAACAGCTACTGTGGTTGTCAAACTTGTGGAGCCCAGAGAGGCTTTTGCTGCTGCTGATGTTAAAAGTGCAACAAAGGATGATGAGGATAATAATGTGACTTTTTACCTGATGATAACTTTGGGCTCAGTCTCAACACTTTTTCTCATCAGTATCATCGTGCTGATTGCAATGCAGTGCTCTAAATCCACAGACTATACTTCTAAATATCTACAAGAGACTAACTATGATGGGACACTGTGTCACAGCATCCAGTACAGATCTGGAGACAAGCGCTACATGTTAGTTGGACCCAGAATGAGTATAGGATCTACTATAGTCCCGGGCAGCCATGCCAACACACTGGTGCTCCCTGACAGGAGGGGAACATCTACAGAGGTAAGATCCAAACTTTTACTCTCGCTCCTTTACGACGTTGAGCCCGATTGTGTTGGAATAACACACAATGTATACTTTTTAATATAATTGCATGCTCTCGACGCGTGTGTATCTACAATTATTTTCATATGTTAATGCTACATGATTTGTAGTCGTGGCATATTCTTGTATAATGTCGTTGTTTACACAGAAGGCAGCAGTACTTTTTCATGGCAAACACTCTTAGGGGAAATGGGAAGAGAACCTTGTTATCAAAATATTGTTACAATGACAAACTTGGTCATCGTCCTGTTTTGTGAGTCAAATATGTTGATGAGTGCAAGTTATCGCTGTCCGCGGTGCTGAAATCAATTATCAAATCCGTCTCAAGGTAGTAATCGACAGTATAATGTTAAATGGGTTATGTCTCCGTAGGCTCTCTCTCTCTAATGAAGGGGGCATCTTTGCCTTCTCTGTCCTTTAGAAGAGGGGAAATGCTGCCTCTATTCTTGATTGTTAGGGACATTTATTTTTCGTACAAAATCTTCCTTTAAATACATGTTGTTGTTAACAAATGAAGTACTGCAGTGTGATTCTCGATCACTTGGTGTCAGTATAATAACAGATAATGATTTATATGTTTTCGTCATAGCCATCAGACCCACCCCTTTCCTCTTTCTAAAACCGTCATCGACAGACCCGTATACGTGACGGGTTGAATACTCAATTCAGCATTAAAATAGTCTGATGCTCTGCTGGAGAACGATTGGATTATAACAAAAGGTGTAAAGAAGGGATTTTATGTCAGAATACAAGTGAAGCTCTTAGAAAGCTGTTTTTATTTTAACATTTTTCATTTATGATGGAACAAAGACGACGCCAGACATGGAGGGAGCGGACAAAGTGGCTTGCTTTCATGACGGTTTTGGTTACGTTTTGGAGCGGAGCGTCAGGACAATTTCGATATTCCATCTCCGAGGAAGTGAAAATAGGAACAGCAGTGGGAAATATCGCCAAGGATTTAGGTGTTGACAAGAGCACACTGAAAGAGAGGGGGTACCGTATTGTCTACGGCTCCACGGAGCCTCCTTTTCGAGTGAATCAAGACGATGGTATCTTGTATGTAAACCACATCATTGACAGAGAGGAAGTGTGCGACCGTAGCAAGATTTGTGTAATCGACTTAAAAACCGTGCTAGAAAACCCACTGGAGGTGCACTATGTTGCAGTGGAGATTCTGGATGTAAACGACCACTCTCCATGCTTTCCCGAACATGAAAAGATGTTAGAGATTTCTGAGTCTGCATTACCTGGAGCAAGATTTCAGTTACAAGCTGCTCGTGATGCTGATAGTGGTTTATTATCCGTTCAGCAGTATAAGTTGAGTCAGAACGAACATTTTCGTTTGGAAGTGAAAGATCGTGGTGAGGACCGCAAAACACCTGGTTTAATTCTTCAAAAAGCACTTGATAGAGAGTCTGTCAAGACGCATACGTTACTTCTGACAGCCATTGATGGAGGTAAACCTCCGCGATCCGGTAATATGACAATAATTGTTGATGTGTCCGATGTTAATGATAACCCCCCCGTTTTCACCAAGGAGTCATACACTGCTCAGCTAAAAGAAAATTCTCCTCTAGGAACAAATGTGATTCAAGTTAATGCAACAGATTTGGATGAAGGTTTAAATGGTGAAGTTATATATTCATTTGGAAACGACGTTGACGCACGGGCACGTGCACGTTTTGATTTGAATTATCTGACTGGAGTTATTTCTGTGTCAGGGGCCATAGATTATGAAGAATGTAGCAGATATGAGATTGATATTCAGGCATCCGACAAAAGTACGGCTACACTAACTACGGACAAAAGCGTTATTATAAATATTGTGGACTTAAACGACAATGCACCAGAGATGGAAGTGACATCTTTTTCGCGTGATCTCCCTGAAGATTCAAAACCAGGAACAACAGTAGCCTTGATAAGTGTTAAAGATTCGGACTCTGGTCTCAACGGAAAAGTGATGTGTTACATTAGCCAAGATCTTCCTGTTATGCTCACTCCATCTTTACAAAACAACATGTATTCACTTGTAACAAAAATGCTTTTGAATCAAGAGGAGGTGTCACAATATGATGTTACGATTGTATGTAAAGACGCAGGGGAACCATCCTTATCATCAGAAAAAAATATTAAAATGGTTGTGTCAGATGTAAATGACAACAGGCCAATGTTTTCAAAGAACCCATATACCTTCTACATAACTGAGAACAACAACCCAGGAGCGTCTGTTTTATCCGTGACAGCCAGTGATGAAGATGACGGTAGTAATGCTCTAATTTCATATTACATAGTAAGAGACAGAGGGGCAGAGCAGTTATTTACCTCATTTCTAATATAAATAGTGACACTGGAGATATTTTGGCGCTAAAAAGCCTTGACTTTGAGACTCTGAAAACGTTCAAGTTCCAAGTTGTCGCCACAGATTCTGGAACTCCGTCACTAAGCAGCAACGTCACAGTGCACGTGTTCATTCTTGATCAGAACGACAACGCTCCAGTCATCCTGTATCCGGTCAGCTCTAACGGTTCTGCTGAAGGTGTGGAGGAGATTCCCCGCAATGTGAACGCAGGACACTTGGTGACTAAAGTCAGAGCCTATGACGCTGATATAGGATATAACGGCTGGTTACTGTTCTCACTGCAGGAAGTTACTGCCCACAGTCTCTTTGGTTTGGACCGCTATACAGGACAGATCAGAACACTTCGCTCATTCACAGAGACAGACGAGGCTGAGCATAAACTGCTCATACTGGTGAAAGACAATGGCAACGTTTCCCTGTCAGCAACAGCTACTGTGGTTGTTAAACTTGTGGAGCCCAGAGAGGCTTTTGCTGCTGCTGATGTTAAAAGTGCAACAACGGATGATGAGGATAATAATGTGACTTTTTACCTGATGATAACTTTGGGCTCAGTCTCAACACTTTTTCTCATCAGTATCATCGTGCTGATTGCAATGCAGTGCTCTAAATCCACAGACTATACTTCTAAATATCTACAAGAGACTAACTATGATGGGACACTGTGTCACAGCATCCAGTACAGATCTGGAGACAAGCGGTACATGTTAGTTGGACCCAGAATGAGTATAGGATCTACTATAGTCCCGGGCAGCCATGCCAACACACTAGTGCTTCCTGACAGAAGGGGAACATCTACAGAGGTAAGAAAATTATTTGCGAAAACCGTGGCATGTTTCTACTAGCAGCGTTGTTCGTTAATTCGTAATTGAAAAACTCTAAATGATATACAGCACTTGTACAATTTGATAGGCATATAAGTATTTGAAGGATATTTGTTTAGTATATTTGAGTCTTCAGCTGCAATTTTTATTAAACTGTTTAACCTGAAGTGAAAAGCTGTTATCAACAAGTGTCATTATGGGGTGAGATATGCTTATACTCCTCTGTTTGTCAGTTTGTAGTCTCCTGCTTTTTTCCATATTCTGACAAACACATACTACAACATACTTTGATGAATCAAAGAACAGTACCTTCACTTGGACTAATGTGTGATCCGAGGTTGCAAGGCTTCTTCAATGTATTGTACATTTACACATATGACTGGACGAATCATAACTGCCTCTCTGCTGTCCACGGTGCTTTAAAGTGTTACTCTGCTGCTCTGATACCTGCTAATACACTGTGCAAAATGTCAAACCAATTTTAAATGAGGTATAGATATATCAAACATTTTTTAAACATAATTTAATAATAATAATTAATAATAATTTTTTTAGAGGAATGAATGCGTTTATTGTTAAATCTGGCATCGCATTATGTGATGTAGTTAAACGAAGTAAACACTACTCACAGGGGTAAAGTAAATCGTTATACAAAAATGTTTTCATTTCGCTATCACAAAAGGTACAGAAACGTTGATTTCCTTGTAGTGAGCAAGCATATCGCATGGTGTCAGTGTGTCAGAAAAATAACGTTTTAACTTGTCGTTACTGGGTGTTGGATCCACCTCTTTTTAGTGCTCTCAGTTCGATACTGCAATTCTGCTTGGCGGCTGGCTGCCGCATTTATACATATTGCCCCGTGTTTTAACAGGTTTTTAACGGAGTGAATATTTGCATACCCGGATGTGTTGATCTATATTTTTACAAGACGGTTACTAGCCCTGTGAGGAATCCTTACCGTTTTTGTTTTTAATCATGGAACAAAGAGGATGCGTGGCAAGAATGGCGAGAAGACGGTGGATCGGCTGCGTGGTTGCTGTGCTTTTGTGGAGCGTAACATCGGCACAATTACGATATTCAATATCCGAGGAAGTTAACGAAGGAACTGTGGTTGGAAATATAGCTAAAGATCTGGGATTAGATAAAAGCACACTGAAAGACAGGAAGTATCGGATTGTTTCCAGTAATGCGGATCCGCTGTTCCATGTGAATCAGAACGATGGTGTCCTCTACGTGAGCCGGAAGATTGACAGAGAAGGGGTGTGCGAGCGAAGCAGTACGTGTTTAATAAATCTGAAAACTGTGCTAGAAAATCCCTTGGAGGTGCATTATGTTGGAGTGGAGGTGATGGATATAAATGACCATTCTCCCAGTTTCCCAGACGAAGAGAAAACGTTGGATATCTCTGAGTCAGTCTTACCCGGGGCAAGATTTCCACTACAAGCTGCACGAGATCCAGACGGTGGTCCCTTCACTGTTCAGCAGTATAAACTCAGCCACAATGGCCACTTTCGTTTAGAGGTTAAAGACCATGGTGAAGATGGGAAAATACCTGTATTAATTGTGCAAAAATCTTTAGATAGAGAGGTTTCCGCAAGACAGTCATTAATGCTGACTGCACTAGATGGAGGAAAACCTCCGAAATCTGGTACTATGAATATTCTAGTAAATGTTTTAGATGTAAATGATAATGCGCCTGTATTCTCTAAAGACTTAAACTCAGTAATGCTTGAGGAAAATACTCCAATAGGCACAACAATCTTACAAGTGAATGCGACAGATCTGGATGAAGGACTAAATGGAGAAATAGTTTACTCGTTTAGCAACAGCGTAAATCGTAAATTCTTTAAGCTATTTGAAATTAACCAATCAACAGGGGAGATAATTGTTAAAGGTTTAATAAACTACGAGGATAAGGACAGATATGAAATTGAAGTGCAAGCAACAGATAAAGGTCCTGCTCCACTGGCTACACAAAAAAGTGTCGTCATAAAGATAGTTGACGTGAATGATAACGCACCTGAGATTGAGGTTACCTCCTTTTCAAACTCCATCCCTGAAGATTCAAGACCTGGAACTACAGTAGCCCTTATCAGTGTAAATGACTTGGACTCTGGTCTCAATGGAAAAGTGATTTGCTCAATAGGTGAGGATGTTCCTTTTGCTTTAACTCCATCCTTACAAGACAACATGTTTTCATTAGTGACCAAATCCCCCCTGGATAGAGAGAAACAGTCACAATATGTCCTGACAATAACTGCAAAAGATGCTGGTCAACCTCCATTATCATCTGAGAAGACAATAAATGTAGTGGTTTCAGATGTGAATGACAACAGTCCAGAGTTTTCACTGAGTCCATATACTTTCTATATCACTGAAGCCAATGAGCCAGGTACCTCTGTGTTTTCAGTTAAAGCTTTTGATCGTGATGAGAACGATAATGCACTAATAACCTATCATATCCTCAGAGATGGCAGTAAAGGAAATAAATTGACCTCATATTTAAATATCAACTCTGAAACTGGAGATATTTTGTCACTAAAAAGCTTTGACTTTGAGACTCTGAAAACGTTCCGGTTCCAAGTTGTCGCCACAGATTCTGGAACTCCGTCACTAAGCAGCAACGTCACAGTGCACGTGTTCATTCTGGATCAGAACGACAACGCTCCAGTCATCCTGTATCCGGTCAGCTCTAACGGTTCTGCTGAAGGTGTGGAGGAGATTCCCCGCAATGTGAACGCAGGACACTTGGTGACTAAAGTCAGAGCCTATGACGCTGATATAGGATATAACGGCTGGTTACTGTTCTCACTGCAGGAAGTTACTGCCCACAGTCTCTTTGGTTTGGACCGCTATACAGGACAGATCAGAACACTTCGCTCATTCACAGAGACAGACGAGGCTGAGCATAAACTGCTCATACTGGTGAAAGATAATGGCAACGTTTCCCTGTCAGCAACAGCTACTGTGGTTGTTAAACTTGTGGAGCCCAGAGAGGCTTTTGCTGCTGCTGATGTTAAAAGTGCAACAAAGGATGATGAGGATAATAACGTGACTTTTTACCTGATGATAACTTTGGGCTCAGTTTCAACACTTTTTCTCATCAGTATCATCGTGCTGATTGCAATGCAGTGCTCTAAATCCACAGACTATACTTCTAAATATCTACAAGAGACTAATTATGATGGGACACTGTGTCACAGCATCCAGTACAGATCTGGAGACAAGCGGTACATGTTAGTTGGACCCAGAATGAGTATAGGATCTACTATAGTCCCGGGCAGCCATGCCAACACACTGGTGCTCCCTGACAGAAGGGGAACATCCACAGAGGTAAGACAAATACATATTCCAGCTTCATGTCCTTTCATGTAGCAATGTCAATGTGATGGCAATTTATTTGCTTATATTTAAACATTTTGACTTCTAATTACATTGGATCATGTCTTACATGTACACTTTAAAGTTTTGTTTAGGATATAGGATCTGCTCTTGAGGCAGCATCTTCGTCTTATCTGTCTGAAATCATTTGTTTTTTCATACTTCATCCTTGTTGTTGAATAGTTGGTGATGTATGAGTCAATGCAGTTTTTCATAACGATTAGGGTAATGTATTCCTATACGGCTCTAAATGCAGGAGGAAGTGTCTCTGTCCATGGTGCTAACACATGTTGTACTGTTTGTTGTCATTCCTGGTTGCCCTTCACAATAATTATGTACTTTTTTGGACATAATCATATGGGTAAATTAAGTGAACTTGAATAAGGATATCTATTTTTGTCTTTTTAAATGATCGTAGTCAATCACGTTGTCAGTACCTTCATCAACTCTATCAACACATTTCTGATTTCATGCCCGGCTTGGCGTTCTGCATTATCTTGGCAATGATGGACAATGGTTGTGATCTCTTTTTATTTTGTTTTGGCTTTTGCATGATGTGGATTTTGTAGCTTGTCTTATTGTACCTTATATTAACCTTCTTTTCTTTAAAAAAATAGCTTGATAATTAAATATTGCGGGCGAGCAAATTAAATCTGACATATGTTGCAAAGACAACATCAACTGGGTCATGATCAACACATGCTGCTAAAAAGTAAACTATAGCATTCCGTATTAATGCAAGTTACAATACGACAGTGAACAAATAAATCCTAATCCAAAGTGTTTGCCGAACTGAATAGCAATGAGATCGCTGTCCTTGGTGCTTGAAGCTGAAGGAGTTTATTTAGTCGATGTTTATAGACTCGGCAGCCACCTTCTCTCTTTTAGTATTCAATAACTTTTATATGGCTAAAAACAACACACCATTGACCAAAGTGTTGATTATATGCTTCACATTTCTGCAGTGAGAAAAGGGGTCGCATGGTGTCAGTGAAAAGTTAGAATTCAGCAGTAGGCTACACGAGATTGTCGAAATTGCCGTTTGGTTCCTCCTCCTGACAATATTTTACTTCGATACTGACAGGAGCGTGTCTCTGCTCATGCCTTCATACATGATCGGTTTAGCGCAATTTATGGAAATACAGGAAGCTTTTTAATATGTATATTTACATCTAAGAAAGCGCTGGACTTTGTCTTCACAGCAAAACTATAAAGATTGTAATGGATTACTGATGATTTCGGGTTTAACCATGGAACAAAGAAGATGCGAGATGCGGAGGGCGAGAGGATGTTTGCTCGGCTGCGTGGTTGCTGTGCTTTTGTGCAGCGTGGCTTCAGCGCAAATACGATATTCAATCTCGGAGGAAGTTAACGAAGGAACTGTGGTGGGAAATATAGCAAAAGATCTGGGATTAGATAAAAGCACACTGAAAGACAGGAAGTATCGGATTGTTTCCAGTAATGCGGATCCGCTTTTCCATGTGAATCAAAACGACGGTGTCCTGTATGTGAGCCGGAAGATTGACAGAGAGGAGGTGTGCGCGCAGAGCAGTACGTGTTTAATGAATCTGAAAACCGTGCTGGAAAACCCTCTGGAAGTACATTATGTTGGTGTGGAAGTGCTGGATATAAATGATCATTTTCCCAGTTTCCCAGAGCAAGAAACTACGTTGGAGATTTCAGAGTCTGTAATACCGGGAGTGCGTATTCAGCTTAAAGCCTCGCGAGATCCAGACAGTGGGCCTTTCTCCGTGCAACACTATAAGCTTAATGACAACGATAATTTCCGTTTGGAAATTAAGGATAAAGGAGCCGATGGTAAAATACCAATATTGGTTATTCAGAAATCTTTAGACAGAGAAACTAAAGGAAGCCATTCATTAGTACTGACTGCACTGGATGGAGGGAAACCTCCGAAATCTGGAACTATGAATATTGTAGTGAATGTTCTAGATGTTAATGATAATGCGCCTGTTTTCTACAAAGAAGTTTATTCTGTGATGATAGATGAAAATGCTCCAATAGGTACAACAGTCATACAAGTCAATGCAACTGATTTAGACGAAGGGCCAAACGGGGAAGTAGTTTACTCATTTACTAATAGTATAAACAGAAGGTTATTAAAAATATTTGATATCAATCCATCAACTGGTGAAATAACTGTGAAAAGTTTAATAGACTACGAGGAGAAAGACATGTATGAGATTGAAATTCAAGCAACAGATAAAGGTATTGCTCCACTGGCTACAGAAAAAAGCGTCAACATTAAAATAGTAGACATTAATGATAATGCACCTGAGATTGAAGTTACTTCATTTTCAAACTCTATCCCTGAAGATTCAAGACCTGGAACAACAATAGCCCTTATCAGTGTTAATGATTTGGACTCTGGTCTCAATGGAAAAGTGATTTGCTCAATAGGTGAGGATGTTCCTTTTGCTTTAATACCATCTTTACAAGACAACATGTTTTCATTGGTGACCAAAACACCCCTGGATAGAGAGAAACAGTCACAATATGTCCTGACAGTAACTGCAAAAGATGCTGGTCAACCTCCATTATCATCTGAGAAGACAATAAATGTAGTGGTTTCAGATGTGAATGACAACAGTCCAGAATTTTCATTGAGTCCATATACTTTCTATATCACTGAAGCTAATGAGCCAGGTACCTCTGTGTTTTCAGTAAAAGCTTTTGATCGTGATGAGAATGATAATGCACTTATAACTTATCATATTCTCAGAGATGGCAGTGAAGGAAATAAATTGACCTCATTTCTTAACATTAACTCTGACACTGGAGATATTTTGGGGCTAAAAAGCTTTGACTTTGAGACTCTGAAAACGTTCAAGTTCCAAGTTGTCGCCACAGATTCTGGAACTCCGTCACTAAGCAGCAACGTCACAGTGCACGTGTTCATTCTGGATCAGAACGACAACGCTCCAGTCATCCTGTATCCGGTCAGCTCTAACGGTTCTGCTGAAGGTGTGGAGGAGATTCCCCGCAATGTGAACGCAGGACACTTGGTGACTAAAGTCAGAGCCTATGACGCTGATATAGGATATAACGGCTGGTTACTGTTCTCACTGCAGGAAGTTACTGCCCACAGTCTCTTTGGTTTGGACCGCTATACAGGACAGATCAGAACACTTCGCTCATTCACAGAGACAGACGAGGCTGAGCATAAACTGCTCATACTGGTGAAAGACAATGGCAACGTTTCCCTGTCAGCAACAGCTACTGTGGTTGTTAAACTTGCGGAGCCCAGAGAGGCTTTTGCTGCTGCTGATGTTAAAAGTGCAACAAAGGATGATGAGGATAATAATGTGACTTTTTACCTGATGATAACTTTGGGCTCAGTCTCAACACTTTTTCTCATCAGTATCATCGTGCTGATTGCAATGCAGTGCTCTAAGTCCACAGACTATACTTCTAAATATCTACAAGAGACTAACTATGATGGGACACTGTGTCACAGCATCCAGTACAGATCTGGAGACAAGCGCTACATGTTAGTTGGACCCAGAATGAGTATAGGATCTACTATAGTCCCGGGCAGCCATGCCAACACACTAGTGCTCCCTGACAGGAGGGGGACATCCACAGAGGTAAGATACATATTTTTGGATGTTTTGATTTTCGCATCCCCTGCATACTTAATACTATGTGTGAAAGCCCCCCTCTAACGGGCAAATACATTACATTACACTGCAAATAGCAATAATTAAATAGCAGAGAAGCGATACATTACTCAGGCTTAGCATTAACACTCCTACATACATTGTGATTAGTTTAAAATTGTGTGTACTACAACTATAGCTTCAGAGCAGAGTTGTCATTCTGTTTTTGTTTTTCAACTGCCATGTGATTTGTAATCATATATGTGTTATGGGGCTTGCAACTTGTGTGCTTGAATACGTTTTGACAGCTGCAGTTCATGAGCTTTAGTAACATCCTGGAATAGATGAGATGTAAATAAAAGGATCGTGTGGTTCCAATACTAAAGCTTATCCCCACTGTTAAACAGTTATATATAAGTTTATGTCTCATATCACTTCTGATCATTTGAAGATTGTATTTCATGTGTTAACTTAACAATAACATCTTATAATAATAACGATTCTAACGCTTGGTGTCAGTGTAGCTCAGTGTTTCTGTGACTGGCAGCACTTTACGTCACGTGCTTTATGTGGATCGAGTCCTTGCATTTTTCAGAGCATACTTGAGCGAATAAGATCGCAATTGCCACCAACGAGTGTGTTTAATTTTCAACCGTTTTTGTAAAAGCAGACGTTGGATGTTGTGAAGAAACATGGCGGATTAAGTTTAATTTATTTCAAGACGTAGTTAATGGACTGTTCTCTATCGCCCATACGAGCCATGGAACAAAGAGGACGCAAAGCACGGACGCCGCGACAATTTTGGTTTGCCTTGATGGTTGTTTTCGATATTTTATGGAGAGGAGCGACAGCACAGATCAGATATTCAATATCTGAGGAGGTTCAAGATGGAACCGTGGTCGGGAATATAGCGAAGGATTTGGGGCTAGATAAGAGTGCACTCAAAGACAGAGGATATCGCATTGTAACAGGCTCAACTGAGCCCCTGTTTCAAGTGAATCAAAATGATGGTATATTGTATGTTAAAAAAATAATAGATAGGGAGGAGGTGTGCGACCGGACCAGCCCGTGTTTGATCAACCTCAAAACTGTGCTAGAAAACCCGCTGGAGATCCACTATGTGGCGGTGGAAATACTAGATATAAATGACCACTCGCCTGTTTTTACGGAGAAAGAGAAAAGGCTTGAGATCTCTGAGTCGGCTTTACCAGGGGCGAGATTTCAACTACAGGCTGCGCGTGACCCCGACGTTGGCCAGTTATCCATTCAGCAATATCGACTCAGCCATAACGAGTATTTTAGATTAGAAGTGAAGGATAGAGGCGAAGACCTTAAAGTTCCATTTTTAGTCCTGCAGAAACAGCTAGATAGAGAAAAAGCCGGGAAACACAAACTGCGTCTTACAGCAGTGGATGGAGGAAAACCTGCGAAATCTGGCGCTATAGAAATTACTGTGGATGTGCTTGATGTTAATGATAACTCCCCTGTGTTTACAAAAGAGTTGTATTCTGCAACACTAAAAGAAAATGTTTCCGTTGACACTGTAGTCATTCAGGTAAATGCAACAGATCTGGACCAGAGTGCAAATAGCGAGATAATATATTCATTTGGTAACGAAGTTGATGCAAAATTAAAGGATATCTTTAAATAGACGCAAACACTGGTGAAATTAAAGTCATCGGTAAAATAGACTTCGAGAAAAGTAAAAGTTATGAAATTGACATTCAGGCGTCTGATAAAGGACAAGTGCCTCTAACAACTGACAAAAGTGTTATGATAACAGTTATTGATGTAAATGACAATGCACCTGAGATAGAAGTAACATCATTTTCTAGCTCTATCAAGGAGGATTCAAAGATAGGAACTACTGTAGCCCTGATTAGTGTTAGGGATTTAGACTCTGGAATCAATGGAAAAGTAATTTGCACCATCAAAGAGGATGTTCCTTTTACTTTATCTCCATCGTTACAGGAAAACATGTACGCTGTTGTAACCAGGTCGCAACTGGATAGGGAAATGGTTGCCCACTTTGAATTTACAATTATCGCTAAAGACACAGGTGATCCGTCCTTTTCAACTGAAAAGACCATGAGTGTCGTAGTATCAGATGTAAATGACAACAATCCAGAGTTTTTAACAAGCCCCTATGTATTTTATATCACCGAGAATAACAGTCCCGGAGCCTCAGTATGTTCAGTAAAAGCTTCTGATCGTGATGAAAGCGATAACGCTGTCATTTCATATAATATTCTCAGAGATGGCAGTGAAGGAAATAAATTGACCTCATTTCTAAATATCAACTCTGAAACTGGAGATATTTTGGCGCTAAAAAGCTTTGACTTTGAGACTCTGAAAACGTTCCGGTTCCAAGTTGTCGCCACAGATTCTGGAACTCCGTCACTAAGCAGCAACGTCACAGTGCACGTGTTCATTCTGGATCAGAACGACAACGCTCCAGTCATCCTGTATCCGGTCAGCTCTAACGGTTCTGCTGAAGGTGTGGAGGAGATTCCCCGCAATGTGAACGCAGGACACTTGGTGACTAAAGTCAGAGCCTATGACGCTGATATAGGATATAACGGCTGGTTACTGTTCTCACTGCAGGAAGTTACTGCCCACAGTCTCTTTGGTTTGGACCGCTATACAGGACAGATCAGAACACTTCGCTCATTCACAGAGACAGACGAGGCTGAGCATAAACTGCTCATACTGGTGAAAGACAATGGCAACGTTTCCTTGTCAGCAACAGCTACTGTGGTTGTCAAACTTGTGGAGCCCAGAGAGGCTTTTGCTGCTGCTGATGTTAAAAGTGCAACAAAGGATGATGAGGATAATAATGTGACTTTTTACCTGATGATAACTTTGGGCTCAGTCTCAACACTTTTTCTCATCAGTATCATCGTGCTGATTGCAATGCAGTGCTCTAAGTCCACAGACTATACTTCTAAATATCTACAAGAGACTAACTATGATGGGACACTGTGTCACAGCATCCAGTACAGATCTGGAGACAAGCGCTACATGTTAGTTGGACCCAGAATGAGTATAGGATCTACTATAGTCCCGGGCAGCCATGCCAACACACTGGTGCTCCCTGACAGGAGGGGAACATCTACAGAGGTAAGATCCAAACTTTTACTCTCGCTCCTTTACGACGTTGAGCCCGATTGTGTTGGAATAACACACAATGTATACTTTTTAATATAATTGCATGCTCTCGACGCGTGTGTATCTACAATTATTTTCATATGTTAATGCTACATGATTTGTAGTCGTGGCATATTCTTGTATAATGTCGTTGTTTACACAGAAGGCAGCAGTACTTTTTCATGGCAAACACTCTTAGGGGAAATGGGAAGAGAACCTTGTTATCAAAATATTGTTACAATGACAAACTTGGTCATCGTCCTGTTTTGTGAGTCAAATATGTTGATGAGTGCAAGTTATCGCTGTCCGCGGTGCTGAAATCAATTATCAAATCCGTCTCAAGGTAGTAATCGACAGTATAATGTTAAATGGGTTATGTCTCCGTAGGCTCTCTCTCTCTAATGAAGGGGGCATCTTTGCCTTCTCTGTCCTTTAGAAGAGGGGAAATGCTGCCTCTATTCTTGATTGTTAGGGACATTTATTTTTCGTACAAAATCTTCCTTTAAATACATGTTGTTGTTAACAAATGAAGTACTGCAGTGTGATTCTCGATCACTTGGTGTCAGTATAATAACAGATAATGATTTATATGTTTTCGTCATAGCCATCAGACCCACCCCTTTCCTCTTTCTAAAACCGTCATCGACAGACCCGTATACGTGACGGGTTGAATACTCAATTCAGCATTAAAATAGTCTGATGCTCTGCTGGAGAACGATTGGATTATAACAAAAGGTGTAAAGAAGGGATTTTATGTCAGAATACAAGTGAAGCTCTTAGAAAGCTGTTTTTATTTTAACATTTTTCATTTATGATGGAACAAAGACGACGCCAGACATGGAGGGAGCGGACAAAGTGGCTTGCTTTCATGACGGTTTTGGTTACGTTTTGGAGCGGAGCGTCAGGACAATTTCGATATTCCATCTCCGAGGAAGTGAAAATAGGAACAGCAGTGGGAAATATCGCCAAGGATTTAGGTGTTGACAAGAGCACACTGAAAGAGAGGGGGTACCGTATTGTCTACGGCTCCACGGAGCCTCCTTTTCGAGTGAATCAAGACGATGGTATCTTGTATGTAAACCACATCATTGACAGAGAGGAAGTGTGCGACCGTAGCAAGATTTGTGTAATCGACTTAAAAACCGTGCTAGAAAACCCACTGGAGGTGCACTATGTTGCAGTGGAGATTCTGGATGTAAACGACCACTCTCCATGCTTTCCCGAACATGAAAAGATGTTAGAGATTTCTGAGTCTGCATTACCTGGAGCAAGATTTCAGTTACAAGCTGCTCGTGATGCTGATAGTGGTTTATTATCCGTTCAGCAGTATAAGTTGAGTCAGAACGAACATTTTCGTTTGGAAGTGAAAGATCGTGGTGAGGACCGCAAAACACCTGGTTTAATTCTTCAAAAAGCACTTGATAGAGAGTCTGTCAAGACGCATACGTTACTTCTGACAGCCATTGATGGAGGTAAACCTCCGCGATCCGGTAATATGACAATAATTGTTGATGTGTCCGATGTTAATGATAACCCCCCCTTTTTCACCAAGGAGTCATACACTGCTCAGCTAAAAGAAAATTCTCCTCTAGGAACAAATGTGATTCAAGTTAATGCAACAGATTTGGATGAAGGTTTAAATGGTGAAGTTATATATTCATTTGGAAACGACGTTGACGCACGGGCACGTGCACGTTTTGATTTGAATTATCTGACTGGAGTTATTTCTGTGTCAGGGGCCATAGATTATGAAGAATGTAGCAGATATGAGATTGATATTCAGGCATCCGACAAAAGTACGGCTACACTAACTACGGACAAAAGCGTTATTATAAATATTGTGGACTTAAACGACAATGCACCAGAGATGGAAGTGACATCTTTTTCGCGTGATCTCCCTGAAGATTCAAAACCAGGAACAACAGTAGCCTTGATAAGTGTTAAAGATTCGGACTCTGGTCTCAACGGAAAAGTGATGTGTTACATTAGCCAAGATCTTCCTGTTATGCTCACTCCATCTTTACAAAACAACATGTATTCACTTGTAACAAAAATGCTTTTGAATCAAGAGGAGGTGTCACAATATGATGTTACGATTGTATGTAAAGACGCAGGGGAACCATCCTTATCATCAGAAAAAAATATTAAAATGGTTGTGTCAGATGTAAATGACAACAGGCCAATGTTTTCAAAGAACCCATATACCTTCTACATAACTGAGAACAACAACCCAGGAGCGTCTGTTTTATCCGTGACAGCCAGTGATGAAGATGACGGTAGTAATGCTCTAATTTCATATTACATAGTAAGAGACAGAGGGGCAGAGCAGTTATTTACCTCATTTCTAAATATAAATAGTGACACTGGAGATATTTTGGCGCTAAAAAGCCTTGACTTTGAGACTCTGAAAACGTTCAAGTTCCAAGTTGTCGCCACAGATTCTGGAACTCCGTCACTAAGCAGCAACGTCACAGTGCACGTGTTCATTCTTGATCAGAACGACAACGCTCCAGTCATCCTGTATCCGGTCAGCTCTAACGGTTCTGCTGAAGGTGTGGAGGAGATTCCCCGCAATGTGAACGCAGGACACTTGGTGACTAAAGTCAGAGCCTATGACGCTGATATAGGATATAACGGCTGGTTACTGTTCTCACTGCAGGAAGTTACTGCCCACAGTCTCTTTGGTTTGGACCGCTATACAGGACAGATCAGAACACTTCGCTCATTCACAGAGACAGACGAGGCTGAGCATAAACTGCTCATACTGGTGAAAGACAATGGCAACGTTTCCCTGTCAGCAACAGCTACTGTGGTTGTTAAACTTGTGGAGCCCAGAGAGGCTTTTGCTGCTGCTGATGTTAAAAGTGCAACAACGGATGATGAGGATAATAATGTGACTTTTTACCTGATGATAACTTTGGGCTCAGTCTCAACACTTTTTCTCATCAGTATCATCGTGCTGATTGCAATGCAGTGCTCTAAATCCACAGACTATACTTCTAAATATCTACAAGAGACTAACTATGATGGGACACTGTGTCACAGCATCCAGTACAGATCTGGAGACAAGCGGTACATGTTAGTTGGACCCAGAATGAGTATAGGATCTACTATAGTCCCGGGCAGCCATGCCAACACACTAGTGCTTCCTGACAGAAGGGGAACATCTACAGAGGTAAGAAAATTATTTGCGAAAACCGTGGCATGTTTCTACTAGCAGCGTTGTTCGTTAATTCGTAATTGAAAAACTCTAAATGATATACAGCACTTGTACAATTTGATAGGCATATAAGTATTTGAAGGATATTTGTTTAGTATATTTGAGTCTTCAGCTGCAATTTTTATTAAACTGTTTCACCTGAAGTGAAAAGCTGTTATCAACAAGTGTCATTATGGGGTGAGATATGCTTATACTCCTCTGTTTGTCAGTTTGTAGTCTCCTGCTTTTTTCCATATTCTGACAAACACATACTACAACATACTTTGATGAATCAAAGAACAGTACCTTCACTTGGACTAATGTGTGATCCGAGGTTGCAAGGCTTCTTCAATGTATTGTACATTTACACATATGACTGGACGAATCATAACTGCCTCTCTGCTGTCCACGGTGCTTTAAAGTGTTACTCTGCTGCTCTGATACCTGCTAATACACTGTGCAAAATGTCAAACCAATTTTAAATGAGGTATAGATATATCAAACATTTTTTAAACATAATTTAATAATAATAATTAATAATAATTTTTTTAGAGGAATGAATGCGTTTATTGTTAAATCTGGCATCGCATTATGTGATGTAGTTAAACGAAGTAAACACTACTCACAGGGGTAAAGTAAATCGTTATACAAAAATGTTTTCATTTCGCTATCACAAAAGGTACAGAAACGTTGATTTCCTTGTAGTGAGCAAGCATATCGCATGGTGTCAGTGTGTCAGAAAAATAACGTTTTAACTTGTCGTTACTGGGTGTTGGATCCACCTCTTTTTAGTGCTCTCAGTTCGATACTGCAATTCTGCTTGGCGGCTGGCTGCCGCATTTATACATATTGCCCCGTGTTTTAACAGGTTTTTAACGGAGTGAATATTTGCATACCCGGATGTGTTGATCTATATTTTTACAAGACGGTTACTAGCCCTGTGAGGAATCCTTACCGTTTTTGTTTTTAATCATGGAACAAAGAGGATGCGTGGCAAGAATGGCGAGAAGACGGTGGATCGGCTGCGTGGTTGCTGTGCTTTTGTGGAGCGTAACATCGGCACAATTACGATATTCAATATCCGAGGAAGTTAACGAAGGAACTGTGGTTGGAAATATAGCTAAAGATCTGGGATTAGATAAAAGCACACTGAAAGACAGGAAGTATCGGATTGTTTCCAGTAATGCGGATCCGCTGTTCCATGTGAATCAGAACGATGGTGTCCTCTACGTGAGCCGGAAGATTGACAGAGAAGGGGTGTGCGAGCGAAGCAGTACGTGTTTAATAAATCTGAAAACTGTGCTAGAAAATCCCTTGGAGGTGCATTATGTTGGAGTGGAGGTGATGGATATAAATGACCATTCTCCCAGTTTCCCAGACGAAGAGAAAACGTTGGATATCTCTGAGTCAGTCTTACCCGGGGCAAGATTTCCACTACAAGCTGCACGAGATCCAGACGGTGGTCCCTTCACTGTTCAGCAGTATAAACTCAGCCACAATGGCCACTTTCGTTTAGAGGTTAAAGACCATGGTGAAGATGGGAAAATACCTGTATTAATTGTGCAAAAATCTTTAGATAGAGAGGTTTCCGCAAGACAGTCATTAATGCTGACTGCACTAGATGGAGGAAAACCTCCGAAATCTGGTACTATGAATATTCTAGTAAATGTTTTAGATGTAAATGATAATGCGCCTGTATTCTCTAAAGACTTAAACTCAGTAATGCTTGAGGAAAATACTCCAATAGGCACAACAATCTTACAAGTGAATGCGACAGATCTGGATGAAGGACTAAATGGAGAAATAGTTTACTCGTTTAGCAACAGCGTAAATCGTAAATTCTTTAAGCTATTTGAAATTAACCAATCAACAGGGGAGATAATTGTTAAAGGTTTAATAAACTACGAGGATAAGGACAGATATGAAATTGAAGTGCAAGCAACAGATAAAGGTCCTGCTCCACTGGCTACACAAAAAAGTGTCGTCATAAAGATAGTTGACGTGAATGATAACGCACCTGAGATTGAGGTTACCTCCTTTTCAAACTCCATCCCTGAAGATTCAAGACCTGGAACTACAGTAGCCCTTATCAGTGTAAATGACTTGGACTCTGGTCTCAATGGAAAAGTGATTTGCTCAATAGGTGAGGATGTTCCTTTTGCTTTAACTCCATCCTTACAAGACAACATGTTTTCATTAGTGACCAAATCCCCCCTGGATAGAGAGAAACAGTCACAATATGTCCTGACAATAACTGCAAAAGATGCTGGTCAACCTCCATTATCATCTGAGAAGACAATAAATGTAGTGGTTTCAGATGTGAATGACAACAGTCCAGAGTTTTCACTGAGTCCATATACTTTCTATATCACTGAAGCCAATGAGCCAGGTACCTCTGTGTTTTCAGTTAAAGCTTTTGATCGTGATGAGAACGATAATGCACTAATAACCTATCATATCCTCAGAGATGGCAGTAAAGGAAATAAATTGACCTCATATTTAAATATCAACTCTGAAACTGGAGATATTTTGTCACTAAAAAGCTTTGACTTTGAGACTCTGAAAACGTTCCGGTTCCAAGTTGTCGCCACAGATTCTGGAACTCCGTCACTAAGCAGCAACGTCACAGTGCACGTGTTCATTCTGGATCAGAACGACAACGCTCCAGTCATCCTGTATCCGGTCAGCTCTAACGGTTCTGCTGAAGGTGTGGAGGAGATTCCCCGCAATGTGAACGCAGGACACTTGGTGACTAAAGTCAGAGCCTATGACGCTGATATAGGATATAACGGCTGGTTACTGTTCTCACTGCAGGAAGTTACTGCCCACAGTCTCTTTGGTTTGGACCGCTATACAGGACAGATCAGAACACTTCGCTCATTCACAGAGACAGACGAGGCTGAGCATAAACTGCTCATACTGGTGAAAGATAATGGCAACGTTTCCCTGTCAGCAACAGCTACTGTGGTTGTTAAACTTGTGGAGCCCAGAGAGGCTTTTGCTGCTGCTGATGTTAAAAGTGCAACAAAGGATGATGAGGATAATAATGTGACTTTTTACCTGATGATAACTTTGGGCTCAGTTTCAACACTTTTTCTCATCAGTATCATCGTGCTGATTGCAATGCAGTGCTCTAAATCCACAGACTATACTTCTAAATATCTACAAGAGACTAATTATGATGGGACACTGTGTCACAGCATCCAGTACAGATCTGGAGACAAGCGGTACATGTTAGTTGGACCCAGAATGAGTATAGGATCTACTATAGTCCCGGGCAGCCATGCCAACACACTGGTGCTCCCTGACAGGAGGGGGACATCTACAGAGGTAAGACAAATACATATTCCAGCTTCATGTCCTTTCATGTAGCAATGTCAATGTGATGGCAATTTATTTGCTTATATTTAAACATTTTGACTTCTAATTACATTGGATCATGTCTTACATGTACACTTTAAAGTTTTGTTTAGGATATAGGATCTGCTCTTGAGGCAGCATCTTCGTCTTATCTGTCTGAAATCATTTGTTTTTTCATACTTCATCCTTGTTGTTGAATAGTTGGTGATGTATGAGTCACTGCAGTTTTTCATAACGATTAGGGTAATGTATTCCTATACGCCTCTAAATGCAGGAGGAAGTGTCTCTGTCCATGGTGCTAACACATGTTGTACTGTTTGTTGGCATTCCTGGTTGCCCTTCACAATAATTATGTACTTTTTTGGACATAATCATATGGGTAAATTAAGTGAACTTGAATAAGGATATATATATTTGTCTTTTTAAATGATCGTAGTCAATCACGTTGTCAGTACCTTCATCAACTCTATCAAAACATTTCTGATTTCATGCCCGGCTTGGCGTTCTGCATTATCTTGGCAATGATGGACAATGGTTGTGATCTCTTTTTATTTTGTTTTGGCTTTTGCATGATGTGGATTTTGTAGCTTGTCTTATTGTACCTTATATCAACCTTCTTTTATTTAAAGAATGGCTTGATAATTAAACATTGCGGGCGAGCAAATTAAATCTGACATATGTTGCAAAGACAACATCAACTGGGTCATGATCAACACATGCTGCTAAAAAGTAAACTATAGCATTCCGTATTAATGCAAGTTACAATACGACAGTGAACAAATAAATCCTAATCCAAAGTGTTTGCCGAACTGAATAGCAATGAGATCGCTGTCCTTGGTGCTTGAAGCTGAAGGAGTTTATTTAGTCGATGTTTATAGACTCGGCAGCCACCTTCTCTCTTTTAGTATTCAATAACTTTTATATGGCTAAAAACAACACACCATTGACCAAAGTGTTGATTATATGCTTCACATTTCTGCAGTGAGAAAAGGGGTCGCATGGTGTCAGTGAAAAGTTAGAATTCAGCAGTAGGCTACACGAGATTGTCGAAATTGCCGTTTGGTTCCTCCTCCTGACAACATTTTACTTCGATACTGACAGGAGCGTGTCTCTGCTCATGCCTTCATACATGATCGGTTTAGCGCAATTTATGGAAATACAGGAAGCTTTTTAATATGTATATTTACATCTAAGAAAGCGCTGGACTTTGTCTTCACAGCAAAACTATAAAGATTGTAATGGATTACTGATGATTTCGGGTTTAACCATGGAACAAAGAAGATGCGAGATGCGGAGGGCGAGAGGATGTTTGCTCGGCTGCGTGGTTGCTGTGCTTTTGTGCAGCGTGGCTTCAGCGCAAATACGATATTCAATCTCGGAGGAAGTTAACGAAGGAACTGTGGTGGGAAATATAGCAAAAGATCTGGGATTAGATAAAAGCACACTGAAAGACAGGAAGTATCGGATTGTTTCCAGTAATGCGGATCCGCTTTTCCATGTGAATCAAAACGATGGTGTCCTGTATGTGAGCCGGAAGATTGACAGAGAGGAGGTGTGCGCGCAGAGCAGTACGTGTTTAATGAATCTGAAAACCGTGCTGGAAAACCCTCTGGAAGTACATTATGTTGGAGTGGAAGTGCTGGATATAAATGACAATTTTCCTAGTTTCCCGCAAAATGAGAAAGTTTTAGACATTTTTGAGTCCGTGTTGCCCGGAACACGATTTCAGTTAAAACCTTCACGGGATCCAGACAGTGGACATTTCTCCGTGCAGCAATATAAACTCAGTATAAACGATCACTTCCGTTTGGAAGTTAAGGATAAAGGAGACGATGGTAAAATACCAATATTGGTTGTTCAAAAATCTTTAGACAGAGAAACTGCAGGAAGTCAATCATTAGTACTGACGGCACTGGACGGGGGTAAACCTCCAAAATCTGGAACCATGAATATTGTAGTAAATGTTCTAGATGTAAATGATAATGCGCCTGTTTTCTCTCGAGATGGTTATTCTGTGATGCTCAATGAAAATGCTCCGGTAGGCACAACAGTCATACAAGTGAACGCAACTGATTTAGATGAAGGAACAAACGGAGATGTTGTTTACTCATTTAGCAACAGTATGAATCCAAATATAATAAAAGTATTTGATATCAATACATTAACAGGCGAGATAACGGTTAAAGGTTTAATAGATTATGAGGAGAAAGACAGATATGAAATTGAAATTGAGGCATCAGATAAAGGCCTTGCTCCTCTTACAACAGACAAAAGTGTGGTTATTAAGATAGTTGACATGAATGATAACGCACCTGAGATTGAGGTTACATCATTTTCAAACTCCATCCCTGAAGATTCAAGACCTGGAACCACAGTAGCCCTTATCAGTGTAAATGACTTGGACTCTGGTCTCAATGGAAAAGTGATTTGCTCAATAGTTGAGGATGTTCCTTTTGCTTTAATGCCATCTTCACAAGACAACATGTTTTCATTGGTGACAAAAACACCCCTGGATAGAGAGCAACAGTCACAATATGTCCTTACAATAACTGCAAAAGACGCTGGTCAACCTCCATTATCATCTGAGAAGACAATCAATGTAGTGGTTTCAGATGTGAATGACAACAGTCCAGAGTTTTCATTGAGTCCAGTTACTTTCTATATCACTGAAGCTAATGAGCCAGGTACCTCTGTGTTTTCAGTAAAAGCTTTTGATCGTGATGAGAACGATAATGCACTAATAACCTATCATATACTCAGAGATGGCAGTAAAGGAAATAAATTGACCTCATTTTTAAATATCAACTCTGAAACTGGAGATATTTTGGCGCTAAAAAGCTTTGACTTTGAGACTCTGAAAAAGTTCCAGTTCCAAGTTGTCGCCACAGATTCTGGAACTCCGTCACTAAGCAGCAACGTCACAGTGCACGTGTTCATTCTGGATCAGAACGACAACGCTCCAGTCATCCTGTATCCAGGTCAGCTCTAACGGTTCTGCTGAAGGTGTGGAGGAGATTCCCCGCAATGTGAACGCAGGACACTTGGTGACTAAAGTCAGAGCCTATGACGCTGATATAGGATATAACGGCTGGTTACTGTTCTCACTGCAGGAAGTTACTGCCCACAGTCTCTTTGGTTTGGACCGCTATACAGGACAGATCAGAACACTTCGCTCATTCACAGAGACAGACGAGGCTGAGCATAAACTGCTCATACTGGTGAAAGACAATGGCAACGTTTCCCTGTCAGCAACAGCTACTGTGGTTGTTAAACTTGTGGAGCCCAGAGAGGCTTTTGCTGCTGCTGATGTTAAAAGTGCAACACAGGATGATGAGGATAATAATGTGACTTTTTACCTGATGATAACTTTGGGCTCAGTCTCAACACTTTTTCTCATCAGTATCATCGTGCTGATTGCAATGCAGTGCTCTAAGTCCACAGACTATACTTCTAAATATCTACAAGAGACTAACTATGATGGGACACTGTGTCACAGCATCCAGTACAGATCTGGAGACAAGCGCTACATGTTAGTTGGACCCAGAATGAGTATAGGATCTACTATAGTGCCGGGCAGCCATGCCAACACACTAGTGCTCCCTGACAGGAAGGGGGACATCCACAGAGGTAAGACAAATACATATTCCAGCTTCCTGTACTTTCGTGTAGCAAAGTCAATGTGATGGTAATTATTTGCTTATATTTCAACATTTTGACTTCAAATTACATTGGATCATGTCTAACATGTACACTTTAAAGTTTTGTTTGGATATAGGATCTGCTGTTGAGGCAGCATCTTCGTCTTATCTGGCTGAAATCATTCGTTTTTTCATACTTTATCCTTGTTGTTGAATAGTTGGTGATGTATGAGTCAATGCAATTTTCCATAACGATTAGGGTAATGTATTCCTGATGAACATATTTTACCGTGATTTAATTGTAATACACGTTTCAAAATGATGCCGAAGTAACAACATACTGATACCAGTTAGTAAAAACCATGAATTAATGCTGTGACAAGTCTGCAGAAAAGACGGCAGGCGAAAAACCTTTTAAAATGCGTGTTTTCTGAATGGAGATCGGATCGATCAGGATAAACTAACCTGTAGCTCAGGGGTGGGCAAACTTTTTGGCTCAGGGGCCACTATGAGTTTTCAAATTTGACAGACGGGCCGGGCCAGTAGCAGATCGGTGAAAACATATTTAGCTGTCCACTCCTCATTAAACCCTCGGCACTGAGGAGCTGTGAGCTCTGTGTGCTAAGTACACTTTAAAGTTTTGATTAGGATATAGGATCTGCTCTTGAGGCAGCATCTTCGTTTTATCTGGCTGAAATCATTTGGTTTTTCATACTTTATCCTTGTTGTTGAATAGTTGGTGATGTATGAGTCACTGCAGTTTTCCATAACGATTAGGGTAATGTAGCCTATTCCTACACCTCTAAGTGCAGGCGGAAGTGTCTCTGTCCATGGTGCTAACATGTAGTACTGTTTGTTGGCATTCCTGGTTGCCCTTCACAATTATTACCATATTTACTTTTTTGGACATAATCATAGAAGTGAACTTGAATAAGGATGTGCATTTTTTTTTGTGTCATAGTCAATCACGTTGTCAGTACCTTTATCAACTCTATCAAAACATTTCTGATTTAATGTCCTGCGTGACGTTCTGCATTATCTTGGCAATGATATGGACAATGCTTGTGACCCTTTTTTATTAATTTTGCTTTGGCATGATGTTGACTTTGTAGCTTGTCTTATAACACCCTATATTAACCTTCTTTTATTTAAAGAAAGGCTTGTTGATTTAAAATTGCAGGCGTACGATACGACAGGAAAAAAAAAAAGATCCTAATCCAAAGTGTTTGCCGAACTGAAAAGCGTTGAGATCGCTGTCCTTGGTGCTGGAAGCTGAAGGAGTTTATTTAGTCGATGTTTAGACTCGGCAGCCGCATTCTCTCTTTTAGTATTGAATAACTTTGATATGTTTAAAAACAACACACCATTGAACAAAGTGTTTATTATATCCCTCACATTTATGCAGTGAGAAAATGGGTCGCATGGTGTCAGTGAAAAGTTCAAATTCAGCAGTACACGAGATTTTCGTCATTGCAGTTGGTTCCTCCTCCTTACAATCCTTTTACTTCGATACTGGCAAGACCGTTGTTCTGCTCATGCCTTTATACATGATCGGTTTAGCGCAATTTATGGAAATACAGGAAGCTTTTTAATATGTATATTTACATCTAAGAAAGCGCTGGATTTCGTCTCCACAGCAAAACTATAAAGATTGCAATGGATTACTGATGATTTCGGGTTTAACCATGGAACAAAGAAGATGCGAGATGCGGAGGGCGCGAGAATGGTTTCTCCGCTGCGTGGTTGCTGTGCTTTTGTGGAGCGTGGTTTCAGCGCAAATACGATATTCAGTCTCGGAGGAAGTTAAGGAAGGAACTGTGGTGGGAAATATAGCGAAAGATCTGGGATTAGATAAAAGCACACTGAAAGACAGGAAGTATCGGATTGTTTCCAGTAATGCGGATCCGCTTTTCCATGTGAATCAAAACGACGGTGTCCTGTATGTGAGCCGGAAGATTGACAGAGAGGAGGTGTGCGCGCAGAGCAGTACGTGTTTAATGAATCTGAAAACTGTGCTGGAAAACCCTCTGGAGGTGCATTATGTTGGTGTGGAAGTACTGGATATCAATGACCATTCTCCAAGTTTTCCAGAGGAAGTGAAACAGTTGGACATTTCTGAGTCTGTGTTGCCCGGAGCAAGATTTCAGCTAAAAGCATCACGGGACCCGGACAGTGGTCCTTTCTCCGTGCAACAATATAAACTCAGCCAAAACGATTACTTCCGTTTGGAGGTTAGGGATAAAGGAGAGGATGGTAAAATACCAATATTGGTTTTACAAAAATCTTTAGATAGGGAAGCAGCAGGGATAAACACATTAGTGTTGACGGCACTGGATGGAGGGAAACCTCCAAAATCTGGTAATATGAATATTGTAGTAAAAGTTATGGATGTAAATGATAACACACCCATTTTCTCTAAAGATGGTTATTCTGTTACGCTCTCGGAAAATGCCCCAGTAGGTACCACCATTGTACAGGTGAATGCAACTGATTTAGATGAAGGTCAGAATGGAGAGGTGTATTACTCATTTGGTAACAGTGTAAATAATAAACTATTTGAGCTTTTTAATATTAATCCATCAACAGGTGAGATAACTGTCAAAGGTCTGATAGACTATGAGCAAAGGGACAAGTACGAAATTGAAATTCAGGCATCAGATAAAGGACTTGCTCCACTAACTACAGAAAAAAGTGTTATAATCCAGATAGTTGATGTCAATGATAATGCACCTGAGATTGAGGTTACCTCCTTTTCAAACTCTATCCCTGAAGATTCAAGACCTGGAACAACAGTAGCCCTTATCAGTGTAAATGATTTGGACTCTGGTCTCAATGGAAAAGTTATTTGCTCCATAGTTGAGGATGTTCCTTTTGTTTTAACTCCATCCTTACAAGACAACATGTTTTCATTGGTGACAAAAACACCTCTGGATAGAGAGAAACAGTCACAATATGTCCTGACAATAACTGCAAAAGATGGTGGTCAACCTCCATTATCATCTGAGAAGACAATCAATGTAGTGGTTTCAGATGTGAATGACAACAGTCCAGAATTTTCACTGAGTCCATATACTTTCTATATCACTGAAGCTAATGAGCCAGGTACCTCTGTGTTTTCTGTTAAAGCTCTTGATCGTGATGAGAACGATAATGCACTTATAACCTATCATATACTCAGAGATGGCAGTGAAAGAAAGAAATTGACCTCATTTCTCAATATCAACTCTGAAACTGGAGATATTTCAGGCAGCTAAAAAGCTTTGACTTTGAGACTCTGAAAACGTTCCAGGTTCCAAGTTGTTGCCACAGATTCTGGAACTCCGTCACTAAGCAGCAACGTCACAGTGCACGTGTTCATTCTGGATCAGAACGACAACGCTCCAGTCATCCTGTATCCGGTCAGCTCTAACGGTTTCTGCTGAAGGTGTGGAGGAGATTCCCCGCAATGTGAACGCAGGACACTTGGTGACTAAAGTCAGAGCCTATGACGCTGATATAGGATATAACGGCTGGTTACTGTTCTCACTGCAGGAAGTTACTGCCCACAGTCTCTTTGGTTTGGACCGCTATACAGGACAGATCAGAACACTTCGCTCATTCACAGAGACAGACGAGGCTGAGCATAAACTGCTCATACTGGTGAAAGACAATGGCAACGTTTCCCTGTCAGCAACAGCTACTGTGGTTGTCAAACTGGTGGAGCCCAGAGAGGCTTTTGCTGCTGCTGATGTTAAAAGTGCAACAAAGGATGATGAGGATACTAATGTGACTTTTTACCTGATGATAACTTTGGGCTCAGTCTCAACACTTTTTCTCATCAGTATCATCGTGCTGATTGCAATGCAGTGCTCTAAGTCCACAGACTATACTTCTAAATATCTACAAGAGACTAACTATGATGGGACACTGTGTCACAGCATCCAGTACAGATCTGGAGACAAGCGCTACATGTTAGTTGGACCCAGAATGAGTATAGGATCTACTATAGTCCCGGGCAGCCATGCCAACACACTAGTGCTTCCTGACAGGAGGGGGACATCCACAGAGGTAAGATAAATATAACCATATTCAAACTCCCTAACTTTTCATGTAGTACTGTCATGGCCATTTTAATATTTACATTTAATTAAGTTGACATCAAATTACATTGGGTCATTTTTTATATGAATACTGAAACGCTTATGTTTAGAAGAATATGGATCTGCTCATGAGGCAGCATCTTCGTCCTCTCAGACTTCAATAATTTGTTTTTGCAACCTTTATACTTGTTGTTGGACAGTTGGTGATTTACAGTATATGTTAATGCAGTTATCCAAAGCGATCAGGTAATCTTTTCATACCCGTTTTAGGGCAGACGCAAATGTCTGCGTCCGTGGAACTGAAACGTGTTACATTTCTTTTAGGCACATACATTGGAACTTCTTAATTCAATGATTATGACTCTGCGTTGTTTGATACATTAACGGCACATGCAATTTTTTTTAACATTATATGGACTATTTTGTCTAATATTGTTCTATGAACTTTTAATAATATTATATGTTTATGTCAAGCAGTGTTGCAATAACGTTCTGGATCGCATGGTGTCGGTATAATGACAAATAGTGTGTCAGAGCTTTTGGTCATCGTCTTTAATCCAATCATGTATTTCTGCGTGAAAAGGGCTTGAACACAAAACTAGCTCCATTCATTTCGCCGGACAGTCTTGGCAATGAAACACAGTATGCAAAGGAATAGGCCTGATTATTGTTTCCTGACCACACAGTTATAGATACCGGATTATTCTTTTTTTCTGTGCATAATGGAACAAAGCGGGCAGCAGCCGCTATGGAGATGCTTCGTCTACATGGCAGCTTTTGTAACATTTTGGTGCGAAGCCTCAGCTCAGATCAGTTATTCCATCTCTGAAGAAGTGAAAGAAGGAAGTGTTGTAGGAAACATTGCCAAAGACTTGGGAATTGATAAGGCTACGTTGAAAGCTAGAGAGTATCGTATTGTTGGCAGTTCAACGGAACCCCTTTTTCGTTTCAATATGGACGACGGCATCCTGTACGTCAGTAGGAAAGTGGACAGGGAAGAGATCTGTGAACGAAGCAAAGCATGTATAATCAACCTTAAAACCGTGCTAGAAAATCCTCTGGAAATCCATTATGTAGCTATAGAGGTGCAGGATGTAAACGACCACTCCCCCGTGTTCCCAGAGAAGCAGAAGCGCCTGGAGATATTTGAATCTACATTACCGGGAGCACGGTTCCAGCTACAGCCTGCACGCGACCCAGACGCTGGTCAGTTTACTGTTCAGCAGTATAAACTCAGCCAAAACGACCACTTTCGTTTGGAAGTTAAGGAGAGGGGCGAAGATCGTAAGATGCCCTTTTTGATTCTGCAGAAGCAGTTAGACAGAGAGGCTATGAGAGAGCACAAGCTCCTGCTTACAGCTATTGATGGTGGGAGGCCAGCGAGGTCTGGAACAGTAGAAATAGTAATTCAGGTGCTTGACGTTAATGACAATTCTCCGATTTTTACAAAAGATGTATATTCTGCTATATTAAATGAAAACGCAGCCCTCGGAACGTTAGTTATTCAGGTTAATGCGACTGATTTGGATGAGGGTGCAAACAGCCAAATTGTTTACGCATTTGGTAAAGAAATGGATGTACATTTGCAAAAACTATTTAATATAGACTCAGAGACGGGCGAAATCAAAGTGACCGGAGAAATTGATTTTGAACAAAATGAAAGTTATGAAATCGATATACAAGCTACAGATAAAGGCACTGTTACTTTTACTACAGAAAAAACTGTGATAATAAAGGTAATCGACTACAACGACAATCCCCCAGAGATAGAAATTACATCATTTTCCAAATCAGTTCCCGAAGATTCCAGAATTGGAACAACAGTAGCTTTGATCAGCATCAATGATTTAGATTCAGGTCCTAATGGAAAGGTTTCCTGCTTTATACGTAATGATTGTCCTTTCGCTATTACTCCATCCTTGCGAGACAATATGTACGCAGTAGTGACCAAATCAAAACTAGACAGAGAAGTTAAGTCTTTTTATGAACTTACAGTAGTGGCAAAAGACACAGGTGAGCCACCGCTTTCCTCTGAAAAAACAATAAGTGTTGTTGTGTCAGATGTGAACGATAACCGACCACAGTTTTCACTGAGCCCGTATACATTCTATGTTACTGAAAACAATGACCTAGCAGCACCTGTATTTTCAGTAAGGGCATCTGACCTTGATGATAGTGATAATGCACATATTTCATATTACATTCCCAGGGAGAGCAGTGGAAAAACTTTTGGTCTGTTTTTAAATATAAATAGTGAAACTGGAGATATTTTGGCGCTAAAAAGCTTTGACTTTGAGACTCTGAAAACGTTCCAGTTCCAAGTTGTCGCCACAGATTCTGGAACTCCGTCTCTAAGCAGCAACGTCACAGTGCACGTGTTCATTCTGGATCAGAACGACAACGCTCCAGTCATCCTGTATCCGGTCAGCTCTAACGGTTCTGCTGAAGGTGTGGAGGAGATTCCCCGCAATGTGAATGCAGGACACTTGGTGACTAAAGTCAGAGCCTATGACGCTGATATAGGATATAACGGCTGGTTACTGTTCTCACTGCAGGAAGTTACTGCCCACAGTCTCTTTGGTTTGGACCGCTATACAGGACAGATCAGAACACTTCGCTCATTCACAGAGACAGACGAGGCTGAGCATAAACTGCTCATACTGGTGAAAGACAATGGCAACGTTTCCCTGTCAGCAACAGCTACTGTGGTTGTTAAACTTGTGGAGCCCAGAGAGGCTTTTGCTGCTGCTGATGTTAAAAGTGCAACACAGGATGATGAGGATAACAATGTGACTTTTTACCTGATGATAACTTTGGGCTCAGTCTCAACACTTTTTCTCATCAGCATCATCGTGCTGATTGCAATGCAGTGCTCTAAATCCACAGACTATACTTCTAAATATCTACAAGAGACTAACTATGATGGGACACTGTGTCACAGCATCCAGTACAGATCTGGAGACAAGCGCTACATGTTAGTTGGACCCAGAATGAGTATAGGATCTACTATAGTCCCGGGCAGCCATGCCAACACACTAGTGCTTCCTGACAGGAGGGGGACATCTACAGAGGTAAGACAAATATAGTAACAATATGACAACTCCATGTGAAAAATAATAATAATAATAATTTCCTTCCATGTCGAATATACTTAGAAATCTGTATCTCACAATTGGATGGGTTAACATATATTACATTACATTTCATTTGGCTGGTGCTTTTATCCAAAGCGACTTACAATAAGTGCAAAAATCATAGTGATTCAAACTCTGAACAACAAGGAGAGTGCAGATATAGTCACTTCAAGCAAGTCATAACATTGTAAGTACGATACGATATACTTTATTGTCCCCGTAAGAAAATTTGTTGTGGACTCCGTCCTGCAGTTCCGCATACATGTACATATACAAACATAGTGGACATTAAGAGACATACACATATCATCAGTCATACACCATTTGAACAAACACAATACACAGATGCACATACTAACAATGGCGACCTATTGCACAACCCATCATGGCCAACATTTAAAAGTACATTTCATTACATTTGACTACATTTCATTTCATGTGAAATTTAAGAAGCTTAATCGACATAGGTAGGAATGAGTGCTTATCGCGGTTCAGCCTGCTCTTGGGAACCCTGAATCTTCTACCAGAAGGTAGGAGCTGGAATTCTGGGTGGAGTGGGTGGGATCAGACACAATTTGTATTGCCTGTCTGATAATGGACTGCTCGTATATGTTTTGGAGAGATGGGTGTTTTTTAAACCCCATAACTTTCATAGCAGTCTGTACCAGTGCTGATGAATTAGTTACAAGTACCAAGCTAACTCTTTAAAGTGCTTTTTTTAATTATTTGTTTTGTTACAATAATTAAAATTCCAAGGTACAATCCAAACAGATGCGTTTTCAGTTTGCGACAGAATATATGCAGTGTTTCTGCTGTCTTGATGTCAATGGGGAGCTCATTCCACCATTTGGGAGCCAGGATACTAAACATAATGTGTTTTTGAGGGGTACCTGGATCAAACTCGCAGAGATGGAGTAGCAAGCCGATTGGCTGACGCTGAGCGAAGTGCATGTGCTGGAGTGCATGGTTTAACCAAGGCCTGGATGTAGGAAGGGGCTGATCCCTTCACAGCTCGGTAGGCCAGTACCAGTGTCTTGAAGCGGATTCTGGCAGCCACTGTCAGCCAGTGAAGGAAGCAAAGGAGAGGTGTAGTGGGGGTGAACTTATGGAGGTTGAAGTCGGGGAAACAACAGAGGTGCCAATATTGATGGAAAGATCATGGATAGGAGAGTCCTTACCTGGGATGAAGAGCAGTTTAGGTTGAGCTTCAGGTGGTGTGCAGACAGCGACTGAGAGATGTCAGCCAGACAATCAGAGACGCGTGCGACCACCTCGGTTTCAGATTGGGGAAAAGACAGAATCAGTTATGAAATATGATATTAAATAATTTAAATGATATCCCACACTTGTATTTGGAGAAACATACTTTGATATCAAGTGTGCCTGCTGATAAAGTGTAGCAGTTGTAACATAATAGCATTTTAATCCTATTTTGTGTCATTTAAAATGTGACTTGCATCACAAAGTGTACTCGCCTTCATGTTGTCAATTAATGCAGGAGCCATAAAGTAAAACTTAAGAAAGCATGAATGCACTGGCAGCTTTAACATCTTGTGCCCACATCATGTTCTTTTTGTTTTTGCATAAACATAATGCTGACTCCTTGTTGCTGAGTAGTTGGATATGTGTTTATGCAGTTTTTAATAACTTTTAAGTAATCTATTGATAAATATCAGATGTGCCTCTTTGAAATGTCATCGATAAGGATTCAGTGGTCTAGATTCTTAAAAAGAATAACTTTTTGAAGTGGAGGCTTATTGTGGATTGATCGAAGAAATAACACATATTGTAATGTATTTATATCTTTCAAATATATTACACTAACAATTATAAATCCACTAATCATGAAATGTTATGGAGTTCACTTTTTGTATTGCATCTGAACAGCAGTGGTGGAAAGTAACTGGAGTACAATTCTGAGGTATATTTCCATTATTTACTTTATACTCTGTACTCCACTACAGTTCTGTAGCTTTTTAAAACAGTACATTTATTTGATAGCTTTAGTTACTTGGTTTGATTATTAATTTAGAAAAAAAATGATCCAAATGTTTATTATAATGTTTATTACTACCCAGCTATGTTAAATTATTCAAAAGAGCTCCACCTTTACCAGTATCGACATTAAATGAATGCACATATTATAGCATCAGTAATTATAATATTATAATATAATAACGTAATGAGTAGTTTCACTTTTTGCAGGACTTTTAGCCTACAAAGTATGTTGAATTACTTTTACTTAAGTTAAATCTAAGTACTTCTTCCACCTCAGCTCAGTAGACTACGGGAATGTTTAACCATGCGACCGTTACATAAAAATAAGATTTCTACACAATCTATCATAAAATGTTGTTTCTTTTAATTGAAATTATCTGCATTGAAACGCCAGCTCGCATGGTGTCACTGCTTGTGTAAATGAACGACTGTCGGTTGAACGTTACTCTACGTCAGTAGTTTAGTGGTATTTCGCGACAGGGTGCACTCGAGCTTTAGGGCGATGGCTTCAAATATTTGACTCGTTCACCATCCTTTTTCGAAAATTGGAGTATTTGTTATTTTTGTTCAAAATGTCTGCTACTGTGTAGACTCACTTTTTCTTTCTAAGCTACGTTTTGTTTTAATGCAATATGGCAGGAAGAGGACGCAGAGCATGGCTTGAGCGCCTGGTCGAGCTCTTTGTTTGTTTGATTCTTACTTTCATTCATTTTAGTTCAGCTCAGCTACGATACTCCGTTTCCGAAGAGCTTACAGTGGGTGCTGTTGTTGGGAATATCGCTAAAGATTTGGGGCTGGATATCAGTGCTTTGAATGCTAGAGGATTTCGCATCGTTTCTGGATTGACCGACCCCCTGTTTCAACTGAACAACAATGGCATCTTACACGTAAACCGGAACATTGATAGAGAAGAAGTGTGCGAGCGGATCAGCACCTGCGTTATCAACATAAAGACTGTGTTGGAGAATCCGTTGGAGGTGCATTACGTCGCCATTGAAGTTTTGGATGTAAATGACCACTCTCCCATCTTCTCTAAAAACGTGACACATTTAGAGATATCAGAATCTGCTTTACCCGGTGCACGGTTTCAACTACAAGGCGCGCAAGATCCAGACAGCGACATGTTTTCTATCCAACAGTATAAGCTCAGTCAAAATGACCATTTTCGCTTAGAGGTTAAAGATAGAGGAGAAGATGGGAAAATTCCTGTTCTCTATTTGCACAAATCGTTAGACAAAGAAACTGCAAGAAGTCATAGATTACTGCTGACAGCAGTTGATGGAGGAAAGCCCGCTAAATCAGGAAATATGAGAATTATCGTTCATGTTTTAGATGTAAATGACAATATGCCCGTTTTTGCCAAAGACTCATATGCAGCCGTGTTGAATGAAAATGCACCTATTGGCACAGTTGCCATGCAAGTAAATGCCACGGATTTAGATGATGATTTAAATGGTGAGGTGATCTATTCCTTTGGTAATAACGTAAATGATAAATTGCGTAAACTTTTTGATGTTGACGCTAAAACTGGTGAAATCATTGTTAAGGGAGAGATAGATTTTGAAGCAAAAGACAGGTATGACATTGATATTAAAGCTTCAGACAAAGGACAAGTCTCCCTAGAAACAGAAAAAAGTGTTATAATAACTATTGTGGACGTGAATGACAACGCACCTGAGATTGAGGTGACATCCTTTTCAAATGCAATTCCTGAAGACTCCAAACCTGGAACGACAGTAGCTTTGATAAGTGTCACTGATAATGATTCTGGTTTAAATGGAAAGGTTATCTGCTATATAAGTGAGGATGTACCTTTTACATTAGCACCATCTTTACAAGAGAATATGTTTTCTATAGTCACCAAATCTATGCTTGATAGAGAGCATCAGTCCAATTATGATGTAACAATAATTGCTAAAGATGCCGGTGAACCACCTTTGTCATCTCATAGGTCAATAAGTGTGACTGTATCAGATGTTAATGATAACAGTCCAGAGTTTTCAACAAATCCATATATATTTTATGTTATTGAGAACAATGTTGCAGGAGCCTCTTTATTTTCAGTGAGTGCTCATGATTGTGATGAGGGTGATAATGCTGTCATATCATATAACATAGTTAGATATGGGAATGAACACAAAAAAGTGACCTCATTTTTAAATATCAACTCTGAAACTGGAGATATTTTGGCGCTAAAAAGCTTTGACTTTGAAACTCTCAAAAAGTTCCAGTTCCAAGTTGTCGCCACAGATTCTGGAACTCCGTCACTAAGCAGCAACGTCACAGTGCACGTGTTCATTCTGGATCAGAACGACAACGCTCCAGTCATCCTGTATCCGGTCAGCTCTAACGGTTCTGCTGAAGGTGTGGAGGAGATTCCCCGCAATGTGAACGCAGGACACTTGGTGACTAAAGTCAGAGCCTATGACGCTGATATAGGATATAACGGCTGGTTACTGTTCTCACTGCAGGAAGTTACTGCCCACAGTCTCTTTGGTTTGGACCGCTATACAGGACAGATCAGAACACTTCGCTCATTCACAGAGACAGACGAGGCTGAGCATAAACTGCTCATACTGGTGAAAGACAATGGCAACGTTTCCCTGTCAGCAACAGCTACTGTGGTTGTTAAACTTGTGGAGCCCAGAGAGGCTTTTGCTGCTGCTGATGTTAAAAGTGCAACAAAGGATGATGAGGATAATAATGTGACTTTTTACCTGATGATAACTTTGGGCTCAGTCTCAACACTTTTTCTCATCAGCATCATCGTGCTGATTGCAATGCAGTGCTCTAAATCCACAGACTATACTTCTAAATATCTGCAAGAGACTAACTATGATGGGACACTGTGTCACAGCATCCAGTACAGATCTGGAGACAAGCGCTACATGTTAGTTGGACCCAGAATGAGTATAGGATCTACTATAGTCCCGGGCAGCCATGCCAACACACTAGTGCTCCCTGACAGGAGGGGGACATCTACAGAGGTAAGACCAAAGATATTTTAAGTAAAGTTATTATTTTCTTGTATAGTATAGTAACATTTTTCGTCATAGAAGTCGTGGCGTTGTTGTGAAATAGTGGTCAAAGCAGTTATTTAAAAAAGAAGATATTCCTGCAAAAGTAAAGCACCCTTTTTTTTTGACAATGAAGACACGGTTGCTTTCTTGAACAAGAGAACAAAATCTTTCCCTTCTTTCCTTTTCTCCTTAACAAAATGAATACCTCTCAACGGTTTTGTTGTGTCTGTTTAGTATTTCATCATCACACTTCTTCAGCACTTTGCTGTGAATTGACCAACTTAGACCCATCATAATTTGAGCTGTCATTTGTCCATTTCAGGCCGTGTGTAGTTGTGTAATATTAGGTCATACACTGGCCATGAAGCAGAGACGCATCATTTCATTGGGGTAGTGGTTTAACCTGGTGAAATAGGGAAAGGTTTAGGTTTATTTAAAAAAGGGAAGTTTCAAATTGTTCCAGTAACTACTGTGCCTTTGTGTTAACTTTCATTTGCAATCATAATATGGTTTCAGTCATACATGATGTATTTATAATCCCTCAATTGAAAAAGACACTATTCAGTCACATACATTTTTCAGGAGGGTTAAAGAAATTATGTCTGCTTCCATAGAAATGTATGTTTTTGATGTGCTCTTTTTGCCTATTTACTGGAGGTCTGTGCTGGTTGAGGTAGTGTAGGTGATTCAATGGTCCATGAATGGCTGCAGCTAGACAGCCAGAGGGGGAGAGAGGGAGCCTGCAGCTGGTGTGCAGTGAATCACAATGTACAGCCAGTCAGGTGGGGCGTGCTCACTTTGCTTCAGCAGGGATCTTCAATCCTACAGTACTCCAAAGTATAGACCACTATATGTTGAAATAATATTAATCTGATTGGCTTTTTGTGCTTTGGTCTTAAAGAATACAAGGCAGTGATGTATAAGAGTGTGCACCGTTTATATTATACACACCAGATTCACCCTTTGTCTGACAAAAAAATAGGTCATATTTCACCACACGTGTGTAGGTCTGCATGCTCAGCTTCTGGGCTGATTCTATGCCGAACACAGTGCGTTGCCCATAGCAACACATGAGGAGATCCACCTCTACTGGTTTCCATAGACTAGCATGCGCTCAGTGGTCTTAGCAACAGCAGCAAAAGAGGATGAGGGAGGGAGGGAGGGAAAGAGAGCAGGAGAGGTGGGGGAGGGGAAGTGGCTTTTCTACGGCTAATCTATAGACATCTCACAATATTTAATGAAAATGGGTTTATTTAGATAGAAACACATGGATTATAACAGTTAAATCTCCATTGTAAATCACGCAACAGATGGGGAAGATATCGAAGCAATAGGGAAGGCGGGAAGAGTTGAGCTTCTAATTAGATATTTTATAGTAAGGAGATAATCTGTTCTCTCAACAACTGGGTCAACCTTCGTTTTCCTACATAGAAAATGACTGTATACGAAGAACAATTCAATTAACAAATCAAAGTTGGCTCTGTTGAAAGCTACTGGAATATTTTGACACCCTTTGAAATAAAGATGAAAGTGGACTATGAATGCAGGAAAGGAGAGGATGAATTCAGATTGAGTGTAAGGCAGCAGCTCGGCTTCATGGAGTGGAGCCTAAACACACTTTTGCTGCATGTGTGGAAGTGTGCATATTTTGTGTGCCCATGTGTGTGTGTGAGATAAAACTGTGTGTTTTGCAAAATAGCGGCAGTGCTAAGCTGTGCCTGGACAGCAGATGCCCTGAAAAGATTTATTGAATTGCAATTAAACATGAGTGCATTCTATTAAACCTAAAAAGTACAGGGTGATGTCAGTGGAGGACATTGGTGAGCTCTGGTTAAACTGTGAGTAGAACAATGTCCTACTGAATTATGTATCACTGCAATGTTGTTACTTTATCATGGCATTTTGGGGGAGAAAAAACAGTTGAGAGGAATGGATGATTTACAACCTGGGTCATGAGTTGCATTCAGATACAAGCACTTGTGCTGCGCTTTAGTCTGATAAATCAACACATATATCATATCGTGTTTTGCCCTGTTGACAATGTGCAGATCTGCACAAGTGACAAGCAACCAGCTCCATTTTAAAATGTACTTCTGATGTTTGTAATTTCTGAACCTGATATAAAACATTTAAGCAGACTAAACTGAAAAGAGCATTTATCTCATGTAATATATTCATCCTAGTACAACGCCATCATTGTATATTCCTACTATTTTTATTCGGCATGCTCTCTTTGGCGGGGGTGTGGCTGCTTGCTCCAGTGCCTTTGTCAGTGTGCTTGGCTGGCTTTGCAGATCTGTGCAATTGTGTTTGCATGCTGAGTGTCTGCACTGAAAATCATTCACAGTGCAATGAGCCTTGTGTGTTGTGTGTCTGTGTATGTTGTCTTTGTTAAGTGATTGAGAACATTCCCCTCATATTCAGTGTCAGAGGGAGAGAGCAAGAAAACCAGCTAAATGTTAGAGGAGAGAGGACACAGCTGTTACAAATTGTATGTACTGGAATGTCAGCAACTTGAGAGAATTTCCCTTCAATGCGAATTGTCCCCAAAGCAAACTGCCTTATTTCCTCTATTTTCTTTGCTTCATAACCTCTTCTGCATTAACCTGGATGTAAACTTTCCAAATGTGTTGACTTCGATTCTATAACTATTTCTACTTTTCATTTATTTGTCTTTCTTTGGCTCCCCTACAAACATAATTTAGGCTTTTTTTTGTTAGAAACTGCAATATGAATGTCCCTCTATGAGAGATCTTTCATTGTAGTACACACTGTTCTATTGTGCCTCTATCTCTGTTCTGTTTTATGCAGAAGCTTTTCCTTTTTTCGTTTCTCCAGCTTCCCTCTATGTCTCCTCACTATTTCTCTCCTCCTTCTCTACCCTCCATGTTAATATCACCCTCAGTTTGTGCCCCTCCCCCCTCCCACTCTTGGCCTAATTTTCTCACTTTTATATCTCTGTCCTTCGTTTACTCTTTCACATGCTAATGCTATCCTTTCCTGTCCCCCTATCGTTTTCTGTCTTTTTCATCCAGTCTATCCCCTCTCTTGTTCTGCCACATGCTTTCTAGCTCTATGTTGCTGTGCCTCATGCCTGTAGGGTAGTGGCTGTGGATGCTGCATGTGCTGTTGTGTGTCAGTAGGGCATATTCTCTCTTATTGCTCCAGCTTTGTAGAAGGATGGCACAACTCACATTGAGGTCAGCAGCAGTGATGGTAATCAAATGTATACCCACACACACACACACACACACACACACACACACACACACACACACACACACACACACACACACACACACACACACACACACACACACACACACACACACACACAGCAAAAACATGCTACTATCGTTATGTTCACAGTTCACACGTGCACGCTTGTGCTCAGAGACACATGCACGCAACAACACATCACACGTACTCACAAATGCCTAATCCACTTTATTGAAGGGCACTTTCACAGAAGAAAGGGGGCTGGGAGAAAATAGAGCACAAGCAGGGCATGCTCCCTTGGTGATATAGTGACTCGCAGAGAGAAAGAAACACGCATCCACTGTGAGACATTTACCATGTTAACATCAGATGCCCTGCCTGGTCTGAACATGTTTCTTAGAATACCATAGCTATATCATTTTAGCCATTATTCTGAATTATTGTATGTTTTAAAAAGGGGAAGATGTACCAAAAAGCATCCTTCTCAATACATTGTATCCATCACAGACCAAACTGTCACCATAAACACAAGACAAAGTATAAAGCTCCCACGTTAAATTGAAAAAACAATAACGCTAGCAGACCCATGTCCCAGTAGCTGATGTTCAATACTGCGATAACTGTATAGTACATTAAATTAATGCATTAGAGATGCTAGTTTGAACTATGTTATTAAATAGCACCTTTCTCCCTACTGTTGTATTTTGCAAACTTCTAGTCACCGACCTCTGTTGCTCTGCCTAACCTCTCATTGTGTGAAGTTTCACACAAATGTTTAATTGTCCACATACATCGTTCATGTGCAAACGGGGAGAGAAGTAAAGGAAATCTATAGACTACACCTTTTAGATATACATTTAAGTAAACATTTTTAAAGCAAATACATTTTGTTTAAGACATCCTAAAGAACAAAACATAACAAAAAAAAATTGAAAGGAAAATTACAGCAGCAAAAAAAAGTGTTGAGGTGGTCTGGTCATTGTGTCCTTTGTTATTCACTAATATTAACACCTAGGTAACCATACTGCGTTAACTCAGAGTGCTAGTAAGAATGTCTGTGAGTGTTGTGACCAGAGCATTATTTTTTACCACTTAAGATGAAGAGGCTCTTCAGATGGAAGAAGGGAGATGGTATATCAAGTTTGGTTGTTGACTTTTGTCATGGCATTATGTTGACAAGTTCAATAAATACCTGCTGTTTTAGGTCATATTGTATTGTTTTAGATAAGCGGCATATTGTCCAGATTCTGCTGAACATTTTGTTTTCTGGACTGATACTGTGCCTGATTGTGTGTCTGTGTCAGCTTTTCTACTTTGCAGACCTTTCAGGTGATGGTGAATCAGGAGGTTGTTAATGTGAATGTCAGCAAGCACAGGCACTGCAGCAGCGCAGCTTCTCGTATTTGGTCAATAAGCTGTTTGTACATCACGGTGTGGTGCTGTGCTTTGAAGGCAGAGTTGCAGAGAACGGTTGGGCAAAGTAAAACCTCTCTTTCTATATCAAGTTAAACTGTAAACTACTATTTCTTTGTGTTAAAAGATTATGTATTCTGGGCCTTGAACTTTAAGTCTGATTTATCTACATCTTTAAATCCTGTGCTTTTCTGTGAATTGATGCCAGTTGAATCTGTAATGCACTGCATGCAGATCTACTCCTTTTTGCCTCTGGATTAAAAGGGCAATATCAGAGTCAGAAAGCAAAACACGTCTTTGTGGGCTGATGGAACAACTGTTGGCCAAGACTCCCTGGCAATGCTCCTTTTGCTCTTGTCATTTGTGCTAGAACATGCCATGTGTGGCCCAGGCTAGTCCCTGAAGTATATGGGTCAAACAGCCTCTTTCATCCTGATACATACATTTCATTTTTTTGAACTTATTTTGTGTCTGATCTGGTTGCATTTGCATGATAGCTAAATGTAAGGACACAAATAGTTTATATTTGTAATTATTCTTCTGTCTCGCTCCTATTTCTTTCAAGCCTGATCTCGTGTGGGAATAGGGCTGACCCCTTTCTCCTCTCCACCACTCGGTTATATAAACCCTCAGTTTCATTACGTCTCAGTGCATTGACTCATGGTGTGGTGAGTCCTATAGGTTGGACCTTGACACTCTCACTTTAGAATCACTTCACTGCAGCCAAATCAAGGCTTTTCTCCAGGGTGCTAACAACATCTTCCTCTATCAGCAATCATATTTATCTCTAATAATTAGAACCAAGGTGCGCTCACTTTTTTCAAGTTTCATTTTAAATGCTAGATGACATGAGCTTAGCTGAAGGTGCTGCGTTATGCCAATCTACTCACTTGTTTTATTTTTGAATGAACACATCTCTTAATAATGTAGTAATTTACCAGAAATAATATTAATACAATAAAAGCTTATAGAAACAGGTAAGCCTAGCTATACATGTCTGTCTGATGTAATAACCAGTGCTTGATAGTTAGGCCTGTGCAAAGATTAAATGTTTTTTTTTGTCTTTTTTTTTTTTTTTTGAATCAACAGAGATCAGAACAGATGTAGGTCTGCACTTGTTTGGCATCGGTGCTCATACAGCCACAACATCTGCTGCTGTGCTTAGGTCATCAGCGCTTGCCTGGAGGATTGAACAGAGTGAGCAGCCATTGCAAGGCTGCAAGCAAGACAGACTGCTATTAAGTGGAAAACAAGTGAGGACCCAGTTGTTTGAAAATCCCCTTAAAGGTCACACTGATGAGAACCTAAAAGCATCCTAAGTCCTGAGATCTAGATTTATGGATGGGATTGTGATCTCTGATTGATAACATCTATTAATGGGTGAGGGAAATCCAGACTCAGCTGTTTAGACATTGGATGCTGTCTACGTAAGAGGATTGCCTTCTTACAGCAGTATCCTGCACTGCTCACTGTGGAGTAGAGGGGGTATAAGGCCACAGTTGCCATACATATGTCTGCTTAAATACCGTATGTTGTATTTATTTCTGGCTATGCATGGATGGGATCAGATGTTAGCTGTTAAATGTATCCAGTCTCTAACGGCAGGCCTCCTCATCCCCCGGTGACCTTTTACCCCCAGACTAATGCCAGTATTAAGCATCTTGTGTAATTGCCTCACCTTGTTTTAAGCTCAATTGTATTTCTCTGAACGTTGCACGTTTCTGTTTATAAAGCTTAATAGTGTTTGTTTAGTTACAAGTCTTTAAAAAAAACAATAATGTCTGAAAACTGCTGAACAACTTGATATTTATTTTCAAGTACGTTTAATTAGTTGTATACGTGTTCATCAAGTGGTCTGGTTTTGTAGTATGATTAATAAACCATGAAAACATTGTCAGCATTGTATTCACAAAAATATAAATGTGTTGATCTGTGGTCTTGATTTTTCTAGTATGTTTCAATAGTTGTATATAGATAGATCTGGTCTGAGCATAACTTGCCTATGAGAGCTAACACTGATATGTATTTCATGTAAAGAGCACATTGCTGCTGTAGGTTCAACGTAACTGAACATGTGGGGGTTTCAGCAATTGCATGACCCTGTAGCAAGATTGTACAACAAGGCAGTTTAATAAAAGCAATGATATGCATTTAAAATGAAATGCAAAAGCATAAATATGTGGTCAGTATTGTATTTATATAAGTCACAGTGTGTGCTCAAGTGATATTGATACTGTTATGTAAATGGAAGCCTGTTTTTAACACAAACTAAAGCTATAGCCTGAAATGTCTTATCTGTTTTCTCCTTATTTAAAAAATTGTCTGAACATCATTTGGCTCCTTCTGGTCATATTTTTGAGTGTGCACCAATGAGCTGTTATGTACAGTGGGTGAGTCATCTCATCCCACATGTAGCTTTTCATTTTGTGAAGTTGGTCTGCTGTGTTTATTTTTAAAATGAACCATCTGCCATGCAAACATGAAATCAGGAATGTTGGCAGTTAGTGTCATTGCTAAAATTCTGTCATGATATTAGGGAGATTTGTTTATGTGATGCCCTGTAGCCACACATACTTGAGTTCTGTACGTGTGCTGATAGCTAAATGTTCTTCCACGTTTCCCGCCATCTTATCTAGTGGGTGTGTAGAGTATGAAAAACAATGAGACATGGGTGTGGAAGATGTGTGTTAGTGCTGTAAGCCTGACTCATATCCCACTCTCTCCTCCCACCGGCTGGCTCCCTCCCTCCGTCTTCCTCTGCTCCCATTACCACTACCACACTCTTATCCAGTCTAGTGTGCAGTCCTTCTCATCTTCACTTTTAATGAACTCCTTTTCATTTGCTGGTTTCTTTTTATTTTCATATATCTTCTTCTAGCTCATTTTTACACAAAGAATATTTCTCAGATTTTCTCCATCCCTCCCCTCCTCCTACGCACCCTGATCTCCTCTAGCTGGTACTCTCTCTTATGCCCCCTCCTGTCTCATCACGTAATAACATTTTGATAGAAAATGGCTGACGTCTTTTGGAGGCTGTGTTACTCTACCCCTCGTTCTCTCTGACATCTCTTTGTCATTTAAGTATTTAAGTCTTAGTTTGGTTGCTAATTGCTATTGGAAAACAGTGTTGTCCGTTATTATTTATTCCATCATGCGCCCTCCTTTCTCATCTCTCTTTCCAACCACAGAGACAGCCTCTCCTCTCCACACTACCCCCTCTCTCAGTAGAAACTGGAGCTATGGGTGATGAATATGTCAGAGCACCTTTCTCTCTCTCAACCTTGAAACTTCAAACAAAAGTAGAGGGAATGGACAAAACAAAAATATCTGGCTCATCACAGCCTCAGGCCTAGAGAAAAAGATGAAGGTGAACCTATTCCCTCTAATTGTAAGTGCGTGCGTCCTGTATTCATATTGTTTTTTAACTGAATTGACAGAACAGAACAATTGTGAAGGGCTACTTCATATGCAGCGTGAGAACTGTCAGAGATACTGAAAGGCATGGCTTTATCAAAGATATTCAATGATGTTATCAAAATAGGCTTTTAATAATATTAATAATAATAATAGATTACATTTGTATTGTGCCTTTCAAGAGACCCAAGGCCGCTTTACATGGTGATCAAACAAACAAACAAAAGGGTCAAATAATAATGTAAAAAATGTAATAAATAGCAGTAGGAGTGGAAGCAGGAGGACTGTGATGGGTTAGGGGTCAAAGGCCATGGTGAACAGGTGAGTTTTTAATGATGACTTGAAGATGTCCAGGGAAGCAGCATTGCGGATCTTGCAGGAAGTGCATTCCAGATGGGGGGGGGGGGGGCCGCAACACTGAACACCCGGTCACCAACAGTTCGGAGGCGAGAGCGGGGAATGGAGAGCAGGTCTGAGGACCGCAGACTCCGAGAAGGGATGTAGGGATGGAGGAGGTCCGATAAGTACTGGGGGGCGAGGGCATGGAGAGACTTGTAAGTGAGGAGGAGTGTTTTGTACTGAATCCGGGACTTGACCGGCAGCCAGTGAAGGTGGATGAGGGTGGGGGTGATGTGTTGTCAGGGCTTGGTACGGGTGAGAAGCCTGGCGGCAGAGTTCTGGACGTATTGGAGCCAGGGCTTCGTTGGGAACCCCGGACAGGACTCCATTGCAATAGTCGAGGCGGCAGGTGATGAAAGCGTGTATTAAATGTTTTTGAGGTGGTAGAAAGCCGATTTGGTGACAGATTTGATGTGCGCCTGGAAGGAGAGGGTGGTGTCCAGGATGACTTCAACTGGTCTATTGTTTTTTAGTACCACGGGTTTCAATATTGCCTCTCAACTTTTCTTTTATTTGAAGCTTTGCTCTATGCACTGAGCAATTAAGGTCATTTTGCACCATATGTACTATATGATACATGTTGTTGTGTATGAGTCTTTATTGAGGGTGTGTATTTCATCAGGTCTCATTGAAAGATAAGGCTCTGCTGGATCCTGGTGTGCAGCCTTGTGCCTAATGTATAGGTTTTGGTGTGTGTGTATGAGAGAGTTGCACTACCAGTCAAGTGACAATCACACATGATTTGTTATGAAACAGTATCAGTTATAAACTAAATATAGTTTGAATTGACATATAATTAGTGCTTTATTATATGGGGATTTGAGTAAAATCATACAGCCTTATATATAACGTATATGTAATCTGATTTAAGGTAATCTCCAAATGTCAGGGTATGATGTTTTTTGTTGAACTACAAATAACACTTGTTTATTTCAGATGATGACATTTTGGTCTTACAATTGCATCTGATACTCTTAGACTGTGTTTAGCCACCCATAATAGTTTCATACTTGCAGAGTCAGGGTATTAGAGGATGAGAACATGCTTAATTGCATACTTAGTTTTGCAGATTTGTAAATGAAGGTGTCATTACGTTGTGTTTTTAGTTGCAATCAAGTGTTTGTGTCTCTGAGTCTTTGTCACTCATCTCATTAAGCTTTTAACTAACAGTCCAGGTCTCAGTGGCTCTAATGTACATTTTGGTTGTGTTCAGTTTGAATTAGAAATAAGCAGGGTTTTACAGCAGACAACCCGATCAGCTGTTACAAGATATATCGATAAGAAAAACTTTAAAAGAAATGTAATGTTCCACACCAGACACTAGGCTAGATGATCTATGCATCACATTCCAGATCATGAAGGGAGAATCTCTTTAACGTGAGTAGAGGAGCAAAACAAGAGAAGATAGAGACATCAAAGGGCGTTCAGAAAAGAAAGAAAACCAAAACAACAAGGGGTTTGGTCTGCTTGTTTACAGACTACAGTAAATGGGGTCTTTGCAATGAGACTAGATCATAATTGTTCCCTAAGCCCTTGTTTACTCCCTTATGTTCAACTTAATCCTGATTCACTTTGCTTTGTCCTATAACTGTGAACTAGAGAAATCAAATGAACTGGTAGTGCCTCTTATGAAGCAAATAATGTGAAAGAAAATAAGAAAAATAAAGAAGAATACTAAGATATATGTATACAGTGCGATCCAGCCCTGCAGTACATATCACTAGGACATTATATCTCCATATGCTGTATGGTTAGTAACTAAAACATGATCAGTGTTTCTTCAGGTGTTACAAATATGAAATTCCTGTCGAAGCCTTCTTCTATTCTGCTGCTGCTGTCAGTATTCCCACTTGCCCTGGATTAAGGCCTCTGCAAAGTGTGTAAAGTAATAATTCTATGTTACTCCTCTAATGCGATTAAGTGGAATCATCTTAATGATGCCATGAGGAGTAGCTGTGACAGGGCAACATAGAGAAAGCTAGGATGACACTCACCCTTACATCTCAGACTTATGTGCAGACTGCTTATTATTTATTTTTCGTTCTGCTATTGTTATTCTGTATAAACTTTGGCCTGATTGAGGTGATAATAACCTTAATGTATCTGCGTGTCGGAAGCCTTGCCAGCATTTGTAACACACACATATTTAAGCTAAATTGCACTCTCATGGTCCACATCATAAAAAGCTTCTGTTGCTACACATGCTAGTGGGATGTCCATGTAGGTGTTTAAGTTTTGATGCTGATGAGAGTGGAAGATTGTGTTTGCTATTCTCGGAGACCGGCAGCAACAGAGGCTTAAATCTTAAATGATTGGTAGGCAAGTCATTATTTTTATAAATAGTTCTCTTTCTGCGGGAAGTGGAGCAACCTCACAAAGCCATTTCAGCTGTTTCCATCAGATTCTCTGCAGGCCAGCACTCTGCTCTATTATTCAGACCTTTTTTTTTAAAGAAATGGGCCAAGCCCTAGCGCATCAGGCCTGCACCTGCATTGCACTTCACATGCAGCACTGCCTGCTGCATATACTGCATAACTGAAAGAAACTAAAAATAGACATTACACAATGCTACATCAATACATGTAGGTTTAGTTTGCTAATGTATGCGAAATATAAATGTGTGTGTGTGTGTGTGTGTGTGTGGATACACTAAGCTTTATAGTTGCAGTTGTGTAATTTCTCGTAATATGTGAATGATATAAAGTATGGAGTTCTCTATAAAGGATATTCTGCATAGTCTTCAGTTGTGGCTGATGGATTTATCTCTCGGTTATTCCCTCTTTGTTTTGATATGTATCAGGCTGGGTGGGAATGTGCAGGCATTGTTAGAAACATCCACATCTCCATCCCCATCTAAGAAAGAGGACATTTTAATTTCCGCAGGCAGAGGAAATGTGCGTCAGACACCAAGGCTGCTAGTATCTCAGTACCACAAATATAATGTTTTGGAGTGTGTGAGTGTGCTAATCTGATATGAGGTTTTAAAGCATTGCCTGCCTCTAACATCAGTCTGTCTGTGGAAACTGCTATAGAGAAAAAAGAGAGGGGTAAAAAAGCCCCCCCTTGTGGCGAAAAGCATAAATGACATGCCTTTTTCTTTTGTCCCTTATGTGTGTCTGTGTTGTCAATACATTCAATTATTTAGCATGATGCCACTCTGTATGGGGCAGTCTATTGACTGGTATTGTTATTGAGTTTTCTGTGTTAGTATTGATCCACAGAAAGCTGATCCTGTCCCATTTTTCGTGCTGATTAAAGCCAACACAGCCTATTCTCTCCCCCTCAGTGAACAGTTTGGTTGACAAATCTAGGTTATCCATGCCTGACTATGAAGCTAGATTTATTCTTAATCCCATAAAAAAAATGGTTTGGTTCAGGCTGTCCCTGTGCTTGACTGAGAATAAGAGATTGAGATAGAGAGAGAGAGAATAGAAGAGAAAGAGAGTAGGGAGGGGGACCTTATATTAAATGTTTGTAACAATGTGGGAAATATATGCACTTTAGACAAATGTAACGCGTATATTTGGTTATGATTAGCTTAAAGTATATACCCTGTCCTTGGCATATGTGCTCACAAAGATGGGTGCGGTGGAGGGGGAAGCAGGGAGGGGCGCTGACGGCTGCATCTGCGTCACCATGGATACAAGAGGGGGGGGGGGGTAGTGAATCTATTACGGGTACACCCTGTGAAAGCAGAGATCCATCAGACACTGCCTTTGTCTCCAGGCACAATGTTGAGCCAATCAGAGTGTCCATTACAGTCACATTGATTCTAGCTGACCAATCAGATTCCCATGCTAGCTTTGCTGCTTCCGAAGCCTGTTTTACATCCTGTTTTATTGACATTTTTGATTAATGGTCTACTGTTGCAAAGTAAACCTTGAAAGTACCCCTGCTTCTACATGCTTTTAGCTAAATTTGATGATTTTAAAATAAATATATATGAGATACATTTGGACATTTTAAGTTATGTACAATTCATGGACACATAGTTTCTCTTTTTGTTTATCTCTTTTACCATTACCATGTCACTCTCACACCTCTTGTATACACAGACATATATGAACACCACACAAACCCAGAGGATTCCTTCCTGAACTTAAACTCTATATAGATGCTTTCCATGAATGACTATATTCATTGTAATGAGTTTATTAACTCACCCTGTCTGTTGACTTTGTATAACAACTGAAATTGTAATAGCAGGATTTTAAAATGATGTTTACATATTATTTCTAAATTTAACGTTTATATTGTGGAAAAATATTGAGGCAGTAACCTCATTTTCAATAAAGCTGAAATCATTTTAATCCAAGACTCAAAAGAGCACAACAAATAAACTATAAGACGAAATGGAGGTAATAAATAGAACAAAATAGGTAAATAATTACATAAATGAATAAACGTATTGTAAGCAATGGCTACCGTTTGAAAGAGAGGCAACAAAACAACATACGTTGTAACAGTCCATCAACTTGTGAAGAAACAAACAAAGGGTTGTTTAGAAAATGTATAAGCAATCATAGCTTGTGCCGAGTTCAATTTAAATATCTCCTTCATTAAGCGATGACAGCTCATCAAATAGAACCTGAGCCTCAACAACACGCTGTTTCTCGTCTGTTATTTTACAGTAGAGTAACTCATTATGTGATTTATGGGCATTGTGCCATTACGTTCCAAATGAGTGAACACTATGTTGGTGTGCCTCGAGTTTTATCTCTAGGGTATGTGCACGTGTGTGTGTTTGGGCAAGCTCCATATTGCTGTGTCCTGGTTTTCATTTTGTTCCGGCTCATGTTTCCCTGGACCCGCCCCTGTCCTACTTACTCCAGAAACCAGTGGAGGCGAGTGCAGATTTGGAAGTAAATGATTAAGTGATAGTTGGATTAAATACTAGGAGTGATTTATCGTCCCCAACCTCCCTTTCTCTCTCCCTTTCTTTCTCTTTCTTTTTATCATTGCTGATGTTCAGGTGTTAACCTCTGGCATCTGGTCATGTATGTGGCGGTATGCATGCCAGTGTGAGTCTAGTGGTCTCGTAGAGTACTATTTGTGTGGGGTTCATACAAAGTCATAAAAAAGCACATTTCTAAAATCAAATGCTCCATGAGTCGTATCACAGCTGTTTATCAGAGAGTCGCCAGAAGAAATGCCCCTATAAATAAGGCTCTGCACAAAGGAAAAGCAAAACAAAGATTACATCTAGACAAAAAGCATGATATAACTGGAGGGTTAGTACTGAGTGAAACAGAAACATGCACAGGGAGTAGGTTGCCCCCTTGTGCCGTGATGAGCTCTGCTCCAAACAGAAATAGCAAAATGACATCAGTATCTCGTCACACAAAGCAGGATGTAGTGTGCAGACTGCAGGAGTGGGGGTGGTCCCCAGAGCCCTGGACCAGAGAGGGTACAGTGGGTTGGGCCTGGCTGAATGCAAAGGTCAGGCTCTCTGTGGGGCTGTGGGGGTGGAACAAGAAGCCGGCGCTGCTGCTAAAGTGAATCTGTCATAGTGAATATGCTGCTGCAGTGCTACATTATCAATGCATGAGCAGCACAACTGCAACTGTGGACAGCCTGGTATGAGGTGTTCTTGTTCGTTCAGTGTGATGAAAGGGCTATGTGCAAGTATACAGTAGAGTAGCAGAGACACATTTAGAAGTGGGTAGAAAATCCAGTGGTGTGTTCATTTTTATACTATTGCACTCATAGAAAAAATAGACCAATAGGCTTCTGGATTTATAAGGGTGTATGTTTGTGCACCATGTCTGTGCCTGAGATGGTGTTGCTATGGAGACAAGAGAGCTGTGCAGAAGGAGAGAGGAAAGGGGGGGGACCTGCCTTGGAGCATGTTCAGCACCCTTCCCCCATCTACTCACACACAGATGAACAGTACAGTACACACCCTTATAAGACACATTTACTCACAAGCACACACACAGCTAATAGCTATGCAAAGGTCCATCATTACATTATTCTTATTGAGGAGAAATATAAGCTTATTTGGTCGCTATGTGTAGAGGTAGCCCTTTAATAATGCAGTGAACACGCCTTAAAAAGTGCTGTTGCCTGCTTCCGCCTCTGCCACCCCCTCCCCTCTCCTTCCACTTCCTCTGCCCCTTTGATCACACTGCTCATGGTGCAGCCTACTGTTCCTCCTTAATCACGTGATGAGGGAACTGCAGACAGAGAAGCAGGTTAAAAGGCACATGTATTTACCGACTAGGTTTATTATGCACATTTCCCTGGGTTCAGGGATTGAGTACTGTGTGTTTTTCCAAACCCCCATTTATTCATTATTAATTATTCAGCAAATGATCATATCCTCAGGAAATATGACTATCATCAATGAATACAGAGTTAATTGATGAAATCTCAATTATTGTCCTCATTTTCAATTCAAACGTAATGATATTAGTTTCTGCATTAGTGCATACAGAGCTATTAATGTATGCATTGACCTCTCTGCATGCTTCCCAGAGGAGCTGTATGTGGCATTGGAAGAGGAGGAGATGTGTTCAGCCTCTTTTTATGTCTCCATGACAGAATCAGGGTTTCCTCCACATTGCCTACAGAGCATGCTCAGTAACAGGCCGTGACTTTGCAGGATTCAGAACTATATCTTATATTACAATACTTTGTGTGGGCAATGCAAGACTAAGTTAATTTTAGACACTTGTTACAGCTGTTGTTATATCTTGGTATGACTGATTGTAGTACATGTGTTTCAGGACCTACGTAAATGGCTATTTTCATTTAACCTACAAAACAAAGTCAGTACCTGCAAGCCACAGAGCAAAATATGTGGTAAAAAAAATACAAATGATCTTTATAGTGCTGAGTAATCTGCAGTATTGGTCACCCATGTGTGTCATGTTGATTGTTTGAGAAAAATAATACAGACTAAAGTCCTTTAAGGCCAGTGCAGTATAGACAGTGACCTACAAATAAACTATGAATCATTGCATTTCATCATGGGAAGTCTGGGTCTGATGGGCCAGGTGGTGTGTGTGTGTTTGTGTGTGTGTTTGTGTGTATGCATGTGTATGTGTGTGTGTGTGTGTATAAACAAGTAACCTAGATGTTCATTTTACTCAGTATCCCTGTATACCGTACATACTATTTTCTGCGTCCTACATTAGGAGAATTGAGCACAGGTTATGCATTGTGAGCTATTATTATTATTGGATTTTGGAGTTTACGGATGACTGCAGCTCAGTGCGTGATGGTTATTAATATTTTCAAATCAAATCATGTTTCGTACAGAATGGAAATAGGACAGGAGTTTCTGAAGCCAGGGCTTAATCCTGGGATTACAAACGAGAGAACGTTCATAAACTCATGACTACTGTCTCTGTGGAAATACGGAGGAACGGTAAAATACACTAAAGCTCAAGGATGTTTATGCAGCACAACAATAGGGTCCAATTATGTTTATGTGTTACCCTAAAGGCTGAAAAATAAAATAAAAAAGGAAAAGAGAGCGAAATGAAAGCAGTGAGAGGAAAATGCATTATTATTTTAAAATGTTTTGGCTACTGTTCAGCTTCCTGTTGCAGTTGTTTTAATGCACTGTGTTTTCTTCCAGGAATTAATTCATACAAATATGTGTTAATACAACATAATAACACAAAAAAAGTCAGAAATGCAGGATACAAGTATCACAGGGATCCTTGGTGCAATTCACAAATTGCCTTTGGAATACCCAAATAACTATCTGAATCTTTTGTGGAAGCCGAATGTCAGATGATCTTTCACCAAAAGAGAAAGTAACATGATAAAGTCCCCAGATAGCATATATATATGAATATATATATATAGAGAGAGAGAGAGAGAGAGAGAGAGAGAGAGAGAGAGAGAGAGAGAGAGAGAGAGAGAGAGAGAGAGAGAGAGAGAGAGAGAGAGAGAGAGAGAGAGAGAGAGAGAGAGAGTATTTAAATAATTGCTCTTGGGTGTGTTGTCCGTGGTGCTGAAATTACATTTTTAGAAAATGATTGAGCAGCACATATGATAATCAATATTTCATGGCGTGAGGTAAATGCTGCTTAAGAGGAGACAACATTACATTTTCACTCACATCTAGATGTTTTCTATTTCGCCACATAGCGCCGCTGTTGATCCATCAAGAGACAGCACTCGGTTCTTACAGACCTAGGCCCCTCCCGTTTTCAGGCGATTGGACCCAGTCTACAGTCTTTGTTATAAAGGCAGGACGGTGGAAAACAGCAGAATTATATTCAAAGCTCACTTCGTTGATATCTTCCATACGGTTTGAAATATCTGAGCCTTATTGGATGTAGTATTTATGATTTGTTTACATTGAACAGAAACATGTCTTTGCCTTGTGGATGGAGCTATTTTGGGATATTTCTAGGAGTCTTTCTACTGGATTGTCACTGGGAAACTGTGTCGGGGCAGCTCTCCTATTCAGTCTCGGAGGAGGTGAAGCCGGGGACTCCTGTTGGAAATATCGCAAAGGACCTAAACCTTAAACCACAGGACTTGGAATCACGCATGTTTCAAATTGTTACCGGATCAAAGAGAAAATTATTCGAGGTAAATCTAAAGACTGGTGTACTATATGTCAGTGAGAGAATAGACAGAGAGGAGCTTTGCGCAGAGGAACTGAAATGCTCAGTCAGTGAAGAGGCTGTCATTAATAACCCGTTGAAGCTTTACCGTATCGATGTAGATATTTTAGATATTAATGACAATGCTCCATTGTTTACGACCGATTTGCAAAATTTGGACATCGCAGAGAGCTCTTTACCAGGAGTGAAATTCGCATTATCTCAAGCAACTGATGTAGATGTGGGGAGATATGGAGTCAGTACTTACAAATTAAGCCAAAATGAGCATTTCTCTTTGGCAGTGCACAAAGAAGGGGACAGTGTGTCTGCCGAGTTAGTTTTGCAGAAAGCTTTAGACCGAGAGAAGCAACCTGTGATCACAATGACACTGACCGCGGTAGATGGAGGAAATCCTCCAAAATCAGGCACCTCACAAATCGTTGTTCATGTTTTAGACAATAACGATAACCTTCCAATATTCAGCCAGACGTTGTATAAGACTGAAGTTCCAGAAAACACGCCTCTCGGTACAATAGTAATCACTGTGAACGCAACCGATGCAGATGAGGGCCTGAACAGTGACATTGTATATTCACTAAGAAGCAAAGATCAAGATCACGTACTTGATATGTTTGAAATTGATAGTCAGACGGGTGTTATTAAGGTAAAAGGTAATATTGACTTTGAAGAAAAAAAAGCTTTTGAGATACGTGTAGAAGCCAGTGATAAAGGGCAGCCTCCAATGTCCGCTCACTGTAAAGTGCTGGTAGAGGTGATCGACGTAAACGATAACGCTCCTGAGATCACCGTGACGTCACTACACACCACAGTGAAAGAGGACGCTGAGGTAGGCACTGTAGTTGCTCTAGTGTCAGTCCTCGATAAGGATGGTGGGAAAAACGGTGATGTGAACATTCTAATTAAAAACGACGTCCCACTTAAACTCGAAACAAACTACAAGAATTATTATTCTTTGTTAGTTGACGGGCCCCTGGACAGAGAGAGAGTCTCTATCTACAATGTAACCATAGTAGCCACCGATAAAGGAACCCCATCACTCTCCAGCACGAGCATACTTTCTATACACGTGTCTGATGTAAATGATAATGCACCGCTGTTCCCAGAGCCGCTAATTAATGTCTATGTGAAGGAAAACAGTGCAGTGGGAGGAGTCATTAAAACAGTGACTGCAACTGATGTTGACGTTGACCAAAACAGACACGTTAGCTATTCTCTTTTAGATCGTAGTCCGTTGCCGTCAATGGTGAACATCAACTCAGAGACTGGAGATATAGTCAGCCTGCAGTCTTTTAACTATGAGGAGTTAAACATGTTTCAGTTTAAAGTTCAGGCCACAGACTCTGGTGTTCCTCCTCTCAGCAGCAACGTGACTGTGAACGTTTTAATTCTGGATGAAAATGACAATAATCCAACAATTCTCGCGCCCTATTCTGAGCATGGCTCCGTTAACAGTGAGAGCATCCCCTATTCTGCTGAGGCGGGATACTTTGTGGCAAAAATCAGGGCTGTAGACGCAGACTCTGGATACAATGCGCTGCTTTCTTATCACCTCTCTGAGCCCAAAGGAAACAACCTCTTCCGGATTGGAACTAGTAGCGGAGAAATCAGGACTAAGAGGAGAATGAGTGACAATGACCTAAAAACTCACCCCTTGGTGGTGTTGGTTTCTGATAACGGAGAACCCTCCCTGTCAGCTACTGTGTCTATTGATGTGGTGGTGGTTGAAAGCACAGCTGACATCCAGACTCAGTTCAGACATGTGCCCACAAAGGAGGAGAGCTTCTCTGATTTGAACCTGTATCTGCTGATCGCCATTGTGTCGGTGTCGGTGATCTTTCTGCTGAGCCTCATCAGTTTAATAGCTGTCAAATGCCACAGGACAGACGGCAGTTTCAGCAGGTACAGCGCCCCAATGATCACCACCCACCCTGACGGGAGCTGGTCTTACTCTAAATCTACTCAGCAGTACGACGTGTGTTTCAGCTCAGACACAATGAAGAGTGACGTAGTGGTTTTCCCCGGACCGTTTCCGCCTGTAGATGGTGAACTGATCAGTATTAACGGAGGGGACACTTTTACCAGAACGCAGACTTTACCCAACACAGACAAGGTAAGAAAAATATGAGAAAGCAACAAGTTACATATGTGCTAGGTGTACCGCTGAAAGGGAACATGTTCCTCCGTGCTCCTCTTTACTTATACATGACATGCAAATTATTTCGGATAACTTTCAACATTGTTATTTATAACAGTTTTTTTGCATGTGTTTTTTTCGAATCATGGGCTAAGGTACTGTGGAAGTAACAAAATACTTCCGAGAGCACTGCAGTACTTCTATTTCGTTGTCCATGGTGCTGAAATGAGCGCCACCGTTTAACATGGAGAGAATATTTTACGACTGCATAACAAAATACAATTAAGTAACAAAGCAAAATAATGACTCATGATGAAGCAGGAACTATGATAAATGCATCAAAGTGCATGATCTATTGCAACATAATAATGTCCTTACTACAGTTGATGTAGAAGTGTGTATCACGATCATCCACAAGCCACAAATAACTGAGTCACATCTATAATATTTGTTATCATAACAATGTAACATCATTATTTAGAAATATATCGATATATTTATTGAACCAAAAAGTATTATTTCTGTTTTAGTGATATAAAGCATTATAAATGCATTATATTTGACTTTAATGCATATTAGTTGAGGTGTTAATAGAAAGTGTTACCAAGTTTCTTACATTGTTTTATAATTATTGATACGTGATGTCTAAGAGATTTCACCACAATTGATTGTGTCTCTGGATAATCAGAATCAGAATCATTGCATTGAATCATAATCTCATTGCGGTTCATACGCTTAACAAGAAACGGAGAATGCAGTATGGTCTATTTGTAATTTATATTTGTATCCTGTTTTTGTCCAAATATTTCAATACGTTAATTGGGGACATGGACGGTTATTTTGTGTTTTTCAATTACGTATCTTTTCTTGAGAGTTCAGATATTAAGTGATTTTTGTTTTTGTTTTCAGTGTTGAAAGTAATGATTGTAAACGACCACACGGGGACATTGTAGACCATCACATTTTCAGTGCCTCTTGGTTACTTCAGGCTCCTCCCAGATTCAGAGGATAATTCTGTTTCGCTCGGCTTTGTTACAAAGAGGCGCAGTGAAAGACTAGCTTGAGTGGACATCATTTCGTCTGTTACCCCTTAAACAAGCAAGGAACTGGATTTTGGCACTTGGTTTCATCCTTAATTATAAAACGGGATTTTGGAGATAAGCATCCATATGCTCTGTTCACGTTGGATACAAATATGTTGCTGCGGAGGATAAGGAGCCCCTTTAGGATTTATATAGTCCTTGTTCTTTTGGATTGTTGCTGGGAAGCGGTGTCTGGGCAGCTCTCTTACTCTCTGTCAGAGGAGGTAAACCCGGGGACTTCTGTGGGAAATCTCGCTAAAGATCTAAATCTTAATGTACATGAATTGGAGGCACGTATGTTTCAGATTGTTAGCGGATCAAAGAGAAAATATTTCGACGTACATTTAAAAACGGGCGTTCTTTATGTCAAGGAAAGAATCGACCGTGAGGAGCTTTGTGCGAAGGCTACAACATGCACTGTCGATGTAGAGGCCGTGATAAACAATCCACTGAAGCTTTACCGATTCGAGGTAAATATAGTTGATATAAATGACAATGCACCATATTTCCCTGAGAATGTGCAGTCTCTTAACATTGCTGAAAGCACTGTGCCAGGAGGTAAATTTGGATTCATAGGGGCGTTAGATCTCGATGTTGGTAAGAATAGTGTTAGTACTTACAAGCTCAGTACAAATGATTATTTTTCTTTAGAGGTGCACAAGGGGGGAGAAAGTGTGTATGCCGAACTTGTGCTCCAGAAAGGATTAGACCGAGAAAAACTAAATACTGTAAGACTAACAGTGACTGCTGTCGACGGTGGCAATCCACCTAAATCAGGAACATCTCAAATCATCATTAATGTTTTAGACATAAACGATAATGCCCCGGTTTTCAGTAGTTCGTTATACAAGGCACGGATTTCTGAGAACTTAGAAATTGGTAAAACTGTTATAGTTCTGAATGCAACAGACGCAGATGAGGGATTAAATGCTGAAATTGAATATTCATTGAGAAGTAAAGGCCAGGATCACATTTTAGATTTATTTCAAATTGATTCCAAGTCAGGTGCAATTTTAGTCAGAGGTAAGATCGACTATGAAGAAAATCCTGTCTTTGAGATCCACGCACAGGCCAGTGACAAAGGGCAGCCTCCGATGTCTGCTCATTGTAAAGTGCTGGTAGAAGTGGTGGACCTAAATGATAACGCTCCTGAGATCACGGTGACGTCACTACTAAACACTGTGAAGGAGGACGCAGAGGTAGGAACTGCTATAGCACTTGTTTCTGTGCTGGACAAAGATGGTGGGAAAAACGGTGAAGTAAAGGCAGTCATTGCAAATGATGCCCCCTTTAAATTAGACACAAATTACAAAAATTATTATTCGTTGGTAGTTAATGGTCCGCTTGACAGAGAGACTTTATCCGAGTACAATGTCGTTATCATAGCAACTGATGGAGGGACTCCGCCTCTCTCCAGAACCAACATAGTGACAGTGCATGTGTCTGATGTTAATGATAACCCGCCTCACTTCTCAGAGCCGTTCGTTAATATTTATGTGAAAGAAAACAGTCCAGTAGGAACAGTAATTAAAACAGTGACTGCAGTCGATGTGGATATCAGTCAAAATGGCCAGGTGAGCTATTCCTTTTTAAAAAGTAAAAGTGACTCAGTCCCGTTATCTACAATGTTGAACATCAACACAGAGACTGGAGATATAGTCAGCCTGCACTCTTTTAACTATGAGGAGCTAAACACGTTTCAGTTTAAAGTCCAGGCCACAGACTCTGGTGTTCCTCCTCTCAGCAGCAACGTGACTGTGAACGTTTTAATTCTGGATGAAAATGACAATAATCCAACAATTCTCGCGCCCTATTCTGAGCATGGCTCCGTTAACAGTGAGAGCATCCCCTATGCTGCTGAGGCGGGATACTTTGTGGCAAAGATCAGGGCTGTAGACGCAGACTCTGGATACAATGCGCTGCTTTCTTATCACCTCTCTGAGCCCAAAGGAAACAACCTCTTCCGGATCGGAACCAGTAGCGGAGAAATCAGGACTAAGAGGAGAATGAGTGACAATGACCTGAAAACTCACCCCTTGGTGGTGTTGGTTTCTGATAATGGAGAACCCTCCCTATCAGCTACTGTCTCTATTGATGTTGTGGTGGTTGAAAGCACAGCTGACATCCAGACTCAGTTCAGACATGTGCCCACAAAGGAGGAGAGCTTCTCAGATTTGAACCTGTATCTGCTGATCGCCATTGTGTCGGTGTCAGTGATCTTTCTGCTGAGCCTCATCAGTTTAATAGCTGTCAAATGCCACAGGACAGACGGCAGTTTCAGCAGGTATAGTGCCCCAATGATCACCACCCACCCTGACGGGAGCTGGTCTTACTCTAAATCTACTCAGCAGTACGACGTGTGTTTCAGCTCAGACACAATGAAGAGTGACGTAGTGGTTTTCCCCGGACCGTTTCCGCCTGTAGATGGTGAACTGATCAGTATTAACGGAGGAGACACTTTTACCAGAACTCAGACTTTACCCAACACAGACAAGGTAAGAAAAATATGAAAAAGCAACAAGTTTCATATGTGCTATTTAATTATACAGGTGTACCGCTGAAAGGGAACATGTTCCTCCGTGCTCCTCTTTACTTATACATGACATGCATTTTCTTTCAACATTGTTATTTATAACTGTTTATTCAAATGTGTTTTTTTCGAATCATGGGCTAAGGTACTGTGGAAGTTACAACATACTTCCGAGAGCACTGCAGTACCTCTATTTCGTTGTCCATGGTGCTGAAATGAGCGCCAGCGTTTGATGTGTGTTACATGGAGAGTATATTTGACGAGTGCATAAAAAAATACAATTATGTAAAAATGCAAAATAATGACTCATGATGAAGCAGGAACTATGATAAATGCATCAGAGTGCATGATCTATTGCAACATAATATGTGTCCTTACTACAGTTGATGTAGAAGACACGAATAACTGAGTCACATCTATAATATTTTTTATCATAACAATGTAACATCATTATTTAGAAATATATCGATATATTTAGTGAACCAGAAAGTATTATTTCTGTTTTAGTGATATAAAGCATTATAAATGCATTATATTTGACTTTAATGCATATTAGTTGAGGTGTTAATAGAAAGTGTTACCAAGTTTCTTACATTGTTTTATAATTATTGATACGTGATGTCTAAGATATTTCACCACAATTGATTGTGTCTCTGGATTATCAGAATCAGAATCATTGCATTGAATCAGAATCTCATTGCCATGGTTCATACGCTTAACAAGAAACGGAGAATGCAGTATGGTCTATTTGTAATTTATATTTGTATCCTGTTTTTGTACAAATACGAATATTTCGTTACGTTAATTGGGCACTTGGACGGTTATTTTGTGTTTTTCAATTTTAATTACGTATCTTTTCTTGAGAGTTCAGATATTAAGTGATTTTTGTTTTTGTTTTCAGTGTTGAAAGTAATGATTTTAAACGATCACACGGGGACGTTGTAGACCATCACATTTTCAGTGCCTCTTGGTTGCTTCAGGCTCCTCCCAGATTCAGAGGATAATGCTGTTTCGTTCGGCTTTGTTACAAAGAGGCGCAGTGAAAGACTAGCTTGAGTGGACATCATTTCGTCTGTTACCCCTTAAACAAGCAAGGAACTGGATTTTGGCACTTGGTTTCATCCTTAATTATAAAACGGGATTTTGGAGATAAGCATCCATATGCTCTGTTCACGTTGGATACAAATATGTCGCTGCGGAGGATAAGGAGCCCCTTTAGGATTTATATAGTCCTTGTTCTTTTGGATTGTTGCTGGGAAGCGGTGTCTGGGCAGCTCTCTTACTCTCTGTCAGAGGAGGTAAACCCGGGGACTTCTGTGGGAAATCTCGCTAAAGATCTAAATCTTAATGTACACGAATTGGAGGCACGTATGTTTCAGATTGTAAGCGGATCAAAGAGAAAATATTTCGACGTACATTTAAAAACGGGCGTTCTTTATGTCAAGGAAAGAATCGACCGTGAGCAGCTTTGTGCGAAGGCTACAACATGCACTGTCGATGTAGAGGCCGTGATAAACAATCCACTGAAGCTTTACCGATTCGAGGTAAATATAGTTGATATAAATGACAATGCACCATATTTCCCTGAGAATGTGCAGTCTCTTAACATTGCTGAAAGCACTGTGCCAGGAGGGAAATTTGGATTCATAGGGGCATCAGATCTCGACGTTGGTAAGAATAGTGTTAGTACTTACAAGCTCAGTACAAATGATTATTTTTCTTTAGAGCTTCACAAAGGAGGAGAAAGTGTGTCTGCCCGGCTTGTGCTTCAGAAAGGTTTAGACCGAGAAAAACTAAATACTGTAAGACTAACAGTGACTGCTGTCGACGGTGGCAATCCACCTAAATCAGAAACGTCTCAAATCATCATTAATGTTTTAGACATAAACGACAATACCCCGGTTTTCAGTAGTTCGTTATACAAGGCACGGATTTATGAGAATTTAGAAATTGGTAAGACTGTTATAGTTCTGAATGCAACAGACGCAGATGAGGGACTAAATGCTGAAATTGAATATTCATTGAGAAGTAAAGGCCAGGATCACATTTTAGATTTATTTCAAATTGATTCCAAGTCAGGTGCAATTTTAGTCAGAGGTAAGATCGACTTTGAACTAAATCCTGCCTTTGAGATCCACGCACAGGCCAGTGACAAAGGTCAGCCTCCGATGTCAGCAGACTGTAAGGTGCTGGTAGAAGTGGTGGACCTAAATGATAACGCTCCTGAGATCACTGTGACGTCACTACTAAACACTGTGAAGGAGGACGCAGAGGTAGGAACTGCTATAGCACTTGTTTCTGTGCTGGACAAAGATGGTGGGAAAAACGGTGAAGTAAAGGCAGTCATTGCAAATGATGCCCCCTTTAAATTAGACACAAATTACAGAAATTATTATTCGTTGGTAGTTAATGGTCCGCTTGACAGAGAGACTTTATCCGAGTACAATGTTGTTATCATAGCAACTGATGGAGGGACTCCGCCTCTCTCCAGAACCAACATAGTGACAGTGCATGTGTCTGATGTTAATGATAACCCGCCTCACTTCTCAGAGCCGTTCGTTAATATTTATGTGAAAGAAAACAGTCCAGTAGGAGCAGTAATTAAAACAGTGACTGCAGTCGATGTGGATATCAGTCAAAATGGCCAGGTGAGCTATTCCTTTTTAAAAAGTAAAAGTGACTCAGTCCCGTTATCTACAATGTTGAACATCAACACAGAGACTGGAGATATAGTCAGCCTGCAGTCTTTTAACTATGAGGAGCTAAACACGTTTCAGTTTAAAGTCCAGGCCACAGACTCTGGTGTTCCTCCTCTCAGCAGCAACGTGACTGTGAACGTTTTAATTCTGGATGAAAATGACAATAATCCAACAGTCCTCGCGCCCTATTCTGAGCATGGCTCCGTTAACAGTGAGAGCATCCCCTATTCTGCTGAGGCGGGATACTTTGTGGCAAAGATCAGGGCTGTAGACGCAGACTCTGGATACAATGCGCTGCTTTCGTATCACCTCTCTGAGCCCAAAGGAAACAACCTCTTCCGGATTGGAACCAGTAGCGGAGAAATCAGGACTAAGAGGAGAATGAGTGACAATGACCTGAAAACTCACCCCTTGGTGGTGTTGGTTTCTGATAACGGAGAACCCTCCCTGTCAGCTACTGTGTCTATTGATGTGGTGGTGGTTGAAAGCACAGCTGACATCCAGACCCAGTTCAGACATGTGCCCACAAAGGAGGAGAGTTTCTCTGATTTGAACCTGTATCTGCTGATCGCCATTGTGTCGGTGTCGGTGATCTTCCTGCTGAGCCTCATCAGTTTAATAGCTGTCAAATGCCACAGGACAGACGGCAGTTTCAGCAAGTATAGTGCCCCAATGATCACCACCCACCCTGACGGGAGCTGGTCTTACTCTAAATCTACTCAGCAGTACGACGTGTGTTTCAGCTCAGACACAATGAAGAGTGACGTAGTGGTTTTCCCTGGACCGTTTCCGCCTGTAGATGGTGAACTGATCAGTATTAACGGAGGGGACACTTTTACCAGAACTCAGACTTTACCCAACCAAGACAAGGTAAGAAACAAAATATAAAAAGATATTCATGCAATAACTCTCGAAAGATGAGGCTGAAAAGGCTTCGTGTTTATATTTATTGTATGTGAAGTTAAATGACTTGTCGATACTTTCCCACGCTGTATTCATGAATGTGGGTTTTGCTTTGGACTTTTTTAGAAAATCTCAGTTGTAACATAAATTAGAGTGACAATGAAAGTTTATAAATGTCATAAATCCTAACGTTTCCAAATAAGAGTTCACCGCTGTCCGTGGTGCTAGAATAGCACCCTAGTGCTGTGTGGGGTCAGGAAATGCAGCATGTAACATGTGTCCAATGGAAAGAGGATAGGTTCGTTTCTCGCCGCATCTATTTGCATATTCGTTTAAGAAATCTCAGTATTTAAACATGAAGGGTGTTTACCCCGTCTCATAACAGTTTGGGAAGATATCATAATTTACATTTCGTACGCCTGTTTCCTTTGCCGTTTTATTTTACAAAATAGGGAACTATTGCAATTTGTATTAAGAACAACCAGTTACAATTATGTATGTATCTTCAGTGTGTTGTTTTGTTTTACTCCTAGTTTCCTGTCATTTCTTTATGGTTGCCTCAATCTAGCTGGCATATCAATTAATCTCTATTGGTTTGGATAAAACAGAAAAGCAATAAAGAGAACACAAAAAGAAAAAGTATAAAGATTAGTCAAAATGCATAAATTGTGATTGTTTGAAATACTTAAACATATCATTATTGATATTAAAATGCTCCTTTAGCTTAGTTGTTAAATAATTTCCATTGTGTCTGTCAGTTTGAATGCAGTTATTTCTCGTCACCACATGGGGACAGTGAAGACCGTGACATGTGTACGTTAGATTAGGATATACAAGACTCCTCCCAGAAACAGAGGATGATGGTCATGTTCTCCGGGCTTTGTTACGAGACGCAGGGCGAGAGAGGAAATGGTGAAAACATGTTCCAGTTGCCCGATCAAATTGGAAGAATTGGATGTGTACTTCGATTTTAATATAGTTGTTTTACGGGAGTGATTTGACTTGGACTTATTATTTTTCTCGGTTGGTAGCAATCATGGATTTCTCAAGCAGAACGAGGCTTTTTTGGATATATGTTGCGGTCATGCTGCTTAATTATTGCTGGGAAGCAGTGAATGGACAGCTCTCCTATTCCATATCAGAGGAGGTAAACCCGGGGGCTTCTGTTGGAAATATCGCCAAGGATCTAAATCTAAATGTCCAGGATTTAGAGTCTCGTATGTTTCAGATCGTTGCCGGAACAAAGAGAAAATATTTCGACGTAAATGTAAAAACTGGTGTTCTTTATGTCAGCGAAAGAATAGACCGTGAAGAGCTTTGTGCGAAGGCTGCAAAATGTACTGTCGATGTAGAAGCCGTGATAAATGACCCACTGAAGCTTTACCGTTTCGAGGTAAACATAGTCGATATGAATGACAATGCACCTGTTTTCTCTGAGCAATTGCAGTCACTTAACATTGCCGAAAGTACTTTACCGGGAGTGAAATTTGGATTGATAGAGGCATCTGATTCAGATGTTGGAAAGAACGGTGTTACTACATACAAGCTCAGTAACAATGATTATTTTTCTTTAGACATTCACAAAGGGGGAGATAGCGTATCAGCTGAGTTAGTACTGCAGAAATCCTTGGATCGAGAACATGACTCTGTAATAAAACTCACACTAACGGCAGTGGATGGAGGAAATCCATCCAGATCGGGAACCTCACAAATCATTATCAACGTTTTGGATAGTAACGACAACCACCCGGTGTTTAGTAAAAACCTCTACAAAGTTAAAATGTTTGAAAACCTACAAGCAGGGTATACTGTGATCACTCTTAATGCAACAGACGCAGATGAGGGATTAAATGCTGACATTGAATATTCATTGAGAAGTAAAGGCCAGGATCACATTTTAGAGTTATTTGAAATTGATTCTAAATCAGGTGCAATTTTTGTGAGAGGTAAGATCGACTATGAAGAAAATCCTGCCTTTGAGATTCACGCACAGGCCAGTGACAAAGGGCATCCTCCAATGTCTGCTCATTGTAAGGTGCTGGTAGAAGTAGTGGACCTAAATGATAACGCTCCTGAGATCACGGTGACGTCACTACTAAACACTGTGAAGGAGGACGCAGGGGTAGGAACTGCTATAGCACTTGTTTCTGTGCTGGACAAAGATGGTGGGAAAAACGGTGAAGTAAAGGCAGTCCTTGCAAATGATGCCCCCTTTAAATTAGACACAAATTACAAAAACTATTATTCGTTGGTAGTTAATGGTCCGTTTGACAGAGAGACTATATCCGAGTACAATGTCGTTATTGTTGCGACTGATGGAGGGACTCCGCCTCTCTCCAGCACCAACATAGTGACAGTGCATGTGTCTGATGTTAATGATAACCCGCCTCACTTCTCAGAGCCGTTCGTTAATATTTATGTGAAAGAAAACAGTCCAGTAGGAGCAGTAATTAAAACAGTGACTGCAGTTGATGTCGATATCAGTCAAAATGGCCAGGTGAGCTATTCCTTTTTGCAAAGTAAAAGGGACTCAGTCCCGTTATCTACAATGTTGAACATCAACTCAGAGACTGGAGATATAGTCAGCCTGCACTCTTTTAACTATGAGGAGTTAAAAACGTTTCAGTTTAAAGTCCAGGCCACAGACTCTGGTGTTCCTCCTCTCAGCAGCAACGTGACTGTGAACGTTTTAATTCTGGATGAAAATGACAATAATCCAACAGTCCTCGCGCCCTATTCTGAGCATGGCTCCGTTAACAGTGAGAGCATCCCCTATTCTGCTGAGGCGGGATACTTTGTGGCAAAGATCAGGGCTGTAGACGCAGACTCTGGATACAATGCGCTGCTTTCTTATCACCTCTCTGAGCCCAAAGGAAACAACCTCTTCCGGATCGGAAGCAGTAGCGGAGAAATCAGGACTAAGAGGAGAATGAGTGACAATGACCTGAAAACTCACCCCTTGGTGGTGTTGGTTTCTGATAACGGAGAACCCTCCCTGTCAGCTACTGTCTCTATTGATGTGGTGGTGGTTGAAAGCACAGCTGACATCCAGACTCAGTTCAGACATGTGCCCACAAAGGAGGAGAGCTTCTCTGATTTGAACCTGTATCTGCTGATCGCCATTGTGTCGGTGTCAGTGATCTTTCTGCTGAGCCTCATCAGTTTAATAGCTGTCAAATGCCACAGGACAGACGGCAGTTTCAGCAGGTACAGCGCCCCAATGATCACCACCCACCCTGACGGGAGCTGGTCTTACTCTAAATCTACTCAGCAGTACGACGTGTGTTTCAGCTCAGACACAATGAAGAGTGACGTAGTGGTTTTCCCCGGACCGTTTCCGCCTGTAGATGGTGAACTGATCAGTATTAACGGAGGAGACACTTTTACCAGAACTCAGACTTTACCCAACACAGACAAGGTAAGAAATTAAATACATAAAAGCGTTGCTGCACATGTTCTGTTTATAGAGAAAATGGCTACGAGATCACGTGTTTTTAAGTCCGTTTTGAGACGTGTTTGCTAACGGTGATGGGTGGCATTTACACAGACTCTCCTTTTCATTTAAGAGGGAATGTATATCAAGAACAACAATAATGGTTATTCAGTTTGTAGCTTGATATTAATTTGTTGATAGTTTTTACATTGCTGTAAAGTTCGGTTGTTGATTTGCAATCAGTGTGTTAGTCGCTATCCGTGGTGCTGAACTACATGTGTTGTTGCAGTTAAACTTACCTTCAATTCCAAGAAAATAATGCAAAATCTTCTTGTTGTAATGCAAAGGTTTTTAAAGTATATTTACGAATATATTTTGCAACAACTTTTGAACAATATGTCATATGGAACACTGTTTCTCCAATATAACCGTCCATGTAATATTTGCAGTCAATTGCAATTCAGTTGTAAAAAAAAGTAATTGCATTTCTGTATTTACCTAAACCATTATCTCATTGACAGTGCTATAAGGATTTGCTTAAAACTTCAGTTAATATTTAAAAATAGGCCGTTTTAGAAAAAAAACCCACTTAATTCATACAATATACATGTCAGTTATCAGTGGGGTGAACGTTGTAGTTTAATATTTGAGTCTCTATTTTTTGCAATCTCTTGACGAACATTGAGAATGTTCACACATTTACAATTGTTTTATGTTTGATTTGAGGTGTAGTTTTAAAATCGGTCCACAGGGGGACACTGTAGACCATCACATCTTGACGGTCTCTATGTGGCTCGGGGCTCCTCCCAGATTCAGCGGATGATCCATCTCTGGGCTTTGTTACAGAGAGAGGTCGGACGACAAAGAGCGGTTGTCTTGTTTGGTCGTGGAAATGCCGTAATATTTGTTGGAAATATCTTCCTGGATCTTTTTTTCATAGTTGCTGTTACGTACTGTTGAGAATTGCCTACATGCTCCTTCTCGATGTATGGAATAATGAATTTGCCGAGCAGAACGAGCTGGATATATCTCCTGGTCGTGCTGCTGGAGTGTTTCTGGGAAGCGGTGTCTGGGCAGCTGTCTTACTCCGTCTCAGAGGAGGTCAATCTGGGGACTGTTGTCGGAAATATCGCTAAAGATCTGAACATCAATGTTCAGGATTTGGAGCCCCGCATGTTTCAGATCGTTGCAGGATCTAAGAGGAAATACTTCGAGGTAAATCTAAAGACTGGTGCCCTGTACGTTAACGAGAGAATAGACAGAGAGGAGCTCTGCGGCGACGAGAACAAATGTTCCCTCAGTGTAGAAGCAGTCATTAATAACCCTTTAAAACTGTACCGGATTGAAATCATAATCTTAGACGTGAATGATAATTCACCGTCATTTCTCAGCTCAGTCACAGGAAATTAACATAACTGAGAACACAGCTGCAGCGGCTAAATTCCCATTGCAAAAGGCTCACGATGCAGATGTTGGTCAAAATACTGTTAATAGCTACAAGCTTAGCCACAATGAACATTTCTCTCTCGCTACACATAAAGGAGATAGTATATCTGTTGAATTACTGCTTCAGAAAGTTTTAGACAGTGAAAAACAATCCTTGATTCGACTCATACTGACTGCTATTGATGGAGGAACTCCAGCTAAATCTGGCACAATGGTCATAATAGTGAATATTTTGGACATTAATGATAACGCTCCTGTATTCAGTCAAACTCTGTACAAAGCTAGTGTGTATGAGAACGCCAAGATTGGAACATCGATAATAACACTGAATGCTACTGACTTAGATCCAGGCCAAAATGGGAAAATAGTGTACTCATTAAGTAAAATAGACCGTTTGACCAAAACGGATCTGTTTGCTATAGATGAAAAAACTGGGACTATAGTAAACAAGAACACTATAGACTTTGAAGAGAACAATGCTTTTGAGATTCGAGTACAAGCAAGTGACGGAGCTTCCTCACCGATGACCTCACATGCAAAATTATTGATTGAAGTTTTAGACGTCAATGACAATGCCCCTCACATTTCAGTGACTTCTCTGTTAAACACCGTGAAGGAGGATGCAGCCCTAGGCACCGCCATTGCACTTGTTTCAGTATTTGATAAAGACGGAGGTAAAAATGGGATAGTGAACTGTAAAATGTCCAATAATGTTCCTTTTAAATTAGAGTCTAATTACAAGAATTACTATTCGTTGGTGGTGGACGGTCCTCTCGACAGAGAGAGTGCGTCTCAATACAACATCAGTATCACTGCTACTGATGAGGGCAGCCCACCTCTCTCCAGCACGAGCGTTATTAATGTGCACGTCTCAGATGTAAATGATAATAAACCTCTATTCACAGAAAACATAATCAATGTATATGTGAAAGAAAACAGTCCGGTAGGAGCAGTTATAAAAACCGTTTCAGCCATTGATGCAGACAACAATCAAAATGGTCAGGTGAGCTATTCCATTTTACAAAGTAACAGTAACTCGTTGCCTCTCTCTATAATGGTGAACATAAACTCAGAGACTGGAGATATAGTCAGCCTGCAGTCTTTTAACTATGAGGAGTTAAACACGTTTCAGTTTAAAGTCCAGGCCACAGACTCTGGTGTTCCTCCTCTCAGCAGCAACGTGACTGTGAACGTTTTAATTCTGGATGAAAATGACAATAATCCAACTATTCTCGCGCCCTATTCTGAGCATGGCTCCGTTAACAGTGAGAGCATCCCCTATTCTGCTGAGGCGGGATACTTTGTGGCAAAGATCAGGGCTGTAGACGCAGACTCTGGATACAATGCGCTGCTTTCTTATCACCTCTCTGAGCCCAAAGGAAACAACCTCTTCCGGATCGGAACCAGCAGCGGAGAAATCAGGACTAAAAGGAGAATGAGTGACAATGACCTGAAAACTCACCCCTTGGTGGTGTTGGTTTCTGATAACGGAGAACCCTCCCTGTCAGCTACTGTGTCTATTGATGTGGTGGTGGTTGAAAGCACAGCTGACATCCAGACTCAGTTCAGACATGTGCCCACAAAGGAGGAGAGCTTCTCAGATTTTAACCTGTATCTGCTGATCGCCATTGTGTCGGTGTCAGTGATCTTTCTGCTGAGCCTCATCAGTTTAATAGCTGTCAAATGCCACAGGACAGACGGCAGTTTCAGCAGGTACAGCGCCCCAATGATCACCACCCACCCTGACGGGAGCTGGTCTTACTCTAAATCTACTCAGCAGTACGACGTGTGTTTCAGCTCAGACACAATGAAGAGTGACGTAGTGGTTTTCCCCGGACCGTTTCCGCCTGTAGATGGTGAACTGATCAGTATTAACGGAGGAGACACTTTTACCAGAACTCAGACTTTACCCAACACAGACAAGGTAAGACATTAAATACATAAAAGCGTTGCTGCACATGTTCTGTTTATAGAGAAAATGGCTATGAGATCACGTGTTTTTAAGTCACTTTAGAGACGTGTTTGCTAACATGGGCGGCATTTACACAGACTCTCCTTTTCATTTAAGAGAGAATGTTTATCAAGAACAGCAATGATGGTTATTCAGTTTGTAGCTTGATATTAATTTGCTGATGGTTTTTACATTGCTTTAAAGTTTGGTTGTTTATTTGAAATCAGTGTGTTAGTCGCTATCCGTGGTGCTGAACTACATGTGTTGTTGCAGTTAAACTTGCATTCAATTCCAAGAAAATAATGCAAAATCTTCTTGTTGTAATGCAGAGTTTTATAAAATATATTTGCGAATATATTTTGCAACAACTCTTGAACAATATGTCATATGGCATAGCGTTTCGCCAATATAACCGTCCATGTAATATTTGCAGTCAATTGCAATTCAGTTTTTTTTTTAAAAAGCCATTGCATTTCTGTATTTACCTAAACCATTATCCCATTGACAGTGCTATAAGAATTTGCTCAAAACTTAAGTTACTATAAAAACAGACTGTATTAAAAAAACAACTTAATTCATACAATATATATGTCAATTATCAGTGTGGTAAACGCTGTAGTTTAATATTTGAGTCTCTGTTTTTTTGCAATCTCTTGACAAACATTGAGAATGTTCACACATTTGCAATTTGTTTTATGTTGGATTTGAGGTGTAGTTTTAAAATCGGTCCACAGGGGGACACTGTAGACCGTCACATCTTGACGGTCTCTATGTAGCTCGGGGCTCCTCCCAGATTCAGCGGATGATCCATCTCTGGGCTTTGTTACAGAGAGAGGTCGGACGACAAAGAGCGGTTGTCTTGTTTGGTCGTGGAAATGCCGTAATATTTGTTGGACATATCTTCCTGGATCTTATTTTCTTGTTGACGCGTATTGTTCAGTGTTGCCTACATGCTCCTTCTCGATGTATGGAATAATGAATTTGCCGAGCAGAACGAGCTGGATATATCTCCTGGTCGTGCTGCTGGAGTGTTTCTGGGAAGCGGTGTCTGGGCAGCTGTCTTACTCCGTCTCAGAGGAGGTCAATCTGGGGACTGTTGTGGGAAATATCGCTAAAGATCTGAACATCAATGTCCAGGATTTGGAGCCCCGCATGTTTCAGATCGTTGCAGGATCTAAGAGGAAATACTTCGAGGTAAATCTAAAGACTGGTGCCCTGTACGTTAACGAGAGAATAGACAGAGAGGAGCTCTGCGGCGACGAGAACAAATGTTCCCTCAGTGTAGAAGCAGTAATTAATAACCCTTTAAAACTGTACCGGATTGAAATCATAATCTTAGATGTGAATGATAATTCACCGTCATTTTTAAGCAAGTCACAGGAAATCAATATTACAGAGAATACAGCGGTAGGGGTAAAACTTCCTCTGAATCCCGCTGACGATGCAGACGTTGGTAGAAATACTATAAACAGCTACAAGCTTAGCCAAAATGAACATTTCTCTCTCGCTACACATAAAGGAAATAGTGTCACTCCCGAATTACTGCTTCAGAAAGTTTTAGACAGAGAAAAACAGTCTGTAATCCGACTCATACTGACTGCTATTGATGGGGGAACTACCGCTAAATCAGGCAGTATGACTATAATAGTGAATGTGTTGGACATTAATGATAACCCTCCTGTATTCAGTCAAACTCTGTACAAAGCCAGTGTGTATGAGAATTCAGATGTAGGTACATCGATTATAACCCTAAATGCTACTGATTTAGATTCAGGTCAAAATGGACAAGTGTTTTATTCATTTAGTAAAACCGGCAGAGGAAAACAAACTGATCTGTTTGATATTGATGAAAAAACCGGGACTGTAACAAATATAAAGAATATAGACTTTGAAGAAAATAATGCCTTTGAGATTCGAGTGCAAGCAAGTGACGGAGCTTCCTCACCGATGACATCACATGCAAAATTATTGATTGAAGTTTTAGACGTCAATGACAATGCCCCTGAAATTTCAGTGACTTCTCTGTTAAACACCGTGAAGGAGGATGCAGCCCTAGGCACTGCCATTGCACTTGTTTCAGTATTTGATAAAGACGGAGGTAAAAATGGGATAGTGAACTGTAAAATGTCCAATAATGTTCCTTTTAAATTAGAGTCAAATTACAAGAATTACTATTCGTTGGTGGTGGACGGTCCTCTCGACAGAGAGAGTGCGTCTCAATACAACATCAGCATCACTGCTACTGATGAGGGCCGCCCACCTCTCTCAAGCACGAGCGTCATTAATGTGCACGTGTCAGATGTGAATGATAATAAACCTCTATTTACAGAAAACATAATCAATGTCTATGTGAAAGAAAACAGTCCTGTAGGAGCAGTAATAAAAACCGTTTCAGCTATTGATGCAGACAACAATCAAAATGGTCAGGTGAGCTACTCCATTTTACAAAGTAACAGTAACTCGTTGCCTCTCTCTACAATGGTGAACATAAACTCAGAGACTGGAGATATAGTCAGCCTGCAGTCTTTTAACTATGAGGAGTTAAACACGTTTCAGTTTAAAGTCCAGGCCACAGACTCTGGTGTTCCTCCTCTCCGCAGCAACGTGACTGTGAACGTTTTAATTCTGGATGAAAATGACAATAATCCAACAATTCTCGCGCCCTATTCTGAGCACGGCTCCGTTAACAGTGAGAGCATCCCCTATTCTGCTGAGGCGGGATACTTTGTGGCAAAGATCAGGGCTGTAGACGCAGACTCTGGATACAATGCGCTGCTTTCTTATCACCTCTCTGAGCCCAAAGGAAACAACCTCTTCCGGATCGGAACCAGTAGCGGAGAAATCAGGACTAAGAGGAGAATGAGTGACAATGACCTGATAACTCACCCCTTGGTGGTGTTGGTTTCTGATAACGGAGAACCCTCCCTGTCAGCTACTGTCTCTATTGATGTGGTGGTGGTTGAAAGCACAGCTGACATCCAGACTCAGTTCAGACATGTGCCCATAAAGGAGGAGAGCTTCTCAGATTTGAACCTGTATCTGCTGATCGCCATTGTGTCGGTGTCGGTGATCTTTCTGCTGAGCCTCATCAGTTTAATAGCTGTCAAATGCCACAGGACAGACGGCAGTTTCAGCAGGTACAGCGCCCCAATGATCACCACCCACCCTGACGGGAGCTGGTCTTACTCTAAATCTACTCAGCAGTACGACGTGTGTTTCAGCTCAGACACAATGAAGAGTGACGTAGTGGTTTTCCCCGGACCGTTTCCGCCTGTAGATGGTGAACTGATCAGTATTAACGGAGGAGACACTTTTACCAGAACTCAGACTTTACCCAACACAGACAAGGTAAGACATTAAATACATAAAAGCGTTGCTGCACATGTTCTGTTTATAGAGAAAATGGCTACGAGATCACGTGCTTTTAACCAAGTCAGTTGAGAGACGTGTGCGGTCATGGCATGTACATGGACTCCCCTTTTTATTTAAAGGTACCATGTCATGCTTTTCTGGTTATTACCCGTCCCCTTGTGTGTTATGTAGCTTTGTATGCATGTAAACGGTCTGCAGAGTCACAAACCCTCAAAGTACACCCTGTAGCGAGTAAAACTCTAAAACAGAAAAGACCTGTCTATGCTGCCTCAGAACGCCTCGTTGGGGATTTCTCTTTGTCCATTGTTTACTTCTTGGGAATAGTGACGTATTTCGGGTATAGTGACGTAACGTCCTCGGAGCCGTTACGTTTGGACCAATCCGCGGACTTCCTCACACACACACACACACACACACTCGGCGGGACGTTGCGAGGCTCGCTGCTGCGAGGAGCGGGACACTGTGAGCTGGCTCACTGGTGTGGGGTCGGCAAGACAGCGAGACACTGCGGAACTCAGCCTGGGCACACACACAAACTCCCAGCCAGGCTGCGGTTGTGTGTGTGTTTCGGGCTGGGTTTCGCTGTGTCTCGCTGTCTCGCAGACAGCCACTGGGCTCACAGGGAGGTGGGGGGCAGGAGCTCCAACAAGCCGTTTAGGACAGAGAGTGAATACACATACTATACAGAGATGCTGTATGAGAAACCAATGTGAGTTTGGAAAATTGCACAATATACATTTATTTTAGTAGACCTCAACAATGGAATTATGATCAGTAGAAATGGCCATGACATGGGACCTTTAAGACGGAATTTATATCAAGAACAGCAATGATAGTTATTCAGCTTGATATTCATTTGTTGATGATTTGTACATTGCTGTAAAGTTCGATTGTTGATTTGCAATCTGTGTGTTAGTCGCTATCCGTGGTGCTGAACTACATGTGTTGTTGCAGTTAAACTTGCCTTGAATTCTCAGAAAAAAATGAAAAAAGTCCTTGCTGTAATGCAGAGTTTTAAAAAATATATTTTGCAACAACTCTTGAACAATATGTCATATGGCAAAGTGTTTCTCCAATATAACCGTCCATGTAATATTTGCAGTTAGTTGCAATTCAGTTTTCTTTTTTAAATCAATTGCATTTCTGTATTGACTTAAACCATTATCTCATTGACAGTGCTATAGGATTTGCTTAAAACTTCAGTTAATATTTAAAAATAGGCCGTTTTAGAAAAAAAAAAAAAACACTTCATTCATACAATATATACATGTCAGTAATCAGTGGGGTGAACGTTGTAGTTTAATATTTGAGTCTCTGTTTTTTGCAATCTCTTGACGAACATTGAGAATGTTCACACATTTACAATTTGTTTTATGTTGGATTTGAGGTGTAGTTTTAAAATCGATCCACAGGGGGACACTGTAGACCGTCACATCTTGACGGTCTCTACGTGGCTCGGGGCTCCTCCCAGATTCAGCGGATGATCCATCTCTGGGCTTTGTTACAGAGAGAGGTCGGACGACAAAGAGCAGTTGTCTTGTTTGGTCGTGGAAATGCCGTAATATTTTGTGGAAATATCTTCCTGGATCTTGTTGACGCGTATTGTTCAGTGTTTTCTACATGCTCCTTCTCGATGTATGGAATAATGAATTTGCCGAGCAGAACGAGCTGGATATATCTCCTGGTCGTGCTGCTGGAGTGTTTCTGGGAAGCGGTGTCTGGGCAGCTGTCTTACTCCGTCTCAGAGGAGGTCAATCTGGGGACTGTTGTCGGAAATATCGCTAAAGATCTGAACATCAATGTCCAGGATTTGGAGCCCCGCATGTTTCAGATCGTTGCAGGATCTAAGAGGAAATACTTTGAGGTAAATCTAAAGACTGGTGCCCTGTACGTTAACGAGAGAATAGACAGAGAGGAGCTCTGCGGCGACGAGAACAAATGTTCCCTCAGTGTAGAAGCAGTAATTAATAACCCTTTAAAACTGTACCGGATTGAAATCATAATTTTAGATGTAAATGATAATTCACCGTCATTTCTCAGCAAATCACAGGTAATTAACATTACAGAGATTACTGCAGCGGGGGTGAAATTTCCTCTGCATCCTGCTCACGATGCAGACGTCGGTAAACAAACGGTAAATAGCTACAAGCTTAGCCAAAATGAACATTTCTCTCTCGCTACACATAAAGGAGATAGTGTCACTCCCGAATTATTACTTCAGAAAGTTTTAGACAGAGAAAAACAGTCTGTAATCCGACTCATACTGACTGCTATTGATGGGGGAACTCCTGCTAAATCAGGCAGTATGACTATAATAGTGAATGTGTTGGACATTAATGATAATCCTCCTGTATTCAGTCAAACTCTGTACAAAGCCAGTGTGTATGAAAACGCACAAATTGGAACATCGATAATAACCCTAAATGCTACTGATTTAGATGCAGGCCCAAACGGACACGTTTTATATTCATTCAGTGAAGTGGGCAGAGGAAAACAAAGTGATATGTTTGCCATTGATGAAAAAACCGGGACTGTAACAAATATAAAGAATATAGACTTTGAAGAGAATAACGCTTTTGAGATTAGAGTACAAGCCAGCGATGGAGCTTCTTCTCCTCTCACCTCAAACACCAAATTATTGATTGAAGTTTTAGACGTCAATGACAATGCCCCTGAAATGTCAGTGACTTCTCTGTTAAACACCGTGAAGGAGGATGCAGCCATAGGCACCGCCATTGCACTTGTTTCAGTATTTGATAAAGACGGAGGTAAAAATGGGATAGTGAACTGTAAAATGTCCAATAATGTTCCTTTTAAATTAGAGTCCAATTACAAGAATTACTATTCGTTGGTGGTGGACGGTCCTCTCGACAGAGAGAGTGCGTCTCAATACAACATCAGCATCACTGCTACTGATGAGGGGAGCCCACCTCTCTCCAGCACGAGCGTCATTAATGTGCACGTGTCAGATGTAAATGATAATAAACCTCTATTTACAGAAAACATAATCAATGTATATGTGAAAGAAAACAGTCCAGTAGCAGCAGTTATAAAAACCGTTTTAGCTATTGATGCAGACAACAATCAAAATGGTCAGGTGAGCTATTCCATTTTACAAAGTAACAGTAACTCGTTGCCTCTCTCTACGATGGTGAACATAAACTCAGAGACTGGAGATATAGTCAGCCAGCAGTCTTTTAACTATGAGGAGTTAAACACGTTTCAGTTTAAAGTCCAGGCCACAGACTCTGGTATTCCCCCTCTCAGCAGCAACGTGACTGTGAACGTTTTAATTCTGGATGAAAATGACAATAATCCAACAATTCTCGCGCCCTATTCTGAGCATGGCTCCGTTAACAGTGAGAGCATCCCCTATTCTGCTGAGGCGGGATACTTTGTGGCAAAGATCAGGGCTGTAGACGCAGACTCTGGATACAATGCGCTGCTTTCTTATCACCTCTCTGAGCCCAAAGGAAACAACCTCTTCCGGATTGGAACCAGCAGCGGAGAAATCAGGACTAAGAGGAGAATGAGTGACAATGACCTGAAAACTCACCCCTTGGTGGTGTTGGTTTCTGATAACGGAGAACCCTCCCTGTCAGCTACTGTCTCTATTGATGTGGTGGTGGTTGAAAGCACAGCTGACATCCAGACTCAGTTCAGACATGTGCCCACAAAGGAGGAGAGCTTCTCTGATTTCAACCTGTATCTGCTGATTGCCATTGTGTCGGTGTCAGTGATCTTTCTGCTGAGCCTCATCAGTTTAATAGCTGTCAAATGCCACAGGACAGACGGCAGTTTCAGCAGGTACAGCGCCCCAATGATCACCACCCACCCTGACGGGAGCTGGTCTTACTCTAAATCTACTCAGCAGTACGACGTGTGTTTCAGCTCAGACACAATGAAGAGTGACGTAGTGGTTTACCCCGGACCGTTTCCGCCTGTAGATGGTGAACTGATCAGTATTAACGGAGGAGACACTTTTACCAGAACTCAGACTTTACCCAACAATGACAAGGTAAGAAATGAAATACATAAAAGCGTTGCTGCACCTGCACATGTTCTGTTTATAGAGAAAATTGTGACAACAGTGACAAGGTAAGATTATACAAACTCATGTATTGTTCTTATTATTGTTAAAAGGTATAGTTGACTACGACAATACATGTACTTATTCAAGCTGCTTAAATACGTGTAATCACGTAAAACCTTATTGTATTTTATAAAGACTTCACAAGGTCCGGCATTGTATCATCATACTTTAGACATTGTGCATCTAATTACATACTAACATTTTAAAATATCGCTGTTCTTGCATTGATTATATTGTCTCAACTTTAACATATAAGAAGTAAAGTATAGTACACTATATGTTTTGTTGACTTGCAAATCCTTTAGTCCAAACATTATTTAGGCATTAAACCTGCCTAACCTCGAGTATGCTTTGATAACCGGTTGCATCAGCATAATGATGCTCTGTCCGTGGATCTGAAATATGTGTGGATTGCATTATAGGGCCTGGCAGTACACAGCAAGGGAGATGTCCTGTTTGTCGTTTATCACTGAAAGAAATAATTGTAATTATGGAAAAGGCTATGTTTGTGTTTATTTTTAATGCATTGTAGTTATTTCAAATGGCCACGAGGCGACACCATAGACCGTAACACCAACCCAGGTTGCTGACGTATAGAAATCCCTCCCACATTAAAAAGATCCATGTATTGTCCGTGCTTTGTTAGAATGAGACGCAGGGCGAAAGCGGTTGAAGATAGCACATTTGCTCACATATAGTTCTGTCATACAAACGGTATTTTGGACTTAATACGCGAAAGGCACGTCGATAGGGATCCATGCTTTGTTCTCGTTGGAATTATGCATCTGCCGGGAAGGAAGACCACCATCGGGATATATATAGTCTTTCTTGTCTTGGAGTATAACTGGGGAGAGGTATCCGGACAGCTCTCCTATTCTGTTTCAGAGGAGGTAAACCTTGGGGCTTCTGTTGGAAATATCGCCAAGGATTTAAATCTTAATGTACAGGATTTGGAGTCACGTATGTTTCAGGTTGTTGCTGGTTCTAAGAAAAAGTATTTCGATGTAAATTTGAAATCAGGTTTTCTCTACGTCAATGAAAGAATAGATAGGGAGGAGCTCTGTGCGAAAGCTGCAAAATGCACAATTAATGTAGAGGCTGTGATTAATAATCCACTAAAACTATACCGTATTGAAGTTAATATCCTCGACGTTAATGATAACCCCCCGTCTTTCACTGCCAAAACACAGACTATCGACATCGCAGAGAGCATATTGCCGGGTGCTACATTCCCTGTACTGTCGGCATACGATGCCGATGTTGGGAAAAATAGTATTAACACATACAAGTTAAATTCTAATGAATATTTCTCTTTAGCGATGCACAAAGGTGAGCGCGTGTCGGCCGAGTTAGTTCTGCAAAAAGCCTTAGACCGAGAAAAACAGGCTTTAATTAAACTTACACTGACCGCTGTAGATGGAGGGACACCCCCAAAATCAGGTACATCGGAAATAATAATTAATGTTTTGGATAACAATGATAACATCCCAACATTTACAAACACATTATACAAAACGAGAATTACAGAAAATGCTGCACGTGGCACAACAGTCTTAACAGTGACTGCAACTGACGCTGACGAGGGGCAAAACAAAGAGATTGTATATTTATTAAATTCAAAAGATCAGGATCATGTTTTGGATATTTTTGAAATTGATTCAGATACAGGAATAATAACCGTTAAAGGAGAAATTGACTTTGAAACAAATCCTGCCTTTGAAATTCGTGTGCAGGCTGCTGACAGAGGCCAGCCTCCTTCAACAGCACAGTGTAAAGTACTAGTGGAGGTGGTGGACCTGAATGACAATGCGCCTGACATCACGGTGACGTCACTGCTCAGTACAGTGAAGGAGGACGCGGAAATTGGCACCGCCATTGCACTGGTTTCAGTTATTGACAGAGATGGGGGCAAAAACGGTGAAGTCAAATGTGAGATATTAAATTCAGTTCCCTTTAAATTAGAGACAAATTATAGAAATTATTATTCCGTAGTCATTGGTGGAGCATTAGACAGGGAACGTATGTCCCACTACAATATCACTATCAAAGCTACGGATGAAGGTAGGCCCCCTCTCTCTGCTACCAGTGTGGTTATTATTCAGGTATCTGATGTAAATGACAACAAACCAGTGTTTTCAGAGACTGTGATTAATATTTATGTGGAAGAAAACAGTCCAGTTGGGACGATTTTGAAAGCAGTATCTGCAACTGATGCTGACGTTGGTGAAAATGGTCGGGTGAGCTATTCATTAGTTACCAATAATAATTTAGCACTATTAAGTACAATGTTGAACATCAACTCAGAGACTGGAGATATAGTCAGCCTGCAGTCTTTTAACTATGAGGAGTTAAACACGTTTCAGTTTAAAGTCCAGGCCACAGACTCTGGTGTTCCTCCTCTTAGCAGCAACGTGACTGTGAACGTTTTAATTCTGGATGAAAATGACAATAATCCAACAATTCTCGCGCCCTATTCTGAGCATGGCTCCGTTAACAGTGAGAGCATCCCCTATTCTGCTGAGGCGGGATACTTTGTGGCAAAGATCAGGGCTGTAGACGCAGACTCTGGATACAATGCGCTGCTTTCGTATCACCTCTCTGAGCCCAAAGGAAACAACCTCTTCCGGATCGGAACAAGTAGCGGAGAAATCAGGACTAAGAGGAGAATGAGTGACAATGACCTGAAAACTCACCCCTTGGTGGTGTTGGTTTCTGATAACGGAGAGCCCTCCCTCTCAGCTACTGTCTCTATTGATGTGGTGGTGGTTGAAAGCACAGCCGACATCCAGACTCAGTTCAGACATGTGCCCATAAAGGAGGAGAGCTTCTCTGATTTCAACCTGTATCTGCTGATCGCCATTGTGTCGGTGTCAGTGATCTTTCTGCTGAGCCTCATCAGTTTAATAGCTGTCAAATGCCACAGGACAGACGGCAGTTTCAGCAGGTACAGCGCCCCAATGATCACCACCCACCCTGACGGGAGCTGGTCTTACTCTAAATCTACTCAGCAGTACGACGTGTGTTTCAGCTCAGACACAATGAAGAGTGACGTAGTGGTTTTCCCCGGACCGTTTCCGCCTGTAGATGGTGAACTGATCAGTATTAACGGAGGGGACACTTTTACTAGAACTCAGACTTTACCCAACACAGACAAGGTAAGCACATCGGCCTTAAGTACTTCTTATTAGAGCTCTTCATTTTTGTTGATCAACAATACAGTTATACTTGTTACTATAATTAAGGGCGTTGTGCTATACTTAACAGCAGTTAAGTTTGGGTTAATTTGAAACTCATCGAGGTTGTTCTCATGTGATGATATATGCTGTTAATGTTCAACTCCCCCCCCCACCTTTGGCTGCTAACTCTGTGTGTAGCTAGCCGTGGTGCTGAACGCACATTCCTGAATGTATTCTGCTTGACATATATAGAACAATCACTATAAAGTTACGTTCCCATATATAAATTGAGAGGTTTTCATTTGAGCTGTATATTTTAAGGGTAAAGCTTGATGTTAAACATAGATAGTGAAAAGAAAAGTGGATCATCTGGATATTTGCATTACATTGTTTTCAATTTACACATTCCAATGTGTTTAAAAAAAAAATAAGGCCAGCATATGATTATTACTCAAAATCAAACTTAACAAATATTTTTGGACTTTTTTATTTTCTTTTAAAATCAACTTTTCTAAGTTGTCACTGGTGATTTCATCTTTTATCATTTCTTCTATTATTGTATTTGTTAAAGTGTGACTTTGGCAATTAATTGTTGATAGGCCTACCTAACAGATACAAATAGAAATCCCTTACTGCCATTTATAAGTTCAGGTTTTCTACTGCAAATTCAAACCTTTGACTAATATAGTGCTAACATAAAACAGACACATGTCCTTAAAGCCTAAATTCTCCATTTCAAATTTAAATAAATTGTGTTTACTGTTACGCAAACGTATTCACGACGTAGTATTATATTTTCCTCACATTAAATAAAGCAAAGTCTCAGTACATTCTTTACCACAATAACTTTACAAATGCATGGTTCTGTAAAAACTGTGACGTCAAAAAATGTTAAGTTGATTGGGTTTCTTAATTTCCCCAAATGTGTGCAATACAAGACTGGTAGTAGTTACGTTGTTGTTGGCGTTTCTCATAAATGATGGGTACTTCAGTTGTTTAAAGCGTGTGCAGTTAATCAAAGTGACCACACAGTGACGCCATAGACCGTAACACAGAATTGTTGATGCTCCTCCCAGAGTAAAAACGGAATGACTGTGGATTTTCACCACAAAGAGAAACGGGAAGGGAAGGGGAAACATAATGGAGTCTTCTTCTATAGCCTACTAATACAAGTATCGTAGTGTGTTTGTTAAAACCTTGTCCCAGCTCAGTGGTTCACGGAAGAAACGACATCTTGGATATATGCTTTGTTTTATTTCGGCGGAATTATGTCTTCACCGAGTAGGAGGTATTTTGTTACATATCTGGTGCTGGTGCTGTTGGATTGTTACTGGGAAGCGGTGTCTGGGCAGCTCTCATACTCAGTAGCAGAGGAGGTAAACCCTGGAACTCACGTCGGAAATATCGCAAAGGATCTAAACCTCAATGCGCAGGATTTGGAGTCCCGTTTGTTTCAGATTGTTAAAGGATCTAAGAGGAAATACTTCGAGGTAAATCTGAAGACTGGATTTCTGTATGTTAATGAAAGAATAGACCGAGAGGAGCTTTGTGCAGATGAACCGAAATGCACTGTAAGTGTAGAGGCAGTGATAAACAACCCACTAAAGCTTTACCGCCTAGAGATAGAAATTAAAGATGTGAATGATCATTCTCCGTCGTTCAACACTAAATCACAAATACTGGACATCGCAGAGAACACATTGCCTGGATTTAGATTCGCGTTATCCGAGGCAAGCGATGCTGATGTGGGTAACAACTGCGTTAGTGCATATAAGCTCAGTCCAAATGAATACTTCAGCCTCGCAACACACAAAAGAGGAGACAGTTTATCTCCAGAGTTAGTGCTGCAGAAAGCCTTAGACCGTGAGAAAAGGCCACATATGCAGCTCATGTTAACTGCGGTAGACGGGGGAACTCCACCAAATTCAGGCACATCAGAGATTGAAATAAATGTACTAGATATTAATGATAACGCCCCGGTGTTCAGCAACACTCTTTACAAAGTTAAAACGTTAGAAAATATCCCGATTGGTACGGTGGTGTTCACCTTAAATGCGACCGATGCGGATGAAGGCGCCAATAGTGAAATTGTTTATTCTCTTCGTAATAAGGATCAGGATCATATTCTGGATATTTTTCAAATCGACCCAGACACGGGAATAATTTCTGTGAAAGGCAACATCGACTATGAAGAAAAAAAAGCTTTTGAGATCCGAGCAGAGGCAAGGGACAAAGGGCAGCCTCCTATGTCTGCTCATAGTAAAGTGCTAGTAGAAGTAATTGACGTAAACGACAACGCTCCTGAAATCACTGTGACGTCACTGCTCAATACATTGAATGAGGACGCTGAGTTAGGCACTGCTATTGCACTTGTGTCAGTATTAGATAAAGACAGTGGTAAAAACGGTGAAGTGAAATGCGAAATCTTAAATACAGTCCCGTTCAAACTTGAGACAAATTACAAAAACTATTATTCTTTAGTGGTTGATGGACATTTAGACAGAGAAGTAATTACTAGGTACAATGTAACCATTTCAGCTACAGATGAAGGCAGCCCTCCTCTTTCAAACATCAGTGTTATCACTGTTTATGTTTCTGATGTTAATGACAATGCACCGTACTTCCCGGAAAAGGTGATAAACATTTATGTTAAAGAAAACAGTCCAGTAGGAACAGTAATTAAAACAGTGACGGCAGTTGATGCAGATATCAGTCAAAATGGCCAGGTGAGCTATTCCTTTTTACAAAGTAAAATGGACTCAGTCCCGTTATCTACAATGTTGAACATCAACTCAGAGACTGGAGATATAGTCAGCCTGCAGTCTTTTAACTATGAGGAGTTAAACACGTTTAAGTTTAAAGTCCAGGCCACAGACTCTGGTGTTCCTCCTCTCAGCAGCAACGTGACTGTGAACGTTTTAATTCTGGATGAAAATGACAATAATCCAACAATTCTCGCGCCCTATTCTGAGCACGGCTCCGTTAACAGTGAGAGCATCCCCTATTCTGCTGAGGCGGGATACTTTGTGGCAAAGATCAGGGCTGTAGACGCAGACTCTGGATACAATGCGCTGCTTTCTTATCACCTCTCTGAGCCCAAAGGAAACAACCTCTTCCGGATCGGAACCAGTAGCGGAGAAATCAGGACTAAGAGGAGAATGAGTGACAATGACCTGAAAACTCACCCCTTGGTGGTGTTGGTTTCTGATAACGGAGAGCCCTCCCTGTCAGCTACTGTCTCTATTGATGTTGTGGTGGTTGAAAGCACAGCTGACATCCAGACTCAGTTCAGACATGTGCCCACAAAGGAGGAGAGCTTCTCAGATTTGAACCTGTATCTGCTGATCGCCATTGTGTCGGTGTCAGTGATCTTTCTGCTGAGCCTCATCAGTTTAATAGCTGTCAAATGCCACAGGACAGACGGCAGTTTCAGCAGGTACAGCGCCCCAATGATCACCACCCACCCTGACGGGAGCTGGTCTTACTCTAAATCTACTCAGCAGTACGACGTGTGTTTCAGCTCAGACACTATGAAGAGTGACGTAGTGGTTTTCCCCGGACCGTTTCCTCAAGTAGATGGTGAACTGATCAGTATTAACGGAGGAGACACTTTTACCAGAACTCAGACTTTACCCAATAAAGACAAGGTAAGCCATGGCTAGTTTTAATATTTATCTTAATTTAATATTTACTTTTCGGTAACATCATTTGGAAATATGTTGTAACATGCAGGAATAGCAATATGTTTAAAATTACTATTATCTAAGAATGTGTCCACTCTAACTGATTATCTAAAGCCATACTTAAAACTATTCTATACCATTGTTAAGACCTCTGACACTAATTATATTACTCTGCTTCGAGAAACTTGATTTTTGTTTGTTGGCGGATGATTTAGTGTATATATAATGTATCGACGACGGTTTCTACAATTATAAGAACAATATCAGAACAACAAAGATTACATTTCACTGTTTTACGGTCTATTTGTTACAGTTCTCTGTCGTCACTTGAGGAGGGCACTAAAACTGCTTTAGGTTGCTGTCCGTGTCCGTGGTGCTGATTTTTTATTTTGTCTTTTTCTGTTCTCTGTATTGAGAATGGTGCTGTCCTTTGTGCTGATATATTGAGATGCAGGTTTCGTGGGTGGTTGATTTTCCCTGTCTTAGTTTCAGAATAGAGCCAAATGCTGTGTAATAATATAATCATTAAATAGTATACGATGATCAGTGTTGGGCAAGTTACTTCCAAAATGTAATACAGTACGTATTACTTATTACTGTCTCTTTTAAGAAATAAAATACATTACCATTTCCCACATTTCATTAGTAATGTGTTACATTAACTGCGTTACAGCAAAAAGTAATACATTACTGTAACTCCGTTACTTTTGTAACACGTTACACTCAACACTGACGATGATACATAACCTAACTATTGTGGTAACACTTTATGGTAAGGGTACATGAATCATCATGAATTCATGCATGAAAAAGCATGAATTCATTCATGTAGTACTTCATGAACTATCAGTAATGTATAAGGATGAATAGTATCTCATGCATGACTTAATGCAGGAACACTACCTTAATTAATGCATCAACTAAGGTATAGACAAGGTCTATTTAGGCATCATGTATTTGGCAATATTACAAATGCTAATTAGATCATAATTTTGGACTTAATTTCAATGATCTATTATATAGTTAGGACTTTTTTTTATGTATCTACAGTATTATCTTAAAGCTCACAAACCATTAAAGATAACTCATTCATACTATTAACAAACTTTAATTTATAATCCAAAGCCAACAAGATCACATTTTCACATAATCATGTTGCATAAAAAAGCAGTAAAAGAATTCGGCAAAGACACAAGATTAGGAGGCCTATAGGGAGGACGTGGATTACCACATAACAATTTAAAGTATATGGGATCACACAGCAAGGCTCAATGTGACCATACTTACCTGTACTTACCGTGAAATACAGAGGTTAATAAAAACAATATTTATAGGGACTGTTAGGGAATAATTAGCTTAGGTATTCAATCTTTGACACAGTTCATAATTATTTTATTCATTTTTACCAATATATATTTTCTTTATGTATAGCATTTTAAATTATTTTATCCTTTTTATTCCTCCTTCACTGTATTCCTCAAAACCAGCTGCAGAGAGAAGTCATTTTAAATACTTGTGGCCTGTCCTATGTGGAATCTTTTAATTTATGAACCTGGGTCCTGCTGCTTTTAATAACACTTCATTTTATGACAATTCGTTTCTTATTATTGTGTTTAAATTGTTATGTGGTAATCCACGTTCTCCCTAAAGTAGGTCTCCTAATCTGTGTCTTTGCCGACATTTTTTACTGCTTTCTTATGTGACATGATATGTGAAAATGTGATCTTGTTGGTTTTGGATTATAAAATAAAGTTTGTTAATATTATGAATGAGTTATCTTTAATTGTTTGTGAGCTTTAAGATAATACTGTATGATACATAAAAAAAAGTCCTAACTATATAATTGATAATTGAAATTAAGTCCAAAATTATGATCTAATTAGCATTTGTAATATTGCCAAATACATGATGCCTAAATAGACATAAGGGCTGACTTTATTTGAGGGATCACAAAGATGATTGATGCATGAGCACCAAATGGTTAATAACGGTGATTTCACATAGGCCATTAATCATATGTTATTTATCATTGTAAACGACGGAACAGGTCACCACTTTATTTGAAGGGGCACAAACATGATGAAGTATGCTTAGTTAATCATGATTACAACACTTGGAATTGCTGTGACTGGTCAGTTTTTTGGCCTGTCACTTTAACTGCAGATCTATATGAAGAAGACATGAACATCATTAATAACTCAGAAGTCATGATGATTGAGATACCTTAGTTGATGCATTAATTAAGGTATTGTTCCTGCATTAAGTCATGCATGAGATACTATTAATCCTTGTACATTACTGATAGTTCATGAAGTACTACATGAATGAATTCATGCTTTTTCATGCATTAAGTCATGCATGAATTCATGATGATTAATGTACCCTTACCATAAAGTGTTACCTCTATTGTTAACATACATCTTAAACAGATGCATGTTCAATCATCAACTACTATAGAGCTCAAGTCTTCCAAAATCACCCAATACATTTAAGCATTTTTCTCAGCACACTTTTTCTCATGCATCCTGTTTACTTTACCTTACATTAAACATGTCTACTTATGTTTTGGACGCATTTCCCTATAAAACATTTTCACGAGATGTCGCTAGAGACCATGCTATATTCGTGTGTTCACCGTTTATAAACCCCTCCTCTATTTATGACAAAAAATGAAACGTCATCATCTGTCAGTGCTTTGTGAAAATAGCTTACAGACGAGTAAAGCCCGTAAGAGGAAGAGGACATTAAGCGAGAATGGATATATAAAAAGGCTATATTTGTCACTTTTTTTAAAGAGGACAAAAGGGATAAACCAGGATTTGTTGCTTTTGCCTGAAGAGCGATGGCTACTCGGGAACAATGGGAGAATATATTGGGTCTGTTTTTTACTCTGCTTTGTCTCTGCGACTGGTCCGTGGCTCAGATAGCCTATTCCGTTTCAGAGGAGGTGGACAAAGGGACATCGGTGGGAAATCTCGCTAAGGATTTAGACCTCAATGTGCAGCAGCTTCATTCCACGGGTCTTCAGATTACCTCTGAATATAACAAACGTTATTTTGACATAAATCGTGAATCTGGAGTACTTTTTGTTAGCGAGAGGATTGATCGGGAGGAGCTTTGTTCTAATACGGTAAAGTGCTATTTGAATATAGAGGCCGTATTGAGTAACCCTCGCAGCCTCCATCGAATTGAAGTTGTTATTAATGATATCAACGACAATGCTCCGTCTTTTCTGGAAGAAATAACAACAATTGATATGTCGGAGTCTTCATATGTCGGAGAAAGGCATCCATTGCCGATAGCTCATGACGCAGATGTAGGTGCAAACTCAGTGAAGACGTACAAATTGAACCCGAATGATTATTTCTCTTTAGATATACAGAGCATTGGTGACCAGAGTGTGTCTGCTGAGTTAGTGCTGCAGAAAGCATTAGATCGAGAAAAAGAGGCTGTTATTGAACTCACACTGACAGCGTTTGATGGAGGAAAACCTCCCAAAACGGGCTCTTTACAGATACACGTTAATGTACTGGATGTAAATGACAATTCACCGCTGTTCAGCAAAACTCTTTACAAAGTACAAGTTGTGGAAAATGCAAATGTTGGCACAACGTTATTGACATTGACAGCTACTGATTTCGATGACAGCATAAATGGTCAAATTGTGTACTCTTTCACAGAGGGGGGGCGTTTAAACCTTGATGACATATTTGACCTGAATGATGATACTGGGGAAATTATTGTAAAAGGCAATATTGATTTTGAAGAAAATAAAGCATACGAGATTCGTGTCCAAGCACGAGACAAAGGCAATCCTCCTCGCAGTGCACATAGCAAGGTTTTAGTCGAAGTTATTGATGTCAATGACAATGCTCCGGAAATCTCGGTCTCATCACTTATGAGTCCAGTGAAAGAGGACGCTGAAATAGGCACAGCTGTTGCGATGGTGACTATCACTGATAAAGATGGAGGAAAAAATGGTCTCACAAACCTTAAAATCACAGGTCCTGTGCCATTTAAATTAAAATCTAACTATAAAAATTATTATTCTCTGTTGGTTGACGGGCCTCTGGACAGAGAGATTGTTTCCCAGTTTAATGTATCTATAACAGCCACAGATGAAGGAACTCCCACTCTGTCGAGCACAAGTGTCATTACAGTTCAAGTGTCTGATGTTAATGACAACCCTCCTCGATTCATGGAGCCTCTGATTAATGTTTACGTGAAAGAGAATAGCCCAATAGGAACTACAATTCATGTGCTTACGACATTAGATTCAGACTTAAATGAAAATGCAAAAGCAAGATACAACTTAATAAACAGTTCTCCGAAGACCACACAGATAGCTTCAATGGTTAACATAAACTCGGAGACTGGAGATATAGTCAGCCTGCAGTCTTTTAACTATGAGGAGTTAAACACGTTTCAGTTTAAAGTTCAGGCCACAGACTCTGGTGTTCCTCCTCTCCGCAGCAACGTGACTGTGAACGTTTTAATTCTGGATGAAAATGACAATAATCCAACTATTCTCGCGCCCTATTCTGAACATGGCTCCGTTAACAGTGAGAGCATCCCCTATTCTGCTGAGGCGGGATACTTTGTGGCAAAGATCAGGGCTGTAGACGCAGACTCTGGATACAATGCGCTGCTTTCTTATCACCTCTCTGAACCCAAAGGAAACAACCTCTTCCGGATTGGAACCAGCAGCGGAGAAATCAGGACTAAGAGGAGAATGAGTGACAATGACCTGAAAACTCACCCCTTGGTGGTGTTGGTTTCTGATAACGGAGAACCCTCCTTGTCAGCTACTGTCTCTATTGATGTGGTGGTGGTTGAAAGCACAGCTGACATCCAGACTCAGTTCAGACATGTGCCCATACAGGAGGAGAGCTTCTCTGATTTTAACCTGTATCTGCTGATCGCCATTGTGTCGGTGTCAGTGATCTTTCTGCTGAGCCTCATCAGTTTAATAGCTGTCAAATGCCACAGGACAGACGGCAGTTTCAGCAGGTACAGCGCCCCAATGATCACCACCCACCCTGACGGGAGCTGGTCTTACTCTAAATCTACTCAGCAGTACGACGTGTGTTTCAGCTCAGACACAATGAAGAGTGACGTAGTGGTTTACCCCGGACCGTTTCCGCCTGTAGATGGTGAACTGATCAGTATTAACGGAGGGGACACTTTTACCAGAACTCAGACTTTACCCAACAATGACAAGGTAAGAGCCATACAAAACGGACACTGAAACAATGCCTATTTTGTCTTTATTTTAAAGGTATTTGCATTAAGTGAAGGAAATGTGGTTCCGTTCATCATTTACAATTAGTATTAGAGCTCTGGCAATATAAAACGCTTGATTGCATACATCCACCGTTTTAATGTTTTCAGCTCTCCGTGGTGCTGCTATATAGATTATTTCTGCTCAGGAACTTCGGCACACGCTTGACTTGATGTAGGCCTACGTACTGTGTAGCTTGAACTTGGCTTGTTTACCTACAAAGCAGTTTAATGTTTTAGAATAATATGGGCCTATACACAACAAAATACTAAAGGTTGGTAAAATACAAGCGATTAAATTAAATACTCTGTCAAAAAAGACCAATTTGTGAAACGTGTTTTTACATAAAGTTGTCATTCAGTATTCATTCATTTCATACAGTACATGTTGAGCGTCCTTCTCTAATTAATGTACTCTCCAGGAAGGCTAGTGATCTCTGCTCAGTTATTATAGTTTTGTTTTTGCGAGGAACGAATATAATGCTTCATGGAATCACATCATTAAACATTTCTGGTGTATTCTTATTCTTTTAGAAACCCAATTACTCGTTCGGTGTGTTTGGTAAATAATCCGTTGTGGTCTATCAAAAGACCACAAGATGCCGCTCGAGACCACACAGTCCATTGTGTTTAATGACCAAAAACCCCTCCTTCCGTGTCGGTGAAATAAGATAGAGGCAGTACGTTTCGTAGGGGCTGGGTTATTAAACCACGTCGTCTTGAAATAAGCTCCATGAATAAGCAGAGCTCGGCCGTCTTGTGGATATTTTCCCGTTTTTGTGGATGAATAGGGTTTTTTGCCTGAATTCCTCATCTAAAGAAAAATATGAGTCGTCAACGACATAGAGAGGTCGACTTGATGTTGTGCGCAATTCTTCTTTGTTTATCTGACTGGTCTGCTGCTCAGATTTCCTACTCCGTTTCAGAGGAGGTGGACAAAGGCACAACGGTGGGAAATCTCGCAAAGGATTTAAACATTCACTCGCAGCAACTCGAGGAACGAGGATTTCGGATTGTTTCGGGCTACAGTAAGACCTTTTTCGAGGCAAATTTAAGAACAGGAGCTTTGGTTGTTAACGATAGAATAGACCGTGAAGAGCTTTGTCCGAATCTACCTAAATGTTCCCTTAATATAGAAGGATTATTAAGCAATCCTATGAATATTTATCGCATAGAAGTCACTATACTTGACGTGAATGATAACGCACCATCCTTCCTTGAGCAAACCCATGTGTTTAATATCTCCGAGTCTTCTTCAACGGGAGAGAGATATCCGCTCCCAATAGCTCAGGATGCAGACACAGGCAGTAATTCAGTGAAAACCTACAAGCTAAGTCCGAACGAGCATTTCTCCATAGATGTGAGCAGCGGAGGAGACAGTGTTTCCGCCGAGTTAGTGCTGCAGAAAGCATTAGACCGAGAGAAACAACCAGCCATTAAACTAACATTAACCGCTCTCGACGGAGGAAAACCCATCAGGTCTGGTACCATGCAGATTCTTGTGAATGTGATAGATGTTAATGATAACACGCCTTTGTTTAGCAAGCCGCTTTATAAAGTAAGAGTCAGCGAAAATGCACCCCTCGGTACGACAATATTGAAACTAAATGCGACCGATTTAGACGAAGGTCCACATTCAGATATCAGATATTCTTTAATGAAAAACGGAAACGCAAACTCTGCCGAAAAATTCATTGTTATTCCTGAAAGTGGTGAAATCACTGTGAAGGTTCCTTTGGATTACGAGGAAAGCAATGCGTATGAATTACGAGTACAGGCAACAGATCAGGGTGCTTCCCCTCGCAGTGGTTATTCTAAGGTTCTTGTAGAGGTTGTTGATGTCAACGACAATTCCCCAGAAATCTCTATAACTTCACTGATGAGTCCAGTAAAGGAAAGTGCTGAAATTGGAACAGTTGTTGCATTAGTGACTGTGACTGATAAAGATGGAGGTCAAAATGGCCTTACAAAATGCAAAATTGAAGACACAGTACCTTTTACATTAAAGTCAAATTACAAGAACTATTATTCTTTGACAGTAAACGGTTTTCTTGACAGAGAGATTGTGTCACAGTACAATGTAACCATTACTGCTACAGATGAAGGTAATCCGCCTCTATCAAGCACTGCTATAATCACTGTGCACATTTCGGATATTAATGACAACGCACCACGTTTCCCAGAATCCAATATAAATATTTTTGTAGAGGAGAATAGTAAAGTGGGAGATATTATAACAAGAGCAACTGCACAAGATTCAGATGAAAATGAAAATGCAAAATTGACTTATTCGTTAATTGATAATTATCCCAACATTTTTCCAATTTCAACAGCTGTGAATATAAACTCAGAGACTGGAGATATAGTCAGCCTGCAGTCTTTTAACTATGAGGAGTTAAACACGCTTCAGTTTAAAGTCCAGGCCACAGACTCTGGTGTTCCTCCTCTCAGCAGCAACGTGACTGTGAACGTTTTAATTCTGGATGAAAATGACAATAATCCAACAATTCTCGCGCCCTATTCTGAGCATGGCTCCGTTAACAGTGAGAGCATCCCCTATTCTGCTGAGGCGGGATACTTTGTGGCAAAGATCAGGGCTGTAGACGCAGACTCTGGATACAATGCGCTGCTTTCTTATCACCTCTCTGAGCCCAAAGGAAACAACCTCTTCCGGATTGGAACCAGTAGCGGAGAAATCAGGACTAAGAGGAGAATGAGTGACAATGACCTGAAAACTCACCCCCTGGTGGTGTTGGTTTCTGATAACGGAGAACCCTCCCTGTCAGCTACTGTCTCTATTGATGTGGTGGTGGTTGAAAGCACAGCCGACATCCAGACTCAGTTCAGACATGTGCCCACAAAGGAGGAGAGCTTCTCAGATTTGAACCTGTATCTGCTGATCGCCATTGTGTCGGTGTCAGTGATCTTTCTGCTGAGCCTCATCAGTTTAATAGCTGTCAAATGCCACAGGACAGACGGGAGTTTCAGCAGGTACAGCGCCCCAATGATCACCACCCACCCTGACGGGAGCTGGTCTTACTCTAAATCTACTCAGCAGTACGACGTGTGTTTCAGCTCAGACACAATGAAGAGTGACGTAGTGGTTTACCCAGGACCGTTTCCGCCTGTAGATGGTGAACTGATCAGTATTAACGGAGGAGACACTTTTACCAGAACTCAGACTTTACCCAACACAGACAAGGTACGTGTTCTTCAGCTTTACATGAAGTCCTTTCAGTCTCCATGAGTTACAGACGTTGCTATGCTTTTTAAGTGTCATTGCATACACAAACAGACATCAACTAAAAAGTAATATTCGTACTATCAATTGCATCGAATGTTGACGCAGATTACCTCTGTTCATTAGTATGTTGCAGTTTATAACGAAAATAAATGCCAATGATTTATGCAATGTGGTGATATTTTTGTATCACCTCAGAGGCATAGCACCCATATATTCATATGTTTAATGTTTTAGGGTCCTGAGAAAGCGGTCTCTGAAAACCGATGAGTAAAAAGTCGGAAACACTGGATCCTTGCAGTTTGAAAGCACAGCGCTTTCCGTGGTGCTGATCTTTGTCTATGCAGCCTTTGAAGTCTTGGAGCTCTCTTTCTCTTTATTGTGTTAACTTATCTACAATAAGAGAATAACATGCGTTTGGTTGACAGACTATTTTATAAGCTATTTTATGAAAGGCCCTACAATGAAAATAGTAGTTCTATAGAAACACAGCATGACTGGGTCTCTGAATTACAATTTGGCTATTTAAATGTTCATATTTACATTAGAAAACGTTAATGGATATAGGTTGTCACAAATTACTTTTGATTTCATACACTTAAGGCCAATTGATTGACACATTTACAGTTTTTTTCAGTTGCTAACACACACAAATCTCACATAAAGCCTAATTATTTAAACTCTCACCCAAAGAGCAAAATCTGAGCTCAAATCTCCAAAACTCTACAACACATTTTCAGCTCTGCACCCAATTTGCAATTCAACTTGGCACTTTTTGCAAAACACTGCACACGGTTTTCTAAGTAAGACACAGCAAACTGACATATTCACTTGTTTGCCATTTTCAAAACACTGCCACATGAACCAATCAACAAATACACATGCCAAATGACCGTAAACACAAAACTGCTTTATTGTTGACTCATCAATCAGGATGTAAGCACTACAAAAAGGCTTCATGTAAGACATTTATAAAAACAACAATGGATATATGGACAGCAGCAAGAGGGAGAGGTAGAGGGAGGATAAGAGATAGGGAGGATAAGAGAGAGAGAGGGAGGATGAACTGAAGTCAGTTGAAGAGTTATTTGCAGCATAACGGTTGGAGCTGTATGACCGTCAGGCCTAGAGGTGATGCTTCTTCTGCAGGTTGATGAGGAGCTGTGGTCAGACCCAGCTGGGTGGTAAAATGCTGCCTAAGTATCTTTCTCTCCTCTGTTTTTTCAAAACAGATTTTTATTATTTATTTTTCCTCAAAGTTTTCCTTTCACTTTACTGTATTTCACAGAGGCATCATTTGTGTTTACACAACTGTAACTATGTGTTGTGCAGTAAAAGTTTCACCAATTTGTTTGGGAGAAAAACAAAAAGTATAACAACTGTATATTTGTGTTTCTGCACATATTTTTGTAGACTAGAACAATCTTTTTATGCAGAATTCTCTACATACAGATCACTATAAAAGATGAGTGAGCTTTAGATAACCACAGTGTGTAGTTGGTTGGACAAAGTGTCTTATAAGTGAAGTATGGGCCATTTGGTGCAAAAGTTTGATTTTGGTAAGTGTTTATGTAGCTTTGGGTGCAGTGCTTCCTTTTGCAAGATATATGAGGTGTTTTGCACTTTGGGTGTGTGGTTTTGTGAATTGTGTTTAGTGTGTTGACAAAATGAGCCCTGTTGTCAAAACAGTTGTTTTAGCAATTGAAAAAAACTGTAATGAAACGATATAATATAGTCAGGCACATTATTGGGCTAAATGTTCTTAACACGTTTGTTGAACTATCCGTTTTTTACCACAAGATGTCGCTCAGACCACACATATGATTGTGAGAATAATTGTAAAACTCCTCCCTGCACGGGAAGCCAAAAACGTCATCGGTTATCAGTTTAGAGAGACACTAGGATTGCACGGAGAACAGGACGGCTGCTGAAAAATCGTGTTCATGAGTGCTATATAAACTGTTAACACATGATAAGCGGGATTCCGAGCTTATTGTACAACGATGGGAAACGAGGAATACGCCTGGATTTATGTTGTTGCTCTGCTGTGTCTTTGTGGCCGGTCTGCTTCGCAATTATCTTACTCCATTTCCGAGGAGGTGAACAAAGGCACGGTGTTGGGAAATATTGCAAAGGATTTAAACCTCAAAGTACAGGACCTAGAAACCAGGGATCTACGTATTGTTTCGAGTTACAGTAAGAAATATTTTGACGTGAATTTACGGACCGGGAACCTCTTTGTTGACGAGAGGATAGACAGAGAGGAGCTTTGTCCGAACACGGAACAATGCTCCCTGAGAATACAGGCTGTTTTAAGCAATCCCATGAATGTTCATCGTATTGAGATCAATGTTTTAGACATAAACGATAACTCACCGGAGTTTATTGAACAAACGTATTCGTTGAACATCTCCGAATCAATGTCACCGGGAGAGCGATATCTTCTACCAATAGCAGAAGACGCAGACATAGGCAGCAACACAGTGAAGAGCTACAAGCTGAGCCAAAATGAATATTTCTCTCTTGATGTGCAGAGCAGTGGAGAACACGGTGTGTCTGCTGAGTTAGTCCTGCAGAAAGCTTTAGACAGAGAGAAACAGCCTATAATTACACTTATTCTGAACGCAGTAGATGGAGGAAAACCCACAAGATCCGGTACACTGCACATACATGTCAACGTAATCGATGCGAATGATAACACACCGATTTTTAGTAAATCGCTTTATAAAGTACGCATTCGTGAAAATATTGCACAAGGTACAGTGATAATGAAGTTAAATGCAACGGATTTAGACGAGGGCATGAACAGTAAGATCCTATATTCGTTCATCAAACGAGGAAATATTGATCCATCAAATATTTTTGATTTAAATTCTGAAACAGGAGAAATCACTGTGAAGGGTAGATTAGATTATGAAGAGACTCCTGCTTATGAAGTTAGAGTTCAAGCAAAGGATCAAGGCACTTCTCCTCGTAGTGCTCATGCTAAACTGCTGATAGAAATAATTGATGTGAATGACAATGCACCGGAAATATCTGTGACGTCACTCATGACCCCAGTAAAAGAAGATGCAGAAATGGGCACAATAGTTGCTTTGGTTACAGTAAGTGATAAAGATGGAGGAAACAATGGTGTGACTAACTGTAAGGTAGTGGGATCTGTTCCTTTTAAGCTGAAGTCCAACTACAAAAATGACTATTCATTAGTAGTAGATGGTCCACTGGACAGAGAAAACATTTCTCTTTACAATGTCACAATTACAGCAACAGATGAGGGAAATCCACCTCTGTCCAGTATCAGAGTCATTACTGTTCATGTGTCTGATGTCAATGATAATGCACCTCGATTTATGGAGCCTGTGATTAATGTTTATGTGAGAGAAAATAGTGCAGTAGGCTCTGTTATTCATGCAATACGTGCCTTTGATCCTGATTTAGACAGAAATTCAAAGCTGACTTACAAGTTGTTAGATAGTTCTCCAAAAAATATTCCTATTTCATCCGTTTTAAACATCAACTCAGAGACTGGAGATATAGTCAGCCTGCAGTCTTTTAACTATGAGGAGTTAAACACGTTTCAGTTTAAAGTCCAGGCCACAGACTCTGGTGTTCCTCCTCTCAGCAGCAACGTGACTGTGAACGTTTTAATTCTGGATGAAAATGACAATAATCCAACAGTCCTCGCGCCCTATTCTGAGCATGGCTCCGTTAACAGTGAGAGCATCCCCTATTCTGCCGAGGCGGGATACTTTGTGGCAAAGATCAGGGCTGTAGACGCAGACTCTGGATACAATGCGCTGCTTTCTTATCACCTCTCTGAACCCAAAGAAAACAACCTCTTCCGGATTGGAACCAGTAGCGGAGAAATCAGGACTAAGAGGAGAATGAGTGACAATGACCTGAAAACTCACCCCTTGGTGGTGTTGGTTTCTGATAACGGAGAACCCTCCCTGTCAGCTACTGTCTCTATTGATGTGGTGGTGGTTGAAAGCACAGCTGACATCCAGACTCAGTTCAGACATGTGCCCACAAAGGAGGAGAGCTTCTCTGATTTGAATCTGTATCTGCTGATCGCCATTGTGTCGGTGTCGGTGATCTTCCTGCTGAGCCTCATCAGTTTAATAGCTGTCAAATGCCACAGGACAGACGGCAGTTTCAGCAGGTACAGCGCCCCAATGATCACCACCCACCCTGATGGGAGCTGGTCTTACTCTAAATCTACTCAGCAGTACGACGTGTGTTTCAGCTCAGACACAATGAAGAGTGACGTAGTGGTTTTCCCCGGACCGTTTCCGCCTGTAGATGGTGAACTGATCAGTATTAACGGAGGAGACACTTTTACCAGAACTCAGACTTTACCCAACACAGACAAGGTAGGCAATTGTGTCGTGAATGCTCATGGAACTTGAAATGCTATCATAAAAAATACTGACATTTTATACCTGCTTATGCGTCATAATATTTAGATAAATACAAGCATACATATGTAGAACGCTGTAAAGCATCATGACTAAGACAACAAAATAAAACTATGATTGATTCCAAGTTATTCACGCTTGATAAAATACAACATTTAAAGAAATGTTTCACTTTACGACCCACTTTATGGCTCAAATGTGTTGAAGACCAGTTGCTTACCGACATGCTGTAACACAACTTCTATAGCCTTTTACAATGTGTGCAACTTGTTTTCTATACCTTAAGTCAGGGGTGTCAAACTCAATTTCATCGCGGGCCACATTCGCATAAAGGTTGCACTCAAAGGGCCGGTTGTAACTATATAAATATATAATATATATATAAAATAATGTATTATATTACATTATTGCCTCTGCATTGTATTATTATCAGATAGGATAATAACTTAACTAAATAAGTAAATTAACTACGTCTGAAAGCAGAAGTCCACGGCAAATAATTGCAAGTCTCTTCAGTGCGCATGTCACAAAACGAGATGCATTGTGGGACATGTAGTTTATGGGCAACCTGCTTCTGTAAAGTGGTATGTAACCGTATAATAAACGTATTATATTCTTTGCAAGCTCTTGCGGGGCCACATAAAATGAAGTCGCGGGCCGGATTTGGCCCCCGGGCCTTGAGTTTGAGACCCCTGCCTTAAGTGGTCCCTGCCTGAATACCAATCATCATCATGTCTTCATTATAAACCTTGTGTTTGAAAGTGTGAAAATCTGACTTATAGCCAGTATTTGATGGAGCTATCTGGTGCTGAACCACGTCTATGTGAAAGCAATGTGCAAAACCTGCTGCTTTGATGCCTGTGGAAAGGATGTGATGGTGAAAATATCTAAGCTGTTTTTAAAGAAATCTGAATTTAAAAAGCATTTGACATGCTGCTTTCTCTTTGGTTTTATGTAGCTGGTTTCCCTCTTCTGTGAGGGGATTGAATGTAATGAAAAGGCGCTGTCCTTGGTGCTTGTCTTGATGTTGACAAAATGCGGTCTCTGTATAATTCTGCTGAATCAAACTCCATTCTTCAATTATTTGTTTTCACTTTAAATATAGGACATTTAAAGTATGGCAAACTATAAATTCGAAGTAAATTCCCACTGGACATATTGTAATATTTTGTATTTAAGACCTCAAATAGTACGCTTCTGATTATATTCAGTGCTGTCACCTTCTTAATATAAAAACAGGTGTTTCCATAGTAATAATGATAATTTATATCATTAATAATATATTTGATTATATAGCTGTATGCCAAACTGCATTTCTTGTTATTGCAAACATAAAAATCACCACGTGATGTCGCATGAGACCCATGGACACGCATATGTTTGTGTTTCCCAAACTCCTCCTCCCTGCATGGGAAAAAATGAAATCGTCATCAGCCTTTAGTACACCCGCGGAACGTGCTGTGACGAGAAGGGCAGGGTCGTCCTCTCAACAATTTTTCTTTGGACGCAAATATCTGTCCTTTATGATCGACTGGGTTCAGTTCGTCTAATGAATCAACGATGTATTTTCGACTACAACAGGAATACGTCTGGATACATATTGTTGCTTTTCTTTGTCTTTGTGGCCGGTCGGCTTCGCAATTATCCTACTCCATTTCCGAGGAGGTGAACAAAGGCACCGTGTTGGGAAATATCGCGAAGGATTTAAACCTCAATGTACAGGACCTAGAAACCAGGGATCTACGTATTGTTTCGAGTTACAGTAAGAAATATTTTGAAGTGAATTTGCGGACTGGCAACCTCGTTGTTGACGAGAGGATAGACAGAGAGGAGCTTTGTCCAAATGTGGTCAAATGCTCCATCAAAATACAAGCAGTTCTAAACGATCCAATGACTGCACATCGCATAGAGGTTAATATCTTAGATGCAAACGATAATTCGCCTGCTTTTACTGAAGGAACGTATTATTTTAATATTTCCGAATCATCTTTAACCGGAGAGCGATATCTTCTCCCAATAGCAGTAGACGCAGACATAGGCAGCAACTCGGTAAAGAGCTACAAGCTGAGCCAAAATGCATATTTCTCTCTTGATGTGCAGAGTGGTGGGGAACACGGTGTGTCTGCTGAGTTAGTGCTGCAGAAAGCTTTAGACAGAGAGAAACAGTCGGTAATCAGACTTATCTTGACGGCTGTGGATGGAGGTAAACCTGCAAGATCGGGGTCATTAAACATACACGTTAATGTATTAGATGCCAATGATAATATTCCAGTTTTTAGTAAATCACTTTATAAAGTACGTGTGCATGAAAATGCTGAACATGGAACAGTGGTAATGAAGTTAAATGCAACGGATTTAGACGAGGGCATGAACAGTATGATCCTATATTCGTTCATCAAACGAGGAAATATTGATCCATCAAATATTTTTGATTTAAATTCTGAAACAGGAGAAATCACTGTGAAGGGTAGATTAGATTATGAAGAGACTCCTGCTTATGAAGTTAGAGTTCAAGCAAAGGATCAAGGCTTCTCACCTCGCAGTGCTCATGCTAAACTGCTGATAGAAATAATTGATGTGAATGACAATGCCCCAGAAATATCTGTGACGTCACTCATGACCCCAGTAAAAGAAGATGCAGAAATGGGCACAATAGTTGCTTTGGTTACAGTAAGTGATAAAGATGGAGGAAACAATGGTGTGACTAACTGTAAGGTAGTGGGATCTGTTCCTTTTAAGCTTAAGTCCAACTACAAAAATGACTATTCATTAGTAGTAGATGGACCACTGGACAGAGAAAACATTTCTCTTTACAATGTCACAATTACAGCAACAGATGAGGGAAATCCACCTCTGTCCAGTATCAGAGTCATTACTGTTCATGTGTCTGATGTCAATGATAATACACCTCGATTTATGGAGCCTGTGATTAATGTTTATGTGAGAGAAAATAGTGCAGTAGGCTCTGTTATTCATGCAATACGTGCCTTTGATCCTGATTTAGACAGAAATTCAAAACTGACTTACAAGTTGTTAGATAGTTCTCCAAAAAATATTCCTATTTCATCCGTTTTAAACATCAACACAGAGACTGGAGATATAGTCAGCCTGCAGTCTTTTAACTATGAGGAGTTAAACACGCTTCAGTTTAAAGTCCAGGCCACAGACTCTGGTGTTCCTCCTCTCAGCAGCAACGTGACTGTGAACGTTTTAATTCTGGATGAAAATGACAATAATCCAACAATTCTCGCGCCCTATTCTGAGCATGGCTCCGTTAACAGTGAGAGCATCCCCTATTCTGCTGAGGCGGGATACTTTGTGGCAAAGATCAGGGCTGTAGACGCAGACTCTGGATACAATGCGCTGCTTTCTTATCACCTCTCTGAGCCCAAAGGAAACAACCTCTTCCGGATTGGAACCAGTAGCGGAGAAATCAGGACTAAGAGGAGAATGAGTGACAATGACCTGAAAACTCACCCCTTGGTGGTGTTGGTTTCTGATAACGGAGAACCCTCCCTGTCAGCTACTGTCTCTATTGATGTGGTGGTGGTTGAAAGCACAGCTGACATCCAGACTCAGTTCAGACATGTGCCCACAAAGGAGGAGAGCTTCTCAGATTTTAACCTGTATCTGCTGATCGCCATTGTGTCGGTGTCAGTGATCTTTCTGCTGAGCCTCATCAGTTTAATAGCTGTCAAATGCCACAGGACAGACGGCAGTTTCAGCAGGCACAGCGCCCCAATGATCACCACCCACCCTGACGGGAGCTGGTCTTACTCTAAATCTACTCAGCAGTACGACGTGTGTTTCAGCTCAGACACAATGAAGAGTGACGTAGTGGTTTACCCCGGACCGTTTCCGCCTGTAGATGGTGAACTGATCAGTATTAACGGAGGAGACACTTTTACCAGAACTCAGACTTTACCCAACACAGACAAGGTACGTGTTCTTCAGCTTTACATGAAGTCCTTTCAGTCTCCATGAGTTACAGACGTTGCTATGCTTTTTAAGTGTCATTGCATACACAAACAGAAATCAACTAAAAAGTAATATTCGTACTATCAATTGCATCGAATGTTGACGCAGATTACCTCTGTTCATTTGTATGTTGCAGTTTATAACGAAAATAAATGCCAATGATTTATGCAATGTGGTGATATTTTTGTATCACCTCAGAGGCATAGCACCCATATATTCATATGTTTAATGTTTTATGGTCCTGAGAAAGCGGTCTCTGAAAACCGATGAGTAAAAAGTCGGAAACACTGGATCCTTGCAGTTTGAAAGCACAGCGCTTTCCGTGGTGCTGATCTTTGTCTATGCAGCCTTTGAAGTCTTGGAGCTCTCTTTCTCTTTATTGTGTTAACTTATCTACAATAAGAGAATAACATGCGTTTGGTTGACAGACTATTTTATAAGCTATTTTATGAAAGGCCCTAAAATGAAAATAGTAGTTTTATAGAAACACAGCATGACTGGGTCTCTGAATTACAATTTGGCTATTTAAATGTTCATATTTACATTAGAAAACGTTAATGGATATAGGTTGTCACAAATTACTTTTGATTTCATACACTTAAGGCCAATTGATTGACACATTTACAGTGTTTTTCAGTTGCTAACACACACACATCTCACATAAAGCCTAATTATTTAAACTCTCACCCAAAGAGCAAAATCTGAGCTCAAATCTCCAAAACTCTACAACACATTTTCAGCTCTGCACCCAATTTGCAATTCAACTTGGCACTTTTTGCAAAACACTGCACACGGTTTTCTAAGTAAGACACAGCAAACTGACATATTCACTTGTTTGCCATTTTCAAAACACTGCCACATGAACCAATCAACAAATACACATGCCAAATGACCGTAAACACAAAACTGCTTTATTGTTGACTCATCAATCAGAATATAAGCACTAGAAAAAGGCTTCATGTAAGACATTTATAAAGACAACAATGGATATATGGACAGCAGCAAGAGGGAGAGGTAGAGGGAGGATAAGAGATAGGGAGGATAAGAGAGAGAGAGGGAGGATGAACTGAAGTCAGTTGAAGAGTTATTTGCAGCATAACGGTTGGAGCTGTATGACCGTCAGGCCTACAGGTGATGCTTCTTCTGCAGGTTGATGAGGAGCTGTGGTCAGACCAAGTGAGGTGGTAAAATGCTGCCAAAGTATTTTTCTCTCCTCTGTTTTTTCAAAAAATATGTTTATTATTTATTTGTCCTCAAAGTTTTCCTTTCACTTTACTGTATTTGACAGAGGCATCATATGTGTTTACACAACTGTAACTATGTGTTGTGCAGTAAAAGTTTCACCAATTTGTTTGGGAGAAAAACAAAAAGTATAACAACTGTATATTTGTGTTTCTGCACATATTTTTGTAGACTAGAACAATCTTTTTATGCAGAATTCTCTACATACAGATCACTATAAAAGATGAGTGAGCTTTAGATAACCACAGTGTGTAGTTGGTTGGACAAAGTGTCTTATAAGTGACGTGTGGGCCATTTGGTGCAAAAGTTTGATTTTGGTAAGTGTTTATGTAGTTTTGGGTGCAGTGCTTCATTTAGCAAGATATATGAGGTGTTTTGCACTTTGGGTGTGTGGTTTTGTGAATTGTGTTTAGTGTGTTGACAAAATGAGCCCTGTTGTCAAAACAGTTGTTTTAGCAAATGAAAAAAACTGTAATGAAACGATATAATATAGTAAGGCACATTATTGGGCTAAATGTTCTTAACACGTTTGTTGAACTATCCGTTTTTTACCACAAGATGTCGCTCAGACCACACATATGATTGTGAGAATAATTGTAAAACTCCTCCCTGCACGGGAAGCCAAAAACGTCATCGGTTATCAGTTTAGAGAGACACTAGGATTGCACGGAGAACAGGACTGCTGCTGAAAAATCGTGTTCATGAGTGCTATATAAACTGTTAACTCATGATAAGCGGGATTCCGAGCTTATTGTACAACGATGGGAAACGAGGAATACGCCTGGATTCATATTGTTGCTCTGCTGTGTCTTTGTGGCCGGTCTGCTTCGCAATTATCTTACTCCATTTCCGAGGAGGTGAACAAAGGCACGGTGTTGGGAAATATTGCAAAGGATTTAAACCTCAATGTACAGGACCTAGAAACCAGGGATCTACGTATTGTTTCGAGTTACAGTAAGACATATTTTGACGTGAATTTACGGACCGGGAACCTCTTTGTTGACGAGAGGATAGACAGAGAGGAGCTTTGTCCGAACACGGAACAATGCTCCCTGAGAATACAGGCTGTTTTAAGCAATCCCATGAATGTTCATCGTATTGAGATCAATGTTTTAGACATAAACGATAATTCACCGGAGTTCATTGAGCAAACGTTTTCGTTAAACATCTCCGAATCAATGTCACCGGGAGAGCGATATCTTCTACCTATTGCAGAGGACGCAGACACAGGCAGCAACACAGTGAAGAGCTACAAGCTGAGCCAAAATGAATATTTCTCTCTTGATGTGCAAACCGCTGGAGAAGATGGTGTGTCTGCCGAGTTAGTGCTGCAGAAAGCTATAGACAGAGAGAAAAAGCCTGTAATTAATCTTCTCCTCACCGCTGTAGATGGAGGAAAACCTACAAGATCCGGTACACTGCACATAAATGTCAACGTAATGGATGCGAATGATAACACACCGATTTTTAGTAAATCGCTTTATAAAGTAAGCGTACGTGAAAATACTGCACAGGGTACAGTGGTAATGAAGTTAAATGCAACGGATTTAGACGAGGGCATGAACAGTAAGATCCTGTATTCTTTAATAAAACGAGGAAATACTGATCCATCAAATATATTTGATTTAAATTCTGAAACAGGAGAAATCACTGTGAAGGGTAGATTAGATTACGAAGAGACTCCTGCTTATGAAGTTAGAGTTCAAGCAAAGGATCAAGGCACTTCTCCTCGTAGTGCTCATGCTAAACTGCTGATAGAAATAATTGATGTGAATGACAATGCCCCAGAAATATCTGTGACGTCACTCATGACCCCAGTAAAAGAAGATGCAGAAATGGGCACAATAGTTGCTTTGGTTACAGTAAGTGATAAAGATGGAGGAAGCAATGGTGTGACTAACTGTAAGGTAGTGGGATCTGTTCCTTTTAAGCTGAAGTCCAACTACAAAAATGACTATTCATTAGTAGTAGATGGTCCACTGGACAGAGAAAACATTTCTCTTTACAATGTCACAATTACAGCAACAGATGAGGGAAATCCACCTCTGTCCAGTATCAGAGTCATTACTGTTCATGTGTCTGATGTCAATGATAATGCACCTCGATTTATGGAGCCTGTGATTAATGTTTATGTGAAAGAAAATAGTGCAGTAGGCTCTGTTATTCATGCAATACGTGCCTTTGATCCTGATTTAGACAGAAATTCAAAACTGACTTACAAGTTGTTAGATAGTTCCCCAAAAGATATTCCTATTTCATCCGTTTTAAATATCAACTCAGAGACCGGAGATATAGTCAGCCTGAAGTCTTTTAACTATGAGGAGTTAAACACGTTTCAGTTTAAAGTCCAGGCCACAGACTCTGGTGTTCCTCCTCTCCGCAGCAACGTGACTGTGAACGTTTTAATTCTGGATGAAAATGACAATAATCCAACAGTCCTCGCGCCCTATTCTGAGCACAGCTCCGTTAACAGTGAGAGCATCCCCTATTCTGCTGAGGCGGGATACTTTGTGGCAAAGATCAGGGCTGTAGACGCAGACTCTGGATACAATGCGCTGCTTTCTTATCACCTCTCTGAGCCCAAAGGAAACAACCTCTTCCGGATCGGAACCAGCAGCGGAGAAATCAGGACTAAGAGGAGAATGAGTGACAATGACCTGAAAACTCACCCCTTGGTGGTGCTGGTTTCTGATAATGGAGAACCCTCCCTGTCAGCTACTGTCTCTATTGATGTGGTGGTGGTTGAAAGCACAGCTGACATCCAGACTCAGTTCAGACATGTGCCCATAAAGGAGGAGAGCTTCTCAGATTTGAACCTGTATCTGCTGATCGCCATTGTGTCGGTGTCAGTGATCTTTCTGCTGAGCCTCATCAGTTTAATAGCTGTCAAATGCCACAGGACAGACGGCAGTTTCAGCAGGTACAGCGCCCCAATGATCACCACCCACCCTGACGGGAGCTGGTCTTACTCTAAATCTACTCAGCAGTACGACGTGTGTTTCAGCTCAGACACAATGAAGAGTGACGTAGTGGTTTTCCCCGGACCGTTTCCGCCTGTAGATGGTGAACTGATCAGTATTAACGGAGGGGACACTTTTACCAGAACTCAGACTTTACCCAACAATGACAAGGTAGGCAATTGTGTGCTGAATGCTCATGGAACTTGAAATGCTATCATAAAAAATACTGACATTTTATACCTGCTCATGCGTCATAATATTTACAATATTTAGATAAATAAAAGCATACATATGTAGAACGCTGTAAAGCATCATGACTAAGACAACAAAATAAAACTATGATTGATTCCAAGTTATTCACGCTTGATAAAATACAACATTTAAAGAAATGTTTCACTTTACGACCCACTTTATGGCTAAAATGTGTTGAAGACCAGTTGCTTACCGACATGCTGTAACACAACTTCTAGCCCTTTTACAATGTGTGCAACTTTTTTTCTATACCTTAAGTGGTCCCTGCCTGAATACCAATCATCATCATGTCTTCAGTAAAGCTTGTGTTTGAAAGTGTGAAAATCTGACTTCTAGCCAGTATTTGATGGAGCTATCTGGTGCTGAACCACGTCTATGTGAAAGCAATGTGCAAAACCTGCTGCTTTGATGCCTGTGGAAAGGATGTGATGGTGAAAATATCGAAGCTGTTTTTAAAGAAATCTGAATTTAAAAAGCATTTGACATGCTGCTTTCTCTTTGGTTTTATGTCGCTGGTTTCCCTCTTCTGTGAGGGGATTGAATGTAATGAAAATGCGCTGTCCATGGTGCTTGTCTTGATGTTGACAAAATGCGGTGTCTGTATAATTCTGCTGAATCAAACTCCATTCTTCAATTATTTGTTTTCACTTTAAATATAGGACATTTAAAGTATATGACAAACTATAAATTCGAAGTAAATTCCCACTGGACATATTGTAATATTTTGTATTTAAGACCTCAAATAGTACGCTTCTGATTATATTCAGTGCTGTCACCTTCTTAATATAAAAACAGGTGTTTCCATAGTAATAATGATAATTTATATCATTAATAATATATTTGATTATATAGCTGTATGCCAAACTGCATTTCTTGTTATTGCAAACATAAAAATCACCACGTGATGTCGCATGAGACCCATGGACACGCATATGTTTGTGTTTCCCAAACTCCTCCTCCCTGCATGGGAAAAAATGAAATCGTCATCAGCCTTTAGTACACCCGCGGAACGTGCTGTGACGAGAAGGGCAGGGTCGTCCTCTCAACAATATTTCTTTGGACGCAAATATCTGTCCTTTATGATCGACTGGGTTCAGTTCGTCTAATGAATCAACGATGTATTTTCGACTACAACAGGAATACGTCTGGATACATATTGTTGCTTTTCTTTGTCTTTGTGGCCGGTCGGCTTCGCAATTATCCTACTCCATTTCCGAGGAGGTGAACAAAGGCACCGTGTTGGGAAATATCGCGAAGGATTTAAACCTCAATGTACAGGACCTAGAAACCAGGGATCTACGTATTGTTTCGAGTTACAGTAAGAAATATTTTGAAGTGAATTTGCGGACCGGCAACCTCGTTGTTGGCGAGAGGGTAGACAGAGAGGAGCTTTGTCCAAATGTGGTAAAATGCTCCATCAAAATACAAGCAGTTCTAAACGATCCAATGACTGCACACCGCATAGAGGTTAATATCTTAGATGCAAACGATAATTCGCCTGCTTTTTCTGAAGGAACGTATTATTTTAATATTTCCGAATCATCTTTAACCGGAGAGCGATATCTTCTCCCAATAGCAGTAGACGCAGACATAGGCAGCAACTCGGTAAAGAGCTACAAGCTGAGCCAAAATGCATATTTCTCTCTTGATGTGCAGAGCGGTGGAGAACACGGTGTGTCTGCTGAGTTAGTCCTGCAGAAAGCTTTAGACAGAGAGAAACAGTCGGTAATCAGACTGATATTGACGGCTGTGGATGGAGGTAAACCTGCAAGATCGGGGTCATTAAACATACACGTTAATGTATTAGATGTCAATGATAATATTCCAGTTTTTAGTAAATCACTTTATAAAGTACGTGTGCATGAAAATGCTGAACATGGAACAGTGGTAATTAAGTTAAATGCAACGGATTTAGACGAGGGCATGAACAGTAAGATCCTATATTCGTTCATCAATCGAGGAAATATTGATCCATCAAATATTTTCGATTTAAATTCTGAAACAGGAGAAATCACTGTTAAGGGTAGATTAGATTATGAAGAGACTCCTGCTTATGAAGTTAGAGTTCAAGCAAAGGATCAAGGCATCTCACCTCGCAGTGCTCATGCTAAACTGCTGATAGAAATAATTGATGTGAATGACAATGCCCCGGAAATATCTGTGACGTCACTCATGACCCCAGTAAAAGAAGATGCAGAAATGGGCACAATAGTTGCTTTGGTTACAGTAAGTGATAAAGATGGAGGAAACAATGGTGTGACTAACTGTAAGGTAGTGGGATCTGTTCCTTTTAAGCTGAAGTCCAACTACAAAAATGACTATTCATTAGTAGTAGATGGACCACTGGACAGAGAAAACATTTCTCTTTACAATGTCACAATTACAGCAACAGATGAGGGAAATCCACCTCTGTCCAGTATCAGAGTCATTACTGTTCATGTGTCTGATGTCAATGATAATGCACCTCGATTTATGGAGCCTGTGATTAATGTTTATGTGAGAGAAAATAGTGCAGTAGGCTCTGTTATTCATGCAATACGTGCCTTTGATCCTGATTTAGACAGAAATTCAAAGCTGACTTATAAGTTGTTAGATAGTTCCCCAAAAAATATTCCTATTTCATCCGTTTTAAACATCAACTCAGAGACCGGAGATATAGTCAGCCTGCAGTCTTTTAACTATGAGGAGTTAAACACGTTTCAGTTTAAAGTCCAGGCCACAGACTCTGGTGTTCCTCCTCTCAGCAGCAACGTGACTGTGAACGTTTTAATTCTGGATGAAAATGACAATAATCCAACAGTCCTCGCGCCCTATTCTGAACATGGCTCCGTTAACAGTGAGAGCATCCCCTATTCTGCTGAGGCGGGATACTTTGTGGCAAAGATCAGGGCTGTAGACGCAGACTCTGGATACAATGCGCTGCTTTCTTATCACCTCTCTGAGCCCAAAGGAAACAACCTCTTCCGGATTGGAACCAGTAGCGGAGAAATCAGGACTAAGAGGAGAATGAGTGACAATGACCTGAAAACTCACCCCTTGGTGGTGTTGGTTTCTGATAACGGAGAACCCTCCCTGTCAGCTACTGTCTCTATTGATGTGGTGGTGGTTGAAAGCACAGCTGACATCCAGACTCAGTTCAGACATGTGCCCACAAAGGAGGAGAGCTTCTCAGATTTGAACCTGTATCTGCTGATCGCCATTGTGTCGGTGTCGGTGATCTTCCTGCTGAGCCTCATCAGTTTAATAGCTGTCAAATGCCACAGGACAGACGGCAGTTTCAGCAGGTACAGCGCCCCAATGATCACCACCCACCCTGACGGGAGCTGGTCTTACTCTAAATCTACTCAGCAGTACGACGTGTGTTTCAGCTCAGACACAATGAAGAGTGACGTAGTGGTTTACCCCGGACCGTTTCCGCCTGTAGATGGTGAACTGATCAGTATAAACGGAGGAGACACTTTTACCAGAACTCAGACTTTACCCAACAATGACAAGGTGAGTTGTTTGCAGTCTCAATCCTTTTTCCTTGCTTTCAGAGACTTGACTTGCAAACATAACAGACATTTAGAGATGTCCCATTCAACAAAACAGTACATCATTTGCATTTTAAGTGATAGCAGGCTTGTAATTAGTTGTTAAACAGAGGAAATGTCATTCATGTAGATTTGGAGAGCGCTTTCCATGGTTCTGAAACAAACTGGTACCTCCCTCGTCCTCTTTGGCTCACTGTCCAAACCCTCTGAAGTTAACTAAGCCATCATCCATGGTTCCAATTATCAGGCTGTTAATTCACAAGTTATTTATGCTTATATATCAAGTTGTCCTTTTCATGCTGAACTGTTTTCAAAGAGTTAACTGGCCGTAGTGTTTACGTGTGTTGTTAACCTGTCGATATGGAAACTATTCTTGGTGTCATTATGTTTTTTTAAAAACATTTACTCCTATTTCCGAGAATGTTGTCACTGGCAGTAATTTGTCAACTTTAATTTGATATTTTTCTCTTTACTCAACTGGTACAAAGCAGACCTTTGGTCACCTTTTAGTCCACTTAAAAACTAAAGGTATAATATATTTCACGTGTTGTAATATGAGACATACGGGGTGCTAATTCATTCTTAAAATTCTATTCTGAATTGTAACACGTGGGGTCGCCGATGACCACAGTTTTTTTTCTGAGCTCGGTGTTTTCAGTCTCCTCCTTCCCGTGTGAAGCATCAGCAGACTGCGAGTGCTTTGTGAGAGAAACACGAGTGGCGAAGAAGAGGATAGGACTGGAGTAGATGGGAATACAATGCTGGCTAATCACGAAGCTTTTTATGGATAAATATTATCTGTATCACGGAACTATCTTTGAAAGCAACGATGGGCATCGGAAGGAATAACGGATTACTCTGTTGGCTGTTTGTCTTGTTTTTGTCGGACTGGTCTGCTGCTCAGACATCCTACACTGTTTCCGAGGAGGTGGACAAAGGGACTGTAGTGGGGAATCTCGCAAAGGATTTAAACGTCAACTTCCGAGAGCTGCAAACAAGGAATCTAAATATCGTGTCTGGGTACAGTAAGAAATATTTCGAGGCCAATTTTAAAACGGGGGATCTTATTGTTAATGAGCGAATAGACCGCGAGGAGCTTTGTCCAAACACGATGAAATGCACGCTCAATTTAGAGGCTATTCTTAGTAATCCTATGGTGCTTCATCGCATTGAGGTGGTTATTGTTGATTTAAATGACAACACACCGACATTTGTCGAGAAGTCATATTCACTTAACATATCCGAATTATCTCCAACGGGCGAACGCTTCTTGCTTCCCCTGGCTATCGATGCAGATACCGGAGGCAATTCAGTGAAGTCTTACAGGCTCAATCAAAATGAATACTTCTCCTTAGATGTGCAGAGCGGTGGAGAACATAGTGCATCTGCTGAATTAGTGCTACTGAAAGCTTTGGATCGTGAAAAACAAGCTGTTATTAAACTAACGCTGACTGCTATAGATGGAGGAAAGCCTCCTAAAACCGGAATCCTATACATACATGTAAATGTTCTCGACGTAAATGATAACACGCCGTCATTCAGTAAAACACTTTACAAGGCACGGGTTAAGGAAAATGCTCAAGCTGGGTCACTAGTTATTCAACTGAGTGCCACAGATTTAGACGAAGGGGACAACGGGAGGCTTGGTTATTATTTTGTCAAACGTGGAAACTTTAATCCTGCAGATATGTTCAACATTAACGCACAGTCTGGAGAGATCACAGTCAAAGATATTTTGGATTTCGAGGCTCAGTCAGCATATGAAATACATGTTCAAGCGAAAGATCAGGGTTTTTTGCCTCGTAGTGCAAGTGGAAAGCTGCTGGTGGAGGTAGTCGATGTAAATGACAATGCCCCGGAAATTGTGGTGACGTCACTCATGAATCCCGTTAGAGAAGATGCTGCAATAGGAAGCGTTGTCGCTTTAGTAACGGTAACAGATCAAGATGGAGGAAAAAACGGTCAGACACACTGTAGACTTATTGGTTCTGCACCTTTCAAACTGACTTCCAATTATAAAAATTATTATTCTTTAGTTGTCGATGGAGCTCTTGATAGAGAAGGGTGCTCTTTTTACAATGTAACGATCAAAGCTGCTGATGAAGGGACCCCTCCACTATCCAGCATCAGCGTTATTACTGTTCAGGTTTCTGATGTAAATGATAATGCACCTGGTTTCATTGAACCCGTGATTAATATTTATGTAAAAGAGAATAGTCCAGTTGGAGTTTGTATCTATAAGATAACTGCAGTCGATCCTGACGTAAACGAGAACGCGAGAGTAACATACTCTTTAGATGGTGATTCAAAAAGTATTCCGATAACTTCAGCTGTAAATATCAACTCGGAGACTGGAGATATAATAACCTTGCAGTCTTTTAACTATGAAGAGTTAAAAACGTTTCAGTTTAAAGTGCAGGCCACAGACTCTGGTGTTCCTCCTCTCAGCAGCAACGTGACTGTGAACGTTTTAATTCTGGATGAAAATGACAATAATCCAACAATTCTCGCGCCCTATTCTGAGCATGGCTCCGTTAACAGTGAGAGCATCCCCTATTCTGCTGAGGCGGGATACTTTGTGGCAAAGATCAGGGCTGTAGACGCAGACTCTGGATACAATGCGCTGCTTTCTTATCACCTCTCTGAGCCCAAAGGAAATAACCTCTTCCGGATTGGAACCAGCAGCGGAGAAATCAGGACTAAGAGGAGAATGAGTGACAATGACCTGAAAACTCACCCCTTGGTGGTGTTGGTTTCTGATAACGGAGAGCCCTCCCTGTCAGCTACTGTCTCTATTGATGTGGTGGTGGTTGAAAGCACAGCTGACATCCAGACCCAGTTCAGACATGTGCCCATAAAGGAGGAGAGCTTCTCTGATTTTAACCTGTATCTGCTGATCGCCATTGTGTCGGTGTCAGTGATCTTTCTGCTGAGCCTCATCAGTTTAATAGCTGTCAAATGCCACAGGACAGACAGCAGTTTCAGCAGGTACAGCGCCCCAATGATCACCACCCACCCTGACGGGAGCTGGTCTTACTCTAAATCTACTCAGCAGTACGACGTGTGTTTCAGCTCAGACACAATGAAGAGTGACGTATTGGTTTACCCCGGACCGTTTCCGCCTGTAGATGGTGAACTGATCAGTATTAACGGAGGAGACACTTTTACCAGAACTCAGACTTTACCCAACCAAGACAAGGTAGGCAATCTTGTGCTGAATGCTAGAGGAACTTCACAATGCTATCATGCAAAATACTGAAATGTTATACCTGTTTATACATCATAATATTTACAATATTTAGATAAATAAAAAGGTGAGTTGTTTGAACCCAAGACTAGATTTAGTTCTGATTATTCATTACATTTCCGAAAGACGTGTTATGAGATTACCAGATTTTCGATTATTGCAACATTTGCTGACTTTCTGTGAAAAATGATGTGAAACAAAATAGTTATTGTGGGGGATATACAGTTAAATCATCAATTTTACCTGCACGATTTCTATGTTGAATTCTCTTTACAGTTGCTGAATAATAGCATTTTAGGCAGAGAGGTGAAGTCTTTGTTGGTTGTTCTGTCATTCTGGTGACGAGCAGTGACGCTGTCTATGGTGCTGAACCCTGCATGGTGTTTTTGCGGTTACTTGTTATGCCAGGCCCTGGTAACATACAACTGCGTTTTTTTTTAAATAGATTTTATATATAGTGTTCTAATGAAAATAATTTTTTCAGGGCACCATTTAGGCTTTATTTTATTTATTTTATTTTGTTCTACTAACCTTTTATGCGCTTAACTTGTTTGTATTACCATATTTTAATCAATATGTTCCTTAGATAACTTTTTATTTGATTGTATTTTTTTTATACCTTGAGATGACGTTGTTTTTATAGTGTGCTATATAAATAAAATGCATTATTATTATTATTTATTATAGAATGTTCGTGTCTGAATATTTTAGCACCAAAATGTCAGTTGGTGTCGCTCGAGACCGCAGTATTTTTGTGGCTAATATTTTTTCACAGACTCCTCCTCTTCTTATGAAGCTTCAGTAGTCCACCAGTGCTTAGTCAGACAATACGCTCATGGTTACAGGACAACTGGGGGCTTCGTATGTTATTCTCCTAAAGCGCGTGGAGGTGTTCGGAATGTATTCTTTATTTTATTCTGTGGCAGCAATGGGACGGGAAGGACTAACAGTGACTATTTGGATACAGATAATAGCTTTGCTTTGTTCGTGTGAACGGTCTGCAGCGCAGCTGTCTTTCTCCGTTTCCGAGGAGGTCGACAAAGGAACAGTAGTGGGAAATCTCGCCAAGGAATTACAGATTAATGTTCACGATTTGGAAAAACGGGATTTACGAGTTGTGTCTGGGAATATCAAGAAATATTTCGACGTGGATTTAAAAACTGGTGCTCTTTATGTCTGCGATAGGATTGATCGTGAAGAGCTCTGTCCAAATACGGCAAAATGTTCCCTGAATATAGAAGCCATTCTGAGCACCCCAATGCATTTGCATCGCATCGAGGTACAAATCATTGATACTAATGATAATGCACCATCTTTTCGAGAAAAAGAAAAGATTTTCAATATTTCGGAATCTTCTTCAACCGGGGAGAGATATTTACTCCCAGTGGCAAATGACGCAGACACCGGTAGTAACTCGGTAAAGAGCTACAAGCTGAGTCCTAATGAGTATTTCTCACTGGACGTACAGAGCGGCGGACAGCACAGTGAGTCAGCCGAACTTGTGCTACAGAAATCTTTAGACAGAGAGAAACAGGCTGTTATATACCTTACTTTAACTGCTCTGGACGAAGGAAAACCTGCACGCTCAGGGACCTTAAAAATAGTGATGCATGTAATGGATATAAACGACAATGCTCCGATATTTAGTAAACCTCTCTATAAGGCTCAGGTGACTGAAAATGCTCCATTTCAGACATCCATACTGACTGTAACTGCAACAGATTTAGATGAGGGAATAAATGGTGAGATTATGTATTCATTTATTGAGAGGGGGAATTTCAATCCTGAAGTTTTATTCTCAATAAACCCAGACACAGGAGAAATAACAGTTAAGGGAAAAGTCGATTATGAAGAGAATACAGCATATGATATTCGCGTACAGGCGAGAGATAAAGGTACGCCTTCTAGAAGCGTGCATGGTAAAGTGTTAGTGGAAGTTACTGATGTTAATGACAATGTACCTGACATTATTATAACCTCTCTTATGAGCCCAGTTAAAGAGGATGCTGAGGTGGGTACAGTGGTGGCTTTAGTGACAGTCACTGATAAAGATGGAGGTAATAACGGTCTCACCAATGCTAAAATCATTGGGTCAGTGCCTTTTAAACTCAAGCTTAACTATAAAAATTATTATTCATTGACAGTCGATGGACTTCTTGATAGAGAGATTGTTTCTCAATATAATGTCACGATCATAGCCACTGATGAAGGCAATCCACCTCTCTTCAGCACCAGTGTTATTCCTGTTCACATTTCTGATGTGAATGACAATGCCCCATTATTCTCAGAGCCTGTGATTAATGTATATGTGACTGAGAATAGTCCAGTGGGAGCTACTATCTTTACTATAACAGCAGTTGATCATGATTTAGGAGAAAATGCGAAAGTAACATATTCATTATTAGATGGCACGACAACAACTATTTTACTAGCTTCTGTAGTAAACATCAACTCAGACTCTGGAGATATAGTCAGCCTGCAGTCTTTTAACTACGAGGAGATACAATTGTTTCAGTTTAAAGTTCAGGCCACAGACTCTGGTGTTCCTCCTCTCAGCAGCAACGTGACTGTGAATGTTTTAATTCTGGATGAAAATGACAATAATCCAACAATTCTCGCGCCCTATTCTGAGCATGGCTCCGTTAACAGTGAGAGCATCCCCTATTCTGCTGAGGCGGGATACTTTGTGGCAAAGATCAGGGCTGTAGACGCAGACTCTGGATACAATGCGCTGCTTTCGTATCACCTCTCTGAGCCCAAAGGAAACAACCTCTTCCGGATAGGAACCAGCAGCGGAGAAATCAGGACTAAGAGGAGAATGAGTGACAATGATCTGAAAACTCACCCCTTGGTGGTGTTGGTTTCTGATAATGGAGAACCCTCCCTGTCAGCTACTGTGTCTATTGATGTGGTGGTGGTTGAAAGCACAGCTGACATCCAGACTCAGTTCAGACATGTGCCCATACAGGAGGAGAGCTTCTCTGATTTCAACCTGTATCTGCTGATCGCCATTGTGTCGGTGTCAGTGATCTTTCTGCTGAGCCTCATCAGTTTAATAGCTGTCAAATGCCACAGGACAGACGGCAGTTTCAGCAGGTACAGCGCCCCAATGATCACCACCCACCCTGACGGGAGCTGGTCTTACTCTAAATCTACTCAGCAGTACGACGTGTGTTTCAGTTCAGACACAATGAAGAGTGACGTAGTGGTTTTCCCCGGACCGTTTCCGCCTGTAGATGGTGAACTGATCAGTATTAACGGAGGGGACACTTTTACCAGAACTCAGACTTTACCCAACAATGACAAGGTAAGGATCATGACACATACAAAGGGGTGGCAGATAAAATGTTTTCATTTTTTCACATAATGGGACTTTAATGTGTTCTCTCTGACATTTGTGACGTGTGATCTTATACTTATATGCCAATGTAAGATGACCCATCTTATTGCAATTGTAGCACTTGCAGTGACCATTACTTCAGTACTTATTTTTGTCATGCAACAATTTTCGCAGTTGCAGCATGGTTTTTATTTTAGTTAGCCTGGTGCCTAAACATGTCTCATAGTGATATCGCCACTCTTGCGTAAATGCTATGTGGTTATAATTGTTGCTTTCCATTTGGAGACGCAAAACATATGACTTTAATAACGCTTACAATTATATTTTCTTTTAATCTTTTCTTGGCTCCAACATCAAAATGACCACTAGATGTCCCAATTGCCTCACAGAGGAAATATACTTGTTTCCTTACCACGCTCCTCCCTTTTCGTTTAAGAGAGGTTTGTAATTCTTTGTTCGTCGTAGCAGTAAAGAACACTCACTGTATCAAGGAGCTCTGATCTGGAGAATTTCTGAGCAATGTTAACGCTGGAGTAATTTTTTTTATTAACTTGTCAATCAGGTTGTGGGCAGAATGCAACGAGGGAATATTTTGAGGAATTGGATTTATTTTTTGTTTCATGTATCTCACATATGGAGTCTCGCCGCAGCACAGATTGTGTATTCTGTTACAGAGGAATCGAGCCCTGGTACCGCTGTGGGGAATTTGGCGAAGGACTTAAATCTAAATGTACCAGAATTGGAAACTCGCGGATTTGAGATTTCAGGACCTAATAGGAGATATTTCGAAACGGATGTTAAGACTGGGATACTCTCGGTGAAAGACAGAATAGACCGAGAGGAGCTATGCTCTCGTAATGTGAAGTGTTCTCTGGAAGTGGAAGCAATTGTGAACTCTCCGCTGAATCTGTATCGCTTCGAGGTTACAATTGTGGATATTAACGACAATGCACCCTCTTTTCGGATACCAGGGATTGTTTTGAACGTGTCCGAGTCAGCTTTTCCTGGGGAAAGATTTACCCTCGCAAGAGCCTTTGATGCAGATGTCGGCAGTTATTCGGTTAAAGGCTACAAGCTTAGTCAAAATGAACACTTCACACTGGACGTACAGAACGGTGGAGAGCCGACAATGTCGGCCGAAATGGTGCTTCAGAAAGCCGTAGACCGTGAAAAACAGCCGGTTATTAAATTAACGCTGACAGCTGTAGATGGAGGAAAACCTCCTAAATCAGGAACGTTACATATCACCATAAATGTCCAAGATGCAAATGACAATATTCCGATTTTCGACAAACCACTGTACAAAGCCACGGTGCTTGAAAACACGCCATTCGGTACAACCGTAATATCTGTGCATGCTCATGATTTAGATGAAGGTCCTAACGGGGAAATAGTATATTCTTTTATTAACCACGACAGTGATAATGATGTTGACACATTTTCAATAAATTCTTTGACGGGTGAAATTACTGTAAAGGGAGAATTAGATCACGAAAAAAGTAATGCCGTTGAAATCCGGGTCCAAGCTAAAGACAAAGGATCAAACCCAAGAGCATCTCACTGTAAAGTACTAGTTGAAATCGCTGATATTAATGATAATCCACCAGAAATATCGGTAACATCCTTAGTCAACGTAGTGAGGGAAGATGCACCCCAAGACACAATGGTTGGCCTTATAACTGTGAAAGACAACGACGCAGAGAAAAATGGCGCTGTTCAGGTGAGAATAGTTGATGCAGTGCCGTTTAAAATAAAGAACACATATAAAAATCATTATTCTTTAGTCGTAGACGGAACTCTAGACAGAGAACGAGCTTCTCAATACAACGTAACAATAACAGCGACAGACGAAGGGGTTCCGCCTCTTTCCGTTACAAGAGTTATTACAGTCCACGTGTCTGATGTCAATGACAATGCACCTCGTTTTAATGAGCCTGTGATAAACATGTTTGTCAAAGAGAACAGTCCAGTAGGCGCAGTTATCTATACTATGAAAGCATATGATCCGGATGTAGACGAAAATGCAAAAATTACGTTTTCAGTAATTCATGATAAAAATAAGAACAATATAATAGGGTCTGTTATAAACGTCAACTCAGAGACTGGAGATATAGTCAGCCTACAGTCTTTTAACTATGAGGAGTTAAACACGTTTCAGTTTAAAGTCCAGGCCACAGACTCTGGTGTTCCTCCTCTCAGCAGCAACGTGACGGTGAACGTTTTAATTCTGGATGAAAATGACAATAATCCATCAATTCTTGCGCCCTATTCTGAGCATGGCTCCGTTAACAGTGAGAGCATCCCCTATTCTGCTGAGGCGGGATACTTTGTGGCAAAGATCAGGGCTGTAGACGCAGACTCTGGATACAATGCGCTGCTTTCTTATCACCTCTCTGAGCCCAAAGGAAACAACCTCTTCCGGATCGGAACCAGTAGCGGAGAAATCAGGACTAAGAGGAGAATGAGTGACAATGACCTGAAAACTCACCCCCTGGTGGTGTTGGTTTCTGATAATGGAGAACCCTCCCTGTCAGCTACTGTCTCTATTGATGTGGTGGTGGTTGAAAGCACAGCTGACATCCAGACTCAGTTCAGACATGTGCCCATAAAGGAGGAGAGCTTCTCTGATTTGAACCTGTATCTGCTGATCGCCATTGTGTCGGTGTCAGTGATCTTTCTGCTGAGCCTCATCAGTTTAATAGCTGTCAAATGCCACAGGACAGACAGCAGTTTCAGCAGGTACAGCGCCCCAATGATCACCACCCACCCTGACGGGAGCTGGTCTTACTCTAAATCTACTCAGCAGTACGACGTGTGTTTCAGCTCAGACACAATGAAGAGTGACGTAGTGGTTTACCCCGGACCGTTTCCGCCTGTAGATGGTGAACTGATCAGTATTAACGGAGGAGACACTTTTACCAGAACTCAGACTTTACCCAACAATGACAAGGTAGGCAATCTTGTGCTGAATGCTAGAGGAACTTCACAATGCTATCATGAAAAAATACTGAAATGTTATACCTGTTTATACATCATAATATTTACAATATTTAGATAAATAAAAAGGTGAGTTGATTGAACCCAAGAGTAGATTTAGTTCAGATGATTTATTCATTACATTTCCGAAAGACGTGTTATGAGATTACCAGATTTTCGATTATTGCAACATTTGCTGACTTTCTGTGAAAAATGATATGAAACAAAATAGTTATTGTGGGGGATATACAGTTAAATCATACATTTTACCTGCGAGATTTATATGTTGAATTCTCTTTACAGTTGCTGAATAATAGCATTTTAGGCAGAGAGGTGAAGTCTTTGTTGGTTGTTCTGTCATTCTGGTGACGAGCAGTGACGCTGTCTATGGTGCTGAACCCTGCATGGTGTTTTTGCGGTTAGTTGTTTAATATGCCAGGCCCAGACACTTTTACCAGAACTCAGACTTTACCTAATAAAGACAAGGTGAGTTCTAATCGTCCTCTACAAGACAATTGTCTAGTTTTGTAATTTTATTTTACACCCTTTCTTCCAGTAACACACTCTGTATGGGAGCTACAAAAGTGTTTCCTATTTGTTCCAGTTTTCTCTTTGTTCTGCTTTCTCTTCTAGCCTTTTGTATAAGCGCTATCCATGGTACTGAAATCGCAGAGGCCTGTTACTGCTCTGCTCCTTATCCCCCAGTACAGTCTTACAGAACACAGCACAAAACTAGAGTTTGCAGTGCTGAAAAATCCCGTTAAATAAAAAAGAATATGCCATACTTTCATAGTAAATCAGCTTATAATATATGGTGAAAACATAACTTGAGTGACTAACGACATCACAACTCTTCATTGCATACAGTAGGTTAAATAAGTGAACACATGCAATTAAGTGTTTTATATCACCTCAAAGCCTTACAAAAATATAATTGCATTATTATGCAAGATATTCATGCAATGCTCAAACAACAGGAGGTGGGCAAAACACGGGCAGCGAAAACGACAATACCGTTCCAATTTAGAAAACATACCCTCCATTTTTTTTTGATGTCCTCAGACTTGTTATTATTACTGGCTTGTATTAACCACAGACACTTGTCTCCAGGGGTCGAGTTATAATCTTAGTTTTATGGGGGTCTTTAAAACTAACTAACTAACTAACTAACTAACACGCGTGCAAGCGCACACACACACAGCAGCAGCAGCCCTCTACTTGCTACAAACTTAAATATGAAAAGGTTCAGCTACGCACACACATATCATCTCGGCTCGCGCAGCACGCTCACAGGCATAGATTGCGCAATAATGTATTGCGCACCTTGGACGTGAAGTGCAGGTATATTGTCATTCAAGAGAGAATACGATGCGTAGTTCTTTTGGAAAACATGTTTTTCTTTTAGCCTATTTACCTCGTTAACGTAAATAATACTCATTACATTGACACATGCATTATTTGTGATTCAAATAATGGTTGTTGGTAATGTATTAGCGACCCCCACAGATGTATGATTTCACTGCTTTCATAGGAGCTCAGACCGCTCCTTATGGGAGCTCAGCTCCCACATAACTCGAGCCCTGCTTGTCTCATTCACAGACTGAGGGCATTTTATCATGCATTTTGTTCCCGTGTGATTGTGTACAGTTAGATTGCTGCACTTGGACATTAGCCGGTCTGAATCAACAACATGTAGCCTAGTTTAAATAAGCCAGCTAACGTTTGAGAATCGGTACTCGGTCAGTTGACTTGAAGGGTGGTTGTAGCTTTATCCCTCAGAGGAAAGTTGAAGTTATCCAGTTGGCTTGGAGTCGCGCTGTAGTTCCCAGTTCCCGTCCCATTCACTGTCAATAAAGGGCACGGATGTATTAAAACACATACCATCTCCCTGAACGTCGTTTTTTTTTACTTCAGTCCGAACCGTGTAAACGACGACTTCCTAAACACATGACTTTAATATAGCCTCCATAGCACTTAAACTCAAAAGAAGCCAATTTAATAAGCAAATTAGCTACTAGCAGAGCAGGGAATGTTTTCAAAAGATACTGCATACATTTCAAGTGAACAAAAAATGTATTTTTGTGAATGGTGGTTTTGAGAAGTCCATGATATACATTAAAAGAACAACGTGTGGTGAAAGCTGAATCACAGGAGTTAACAAGTGTAACTTCTTGGCAACCGGTCAGGCCGAAATGTCAATGAGCCATTTAAAAAGCCAAGAAAACGCCATCTTCCACACTTTGTGGTGGTCTATGGAAAGCCTGCCGCTAATGGGTGGGAGCTGTACTGCAACCATTCTGGTGGAGGCTAACGTTGTCCGTCGGCCACAGTGAGGACGTGTTTCACTTAGCATCCCGTTGTATTATCTTGCTACATCAAAATAACCGCAGTTCATCAGAGTACGTCTGGATTGTGTTACTGCATAAGAGCCTCTCATCGACCTTATATCTACTGCTAAGGTCACCTGTGAATAAGCTATGCATCTTTCATGTGTGATCGAGCTCATGGTTAGGTTGGAAAAGCAGAAGTAAACAGAGCTAGTCGTCTGCTGTTTAATGACAAGTTTATTTGTGTGCTTAGTGAAGGTTTTGGTGGCATGACATTTGAAGGGACAGCATTTGACAGCAGGGTGTTTTCATGGGTGCACTTTTTGGTTTGCCCACGCATTGTGTTGTCTGGCTGCTATAGTCTAGACCAGGGGTCTGCAACAGGCGGACCGCGGTCCGGATCCGGACCAAGCCCCCAGGAAGTGCGCCGGACTCTGATGAAAATATTCGTGCTGGCCAAACGGCGGTACTACACTTCCTTTTGGTTGCCAGGCCCGGAAACACTTTTTCCCATTGACTTACATGGGGAAAGAGTGGTCTGTAACTCGTTGGATAATTTTTTTTAAACTAAATAAACTACCCAGTATGAACACTTGTATAGCCCTTATTAAAAACATTCGTTCCTCAAGTTGTAAAAATGTGCTAATAACGTTATTCTGAGAGTTATTTCCCTCTGTATTATGAACGCGCATCTAACCCACGGGACCGCGCCGCCCGGCACGTTCATGTGATGTGACGTGTTCAGCACCACATGAGTTTATCTTTACCCATGGATAAGAACGGACCCATATCGCCTTACTGCCAGCCCACGGAGCTGTAATAATGGATATATTGCACATGTTTGCTGTAATTCATCATTTGTAAAATATTATACTACATGGGCTGTATGATGTAAATCTTGTATTAAATAAAGTTAATATTACCGACGTAGATTAACGTCCCTGTAGCTTCTTATTGCACTTGCAATATACCATTAAAGGAGTTGAACGTTGCTGTTTGCTATTACTATAATACCACGCAGGGATAAACCAGAGTTTACAACCTTTGCATGTGGGCACAACACGTTTTGACCCAGATTAATTAGCTATACCATGATATCGCCCGAGGAAGTCGTCATACTTATACATATATAAATAAAGATATATGTGTCAAAGCTCTAATCAAATTAACAGTTGTATTAATTATACTTGTATATGTATATATATATATATATATATATATATATATATATATATATATAGCCTGTGTTTTATATTTATACACACAAATGAACAACCTTGTGTGTGTCAAATAACAAGTTGTATTGTAGTGTTTATTTTAGTGTTGTGTTATGCTTATCCACATTTTGATTTCAGAGCACAGGAGAATGCTGGGCACAACATAAAGCTCAAAAGTGAAGCTGGCAATGCTGAACAAAACCATCTAGTTATAATATTTATTCAGCTGAAAAAGTCAAAGCTCTACGAAAATGTAATTAAAAATACATAAGCATTTTCAGGTAGAAAATCAGCATTTTATATAGAAATTCACAAAATAAGAAATGTATACCTCTTATGGCTGGCATTGTAGAACTAGGTGGAAAAAATAGTGACAACAAATGTAAATACAATTTATATAGATCAAAAGGTAATATATATAATATTGATTGCAATTATTAGATTAAAAGATCCACCAATTATGATCAACAGGAAAGCCCTCTGAAGGCATGTTGTGGTTTGAAAAAAAGTTGAGGATGGGGTCCAGACAGTTAAATCAGGAGAGACTTCATTTTGTTTAAAGAACATTTATTGACACATGTCATATGATAAATGTTAAGTCTTTGGCGATTAGACCCCGATCCTGAAATCTTATATCTAAAGGGGGAAATGCAGCCGTGAGCATATAGGGAACCTCCCCGGGGTCTAGACACTGGTGATGATGATGAAGATCTGGATTTGATGAGGAGATGGGATGAAGAGGAGGTGTGATGAGGTCTTTGGATTAGCTCTCCTGGCTCTGGATATGATGAACGGAGGTGGGTGGAGAAGAGGTGGATGGGGAGGAGGTGGATGGGGAGGAGGCGGGCGGCAGCATGAACACCTGAAATCACAGCTGACTGCAGGAGAGAGGAGAACCATTTTAAAGTTTGGCTGCAGCTCGGTGATTGGCTGCTGGAGAATGAGGTGAATGTAATAGGTTAAAGAGAACGCCTGTGATGAGCTGATTATAAGCAGCTGCGGAGTGAATGTATACATACCCAGTCTTCCTGAAAGAACTTGCGCTGAGCTTCATTTAGTGAGTCAGACTCATGGTCAGAATGCTGGTTGGGAGGCTCAGTTCTTCCTGTTGACAGAAGATGGCACTTTTCTGAGAGGGAGCCAGCCGGCAGACACTGGACAGTGGCACACCAACAGATGAAACAGGAATCCATCTGAGAGGCTATGCGGAAAAGGATAACAAATAATGTCAGCAAGACATGAACATATATAACCACTATCATTCAATTCTGTAATTGCAGGTTTGTTAGCATGATATTTCAAACATAAATGGCCTGTCTTAGTTTAAAGCCCACTCACCACGTCAAGGTGCAGGCCACGAGTGAGGACACAACAACGATCACAAACAGTACATACACACGAGACAAAACTTACATACATATAAATAACTTACATATACAATGAACAATGATAAAGATTTAAATCACAATTGATCATAACTCAAAATACATATATTTTTATATATTACCAAGTGGTTTCATGTAGGCTACAACCCACACAAGTATCATGCTAAATTAAGCTCTGTTGCTTGGATATCACTAGATCCTGTTACATCAGCGTAATATAAAAGTACATAACGACTGTGTAAATTAGCATAATTACTAGCTAGCCGCTAGCTGCTAACTCCCGCCTCGTCGTTAATATCAAATCCATCATAACAACCCATTACCATGCTGTCATGAACGCGCGGTGCTGTTACGTGTACGCAAATTGACGTGCTTGATGTGAACGAGCATTTTGGGGGGCATGTTTAAAGTTGCGCATGCGCTATGAGCGCACATACGGGTACTTCTCAGGCATGCCGGGTAATCTGTGACGTTTCGCTCTCTCAAAAGTTGGGCCATTTTGTCATCATGCGCGATTGAGCAACTCTCATAGGAATGAATGAGGCCCCGCCTCCCACGCTGTATCCAGTTCTTATTATACATCCATGATCCGGACCCAGACGCCGACCTATACGGACCCGGACCTATAATCAATACATTAATAGGGGATTTCAATTTTGACAGGGCGATTCTATTTTAACCGCCGCCGACAGGGGGCGAAAGAGACGAGTGAGCGATACAGGGAGAGAAACACAGAAGAAGAGATGAGAGCGCGGCAGATAGAAGACGGAGAGGAGAGTGAAAAGGCGTGTTAGCGGCAGACAGGGAGAGACAAATAATTACACATGGCGCTCTCCAAGAAGAGGAAAGTGGAGAGTGAGAACAGAGCTTTTAACCCTGAGTGGACTCATTCATGTTCATCCTGCCCACTGGGAGCACAGAACCAGTGTGTCTCATTTGTTCAGAGACCGTGGCGCTCATTAAAAGTGCCAAAACGCCACTATGAGACAAAACACAGTGTTTGACCAAACATTCCCTCTCAAGTCAGAACTGAGGTCACAAAAAATAAGCAGTCTCAGAGCCCAATATGATCAGTCGACCAGGATCAAAATTAAAACTAAATATCGTTCCAGGGCAGGCTAACCAATGAGCACCTGCATGTGTATGAGAATGGCCCTGACACAATTTCAGCCCAGATTTAAACTCCTGGAAGGACAAGCTCGAGCTCAATTCTCGCACTGAATTGAAAAAAAGTGAGTGAGGGACTGCAATATACGAGGGAAAGAAAGAGAAACTTTAAAACTGTTCAATTGTTATGATGTGTAAAGACTAATATTGTTCTATAGTCGTCTGAAACTGTTAGGTCATGATGTGAAACGGTTAACAAAGAAAAAGGGAAACTCAAGCTGCTGCTACACTTTATTTTATTTATCTAGAATTAAGCACTTTTAAGATGCACATATTTTCAAAAGCTATTTTATTTATTTTCTCTATTTTATTTTTAAATGCAGCCAGAGAGGAACATTACACATATCCACAGTATTTATTTACTGTATATCAGTATAGTTCAATGTTAATTGACAATAAATATTGTTGTTTTTGAATTGTACTTTCTTTATTTGATTGGCAGTCAGTTGTTGATTACATGCAGACGTTGATAAAGCTACAGGCTACTTCAATATATATCACACTAATTCATAAAGCAAGTTAGACATTTTGATGTTCCGGACCTTTGCATGGGGAGATTTTCTCTAACTGGACCTCGTTGAATTTTAGTTGAATACCCCTGGTCTAGACTCTATACACATATTCATTCAAACTGTAGGTTAACAAGCTGCTATCTTCATTTTTGAGCTTCACCAGCAATGCACCTTTCTCAGCTTCTCAGCTAATGTTGAAGTTGGAAGGAGTTTGGCTGAAAATTGTGTAAGGTATAGGTCACCAAACTCAGTACGTTCAATGCCCTTTTTCGTTGCTGATATTTGGACTTCCATTGTAGGAAAAGCACTAGTGTTTCTGAAAACTTTCATGCTTGCTCTTTTAGTTTCAACTGTCCCTATAACCTGACAGTGACAGCATGCAGAATAACAGGAACCTGAACCTGAGACACAAATTCAGCATATCCAGCATGCATTACACCTGTCATTTTCCTATTTTGATACTATGATTTGGTCAAAATGTCTGGGAAGGAGGCCTATACGAAAAAACAAGGTGTACATATTTCCACCTAACTGGGTAGCCTACACCAATGAGCAACTATACATACTTGTCATATATGGGTTGTGTTTTATGCCATGCCTCCATAAATTATAGCCGGGAACTTCACTTCCGAGCCCCAGTGTATTGTCAAACACTGTTATGCTTTTAAGGTGTGAGGCTATATTGATAGATTAACATCCATGAGAAAGGGTCCCTTTTGCCAATCCCTCTTAATACTGACAATAGGGGATTTATGTGCCTTGCATCTGATATATCTGATACATCTGCTAAACACACACACACACACACACATATATATATTATTCTTTATTTATTAAAATAACATGTTCACATCCTAACAATCCTGTATTGGTGAATTAGATCTGGTTCTACCTATTTCTACAATTTGTTTGAATCTTGTTTGCTCAGTTCCCTCAATTATATTGCTCTCCCACATCAAGACATAGGCAACATGAAATCATTCATTTCAAGCCTATTCCTTTTTCTCTTCCTCCTCCATGCTGTCAGAGCCTCTCCCCTCCCCCTCTCCTTCATCAGCTCTCTGAGAAGGGGAGCAGCTGAGAGAACTAACAGGGAATTACCGTCCATCTCTAGACATGTGTGCCATCAGCCTAGAGCGCTGTAAACATGATCTAATATATTTTCATTAACATCCCTAAAGTGTGTACAGAGTATGAGGCAACATTTGCCAGCTCATGCCATAGAACACAGGTGTCGTGTGGATTATGTCGTGATTGAATTTGTCAGTGTTAAAATGCAGTTCTGTATGGACATTTGTATGGAATGTGATACTAATTGAATAGTAATATAGTTTATCTGTACTATACTCGACTGTGTTGGATATTCTTGGTGACGCACGCTGTGCTTTGTGTTGTTGTGAATCTACGATGCTTTGAGTCATTCAGACGATGTGACCTCATTTCAGGGAGTGGTCCAGCACAAACAAGCATGGCCTCATCTGTCAAAACACCTTTCGTTTGGTTGGTTCAGTGTGAGTAGGACTGAATCAGGGTGTATGCGCTCTCAAACAGACTCTACCCATTGCAGGGAAGGCGATACGTATGGGTTATGTGAGGGTCTAAAGTGGGTCAGCGTGTGATTTAAAAATGGCAGCGCGCTATGCACCATCTGAATGCGCCTGTGTTTTCGTTGCCTCGCTCTTTCCCTGATGCGGTCCCTGCTATATGTTCAAGCTCTCCATACTGTGATTCCAGAAACAATGCCTAGGGCTTTCTCTGCGTAAAGGGGATTCAGTTTGTGTCGGGAATGCTGCAGCTCTCTGCGAATGTGAGTGAGGGGGGAGGGGTAGGTAATTTTCCGCTACTCGCTGCAGCAGCAGCAGGGAGCTTCAGTACCGATCGAGGTATCAGCTCTGCTCGGCTCAGCTCTCCCTCCTTCTCAGCTCTGCGGCTGGGCGGGGCCGACAACACCTAGTGTCAATCATCCAAACGGGTTGGGCGGGGCAAAGGGTCAGTGTGGATAAGGAGGAGAGGATTTTATCCTTGCATCAGAACATCGTGTGTCTGTTTCGGTGTGTTACATGATATTTTCTAAAGCTGCAAGACTGTATTTGTTTTTCATACAGCAGGTATTGCCTTGGTGGGTGTTTTATAGAGCCATTATACAATACACAGTGTAAAGCAATTGGGAGAGCTTCTTTGCAGTATGCATAATAGGCTGACTTGAGGTTTAGAGTTTGAATCCAATAAAAGCTTCTAACTGCCCTCTCCCGGTGCTGCATTCAATTATTGATTCTACTGTACATTAGGCACACTGCTAATGGTTCACAGCTCTTATTGCAGTAGAGACATTCACCAAAGTCATCTGTGGTAGATAACACAGATGGGTTCGACAGATGGACAAAAAGCATTACGTTGAAATGACCTTATCTCACCAGTTTTGATACAAGGTGACAGAACAGCAGCTATGTTAACAGAAAATGTGTTTATTTATATTATTTCTGTATTTGTCTCCCTGTCTGACTGTCACACACATGTCATTATATTTAGCACTTCCTGTTGTTCTCCTTCACAAGGGTGTGTCCTTTGTGTGCGTGAGGTTAGTGCTGCTATCTGTGGTTACCATGGAGACTGCTCTGAGCCGTAATTTAATGATGAACTAGTCTGTTTCCAGGGAGCTGCCAGTGTGCACCCGCCCCCACTCAGACATCAGTCCCAGCATGTGCTGTAAGCAGGAAGGAAACAGGGTGGACATGATGGGGGGCAGGAGGAGAGAAAGGGAGAGATAGGGAGATAGACAAAGAGGAAGATGGCAACCAAAGATGTGCAGCATTCTGTGCAGAATTGCCAAGTCAGACGAGGGGTAAAGGCAGAAAGCAAGCAAGGGAGAATTGTGTGAGATTAGTGAATCGTTTCTAAAAAGGGACTGGGTTTTAGGGAAAGTCATAAATACAGCAGCGCAGACTCAAGCCTTGAGCGTGAGATAGTGAGAAAACTGGAGCTTCTGAGGATGAGATTGACAAAAAAACACATTAAATACATGCCCTGCAGCTGGGTGAGAACATCACAGGCTTACAATTGGTCACAGATGAAAGGAAGAACTTATCACCAGCACTCCCCTTCTCCCCACTTCCACCAACCCGTCCGTCCTCCCTCTGTGCTCCCTCTTAGTGGCATCGGGATGTTTTTGCAGTCATTAGATTAGCTTTGTCATGCTCAGAACCATGGGTTCCATCCTCTCCCATCCGGCAAGTATACAAAGCCAGGGCATCCTAAGAGGGAAGTATCCAAAGCCTGCCTGCATTTTCTGATAGCTTTGTTCATTGCCACAAGAAAAATCTGTTTGATTTATGCACAGGCTGAACCAGGACAACCAAGGAACTGTTTAACCCTTACAGGGCCCCAGAGGAAGGGATTTATGGTGCTTTTAGTTCTCTCATAACCTTTCTTTTTGAAAGCAAGGCACACAAGGGATCAGCACAAACAAACATACCCAGAGAATGCCTCTTCCACCCGCTTACTGTGTCCACCTGAGTAAAAGGATTGTGGTTACCATGGGACTTTTGTTTCTGAGATTTATAAATGGAAAAGTTCTTGTGCATAGAGAAAATAGGATGATAGGAAGGTATGAGAACACAGCTTTGTCATAGTGTTAAAAGCCTATTAACTAAATAATACCATTGAGTTTTGTATTTTTAGAAGTTATTTATTATGCATTTTCCATTTTAATTTGAAAGACTGAGGCTAATAAAGTGAGTGACACTTTAACAACGCAAGAGCAGATTGTGGTACCTTATCTTTGAGAGTTGTTTATTTGCCTTTTTTCAGTGAGGGACACAACATGTTCAGCTGACACACCAGAACCCCTTTTTAAGTGTTTGTGGTGTGTATCCAATATTGAAATTATAGCTTAGTATCACATTTTGATCCATGAACATGTGACTTCTAATTTAAGACTGTTGTACTAAATACACTATTGGTATGCTTCATGTTGTTCTTTTTCGTCTCACCTCTGAAAGGTAGCCTTACCTTATATCCTTCTTTATTCCTTGTGCTCACTGTATTCTAAAATAAGAGAGAAAATGACTGCCACTGCAGTGTGACGTCTGTGCCCTCTGTCTCTCTCGTTTTCTTTCTCTCTCTCTCTAAATCCCACACACTCGTACACACACGCACACTCAGGGTTGGGATTATGTGTTAGTGCTTTGGCTTAATGAAAAAGCCTGTGAGGATGGGCAGTGGGGTGATGACGTGTCCATCCCATGTACTACCGATTTAATCCAACAGAGGGACCAATTTCACTGTCTCTTCCACCTCTGCTTCCTCTTGCTGCCTGCCTCTCAGACCTGACATAAGGAATTAATTTGCAGTGCTTTTGACCTTGGCTTCTTTCTTTTTTTTAACTGAGATAAGACTCCCTATACTGCGGTTGTGAAAATGAAGATACTGTGTCATTGCCGTACATTTATTTTATTTTGGTTGGTAGAAATGATTACCAACAGACACAAAGTTAACATGAATGACCAGTTACTGTTAAAAAGTGTAAAAAACTCAAAAACTATATTTTGATTTTATTGTTTGGATTATACATCCCATAATCTCCCCCACCTCAGGAATAATTTATCTTTCAAATGTTTTAATTTGCTGTTTCTGCCATCTCTTCCTGTGTTTTGTCACTTCTTTGCATCTTTTTTATTGATCTAAATCTGAAAGCACATTTTTCTTCTACAGACATTGCTGCCCACCTACACAACAATAAACAGCCTGCATACACTTCCTCTATTTCTTTTATGCTCACCTTCTCTTTGATTATCATATAGAAAAAAGGATATGTGTGCCTTTAATATTCTACCTGTATACCAACCTAACACAATGACGACTGTCTCATTGTGCAAAGTGGCACTAAACCAAAGCTTTATGACATTTTGAATAACATGGAGATGAAAACTCTGGCCCTGAAGTTTATGATTAGTGACGTAAATAATAATATTTTCCATCTCCATCAAAATGCTTTGAAATAAGGCACATGAGGAGTTCCGTCTATGAACCAGTAGGTGTAGTCAGTGTGGGGACCTATTCCCTCGATCAGTGCATCTGTTTGCCCTTGATGGTTGTTGTATGTGATTCAAGAGTTATAAGAAGCAGCAGCAAGAGATTCTCGGACATTCATTCAGACAGAATAACTGTATCCTTAGATAGCATTTGTTTTTTTAATAGTTGTGTTTTTCACTGCCTGTGTGTGTGCGTGCATGCCAACAGGCATAAATGCCCTTTAAGTTTGCATGACTCTGTTTGTATATGTGTTGACTGAGGGAGTGATAAGGACTTCTGCTTCATGATAGCCCAGCCTTGACCCGCTCCTCTGTGGATCTTTGCTGACATCTGACTCACTAAAATGGGGGGATTCCAGATAAAAGACTCAGAGGGATGTAATATGAATGGCTTTTAGAGTGGCCGCTTACAGTATTAATGAGGTTGAGTCTTACTGAGGAGAATGTTATTAATACAGCCGTCTTGCAAAAGTGATGCAATGGTGGGGTGCTAATATTCTAGAATTCTTCTAAAATGAAGAAATGTTATTAATTATAATTATCTTTCTTCACCAAATCTATTAGGAGCCTAAGGCAAACGTTTTTTTTTTTCTCACCTACTGATTTTTGTTTTTGTCTATAATAATAATAATAATAATAATAATACATTACATTTATAAAGCCCTTTTCCTGGTGCTCAAAGCGCTTACAAGCAAGTAAAACAAAATAACAACAAAAGTAAAAAGTGCTAAGCTAGGTGGAATAAGGGCAAGAGGTTAGTTGATTAGGAGTTGAAGGCAAGAGTGAAAAGGTGAGTTTTGAGGGATTGTTTGAATGATGTGAGAGTGTTGGCGGATCTGACGTGGCTGGGGAGGGAGTTCCAGAGTGTGGGGGAGGCTGCAGCGAAGGCCCTGTCACCCCAGGTCCGGAGCTTTGTCCTGATGGGCTGCAGTAGGTTAGCTTCAGCAGACCTGAGGCGACGGGTGGGGGTGTGTCGTTGGATGAGGTCACAGAGGTAGGGGGGGGTAAGGTTGTTGAGGGCTTTGAAAGTGAAAAGTAATATTTTAAAGTCAATGCAGTGTTTGATGGGGAGCCAGTGGAGGTCATGGAGGGTAGGGGTGATGTGGTCGGAGCGTTGGGTGGAGGTGAGCAAGCGGGCAGCTGAGTTTTGGGCATATTGAAGTTTTTTTAGTATGAATGCAGGTGATCCAAAAAGTATGCTGTTGCAGTAATCCAGTCAGGATGTTATAAAGGCATGGATCAGAGTTTCAGCAGCGGTCGATGAGAGGGAGGGTCTGATGCGGGCGATGTTCTTTAAATGGAAGAAAGCGTTTTTTGTGACCTGATTGACGTGAGGGAGGAAAGTGAGGGTGGGGTCAAGGATGATGCCAAGGTCACGGATGTGAGTGGAGGGGTTGACAATGGAGCCATCGATGGTAAGAGAAACATTTTGGGTTGAGCGGGTAAGTGAGTTTGGACCAATGATTATAAGTTCCGATTTGTCAAAATCCACTAAACATCAGAAATTCTCCAATTAGGATTTTGAAATCTGTGTTTGTTGATGTGTATCAGGCATCTGCCTGCAGGTGGAATAATTGGGATAACTTTGTATACAGCACCCTTGGGTGAACAATTAAGTAATCTACAGCTGAGAGAGTAATTGAGGCTGAAACAGATGGGCACATTTGGAAGAGGAGAGAGAGTTGTAATTTATCCAGCAGCAACCCTTTGTAAAAGTAAAGGGAGGAGGAAGGAGGAGAGTCAGGTGCACAGGTCATGTGTAATTCCAGCGCTGTGTTCGTTTTTGACGAGATAAACGGTGCCTGTTTTCTTGTTTGTGTCATTGCTTAACACGGAGGTCCACATGTCCCACCGGGAAAATCTGCTAAATGTCACGGTGAGCGTGGCAGACTGCACACGTAGAATCACCAGAGACAGTTGAAAGGCTTCGGTTGATCACCCCTCCCCTGCTCAGTGGTGTGCAGTAAAAAGTCCATGACATTTCATTTTTTTGCCGTTTAAAAAAAGGCTTTGCAGAGGTAATAGCTAATATATAATGTAATTTGAATAACATAGTTCCACGTTCAAGAACCACATGCACATTTTGCAGTCTGCAAATTCAGTCCTTTATATACACACTGTATGTGGAAAGGATTTTGTATATAGTTAATCATTTATCTCCCTTCATCGGCATTTGGCTGCTTTTCCAACTCCCTATTTTGCCACCTCCTCGTCGTCGCCTTGTAGTGTGAAGAGTCAATGTGCATCTACCCATCCACTAGCAGCATCCGAGTGAGTCACAGCCTTCTCCCCGTTTCCCAGGATGCAAACGCTGTCATCGCCGTGGGCAGACCGGGCGTGGGTGAGTGGCCGAGCACCAGGAGAGGAAAAAGATTGTGTGGGCGGTGGACGCTCATCTTGGCCCAGTGGCCGAGTGAATCTTGAAGACTCAGGGTCTCACAAGGCCACTTCTTCACAGCACACAACTTGTCAAAAGAGTGGCAATGGATCACATCAGCACAGTTTTACTGGTTACATCACTGTTTTTTCTTAGACTAATTTAAAGCCTATTTATGGTGGTTCCTAGCAAACCTATTGACGTGAAACTGCGAACACTGAACTTGAGTTGATTGTTTTTTACAGTCATCGCTCCACTGTTGATATAAAATTGAATCGTGTCAAGGATCTTCAATTTCTATTTGCCATGTTAAATGCATTGGGGTGAGGTCTCATCCAATTAACTTCAATTCAATTTAAATCCGAATTTAATTTAGGTACATGGATTCTGAGTTCGGAGTAATTAGAGGAGAACCAGAGCAGGCTGATTTGGTTGTTAAGGCCGCCACCTGCTACCCCACGCATGCGCAGTTCATGCCTGCCAGAGGTGGCCGCAGCGTTGTATTTTGGCCAGATGAGAGGGTTCACTCCCAGAGCATATTGTCTGTGACCCGACTAGCCTCGTCGTCACCAGTGGAAATCTTAATAACATTACGTGCTTTGTGTTGTATGTAGAAGTGCAAATGTCAGTTATATGCTGACAGAACGTCCCAGTGTCTCAGCACTTAACTCTCGTGAAGAGACACATGGTGAGAAGGAGATTCACCCCTCTATTGAATGTTGTGGTTAAAATATGAGAGAGAGCCTCTGACCACACTCGCAACACCTTCATTCATTTAATCATATTCCCATGGCATTTGCTGTGATAAAATAACGTGTTTAATAGAGTAATGTCAACCAAAGTCATAGGAAATAATACACCCAAATTGCATGGAGCTTTTATTGTTTTTATAGTTGGTTTATTTGTTTTTGTATATGTTTCTTTTTTTTCAAAAATATATTCTGCATGTATCAGACATTTGCTTTTCCGTTTGGCTCGAGGGTTCTTGAGTAATTGTGGGCTTGCATCAGTGCGGAAATGTAATCGCCAGGCTGGTTCATAAATCAGTTTCCCAGCGTACAATGAAAAGGGCGGTGGCGCTGACAAAAAGAGGGAAAACGATTGTTGTCGAAATGTTTCCCCCGAAATCTGTGTAGATTGCACTGTCAGATACACATACAGCGTCCATATTCGTGCACATATAATACTGCGGAGTCTTTTCTTCCTTTCTGTTTTTGTTTTTATTTGTATTAGATGTTCTTCCATCATTTTATTCGGAGGTGCTGAAATGCAGTCAGCATCTCTTGAGCGAGAGGGCTCCCCCTCCCCTTTTGCCCACAGAAACCATCGCAGGGAGGGAGAGAGAAAAAGAGAGAGAGAGCTATAGGCAGTGAAAGCAGCCAGCCTTGCACTGTAGGATAGAGAAATTTAAAAACAGAACCCAGCATAGACAAAGGAAAACATGGATGCACAGGGGAAAATTCCCGTTAAACAGGCACCAGAGAGGATGCGGTGGTATTCCTGCACATAGTCGGAGTTATGCACGGATCATTTTCTCGTTTTTAATGAGGCGGATGGGCACTCACAGCAAGCTGAAAAGACGGACAGATTCCTCCAACCCGTCTGCGAATTCTGCCTGCCTGCGATGGCTGTGACGGCACGATGCTGTTACAGTGTAAATGAGAATGTGCCTTTTTCTTTATATTTTGTTATTTTCATACTGAGTAGCCTTACAAATGCACAAATTCGATACTCCATTCCGGAGGAGCTGGAAAACGGGGCATTGGTCGGTGACATTGTCCGGGATTTGGGTTTGGACCTGAGCAAACTTTCCACGCGACGCGTCAGAATCACTTCTGACAGTGGACGGAGATATTTCACCATAAATCACAAAACAGGGAAGCTGCTTGTGAGTGACCGCATTGACCGAGAGACAGTTTGTGAATTCAGTGGCACCTGTTCACGCAACCTTGAGGTGGTATTAGAGAATCCACTGGAGGTGCACAACGTGGAGGTGGACATTTTAGACGTAAACGATAACGCGCCACAATTCCCTCGAGATGAATATCAGCTCGAGGTGTCCGAGTCCGCTCTCACCGGTTCGCGCTTTCACATAGAGGGAGCTCAGGATGCAGATGATGGTTCCAACTCTGTGAAGCAGTACCGCCTCAGCCCAAACGACCACCTCACCCTGGACTCTATTAAGCCCTTTTCAAATAATAAGCACATCGAGTTTATTCTTAAAAAGCCCTTTGACCGCGAGCAGAAACTCTCTCATCAGTTAATCCTGACAGCAATGGATGGAGGCACCCCACAGAGAACTGGCACTGCCAAAATCAATGTACGTATACTTGATGCCAATGACAATGTACCTGCGTTTGACATCTCTGTGTACAAAGTAAAATTGTACGAAAACTCTCCAAAGGGTGCACTTGTGATCAAGTTAAATGCAACAGACCCTGATGAGGGCTCAAATGGGGAAGTGTTTTATTCCTTCAGCAGTTACACACCAGAAAGAGTCAGACAGATGTTTTCCATGGACACAGAAACAGGTGAAATTAGGGTGAAAAACAACATAGACTACGAAGAGACAAACTCTTATGAAATGTACATACAGGCTATGGACAAGGGGCCAGCTGCTGTGGCAGTTCACTGTAAAGTAGTCGTAGAAGTTTTGGATGTCAATGACAACATTCCTGAGATTATACTGTCTTCACTCTCCAGTCCTGTACGTGAGGATGCCCGGGCTGACACAGTTGTAGCATTGATCAGTGTGAATGATCGTGACTCTGGAAAAAATAAACAAGTTTCCCTTGATATCATGCCCAATCTGCCTTTTAGGATCAAGTCTTTCCGGAACCACTATACTATTGTTACCTCTGCTTTCCTCGACCGGGAAACCATCTCATCCTACAATGTCACTGTCAATGCTGTGGATGGAGGCACCCCAGCCCTATCATCTCAAATGACCTTTAAGGTTGCTGTTGCAGACGTGAATGACAACCCGCCTCGTTTTGAACAGACATCCTATACCGTTTATATTACAGAGAACAATGCTCCTGGTGCACCTTTGTGTGTTGTTAAAGCCACAGATGCTGATGCTGCTGAAAATGCACGCATCACCTATACTGTCCTGAATGACAACAACCATGGCATCCCTGTAGCCAGCTACATCAGCATCAAACCTGCCAAAGGTGAAGCCTATGCCCTGCGAGCCTTCGATTTTGAGAAGTTGAGAGAGTTTCACTTTCAGGTTAAAGCCCAGGACAATGGTGTGCCTCCCCTAAGCCGTGTGGCCACTGTGTATGTTTACATTATGGATCAGAATGACCATGTGCCCAGGATAGTCTACCCACCTTCCAATGGCAGCCGCTCCACAGAAACACTGATGAAAAACGCTGAAGCAGGAGTGTTGGTTACCAAGGTGACAGCGTGGGATGGTGACGCCGGGCAGAATGCTTGGCTGCTCTACGCCATTGAGCAGACAAACACAGACCTTGACCTGTTCAAGGTGCATGAGTACACCGGCGAGATACGCACCACAAGGCGGGTCATTGAGGACAACTCCACCTCCTTCATTTTGACAGTGCGAGTACATGATCATGGTTTACCGCCACTCTCCTCCACTGCCACCATCCATGTGCACGTGATGGAGCTTCCTCCCAAGTTGACCCCTGACCCTAAGCGTATCATCCGACCGAACAGCCCCCTGATGTTTTCCAACGTCACCCTCTACCTCATCATTGCTCTTTGTGCAACAACTTTTGTGTTCCTGGTCACCATCTTTGTGCTGGCCATTGTGCGTTGCCATGCGTACTGCACCCAGCCTGGCTCCTGCTCCCCATGTTGTGTATCCAAGAAAAGTGTTCCAGAGGGTGGCACCGCAGCAGGTGGTGGTGGGGGAGGAGCAAGAGCTGCACGTGGAGGTGGTGGTGGTGGTGGTGGTGCTGGTGGCGGAGGGCAACCAAACGACAATGTGGCCATGCGACGTGACCTCAAAGGGGAACCGCATTATATTGAAGTGCGGGGAAATGGGTCTTTAACTAAAACATACTGTTACAAGACATGCATGACAGCCACGTCAGGAAGCGACACATTTATGTTCTACAACACGGGACGGCCACACAGTAGCACCTGGGGCTCGGGCTACGTCACCAGCCACAGCGGACAGAGCCAGTTAATTGTACGGCGACTTAGTATGCCAGATGCAACTATTCAGGTGTGTGTCTAGTGTGATCTCTGTATTTGTTGTTTTAGATTGCCTCATAGCAGTAAATGAGACACAAGGTACAAGCTATAAAAACAAAAATTCTCAGACAGTTATGGCTCAGGCTTTGCTGGGCAGTGTTCTTGCAGTTGGATTGCAGTTTACATTTATGGCTCTGAAACTGTTAAAGCCATTTATCTGTTATACAAGCGTGTAATGTTTCACAATAATACATTTACTTGCTGCTCTTCAGGACAGATAGTTTAAAAAAAGGCAAATTGGAATGTATAAGTTATTTCCATCACTTGCAAGATGCCTGAGAAAATGATCTAATGTGAGAAAACGATACCACAATTTTTTTTAGGTATATGCTTCCATTATTACGTTTTAATGGTCGTTACATTAGGTGCCATTTATCTTCAGGTCTGCATCTAAAAACAATGTGTGGGTAGTTTCTCTGTACGGTTTATATGAGTGGGTTGGTTAATGCACTCTGATTTGCTGGTTGTGGTAAGTGTCTTTGTGTGTGTTCCACGCTTGCTAAAGACCAGGCATTTGGAGAGTCGGTGAAGATATTAAAGTACAACCGTCCTCCACAGTTCTGCAGACAGCTGTAATCTGCTTTCTGTTACATTCTCTCTTCACAACAAACCAGTAGATTTCAGCTCGTTCACCTATGACCCCACACAGCCAATGTTATTTGTCACCTCTGGGCTGTGTGCCACACTATTCAAGTCCAGTAGGTCCAGAGGGCATTCAGTGGTTATCTCTAAAGAGAGGGACAGTCTAGAAAATAGAGCAGCATTCGCCAGCTGCAAGGGCCTACAGTCCCACTGCACCAAAAATATCCTCTTCTGGTCACGTACCTCTCCGGTAGTGAGCAGCAAGCAAGCATTTTGGAATAGGGGAAGAAGACAGGAAGGAGGCACCAGAGCTTCAGTTCATGTTTTTTTTGCCATTTAAAAGGTTGCATATAGAGTTGTTTGCATAATTTAAAGAACCAAACAGTATTTTTAGAATAAAACAAATATTATTTACTTTCAACATGGTGATGTGAGCCTCTATCGGTCTGTCTATTCAGTGAAGAAAAGGACATTTGAGTAAAGAGGATGACATGTTTACGGGTATTGTTCTGTTATCACTTGATGTGTCCCTCATTAAATGCCAGTCATGTTTCTATTTAATTAACTGTCAGCGATGTGTTTCTCAGTACTGTGTGTGGATTGGCTGGCTGTGCGCAGATGAGGCGGGGGGATGAAAGGTGATTGGACAGAGTGTTGATGGCGGAGGTGTGCGCTCTGTATCCATGCTAGGAGTGTTCACACAGAGGGAGAGGGAAGAATGGAGAAAAAGGCGAGAAATTGATTGAGTGGGCAAACAAAAAGCTTTCTTTACAAATTACAGTCAGGCAAGGAAATTATGAAACTAAAATCTCATGATGTTTTAGGTTTCTTTCCATTTTTTTTACTGAATCTGGTTTCTCCCCTCAAAGAAAGAAACAATGCATTGGTAACTCATTCGAAGTATGAGTCAGATTTGTTTTTGTTTGTCTGTTTACAGTTATTGCATAAACTACTTACATTTTTGGTTTGCATGCATTTCTTCCCTTTGGAGTATATCAGACTGTGGACATGCATAGGTTCCAGATGCTTTTATCTAGTGTGTGTATATGCTAGTGTGTGTGTTTTCATTTAGCCCAATAAACACCATACGGCCAAACAGACCTCTCCCTTCAGCCACTGCTGTCCCGCTTCAGGGAAAGTGTTTAGCTAAGCCATTTAGTCCCATTTGTGGACAATCTGGTCTTATTTTAACATTGTTTTTATGTCTCAATCTCTTCTTGTTTGTTATGTGAACGTTAATATTAGACAAATAGCTTATGTTTTACTGTTTCTAATGCCGTAATAATATGCACTTCAATATCAATCTAAACTATTGATCTAACCACCGATTGCTTTTTAAGGAGTGATGGTCTGAAAGATAATCAAGTGCACCCAGTTGTAAGTGTCTTCATTGCTGCAGGGTTCTGATGTGTGAATGACTCCAGGAGGAATACCAACCTTCTCTCATTAAGACCAAATATTGGATTTCAAGGGTGATGAATGTCCACTGCAGACTCATAGAGGTCATTGCAGCTTCAGCAGCAAGCGAACATCTGTCATATTTGAAAGGAAATTGGATTGCAAATGGGTCTCGTATGAACTGCATGGCCAAGCACAGAGAATTGTAATTTCCTCAATCAGATTGTTTAAGGACTGTCAATGGTTTTGGTTGAGATTAGAGAAAATACAATCTGGGTGTGGTCAGTTTAACAGAAAAATGTTCTGCAGCAAAAGCATTGCCAATACTGAATGGACAGTCCTCTCACCACATTTCTTCTGGTTTTATGATTTAAGATCTTTTTCAGAAGCACAAACAATGAAATTGCATATTAGGAGGTCTCAAATGAATTGCATTACTGGCAGAGGTTCCAGTGTGGTGTCCCTTTTAGTCTTTCGTTATATTGTCGTGTGTCTGACGGGGTTAACATGATATCTGCCCGCCCCCTCTTTCCCCCACCTGTGACCTTCACAGGACTGAAAGGATGGAGGGCGGTGGGTGCAGGGTACACTCTTGACTGAGCTCTGCACAGTTACCATGGTGAGATGTGTCAGACTGACTCAGGCAGACTGTGTGCCTGTGACACTCTAGGTTTTGATCAGTGTTAAGAGGATGAAACAGAAAGAAAGAACGCAAAAGCACGGAAAGGGAGGGTGGTGAATATACAGAGGCAGAGAGGGCGGTACGGTGAGAAGGAAAAATACAGCAATAGACGCAGGTCTTTCAGAAATGTAGATCTAGCATCACCGATAAACATCCTGATACTTTGGTGGTTTTTTGAAGACTGATGTACACATTTTGGAATATCTTCATAAAGTCATAGAGAATGTGAAAGAGAAAGACAAAAGGAGCATTGGGTAGAATGCATCTTTGAATTGAGTCTGTCATCAGCACACCCAGCAATGTTTCTTATATATCACATGGTCAGTGGTCAACTCTCTCAACACATTTTTATATTTCAGAGGACATGGATGGGATCGGAGGAGATGAGTTACAATCTTTAATTCAACACCTTTTTCTCTCCATAGGCAGCAGCAAGCTTTCACTTCCATGACTGAGTTTGTTTGTTTATGTGTGTCTTGCCATGGCTTATTAATGAGATGGTATTGACTTCAGCGTGTACTTAAGACTCAATTTCTCTCACTCTCTCTTGCAGCCCAGAGTGCAGAGTGCCGACTGGAGATATTCAGCCTCACTGAGAGCAGGCGGTATGATGCAGAGGTAAGAATTCAATTTATTTTCTGTCACTTGCACAAAGTATCTCAACAGTCACTTTCATCATTTGTTGCTAAAGACCAACAGGCATGTACGCTATTGTTCCACATGATCATATTCAAGCCAATAACCAAATCCGGCACCACAGACTGATCGTAAGAAGCAACCATTCTTCATTCTAGCTAATTCTGCGAGTCGTCTTGGATATCCTCAAATTGTCTACGGGAATGGCCTCAATATGCCAATGGGAAATCATGTGAACTGCAACTGAAAAACAAAGAAAAAAGTATTGAAGAGTCATTCTGCTGCCAGTTCAGAGGGAGCAGCCCTGTCATCCAGAGGCCGAGACTAAAGATAATAATCACACACCAAGAAGTCATTCTCTGAACAATCTGTTTCAGTTAGTTGACATTAAATACAACTTAACATGAGACCTATTACCATATTTTTTTCCATATATTGACCATATGGAAAACATCTATAAATGTCTTGAAACCCTGACAGATCTGCATCACAGAGAGGATGATGCATGTTTAAACAATGGCCTCTTCCAGTAGAGATGTCTGAGATCATCTTGCTGGCAACTGCTGCTCAGCTGTGATTACACTTCTGAGGGGAAATTACAAGGACCTCGTATAAGTCTTTATCAAATCAGAATAAAAGCCATTAGAGCTGAAATGATTACCCAACTAATCAAGAACAATTATTGAAAATCTATTTAAAAATAGATTCATAAATAATCAAGTGTTTATAATGCAGAAAATGTTCACTATTCTCTGACATATAGAACAAACGATTAATTGATTATTCTAGAAAATAATATGCAGATCAATCTACAATGAAAACAATAGGTCAGTTGCTGCCCTAATTGCATATAATAATAATATTGTATTTCTTACAACACAAGGTTTATTTGTTAACTATATGGGCGGCTGTGGCTAAGTGGATAGAGTGCTGGACTTCGAATCAGGGGGTAGCAAGTTCGAGTCCCACTGCAGTCAGCATGTCGTTGTGTCCCTGGGCAAGACACTTCCCCCCAAATTGCTCCTGTGGGGATTGTCCACAGTACTGTTTGTTTGTTTGTAGCCTTTATTTAACCAGGTTAAAAAATCCCATTGAGATCAACGATCTCTTTTTCAAGGGAGACCTGCGGTACATTAGTTACACATAAAAACAACAGAAAACAAAAGGACATCACAACATAATTACAGGGGTATACATTAGCAACCTATTTACAGTGACAGGTATCCAATAACATTTCATCCAGCCGTGCTTTAAAATGATGCAAGGGAATCAAAATGCTCAGTTTCAATTTTTTTTGCATAGTGTTCCAAGCTAGAGGAGCAGCGCACATAAAAGCTTTAGTACCTAAAACAGTCCTAGCACTTGGCACATGTAATAAGAACACATCCTGGGATCTCAGGCAATAGCTACTTGCCACTCTCCGTGAGATCAAAGAGCATATATAAGTCGGTAGTTTACCCAGCATGGCTTTATATATGAATATGTACCAATGACTGAGCCTCCGACCAGTAAGTGAAGGCAGACCTGCCTTGGCATACAGGGTACAGTGATGAGTAAGTGCTTTACAGTTAGTAACAAATCTCAGAGCACTGTGATAGGCGGCATCTAACCTTTCCAGGCAATGGGCAGGTGCATTCATATAGATCAAATCACCATAGTCCAGCACAGGTAAAAAGGTCACAGTGACTAGCCTTTTCCTGGCTTCAAAAGAGAAACAGGACTTGTTTCTGAAAAAGAAACCTAGCTTCACCCTCAGCTTTCTAAGCAGATTAATGACCTGAAGTTTAAAAGTAAGACAATCATCAAGCCAGATACCAAGGTATTTATAACAGCTAACCACTTGGAGTACTTGTCCTTGCATAGTCACAATATCCAAAGCAGTCTCTGGAGTCTTTTTAGCTTTAGAAAATAGCATTACCTTGGTTTTCTCAACATTTAAAAGAAGCTTTAGTTCAGAGAGCTGAGTCTGAATAATGTTAAAAACAGCCTGTAATTTAACAACCGCCTCCTTAATGGAGGGACCTGCACAGTACATCACGGTATCATCCGCATAAAAATGTAAAGTAGCTCCATCCACATTTTCACCTAAACTATTGATGTAGATGGAGAATAAAAGTGGACCTAAAACAGAACCTTGAGGAACACCATTAGCAATGTTCAACCACTCAGAAGACAGCCCATCAAAGTGAACACATTGGGACCTTTCAGAGAGGTAGTTCACAAACCACCCCACTGCATGGCTGGATAAGCCAATACTGAGTAGCCTCTGCTTTAAGATGCGATGATCGACGGTGTCAAACGCTTTGGAGAGGTCAATAAATAGAGCTGCACAACTCTGCTTTTTATCTAAAATACTTGTAATGTCATTCACCACTTTCATTGTGGCAGTGATGGTGCTATGTTTCTTTCTGAAGCCTGACTGATGTTTAGACAGGATATTATTTTTACATAAAAACTCCTTTACCTGCTCACTCACTAGGCGTTCAAGCACCTTAGCCAGAACTGACAATTTCGAGATTGGCCTATAGTTATTTAAAACAGTTGCCTCCCCTCCTTTTAGTAGTGGCAGGATATACGCTGACTTCCATACTTTTGGAATTGTATTTGTGCTGAGGGAGAGGTTAAAAAGAGAAGTAAGAGGTGGAGCAATAAAATCTGCAGCTATCTTTAAAAAGAAAGGTTCTACGTTGTCCGGGCCAGCCGGTTTCTTAGGATCTAACTTGGATAATGCTTCATGAACAACATTTACAGTAAAAGGAGTAAAACTGAAAGGGTTTTCCAGACCACATTGTTCAGAGTCACAGACTGTGGTGTTCACAGAAGCAGAGTTAGTAACAGAATCAAACATAGAACCGCAGGACACAAAATGCTCATTAAAACAATTTAACATAGTAGCCCTGTCCGATATAGAGCCAGATGTTGTGGTAATGCACGGAGGTAGCTCATTTCGGATTTCACCGGTGGATATCGATTTTATGGCTTTCCAAAATGTCCTAGGATTATTCAGGTTTTCTGTCGTAACTGACAAATAGTACTTCGACTTAGCACTTTTGACCTGTGAAGTGAAGCTATTTCTTAGCTGCCTAAAAAGCAGCCATTCTACCTCTGAGCCAGATTTCCTAGCCTTTGCCCAGGCCTTGTTTCTCTCATGCAGGAGACTGGACAGTTCTGCAGAAAACCAAGGATGGTCTCGTCCCTTTACTCTAAAAGTACGCAGGGGTGCATGTCTATCTATAATTTCCATAAAACCAAGATAAAAATAAGACCATGCAGTTTCTACATCAGCACACAGAACGATCAAACCCAAACAGATCATGAACAAAACCCTGTTCCACAAAATGTTTTATGTGTCTCTTAATAATAATACGAGGTTTAACCTTTTGGACCTTAGTGTCCCTAATTGTGGCTACAACACAGTGGTCACTCACATCATTTGCAAATACTCCCACAGATGGGTATTTATAGGGAACATTAGTTAGAATGAGATCAATTAGGGAGGATTTATTAGGGGACTTAACGTTAGGGCGAGTAGGACTGTCAACAATCTGAGTAACATTCAGAGAGATACAAAGGTTTTTTAAATCCTCTGATACTGCAGTTAACCAGTCCCAGTTAAAATCTCCAAGTAGCACTATTTCCTTATAGTCTAGTTGCGATAAAAGTTTTGCTAGTGAAGACAAGGAGTCCTTGACAGCTGAGGGGGGTCTGTAACACCCCACCACCATGACTTGTTGCCCCTTTGCCACTTCTATATTTAAGGCTAAAAATTTGAATTGCTTACTGAGAGATTTGGAAACCAATGTGGTTACACTGAACTTATTCTTAACATAAATGGCAACGCCACCACCTTTATTAGGCCGGTCGGTACAATACACATTATAACCATTTAAGGATATGTCAGAGGCCAAAATAGTTTTATTTAGCCATGTTTCTGATAACACAATGACGTCAGCGTCAGTCGAGCTTGCCCAAATGCGGACAAAATCTAGTTTACCTAACAGACTGCGCACATTCAAGTGGATGAAACCCAACCCAGATGTAGCTTTAAAATCAGCAGGAGTAGCGATCTGACTACTACTACTGGGCGGACCAGGGTTAGGTTGAACATTTCCTGACAGTAATAACAACAAAAAAACCAGGCATCTTTTCCTCTTAAACGACACACATACATTGTCATCTACTTTAGAATCACCGGAAAAGTCTGCGAGAGTTTGATTAGAGTTTAAGAAGCAGTCCTGAAGTACCATCATCGCAGGCAAACAAAAAAGACAAACATATTTTGTCGAGCAGATTGTCTGCGACAAGGCAACCGGTAATTGTTTGTGTAACACATCCGACCCTTTGCAGGGGATGCCCACTGCGGGTGGCAGAACAGACCTGAATCCAGTAGACTTCTCAGAATGACTAGAGATCTTCTCATAGTCCAGAACAGTTAACAGGCACAGCAGAATCACGATATGGGCCATTTTCCCAGACCAGCACACAGTATCCGCGATGTTCCTGGGGCAAAAATCCTCCTCCTCACAGCAGCAAAGGACAGGCGAAAGCAGCACAGTACTGAATGTATGTAAGTCGCTTTGGATAAAAGCGTCTAACAAATGACATGTAATGTAATGTAATGTAACTTTAGCTACTTCAACAATTCAGATGAAAAATATAAATACAATTATTAACAATAATTGATTATAACATATACTGTATAACAGGTTAAGATAAAACTTGTGTTATCTGCTTCTCTGCAGTATATATTTAAAAAACGAAATAAACATCACTCCTCTGTTGCTGCTCATCTACATGAGTCTACCGAGGCCCCCAAGTGCATTTGTTACATTATACTGTAGCTGCCGATATATGTATGAATGTATGCACTCGGATGTCAATGTCAGATTAATAACTCTGGACCATCTGAGTGTCATTAATGTTTTACAGAATCCCTCATAATTACAGCAGGGATTAATGAGCGTTAATGTCCAGTCCAACACATGAAATCTTTCTCATCACTACCTCTGATGTGTTTTAGGTTGACTATCCCCATGTCCCATTACCAAGCCTTACTAAATGTTCATCTATAATCACAGCTTGTAGAGGAGATATCACACCCTTTAATGGCACTGACCTATTTCATTTCATTTAATAATTTAATATGTTAGAGTGCAAATGATTTCCTACTAATTTTGTTTGTTATGGGGTTGAGTCTGGGGGAGGAAGGAGAGAGAAGGGCTGCTAGTACTGTAGATAAAAAAAAATGTATTATCAGCCCAGTGTTTGCCATTAACAATTCAACAGTGTACCTTGATAATGCTGATGCTTCGCAGCATTTAAAATGGCCTCCATCACCAAATCACTGTTGTTCTCCTCAAAGAACCACTGTACACAGGCATATAGCTTCTCATATACAGTATCTAAGTGCCCTTAATATTACTAACCTACAGACTTCTACACAATTCTATTTAAATGGTAAATGATTCCCAATATTTTTCATAAAGACTAAAGGCTGCTTATTTTCAATAAATTAACCAAGTATTGATGCCTTCGAAGCACACACATTCCTTCATGAAGGTTATCAATCAAGACTATGGTAATGGTTCATGGTTCGGCTGTAACAGCATGTCTGTATAAATGGTTTATGCCCTCCTTGCTTGGATCATCACAGAAAGCAGGGGCCCTTTCTCATCGATCGTCATGGTTGAAATCTTATTGTCACAGCCAGAACATATTTCCCTTTTTAAAGATAAGGTAGAAGCAGTGAGAGAGAGAACTGTGGTTTGTATCAACATTTATTTTGCAATTGTTAAGCACTACAGAGAGTGAAGCATTTTTTAGTAGAGGGGAGGGTGCTGAAATCCCACAGAGGGAGTGTGAAAATGTAAGAGCGACCATCTGTAATCCATAATCCAGAGAATTCCAGAAAAATCTAGGGTGAATACTTTAATCCTAATCTGATCATTACATTTTCTAACCCCCACAAATAGAGTACCAAAGTTTGAATCTGTAATATTGTGTATTATGGCAAACGCATGGACACAACAAAATGTAATATGTGGGAGTTTATACGCCACAGTCCTTACTTAAAGCTTCAAAAGTCAAACTTCTGTTTTGCGGTTTAATTTAGCATGGGTTAGTATATCATATCTGAGAGAATACCAGTGTGTAATATGTGCATGTTTGTTTCTTGTGTTCCAGCTCAGTGCACATGGAAGAGTCCGCAGTAATGCAAGGAGCCCAGGGTGTCCTGGTTCAGAACTGGCCCACTGCGTCTAGCGCTGCTGGTAAGAATTCTACCTTCACCTAAACCATCACAATTCAATTAAACACTGTTTTAGGCACAGTCAAAGACAATGAAAAAACATTAAAGAAATGAAGGAGTTGATTTGGTATACCATGTGGACATCTGTACAGCACATTCCATGATCCATATTCAGACAAAACCCTCAAAGAGTATCTTAAACCAATAACTCTACATTCCTCAAGAGCTTATCAAACCACAAGAGAGTAATAAAATGAGGAATACAGATATATCATTTACGAGACCCCCCCCCCTAACCAGTCCTAACACTTCCCACTGATGCAGGGAGAGGAAATTGCACATGCTACGTAGGCGTAGATAGATATCTCTGCTCTCTGTATCAGTAAAGGAGACAATACTGACAAGAGAAGGGCGACAGAGACACAAATGTATTGGATTATCAGCAAGATGTTTACAGAGGAATAAACCACTGAGCGACAGATGACAAACATTAGAAAACACTATTCAAATACAATTATATATCCTCCACTTTATCTTTCTTGTTCTTTTGCTCTTTTGCACACAAAAGGCAGCTAATAATAGTATTCATATATTTAAATGTAATCATAAGCTTTTAATACATTTATTATGGACATATGGTCATTTGAAACATGGCATCTGTACATAACACAATTGTGTATTATATTTAATGTACAGTTGAAAGCTTTGTAAATAGATTTTAAAATGACTTGCTCTCAAGGAAACACCATTTGAAATCATTTGAGCTATCAGGCCTTTCAGTTGCAAGCTCAGCTCATGCAATTGAAAAAAGGAGTCAAATTAAATGAGTACATTTTGGCAGTGCTTTTGCTGTAAAGCAGATGCAGGCAAGTGACTCATATGAAAGTTTCAACTTCAGCTTGTTACTTGATAACCATTGCGTTTAAATGTAACATTCTACACAACTTGCCACATAGTTGGATACGGAACAAATGCATAAATATTGCAAGAGGTGACTTTCCTCATAATCACAGGGAAGTGGGCTCAAAAGGGATTAAGAGTGAAGGAGAAAAAAGAGTGGCCTGGCAGAGAGATGGGAGAGAAAGGAGAGAAAACTAGATGGAAGTATCTTCAATAAGAGGACTGGAGATACGACGGAAGTGTAATTACATTGTAATTAAGAAAATAGAGATGGCCTGTATGGTGTCTTTCATAGACAGAAGGCGGTGTGCTTGGTAGGCAGACAATCTACCTACACACTCACTACTTTCTCTTCCAGCCACACACACAAATACACACACACACACACACACACACACACACACACACACACACACACACACACACACACACACACACACACACACACACACACACACACACACACACACACCCTCCTCCACTCTGCCATTGATTTGTTGCCTTGGCTGAGGACGTACAGCCTGCAGGCACTTCAAAACATGAGAGATAGAAACAGAGAGAGGTCAGAACAGGCAGCAGTGACGTCTTCAGGGTGGGTCAGTGGTAACAGGATCAGCTGGTGAGGATTTAAGGTGGTCTAATTTAGCACTTTCAGAACAACACATTTTGCAAACACTAAGCTTGCTTCGCCTAAGGGCTAACTGTCCCTTCCTCATGTCTTTGTTATCCAGGTTAAGAATGAAAATATTAGCTGTATTAGCTTAAGGTCAGAAGCTAGGGTTGGATTAACGGTAATTCTGGGTTAAGAGCGTTGGATAATATGAAAATAATGTATTTGTAGAGCTTCCTGACTGGAGCACAAGATTGGGAAAGATGTGTGTTCACACTTTGAAGTTGGTTCTGTTCATCATCTCTCAGAAATGAGAGGAATGGAGATATTGATTCAATGTGGCCTGTCACGTCACTATGAGTCACAGTCTGTGCTATTTCTAGCCAAATCATCTTGTTTGTTGCAGGCTGTGATCCTGAGGTGGACAGCAGGAGTATATACAAGTTGGGTTTGTTGAGGGAATTGTTTGATTGATAATGCTGTTACTATAGGGTGATGGTTTGAATCACAGTAGTTTTAAAATAAAAAAGTGAGATAGAGGTGCAGCTGACAACGCCCCTGCTTCTTCCTCTCCGATTAGTGGATTTGTGTGTCTGCGCGTTGCATCTTATTTAGTGTTTTTAGTGTGTTGTGTGCTTGGCTGTGTTTCTAAGTGTGTTGTGGCTGCCTGCTTTGTGTACTGCTCCCGCTGTGACATTGGAGCGCAGCCCACGCCCAGATTAACAGACCCACATTAATGAAATCATGGTTCTGCTTGCTGTCAAACTCTCTCTCACTGTCTGTTTTTCACTCCATGTGTGTCTTTATACTCTGTCTCTCCCCACTATTTCACAAGTCTGAGTACAAACCAAAGGCATAGAGGGCTTCAGAGATAACTGCGCAGTATTGCAACCATCCCCTTGAGAGATTGGGCAGAGAGAGGCAGGGAGAAGGGGGATGGGCAGGTTGCAGAGCGAGGGATTGAGAAGAAACACACACGCCATAAAGATAGACACGGTAGAGGAGAAGGTGGAGAGGAAAGTGAAGACATGAAAAACATCAACTGGGAGGGGGTGACAATGAGTAAATCAGAGTGATTGAGTGTAGCAAAGAGAGGCTGCTGTTGCTAAGGGAGAGTGGCTAGACTAGACAAGAGAGAGAGAAAGAGGGAGAGGGAGAGAGAGCTTGCAGCATTATACTCCATCAGCACAAGCACTGTCACCATGACTCCTACCGATGTCCTACTGCCGGATGTAGTTTCCACGGCAACCATTCATGGCTTCTAATATTGGCAGGAGAAAGAGGAAGGTGGTGGTGGTGGGGGGGGGGGGGGGCGTTATATAGAGGGGGGTGCAACATATGGTGTGGGCAAACGTGCCGAATCAGGGGGGAAGGGTAAAAAAGAGTGTGGGATCAGGTGAAGGACAAGACAATGGGTGGTGCAGGCTGGAATACGTGTACAAGACCACATGTTAAAACAGAGCAGGAGAGGATGGAGTTATGCAGGTAGGGAAGTACGTGTTTGAAAAGTAAGGGGGTAAGAGGTGTAAAGGGAAAGGAGAGCAGAGGAGTCAGTAACGGAAGGCGAGTGACCTATATTCACTGGGGCGGTGGTGTACTGCAGAGGTGGATGCAGGTTTGCTGTTTTCTGTATATCACACCTACATACACACTGAAAACTATACACAGAGCAAGAAAGGAACACATATTAGAGTTAACAGTAATCCACTGCACCCGGCACTTGTCAAGGCAAAAATAGACTCAAGGTTGGAGGCAAAATGCCAAGAGAGAGAGGTGGTCAAGAGAAGCCTTCTTGCTTCATTTTGTTTCCTCAATGCACAAGCACTTGACGATAGTGTCTGCTCTGTGGCATCTATGGCCATAAAATGTTTGCATTAACATTTACTTTATCATGTTATTCTCATCAGGCAGGAAAGGAGCACGTATCTATATATTTGGTACATTATACATGTGCACATTGTGTGTGATTTGTGATGTGAGTAGTGTAAGGCTATATGTCTTACTTTAGACATGCAGTCTTGGAATTAGGCTGCATTTGATATCAAAATATTTTTGGCAAACACAATCAGAAATAGAACTGCAGAACAGTCTACAAACGGTCAGAGACTTCTCGCAATTTTTAAGTCTCTCCGCCCCATCTGTTTCCTGTTCTTGACGTCAGTTATTTTTCTCTCCTTTATTGTTACTGTTTTTGTTCCCATCCTGCATTTTCTGAGTCTTTATATATCCTGCCAGCTCTCTCCCCTCTCTTTCTCTCTGGAGATTAAATCAATTTCTACATCGGTGTTTAATTCTTTTTTGTCATCGCACATATACTGACATATAAATTATACACACAGAGACATACTGCTAACAATCCAAACTCCCACACATGCCCCTACCTTCGGTGTTATTTTTATTGTGTTAAGCCCTATCACCTGGGATTGCTTGTGTCCACCATCTGCCACATGATCCAGCTGGGAGCAGACGGCAAGGTGCTCAACCTGGCATGAAACCCAAACAGACACACACCAACACACACACACACACACACGTATAAATCGTTGTCTCTAAAATGAATTTGTAGCGGACTCTTCGAAAAACCACATACAGCCATCATTATTGTAAAACTACCCATAACAGTGTTTCTTTTTGTATTTCACTGCTAAGGAATATATGGTAATTCATGCAGGCACTTTTTTTATATATCACAACCAGGCATAGCAGTGGAAACACAGACACATGAATAAGAATTAGGTTCAGAACAGACGCAAAATCACATTTTGTTTCTATCACCAGATACACTAACTGCACAGCACACAGACAAACACAGGGGCTATTTTATAGAAGGGTGTGGTCTCAGCTGAATGTTTGCTATCATAACAATCACATATTTCTCTACCACTGCAGTGTGAAAGAAAAAACCCTCCTTCAGGATCCTTTCATCTTTTTTCCCTCCCCCCACCCTGCGGTTTGGTTTTGAGCATCATGTTCATATCTGTATACCTGCACTTTCTGGCCCCTCTTCTTCTTCCTCCTCCTCCTCAGCCAGTTATGTAACGTTTCACTGCGCTCCACTGCGTTTCTGCCCAACTGGCCGATGGTAGGGCGGGACAAGGGGATGAATAAAGTAGATGTGGCAAAATGGAGCTTGGGTGATATAAATGGCTGTGAAAAGCTTGGGCTGCAATATGGGAGCGATCGGACATTCACACGCAGAGATGTTGGAATTGAAGAGTGCAAAGATAAATATGTAGAAAATATCATTCTATAATGCTAACATATTGATTACAGTGGCTTTTGAGTCGTTCTTGCATTTTAAATACAGAGGGTTTCAGATGCTGCTAGTTACTGATGCATGGAGAGAGTAATAGAGCTGGGAGCATCACTATGAAACAACAACCCATCTAGTCTAATGTGGGTAATGATCACTGATGGACAAGCTGTTTAATACCCAATCACATTAATGTTACCATAAACATTGATAGTCATGATTAAGACTTGTCAATAACTGGGAGGGACGGGTGTTTGCTGGCTGAGTTTTCACGCAAGATTAATTGAAAGGTCAGAGGAAATGAGCGAAAGAGAGAAAGGGAGGTTGTGAAAGATGAACAGGGAGGAGAGAAGTGAAGAAGTGTTGCTCTGCAACAGCCATCGACAAATCAGAATGGAGCAATGTCTCTGTGGAGATCACAGTTGGGCGAGGTGAATCTGTTACCACCGAGAAGGAAAAGACACAGAGAAAAGGCAGGGAGCAAATACAGTGAGAAAAGACATGCAGTATAAGGAGTTAGATACAAATGTGTTGTTTATTGAGGGACTGTATAGCTGGCATTACTGAGCAAATCGCATCAAAACTAAATGTTCTGATTATTTCAAAAGTACTTTATAAACCTCCCACTGCATCAAAGAGTATTATGATGTGACCTTTTCAGTTGAACCAGACATCAGTGTGTCCCATGGTTTGACTTCAGCATCAGACATTGACCCTTTCAACAGAGATACACTGCCCTGCCATGCCCTTTTTTGATCTGTCTGCTCTTACCATGACTCATCACTCTCCGGGGTGTTGTTTTGTTTGTAAATCTAAGTTTGCATCGGGGGACTTGGGTCTCATCGAGTTCCCGCATTGAGTTAGGAAGGTCATTTTCTTCCCAAAAAGAGCGTGGATAGTTCAGAGAAATGCATTGCCAGCACTCCAGTTTTTGTATTTAGTATTATTGTGCTCTTTTTTAATGTTCCTGCCTTCCTTTTGAGATTATAGAATTAGGGTCATGTTTCTGCTTAGGGAGTGCAAAGAGGACTTATCAACTGGGGGAAGACTCGCCTTGTAAATAAATGTGACTCTAGCTGTCTCTGTGTCTACATGTGAAGGAAGCAGTGACTGGATCGGGCCTGTCCTCTCCTAATCTCCTCAATCGCATTGTCAAATTCATTTTTCTCACTGCTGCTCTTGCAGTTGATTTGTCACAGTCAGTGAAAGTATGAGAATCTTTGGGGAAAGTGATGTGAAACAATTCAAATGCATGAACCATGCAAATCTCACTGTGGTCCCTGTCTGACTTTAAAAAAAACTAATCTGAGAGAATTAAACATGATATTGAAAATGGAAACTCAGACTAGGACAGCAACTCAAAATGTGAATTATTGAGCAACCTCCCAATGAATCTATCAATAATTGGGTAATTGTGGGTAATCACAAATTCCTAAATGCCAGGGTCCAAATCCCAGAGCAGTTTAGTGCAGTGTTATTTGTTAATCAATTTATAATCTATGCTCTAATTCAGACATTATTTTGTATATGTTCAACTTCAAGCATTTTAAAGAATTGTTTCTGCGCCGTCGTCTAATTCGACCTAAGAAGCAAGGAAAGGCTTAACAGTGGTGCATGCCTCTGTGATCTGGATTGTATGCCAGCAGGAGATGTCATGTTTGCCATGGATTACTCTGTGAGCAAATCTTTCTGAGAGCTTGTAAATTAAAATGCTAAAATATTGAAAAACAAGTTGGAAGATTAAGTGTTAAATTGACTAAAAGTAAACACTAAAATGGCAGACATTTGGACACATTATATTTGACAAAGTTAAATAATTAATTTCACTATTGTACAAGTAAAGCTTTATAAATGCTAGTGACCAATGGCAAAATCAGTTTTGATCAGTCATCATACTGCAGCACAGTAACAGCCCAACACAAACATATGAACTTCATATGAGACTCTTGTTGGTCTCAGTGATGTAATGGAGAATTTAAATATATCAACCGGTCCCTATTGCTTTAACTACCGTTTGCATTCTCAATGACCCACTATATTTAAGATGACACAGTTTATTTAGTTTAAGAGAGGCAGCATAAATAAAACTGAAACCACACATAGACAAGATTTGAAGATGGTATTCTCTGCCCTGGGTACTGCATGAGGTCAGGCTTCTTCTTCGAGACACTGTTCCTTCTGGTTGGATGGAGCCCTGCTTAGTTAATCTTCCCTTTGGAAAGAACTCAGAAAAAACGTCTGAGAAATAAAATAAATATGTGAGGCAAGAGTGGCAAGTAGGTCATTGCTGTGAGGAAAGAACCAAAGCGACATTATTTTAGCTGGGAGACTTTGATTAGTTTATTTATAGACTAAACCATTTACACCTGCCACTTACTGAATACCAATATGTTGGGTTTGTGTGCACTTTTCCTTCATCTTTGGCAAGACACTGACGTTTCATTCCTCAAAAATACTTGACCACCAATCTAATTCTTTAAAATAATGACTAAGTGTCTACTGTTTCATCATAGAGTGCCATGGATGTTAGTTCGGACTAGGAGGGAGTCTTTGATTTATTGCCCACTTAGCAGTTTCTTCTTGGAGACCTCCCATTAAGTACAACCGCCTCCCGCTTTTTATAGCATGTTATGGCCGTTCCCTCAAGGAATGCCACTCATAGACCGATTCGTTTTTTACAGTGGTTGCAGGGCATCAGTGAACTCTGCAAAATGTAGTATAGTAAATACAGTAGTCCTGAAAGGTGCTTTTTTTATGGCCAGCCACTAGGAATGCCTTTAACAACCACAGGATGTGAGCTCAAAAGGTGCAGATCTCAAATGCAGAAATACAAATGTATTTATGCCAAAGAGAGATAATTATAGACCATGAAAGATATTATTTATAAAAAGGTATTTGGAGATAATGCAGTAGGAGTCATTAAGTATACTGTATATCTTGTGAATTTAACAAGAGGAGACATAGGGACCTATTTGCTTTTGTGCCACAGCAGCTCAGCAACAAAAACTTGAAATCTAGCCATCTTTAAATATACAGGAAACTGTGCTAAATGTTGGTTTATTTAAAGAAGAATACTTGTACTATAGCCATTCATAAACACATACAATGTGTATCTATACATTTTTACAAAACAGAAGTTGTGAGCTCATTAGACGTCACAATCTTTACTATAAACACCTCACATTTTGCACCTGCACTTAGAAACAGATCTATTTCCACATTCAACTGAAACTGTAAATTGGACAAATGTTTGGGAAATCTAGCTGAATGTGTTCTATAAACCTTCCGTATGATACCTCCTCTAAATATTTATTAAATCTTCCACTTCATTTTGAACGCACAAACACAACCTGTCAGATATTGGGCAAATTGTGCTGCAGAATGCATCACATGTAATGCGAAAGGCTTAGTACATGTCAATCTTCCCCAGTTTGTTTGAAGGATTCAGCTTTTCATGTATCAATGAGTCTATACAAATCATAACTATTGGTCATTTGTTATACCTAATCTGTTTCAAGCAAATAGATTTAAAAAAATAAAATAACCCATCCTCCATCTCTGTTTCTTTCAGATGCTGAAGGGGGAGAAGTTTCCCCCCCAATGGGTGCTGGCGTAGACAGCAACAGCTGGCACTTTCGCTATGGCCCCCCCGGCTGTCCTGGTGGACCCCCGCAGCACCTGAAACCTGGCGATGTTCCCCCAGAAGCCTTCATCATCCCTGGATCGCCCGCCATTATATCCATCAGACAGAACCAGGGAGGAGAGGACGACAAGAGCGATTTCATCACCTTTGGAAAGAAAGAGGAGGCCAAGAAGAAGAAGAAGAAGAAGAAGGAGAAGAAAGACAAGAAGGATAAGGGGAAGGATGATGGAGATGAGTAGAGGAGCGGAAAGAGTAACTAATAAAGAAGAAAAGGGCGCTGTTAAAACAGAGGTACCAACCAAAGTCCACTGGGTAAAGAGAAAATGTGAAAACTATTTTAGATTTTCCAATTTAATTGTATTACCTAATTTCACTGATAAGATTCTAAACAACCTGGCCTTACCAAGATTTATTTTACCATCAGTCCCTTACTGAAGGTACATTATTGTTCTTGCCTTGATAACAATAACATGATTGATTTTGCTCCACGCCCCTATGTGCCTACATACCCTGAGTCAACTCATGTCAGTCATCTCTTCCAATAAGGAATGACAACTCTTTGCCCTCGTCTTGAACTTTGTTATCCTTTAACCCACTGGGCACGTTGGCACCTCTGTCTTACCCCCTCCCCAACTGATGTGTAAACCATTCTCTCTGAGAGAAGACAAATACTTTGTACAAGAACAACAAAAAGCTCTGTGCCAGCCAAGGAAAAGAGAGAAAGCGTCAAAGGAGATTGGGACAGATGCATGCCATCTGGAGCTGGACACACACTACTTGTAAATAGCACAGGAGAGTCACTGAAACTAAGGCTTACATGACACTGCTGCAGATTCCTCTGATAGATACCAACAGTGTTTCCTGAGATCTTTATGAAACCACATGCACACATACGCATGCTCACACATTCAAACATAAATACACATACTTACCATGGCAAAGTAGACAAGGAAAGCACTTGAGAACTAGAGAGAGAAATAAAAAAGGAGAGTAAATCCACTGACATCAAATAAATGTGCTTAAAAGTAGACAAGCTTTTTGCCCTGCACTGCGGTGCGCATGTGCACATGGACTCTCTCCGGATGGAAGCAGAATCCTTTGCAACCACTCTGTATTTCCTCGCTGCATTTGAATGACACAGAGAGCTTCATCTCATACCAGAACTCCAACTGAGGAATGCAGAGAGTACCTGAAATATTGAGAAATGGAAGGATATCTCACACTCTCCTGAGGATCACGGAGGGGAGAGTCCTGCTGAGCTGGCTTGTGACTCCGCTTAAAGTCAGTGGACTCTTATGAAACATTACAGAATCTTAGGAGTCTTGAGATTTTGACAACACCTTCTCTTCTCCCCCTGCCGCAGCAAAAGCCTAATGCTTTCTGCTTTGAATGTTTGGTAGCAACCAGTCCTTACCTGATACCTTGAGTTTACAACTGCTCACTTGCTTGTACTTGCCCCAAGCTGCCACGAGCCGTCGTCACCTCCCCCAGCTGCCTTTTTTTCTCCACGGTCACCAATCCCACTGGCTGCCTCTTCATGTGATGATGAAGTTTATGAACTTATTCTGTTGTTCATTTTTTCTCTAACGAGATTACATACTCCTACATTATTTATTTTCTTCCTTTTAAGCTTTAACTGCTTTATGCGTGTCATGCCCATTATTACCCTCAGACACTGCCCCCAGCCCCCGCTCTGACCCCTGCTCAGGATTGATCCTGGGAATGGCCTGCTCTGAACAATGTGGTGTGCTGAGAACAGCATGGAGTAATGTGGATGTGGCCTGGGGAAGCCCAGTCGTGGGTATATGCCCTGAACTCTTGTCAGATGTCTCTCTAAGTACACAACGGTTCAGTGCTTTTAACTTGCGTATACAACAGTACACTGTTAATTCCCTGTGTGTTGCCACTGATGAGAGGGGAGCAGGTGGGATGAAGCATTATACTGGGATGGAGGACTGGGATAAAGTGAGGAGAAGGGTGCCGTGGGCTGGCCCTCCATCTCCGTGTACAAGAGAAGAAAGTTGTCCTCCAAATTGATTGTTTAGGATCATTGAATCACATATTAGCTTTTATCTACATTGTAAACGTAGCATAGACTCTTCATAGATTGTCTCTGCATTTGTAATTGAAAACTACTTAAAAATGGGCATCTAGGGATTCCCATCCCATGGCTATATCCCACCAATCCTCTCTCAGGAGGTTTTGAAAAAGGGGCTCACCCATGCCTCAAGACCTGCTTCTGTTGGTTCCCCTCCCCTGCCTGTAACTTGTTGCCACGTCCCCAAAGTTTTGCGGCTCAGTATGACGTCACTCCATTAAGTGGCTGCTGCATGTACTGCTCTAAGGAAACACATACTATATAGAGAAATATATATATAAATAGATAGATGGCTATGATTTTATTATTTTGTATTATCACTTTTCTGCATTACTCGCACAGGAGATATTTGTATGTACTTCTGTCTCTGCCAAACATCTATGTACTACAATCTTCACGCTCCACCGATGTTGTACGGCATCCACAAAACCTCTTTAGATATTTGTAAATGCTATAGTGTGAGACCTTTCAACGCAAGTTTGTTATTTTTATTTTACCAACTATGATTTTTGCTTTTGAAAACAAGCAATGCTAGTAAAAAAGAAAAGAAAAAAAATCACTCTTTGTGTCCAGCTTTGACATGACGATCTAACTAACACTGTAATATTGTAACTGAAATATGTATGATCCTATGATGAGCTATCACTTCCCTTTCACTCTTAAAAAAAAAATAAAAAATGACTGAAAAAAATATTCCAGTGTATAAAAAGGTATATGTAGTGTATGCTTGTGTTTAGTGAGTTCATGCTGTCATTCTTTCCCAATGTTTGGTGGTGAACTATGGTGGCAATGTGCTGTCCTAAATGGACTGGCCATGATCTGTTGTAAAACCTTTTTTTTGTTTGTACACCTGCTCATCAACTGTGACAGTGAAGTAGTGAATTTCATTTCATTCATTTATTTTCAGACTTTTTTTATTTTTACCTAAATGGATACAGTGGTAATGTGTTTTGTTAATAAATCACTAATAAAGTTTTCTTTCTTAAAAATAAATGTGAATTCATTGTCTTGGGGGTATTAATGTGTGTGTGTGTCTTTACTTTTTTCTTTCTCCATCTGTGATTTGAACAAAGGTATAAATCATTTGGTGATGGAGAGGAAATTCAGAATATGGTTGAATTTAGATAATAACCTAGTTTTTTCAATTCAATTCTATCTCACATGCTCACATTATACATTTCTTCTTTGCACTATCAAGCATTCAGAGACGGACACAGGCAAAATGACCTGTCCAGCACTGAAGCCTCATTTCTCCTTGTTAAAAGCCATGGTCACAGATGGTCCAAACAGTCCCTTGTGAAAAGAAGCTTCCAGACGCAAAACAATTTCATAGAGTGGCTGATTCGATTTATAATATCCCATTGGGTGAGTTTTTAGAGAAGAAAACACTCTCAATAGAGTGACATCATGCTGACCTGGATAAAATGCAACATTGATAATCAATAATTGTATCCAGTCATCTTCTCAGGCAGTCAGCTCAAGTATTTCCTAAAAGGTCATTTAAAGTGATACAGGAACAGTTTTCCCATTCTTACATGTTGTTTGCCTGGAAATAAACATAGATTTAGATGAATTCATGGCCGTGTTAAATAGATAAGTTCCTGCATTTGTTTGTCTTAATACTGATGCTTGGAATATAAACAAATCAACAAATATATGAAAAATCTTGTGAAAATGCTTTTTTATATAATTCCCTCCAGGAGACGACACAACTGTTTCTATGGTTACAGCTATTTGGGGAATAGTCTCTATGGCAACAGCCTTATATTCTTAGCAAGGATGCAAGTTGAAGCAGTGGGGTGCACTGGATGGGGTCAAGGTTATATGCCACAGATACAGCAGATGACTGGCTGCTGATCTGATGATGCAGTACCAACAGTGTCTCTGACTCCTCGCTCGCATTTGACTGTTGAGCAACACATCCCTGAAAGAAAAATACTTTAACAAAAAACACTTGCACCCACACATTTTAAATGCCTAGTTACACATTCCCATGAGCATTAACAAAACATGCTCTGGTCTCTCTCATTTTACCCCCGTTTCAGTAAACAAACAAATGAATAAACAAGCAAACTGGCAATGTGCAGGGAAGAAGCCTGCAGTGTTTGGTCTGCAGAGCAGCAAATCTCTGGCTAATGAATATGGATATATTTTATGGCAGAGTGAACAGAGCCATGCAAGCAGAGCAGTGGGCCAATCTGCTCGCTCTCTACATAAGATGGTTGGTCCAGAGAGACAAATGTAAACCAGTTTGAACATAACATATACAAACACCCCTCTCTATTGTGCAGTGCCTGCGTCTACCTTCATGTATGTGTTATGTATTAAACAACCCTAAACCAACTATGAGAGCAAGTGCAAAGCAAACGGTCTACTAGTGTGAAAGGCTCTTAAAAACAAATAAAGCATTAGGGTGCACTGAAGCTGAAGTGTGAATGTGTTTGTCTTAGTGAGTGTGTTGGCTGGTGATGTTGCCAGCTGCAGTGACTCAGCAAAACCCTCATCCTGCTGAGGAAAGCAAATTGAGTAACTTGGAAGCAACCACGATGAAGATGGAGAGATTAATGTGCATAATAATCGTTTGACTGCGGCAATAACAGTACCACAAGTGTGTGTGTGAGAATAGAGTGTAAAAGAGTTATTGAAACAGTAGGATAATAATTTAGTACATTTTTTTCAACCTGTCAGGGAATATTGACTTAATTGGCTTGCTTTTATCCTAAATATAAATTAATAGATAGTACGCAAGTGCTATTTCTTCCTTGATAGTTGGTGTTTTATGGAATTTGAAGTAAATGACTATGTGTATTTATTAGAAATATATTTTATTAATTATGCTGCAGCCTCTTTAGATATACCATTTTGAACAATTTCAGTTAAATCCTGAATTGGATCCAATGTGTGCGGCCAATATATGGTGTAAAATTAATCTTTGCTCTTGAGATGTACAACAGAGTTAATACAAGATAAGCTTTGTTTCTGGTTTTCTAATATCAGTGTCTCCTGCTCAGGAATGCTAAATGTGATGGTACAGTAGTAGGTTAAGGGCAACTTACATGAGAATCACGTCATAAACAAATGTCCAGTGCTGCATTAAAAGAATACATGTTTACTTTGAGTGACAGATAGTATAACATATTATCTCAGACTTCAGACACATGCTCCAGACTGACTTGTCGCCAATTGTCTCTCTCTTACACTGTTGAACAGCAGATTAAATATGTAACTTCAACCAGCAGTGTGTCTCTGTTTCTATTGTGTTAAATGCTATAGTGTGCTGAGTGGTTGGGTAACAGATTCAAGTTCATTTCAGGAAAAAAAGATTCAAGACTCAAGAGTGGATATGTGCACATTAATATAATATGTAAACAAAGTAAATATACCTTTTATCTATCATTACAAATATGCACCTTGCACCCCCAGAACCTTGATGCTTTGCATATATAATTGTCTTTTTCTTTTAAATACTATGTTATTTATTTTTGTATGCTAAAATGTATTAATACACGATTTTCGACGTAATGAGCTTTAAGTCAGGGCAAGGCAACAGGAAGAAACGGCATTAAAAGCATTTCATCTGCAGCTTTTGATAGCCTATACGCACACCTTGATTGCTTACATGCTGAGCGCTCACTGTAAAAAAAATGTTTGTAAAAAAACGGAAATGTTCTGGCAGCTGGGGTGATCAGCATCAGGGCGTCGAAAACATGCGGGAAACTGCCACTGACGATGGTCTGGTCCTCTGCTGTCATGTACTGTCCAGTTGTCAGGGGAGAACTCCCTTAAGGTACACAACAAAGGAAAAAGTCACAAAAAAATTATAAATCCCAAAAGTATTTGGTGCAGATTGTTTATATATTTTTTTACTGGTGATCACATGGCCAATTCTATTTTAGGAATGATCAGCTCCTGCAGCTTTCTTGTCTTTCTTAAGTGTTTCCTAATGTTAACAGTGTAGAAAATGTCACATCATAAAGGGATAGTTTGGGTGTTTAAAGTGGGGTTGTATAAGCCAAAGGTACTTATCCATAGTCAGTGTACTACCTGGGGTGGTGGGAAGGGAGAACTGGGCCTCGGCATCGGCAGGAGTTGTAGTCGCCTATGAGTATTAGAATTTAGATGAACAAAGGCATAGAAAAACCCTGAAATATGTACTGACACAAAGCTACAACCCTCGATTTTGTTAGTAAATACATAGGTATATACAATATACAACAATACGCATAGTGCAATTAGCAGTACCAGTAATAAAATAACTGAATAAATAACTAAGCTGAATAAAGTGACATGTGAAAAGTAAAATTATAGTGAAATGAAATGACAGTGTGTTCCTTACCACTGCTATCCGGTTACTCTGTCCTAGTGTCTTCTTGTGGGTCTGATTCAAGATTCAAGAAACGTTATTTATCCCGAGGGAAATGAAGGTGCAACAGTTGAATACAGGAGAAGAAATGTAGCCTACACTAAATATAAACTAAATGTATTAACACATTTACAACACATTTACAGTAAATACGTAGGTATATACAATATACAACAATTGACATAGTGCAATTAGCAGTACCAGTAATAAAATAACTGAATAAATAACTAAGCTGAATAGTGAATAAAGTGACATGTGAAAAGTAAAATTACAGTGAAATGAAATGACAGTGCGTTCCTCACCACTGCTATTTGTTTCCTCTGTCCTAGTGTCCTAGTGTATTTTGGGTGGATGGTAACCACAGATCAGTTTAGGACCTTTCTGTAGCCTAATTACTGTTGTTTACTGATGGAGCTGCACACCCATGTAATTGGCTGGGGGTTAGACACACACATTGGACCTACAGTAAAGGCTCTTTGCTGACGCCCATAAACGTCCTGAACACAGCAAAATAAAAGGAGAAGAGAAAATACAGGCAGAGGGCAGGGTCTCTGTAGATACAGACACCATCACACACTTGTAGTGGATCATATATATATATATATATATATATATATATCTATACATTGTTTTTTAGGAAATTCCTACATATTACCTTTATCGGTTGACCTTGGCCTCAGGGTAGATCAATAATTGAATGTTCTTCTGTTGGTCAAGTTTCGTTGTTTATTTTATTTATAGTTATTAAACTGTTCAAATCTGCAGTGCAGTGATTTATTTCCGTTTGCCTGGTATTGACTACCAGCTGGTAGATAATGTGTTTCAAACTTTATTTTTGACCATTTCACAACTGTTCAGTGTTTTTACTATATTTGTAGTATATTCTTAAAATAAAAAAGCTTTCTTTCTCTGATATGCTGCATAGTGTTTGTTCTACTGTGCTTTATAGCCTGACATTGACTTCAGTTATCCAGTGTTCGTGATCAGTTGTGCAAAACATTTAGCTTTATTCCCATGTCTGTTACATATAATTAGTGGATGAATGTATGTGTTCTGTTGATAGGTTATAGACTTTCTACTGTTCTCAACTGTTTTTCACTTTAATTGGATAGTCCTAACACATGCCTACAAACGCTTAGTGGAGAATGCCTACTAAAAGTATACTGATAGTCAAGATTAGTTGACGATCAACAGATAGTCAACTAAACTCTGAAGTTGCTTATCTGTTGATCATCAACTAATGGTTAATGTAATAGTCAACTAAACTCTAAAGTTGCTTATCTGTTGATCATCAACTAATCATCAACCCCTACCTCACTGACCTGATCCACCACTACACCCCTTCCCGCAGCCTTCGTTCATCAGAATCAAACCTCCTCTCTATCCCCACACGAACCAAGCTCTGAACCTGAGGGGACAGGGCCTTCTCCATCGCTGCCCCCACCCTCTGGAACTCCCTTCCACAACACATCAGAGACTGCACCCCCCCACTTTCAAAACACTGACCAAAACACACCTCTTCAGATTGGCTTTTAATTTGTAAATTATGTTGTGTTGCTGTTTTAATATGTTTTATTCTATTTTATCTCGTTTTATCACCACTGTAAAGCGTCTTTGAGCACCTGAAAAAGCGCTTTGAAATTAAATGTATTATTATTATTATTATTAATGCTTAATGTAATAGTCAACTAAACTCTAAAGTTGCTTATCTGTTGATCGTCAACTAATGGTTAATGTAATTGTTGACTTTCAACTGACAGATTGATTTTGAGTAGTTGATTGTCAATTACCTATGGTTTTTAGGTTTTTACCCATGATCCTCAGCCACTGTCAGCCGGAAGTGGCGCGTTCGATTACTGTTTTGGGCTGTCTGCCGTGGATGGGCTGCATTCCACTCCAAACAGCCGGTCGGCTGTAACCAGAATCCAAACGCCAGATGTTTTATGGATTCTCATTTAATTTCCAAGAATATCTCAGTACTGGGTTATTTCCAATTTCAAAATAAACACATAACAAATAGAAATAAGAAGTAAGTATATTATAGTATATTCAAGAATGAAAACATATGTGCATTGCATTGGACACATGTAGCCTATATATATACTTTTGTACAGTATGCATATATATATATGCGTGCATATATGCATATATGTGTGTGTCTGTATATATTTATAAACTGTATATTATTCCTGATTGCTTTATTTTTGAGAAACCTATTCTGCACCTATGGGTTTTAAGAGAGTCCAATACCCCATGAGACTGTTCAGTCTCATAAAACATGCTCAATTTACTTTTTGAAAACACAAGCTCACAATAAAGTCAGATGGGAGATCTACATAAGCAAAGTGTGATAGACAAAGATGCATTGCTATATTAAACAAACAGAAAAGAAAACGTTGTTGTTCCACGAGGCAGTTGTAGCCATAGCAAATGGATTAACAAGTGAATTTAGGTACTTAACCTTCAACTATGCTGCCTGAAATCCCTGTGACATCACAGTATTGTTGTAACCAACTAGCTGTGTGGGACATTATCACAATACATATTTAAGTTATTTGACTTGGATTGTAAAGGTCTTTCACTGTAGTTACTAGCCTTGTCAACATGCTTTGGTGAAGGCCTATTCTTTCAATATGATGGATTTGAATAGTTGGATATTATTAAACGTCTAAAAGGACAACATAGGTTGTTTGTTTTACTGTAATTGCAATGCTAATACCAATTTAGCATAGTGGTAGCACTAACTGCTAACAAGGTTTTGATATTCAGAGTCTGGCTGTTAGTGCTTGCTAGCATGTTCAATGTTATGGGCTAAATTGTACATGCTAGTGTGATAAGGCCTAGGGGAAGATGCTAATGTCATTTAACTTCTAGATCCTTTCATTTTTCACTTACAATGAAACTCAATATGTTTTTTGCATACTGTGCGCCAATCACTCTGTGTTTTAAATATTGAGTTAAAGTCACACATTCTATGGCTGTTACTTGTGGGTTATAGCATCATTTTATATCTGTATTGTGCTCTGGTAGGAATTCGCACCCAACATGTTAATAACAGTCAACTTGTTTTGTTGTTGTATTTAACTCTATGGTTTTACACAGTTTTTATAACCTGAAATTCACATATTTAACAATTCAATCCTCAAAGTAATACAAGTCAAAATGTGTTAAAATGTAGTTTTTTTTTACTATAATAGGATAGTCAATACCTGTGTTTTTTCAGTTTATCAATGTAAAGTAGTGGTTAAATTAAGCAAAATTACAAAATATTTCTTTCTTTACTCATATATTTTCTTGCAATTATTAACAGTATTTTTTATGTATTTGACAGTGATATATAGCCATAACAAAAGTATTTTTTAGTAAAATTACAGAAAATACAGCTAATTTTGCCAACAGAAAATTGTTGGCAAAATTAGTGATTTGCCAACAAAATCATACACTCAAAATCATTTATTTTTACGGTTAGTTTTGTTAAATTCGCATTTAAAAACTGCTAAAAAAAACAGATAAATAATGTATTCCATTTCTACAGGTTTTTTTTTGTTAAAATACATCACACATTTCAATAAACCGTTTATTCTTGTAATTTTTATTTGATTTCCTGTAATTATGAAATACAATAGAAAACAGTTAATTTTGGGGGGGGGAAAACTTTTTTTTTACAGTGCTGGTAATTAATAATCTCTTCCTGCAAAAGCAAAACTATTCACACACATGCTGCGGTCACAATAGAGGTCATATTATTCTGAGCCAGTGGCTGAGCTTTGTGTAACACAACGTGTGCAGGATGTATCCTTTGGTGATAGCTTGAGAAGCGCCATGAACTTCGGTTAGTGAAATCATGATGGTGGTGTCAAAGATTTTCCGAAACTGTTAACGCTGAGGTTCATCATCAAATCTTCAATATGAAGGCAGCACACTGCCTTTCCCATTCATCCCTGTATGCTACACCTGTTTGTACTAAGCAAAAGGCGCCATCTCCTGGTTAAATGATCACAGCACATATGGCATTATGTCTTCATTTACAGTTCTATTCAATTGCTAAAACACATGTTTTGACAACAGGGCTCATTTTTGTCAAAATTCACAAAACCACACTCCCAAAGTGCAAAACACCTCATATATCTTGCTAAATGAAGCACTGCACCCAAATAAACACTTACCAAAACCAAACATTTGCACCAAATGGCACAAACTTCACTTATAGTACAAGACACTTTGTCCAACCAACTACACACTGTGGTGCTCAATCTAGGGTGCATTCACACCTAATAGTCCGCTTCTCTGGTGCGCACCAGACGACAGTTTGTTGTTTCATTTTTCAGAAGGTTCGGTTTGCGTTCACACAGGCAAAATTCAAACGGACTATAAACTTTAAACATAAGTCATGTGCTTGGAAATGCTGTTCAACAATTGGTCAGACATTAAGGGGGTAAAAACGCAAATCCCGGCTATTTCTACCGGAGCCTCCGCCATGGAGCATCGACAGGTTATTTTCATGCTGTTGTTAATCTGGAGAGCATATCAACAGCAACGGCGCATATGATTATATAATCAGACAACGTGCGATACAAAACATTATAACACACATATAATGAGAGACGTTCTGCAGTAAGGAGGGGTTTCACCGACGGCAGGTGGCTCTGACTTTTATGTATAGTTTGTAGTTTGATAGTTGTTTTTACTTTACACGACACTGTTCAACACATCATTCTGCTTCACTCTTTCACTAAAGAAATGAAGACACCCGCGTTCTTGTGACACGTAAATACTACGCTTCCTATGTTTTGGTGCGGACTGCGTTCACACCAGCAATGAACCGCTCCAGAGTTCGCAAGCAAGCGTTCCGATACCACCTATTTTAGCGGACCATGAGTCCGGTTGTTTAGTTCACTTAAGAGGTCTCGGACTGTGTTCACACCGACCCAAATGAACCGCACCAAGTGGCTAAACGCACCAGGGTTCGATTCAACCGGACTATAAACGGCTGGTGTGAACGCACCTAAAGCACACTCATCTTTTATGGTGATCTGTATGTAGAATTCTGCATAAAAAGATTGTTTGTTTTGTTTTTCTCCAAAACAAATTGGTGGAACACTCCTGCACAACATATAGTTACAGTTGGGTAAACACATATGATGCCTCTGTCAAATACAGTAAAGTGAAAGGAAAACTTTGAGGAAAAATAAATACAAAAAATATTTTTAGAAAAAACAGAGGAGGGAAAAATACTTTTAGTCACTCAGCATTTTACCACCTCACTGGGTCCGGCCACAGCTTCTCATCAACCTGCAGAAGAAGCATCACCTGTAGGCCTGACGGTCATACAGATGCATTGCTGCAAATACTGTAACTCACTTGCGTCTTTTCCTTGCCTCTTAGTCCCTCCCACCAGGGAAGCATGGAGAGACGCAAGGAAACCACGAGAAGGGAGAAGAAGCAGGGAAATGAGTTTTAAGAGCAATGGTACGTCCTTTCCTCGGAGCGTCAAGTGAAGCGACGTCCTTTTGTGATGACGCCGCACAGCTGATCGTCTGTCTGATCAAATCTGTCTCCGTTTTTTCACAAACACCCCCGCCTCTGTTAGTAGCCTACACATTTACTGACATAAACATTTGTATCATCTGTTGTAGACCCAAATAAATAAAATAAAATAAGAACTCATTTTCAAAAACAGATAAAAGCCATTCTTAAAATGAATGAACAAACAATAGTTTAAGAAAAAATATTGAGAGAAGAGAAAGCATAACAGAAATATTGTGGTTTAAATAAATGTGAACATTGAATTTGAGTTTGTTGCTACTGGAACTGTGAACAGTTCACCTGACCAATGCAGTAGTTTAGTCTGAATTGCTTCAAAACAGCGGTAGTTGATGTCATCAGGCATTATTACCTGAACCTCATGAGAGTTAAAAATGTGCGTTTGATTTTAGGTTTTGTATTTACAGTTCATATTTTTATTTAGGAAAATTGTTGGAAGTAACTACATTTCTGACTTTGGTGTAATGTGAGACATGGCATTGCAATTCCTTTTTCAATTTTGCACAATTCAAAGGATTAGTTTGGGGTCTGTGTGAAGGCCATGGTGGAGCTGCTGGCCAGCTTATTGTGATGCTAGTATCAAGCTGAAAGACAAAATGCTGTTTGTTTGCAGCTTGGAGTAATGCTAGCAAGCAATATAAAAGGTATACAGTCATTATTGAGGCCATTGTTTCTATTACTTGGTAATGCAATGGTAACTTGGTAACTCGTTTTTTTAACAAATACCTACAGGATAACCGAAACAAAATGTCTGCTGGGCCGTGTTGTTGATCAAGACCAGATAGATTAAGGGGCAAGTTAGCTTTTTTTTGCATACAGGACATACACTTAACCAACCAACAAACCAATTGTCTCACGGTGCTCATTGCATCTTAGAGAGGAACTCCAAGAGGAAGTACTACTCTCTGAATATGTGAAAGAAATGTCCTTAATGCCTTTTCAGGCTCCTGGGAAGATGGCAGTGTTTGGTGCTGAATACTACAAGTCTGTAAAATGTTGACTTATTTAAACATATATATTTGAGGATTAAGCCAGAAGAAAGGGTTGTCAATGTGTGTCACTTTCAATGTTTGTTTGTTTGTTTGTTATATCCTAGCTGCCCCAATGGTCAGTGTGGCTTTTACTGTTTGGCTACAAATCACATTTCCCATTTTGGGCAACGATGGGTTGGAGATGGTTGTGCTAAATATGGATATTGTCTTTATTATATGACTGCTTGGAAAAGTGACTTGGTAAAAAAATAGTAACTCAGAAGAATAAGTCTTGTAATTTGTTTAACAAGCCCTCCCATGTGATCTTCCTTTTGACTCTCTCCATGGTACTGAAACAACTTATTTTCTCCTTTAGACATCATTTCCAATGTTTCATTATAATTATGATAATGATTATAATGAAAGATATATATAATGATAATAATGATTATTACACTAATCATTATTATGCATAATAAGTAATGATTTAATTAGAATCCATAAAGTTCAAGAATGAATACCTGCAACAATATTTTGTACACGTTATGTACTGATATTATTGTAGTGATTGAAAAATGGTTCATGTGTTAATTGAATGAGTTTTTTATGTTTAACCATCGTGTTCAACATTGACATTTTTCATGCTTCTATTTATTTACTTGTTTGTATTTCTAGGTTTTTGTCTATAAGTAAATACACAGTGCAATCAAATAATAAAACTGTGCTATTTAATAAGGATCTTTTTTATTATTTGAACTTTGAGCATTGTACATTACGTTGTGAGGTTTATGTTTTACATATGGCACACAGTTCGTATTGAAGTTAGGGAAGATGAGTTGGGTTTAGACCATAGACTGTATATATAAAGGTTTAGACATGGGGAACAATACTCGCAGATGCAAAGAGTAAAAAGCGCCTGATGGTGCCGCTGTAGGCCAGCACACAAGGAGCAGAGACATCTCCACCCACTTTAACTGCATTACAATCTGATGAGATTTCTCAGAACAATTCCTTCATTTCCCGATTAGTTTGCATCGCGTTTGCATTTGTAAAATGTTGGTTGCTGACTCTGTTTTGGAATTTTAATTTGTTGTTCCATGCTGTAATTTGTACTAACTGGGACGTGTTGTGCTGTGCTGCTGGTTGGTACCGTGCCGACCGTGCCCGCGCAAAATTGCGCACCACCTATAAGCGGAGATTTCAAACGTGTCCCCACCCCCCCTCTCCGCTTCTCCTGTTGTGGCTGCAGCCTGGCGCGGCGAAACCAATTGTTTGGTGTACAAATGATGCCTCTGTCAAATACAGTAAAATGAAAGGAAAACTTTGAGGAAAAATAAATACAAAAAACATTTTTAGAAAAAACAGGAGAGAAAAAATACACAGTGTTATAGGTAAGTTGCAGTATCATGAATGTAGGCCTTTTTGTTAGGGTTTAATAGGATGCGTTTATTTAATGTCATGATATTATATCAGTCAGTCACAGAAGGATTGTTTCTGCTAAACGAGCACGTTCGTTTTTGATATGTTAGGTACATTTTCTTGAAGATAGTTATGCACTTTTCCCAAGTCAAATTTAAAATGCAGGACTCTCCGATGGAATGCAGTGTTTTTACATCTTGGTATTTGAAACACGTTATATAAGAAAACAGAACGAAGTATAAACCCCATCACTCTCCATGGTGCTGGACATTTCATCTCTGATAATACTGCAAATTAATCTTTTTGAGCTAGACGTGTATATTGTCTTGACATCAATAGATGGAAGATAGCGAAAGTGCCATATTAAATCAGAGATGTATTTTTCTATCATTCTATCATCAGCATTATATCCAATGAAAAGTAGTTTGTTTTCAACTGATGTCACACCACATGCCATATGAATGTGAGTGAATTACCTTCACGTGATTTTAGACTTTTGGAATACTATTTAATAACCTAACATTGTGAAGATATAAAGAGACTCGTGGTGTCGCTGTCGGCTTACAGAACATGGACGCACACCACCCCACCCACAACTACTGAACGCAAGTCGGTTGTATTTTTCCAAGACGATCGGTTAACACCTGGAATATATTTGTATGGTCCGCAGGTCCAGAGTTGGATTATAAAGGTTTTTTTTGGGAGTACTTTGAATTATAATCTGGATAATACGCTGGACATTAACACGACGACAACTGGTTTTGTGTCAGGATGGGAGACAAAGGATTTTCTGCGCTGCAGCCGATCTTCTGCTTTGCTTCCATTATTGTATCGCTGCACCTCGTTAACGGAGACCTGAGTTATTCAATTCCAGAAGAGATGAAACGGGAGTCTGTTGTTGGAAATATAGCCAAAGATCTCGGTCTTGATCTGAGGACATTATCTTCCCGAAAGGCCCGTGTTGATTCTGAGGGGACTCGTAAATCGTACTGTGATATGAATCTGAGTACTGGAGATTTGGTCACATCGGAGAGAATGGACCGAGAAAGCCTTTGTGGCAAGAAACCCTCGTGTGTTGTGAAAGTAGATCTGGTATTAGAAAATCCTCTGGAGCTTCATCGTGTTAGTCTTCATATTCAAGATGTAAACGACAACTCGCCGCAGTTCAATGAGAATTTGATTGAAATGGAAATAAGTGAATCAGCTGACAAGGGTTACCGTTTCTCCATTGACGAAGCCCATGATGCAGATATAGGTCAAAATGCTGTTCAAAGATACAGCTTGCAAAAAAATAATATATTTATTATCGCTGTTGACAGTAACAAGGTTGAACTCGTGATAGAGAATAAACTTGATCGAGAAAAGCAAAGTGAAATGAGTTTGCTCCTCACAGCTTTAGATGGAGGCTCTCCTCAGAGATCAGGTACTGTAGTCATACACGTCACTGTGCTGGATGCTAATGATAACGCCCCAGTGTTTAGCCAGGCCGTCTATAAAGCCAGTCTGCCTGAAAACTCTCCTCCAGAAACCATAGTGATTAAAGTTAGTGCTACTGACGCAGATGAAGGAGTGAATGGAGATGTGACATATAATTTTGTCCACATATCGGATGAAAATGTAAATGTTTTTTTTATTGATCCCAAAACGGGAGAAATGAAAGTTAGTGGTGTGGTTGACTTTGAAGAAATCAGTTCTTTCGAAATTAGCGTGAAAGCAAAAGATGGTTTAGGACTAACCTCTTACGCCAAAATTATAATTGACGTTACGGATATGAATGATAATGCTCCTGTAATATACCTGAAATCCCTAACTAACCCCATACCTGAGAACGTGTCACCAGGTTCAGAGGTGGGCATCATTAACGTGCAGGATAGAGACTCTGAGAATAACAGACAGGTCCGCTGCTCCATTCAGCAACACGTCCCTTTTAAGTTGGTTCCTTCTATTAAAAACTATTATTCTCTGGTGACCACAGGACAACTGGACCGTGAACTGGTGTCTGATTACAACATTACAATCACTGCCACTGACGAGGGCTCTCCGCCTCTGACCTCCTCTAAAACGGTTCAGTTATCTGTAGCAGACATCAACGACAACCCACCTGTGTTTGAGGAGCAATCCTACAGCGCATATGTGACTGAAAACAACAAACCTGGCTCCACTTTATGTTCCGTTACTGCTCGAGACCCCGACTGGAGACAAAACGGTACCGTGATTTATTCTCTGTTACCCGGTGAAGTGAACGGTGCCCCGGTGTCCTCCTATCTGTCTGTTAACGGAGACACGGGGGTGATCCACGCTGTAAGGTTGTTTGATTATGAACAGTTCAGGAGTTTTAAAATCCACGTGATGGCCAGAGACAATGGTTCTCCTCCGCTCAGCAGCAACGTGACCGTGAGTGTGTTCATATCGGATGTGAATGACCACTCTCCTCAGATACTCTACCCCGCCCCGGAGGGCAACTCCTTCATGACCGAGCTGGTCCCCAAAGCTGCACACGGAGGCTCTCTGGTGTCCAAAGTGATCGCGGTGGACGCGGACTCCGGACAGAACGCCTGGCTGTCCTATCATATAGTCAAATCCACTGATCCGGGACTTTTCACTATTGGTCTCCACAGCGGAGAGATCAGGACACAGAGGGACATTTCTGAGTCTGACAGCATGAAACAGAACCTTATTGTGGCAGTGAAAGATAACGGACAGCCCTCTCTCTCTGCCACCTGCTCCATGTATTTACTTATCTCTGATAACTTGGCTGAGGTGCCAGAACTGAAGGATATTTCATATGATGAGAAGAACTCCAAACTGACCTCTTACCTGATCATCGCGCTGGTATCCGTGTCCACCTTTTTCCTCACCTTCATCATCATCATCCTGGGAGTGAGGTTTTGTCGCAGCAGAAAGCCCAGACTGTTGTTTGATGGAGCAGTTGCCATCCCCAGCGCTTATCTCCCTCCTAATTACGCAGATGTTGACGGAACAGGAACTTTACGCAGCGCTTACAATTATGACGCCTACCTGACAACAGGTTCTAGAACCAGTGACTTTAAGTTCGTGTCATCTTACAATGACAACACACTGCCTGCTGACCAGACTCTGAGGAAAAGCCCTTCAGATTTTGCTGAAGTGTTTGGAGACTGTGATTCTTCTCCTGAGGTAGGAGCATTCTGGTGTATTTGTAATAGTTGATGGTTTGTTGCTAACTTGTGGAGCAGTGAACATTCATGTTGAGCAATATTTTGTTCTTATTGAAATTGATTTTTTGATTCTGCATGTTTAGTTTGAAAATTGAATATTTTCAAAAGTATTAATCATATCATCAGCATATTATATACCTTTTATGTGACATTTTCCTTTTCTTGTCAAAATTAAATGTTCGTGGATTTAGTTCGGGGTTGTTGTATTACGAAAGTGCACATTCACTCTGTTATGAGCTATTAAATGTTTTCGCAAAGCCCTTTCATCCGTATAAATGCAATTTTTTATACATTAAAAATATAATATAATTTTCTTTAACTTTGATTTTCATCAAGATTGGCCCTTTATGTCCACACATGACATTTCATAGAAATGTACAGTGATGCAAAAGCGTTTTTTACGAAGATATTTTCATCCAAATGAAATAATTAGGCAGTCTGCTCATTGTCCACCGTACCTCATTTGTCAACCACCTACATTATTACTGGTTATCACTTTAACTCCCCTTGAATTTTAGAAAAACTACAATTTCTACGCCTAATTCAGCACAAATGTGGGGGTAACGTTCTAAGAACAAGTTAGTATTTTATTTTGTGAAACTCTCTTACTGACATTGCAGCATCATGAGAACAATGTCCTTTGTCGTTAGACAAAGATTCCCATACAGCGCTCTGTTTGGTGACATCAGTCCTTACTGGTCTAGAAGTATCTGTCCATGGTGCTGAAACACGCCTCCTTCACAATCACAACTGTCTTTTTTCTTAGTTACACTTTACATTTGATTTGGCTAAATGGATGATACTCATATAAGATCTGAATTAATGTATTGTTTAAAAATAATATGATTTTATTCATAGTGATAGCTATCCCTTAGAATGATATTGTTTCCAAACTCTAAATTATTATCGAACTTTTGACTTCATAAGCAAATCTTGTATTTATTTTCTCAACAGTAATTGTGTCAAATGTTTATTAATGCATTTTGTTATAGTTTATATTGTTGTTATTTCTCTGACCTTAGTTACTTAAAACATTTAAGTACAGTTACTTTCATATTACAATTTTGGTGCATGTCTCAATGACACGCGCAAAGTGTCCATTTGTATGTCCTCGGCTTTGTAGGATGCGTTTCTGTAATGGCCATTATGATAATATATCAGTCAGTCACAATGGTATCTTTTCTGATGATTGAGGTGGTTAGTTTGTCATATTTTTAAATTAATTTGGCTGAAGATAGTTCTGTATGTTTATCTAAGTGAATCTTAAAATGCAGGAGTTTCTTTTGTGATGCATTATTTTTAGATTGAGGTATTTGTACTTTTACCTCAGACAACTATTACAAATATATGTGTAACCACTGTCCATGGAACTGAATCTACATGTTCATTCAATGGTAGTTTATTTGTTCAACACATGCCATATTGACGTGAGGTGAATTACCTTTGTGATTTTATACTAGGGTAAGAATATTTATAACATGACACTGTGAAGACCAAAAGCGACTCATGGTGTCACTGTTGGCTTGCAGAAATTGAACACACACCACCCCACCCACTACTACTGAATGCATGTATTTTCTTTCTAGGGAGTCGGTTAAAATATCGAACCTATTTTAGTGGACAGAGACGCACACTTTGCAGTGTTGGATTATTGACTCTTTTTAGACTTATTTTTTTATTTCCCTCTGTAAAATCGACGTAAAGTAACAAGTCGAAGACTGGTTTTGTGTCAGGATGGGAGACAAAGGATTTTCAGCGCTGCGGCCGATCTTCTACTTTGCTTCCTTTATTGTAGCGCTGCACCTCGTTAACGGAGACCTGAGTTATTCTATTCCAGAAGAGATTAAACGCGAATCTGTTATTGGAAATATAGCTAAAGATCTCGGTCTTGATCTGAGGACCTTATCTTCCCGAAAGGCCCGTGTTGATTCTGAGGGGACTCGTAAGCGGTACTGTGATATTAATCTGAGTTCTGGAGATTTGGTCACATCGGAGAGAATGGACCGAGAAAGCCGTTGTGGCAAGAAACCCTCGTGTGTTGTGAAAGCAGATCTAGTGTTAGAAAATCCTCTGGAGCTTCATCGTGTTAGTATCCATATTCAAGATGTTAATGACAACTCGCCAACATTCAAAGATAATTTGATTGAAATGGAGATAGGCGAGTCAGCTGCTAAGGGTTACCGGTTTTCTATCGAGGAGGCCCATGACGCAGATATAGGTCAAAATGCTGTTCAGAGATACAGTTTACAAAAAAACGACAACTTTATTCTCGCTGTTGACAGTAACAGGGTGGAACTCGTACTGGAGAATACACTTGATCGTGAAAAGCAAAATGAAATGAATTTGCTCCTCACAGCTTTAGATGGAGGCTCTCCTCAGAGATCAGGTACTGTAGTCATACACGTCACTGTGCTGGATGCTAATGATAACGCTCCAGTGTTTAGCCAGGCCATCTATAAAGCCAGTCTGCCTGAAAACTCTCCTCCTGATACCATAGTGATTAATGTTAGTGCTACAGACGCAGATGAAGGAGTGAATGGAGATGTGACGTATGACTTTGGCCACGGATCTGATGACTATGTAAATGTATTTTCAATTGATCCTAAAACTGGAGAAATTAGAGTTACTGGCATAATTGACTATGAAGAAATAAGTTTGTTTGAAATTAGCGTGAAAGCTAAAGATGGTTTAGGACTAACCTCTTACGCCAAAGTTATAATAGATGTTACTGATATGAATGATAATGCCCCTGTAATATACCTGAAATCTCTGACTAACCCCATACCTGAGAACGTGTCACCTGGTGCAGAGGTGGGCATCATTAACGTGCAGGATAGAGACTCTGAGAATAACAGACAGGTCCGCTGCTCCATTCAGCAAAACGTCCCTTTTAAGTTGGTTCCTTCTATTAAAAACTATTATTCTCTGGTGACCACAGGACAACTGGACCGTGAACTAGTGTCTGATTACAACATTACAATCACTGCCACTGACGAGGGCTCTCCCCCTCTGTCCTCCTCTAAAACTGTTCAGTTATCTGTAGCAGACATCAACGACAACCCACCTGTGTTTGAGGAGCAGTCCGACAGCGCATATGTGACTGAAAACAACAAACCTGGCTCCACTTTATGTTCCGTTACTGCTCGAGACCCCGACTGGAGACAAAACGGTACCGTGATTTATTCTCTGTTACCCGGTGAGGTGAACGGTGCCCCGGTGTCCTCCTATCTGTCTGTTAACGGAGACAATGGGGTGATCCACGCTCTCAGGTCGTTTGATTATGAACAGTTCAGGAGTTTTAAAGTCCACGTGATGGCCAGAGACAACGGTTCTCCTCCGCTCAGCAGCAACGTGACCGTCAGTGTGTTCATATCGGATGTGAATGACAACTCTCCTCAGATACTATACCCCGCCCCGGAGGGCAACTCCTTCATGACCGAGCTGGTCCCCAAAGCTGCACACGGAGGCTCTCTGGTGTCCAAAGTGATCGCGGTGGACGCAGACTCCGGACAGAACGCCTGGCTGTCCTATCATATAGTCAAATCCACTGATCCGGGACTTTTCACTATTGGTCTACACAGCGGAGAGATCAGGACACAGCGGGACATTTCTGAGTCTGACAGCATGAAACAGAACCTTATTGTGTCAGTAAAAGATAACGGACAGCCCTCTCTCTCTGCCACCTGCTCCATGTATTTACTTATCTCTGATAACTTGGCTGAGGTGCCAGAACTGAAGGATATGTCTTATGATGAGAAGAACTCCAAACTGACCTCTTACCTGATCATCGCGCTAGTGTCTGTGTCCACCTTTTTCCTCACCTTCATCATCATCATCCTGGGTGTGAGGTTTTGTCGCAGGAGAAAGCCCAGACTGTTGTTTGATGGAGCAGTCGCCATCCCCAGCGCTTATCTCCCTCCTAATTACGCAGATGTTAACGGAACAGGAACTTTACGCAGCGCTTACAATTATGACGCCTACCTGACAACAGGTTCTAGAACCAGTGACTTTAAGTTCGTGTCATCTTACAATGACAACACACTGCCTGCTGACCAGACTCTGAGGAAAAGCCCTTCAGACTTTGCTGAAGTGTTTGGAGATTGTGATTCTTCTCTTGAGGTAAGAGCATCACACATGTAATTCTTTATTTTAAATATATATTAAAACATCTCCACTTTCTTTAGCAGTTTTGATTTTATAAACTTAAATGGCAGAAAGATAAAAGTTAGAGGCGGATGATATGATTTTGCCCATCCTAGTTTTTTTCACTAAGAGTTATTATCATTTATTTCCCAAATGATTTCCAATCGTTCTCTGAAACATTACCATCTCTTTTCATAGTTTAGAATGATATATTTTGTAAAGACTGTCTTAGTGCTCATTGTACAGAAGTCGACCAGGTGCCTTTGGTTATTTCTATTGCTGAAAAACTAGTTTTTCTCAGCCACCATGTTTACAGGAATCACACACCAAATAACTTTGAGTTATTCAGTCAAAGTCAAATTCAAAATCAACTTTATTGTCATTACAGTATACTGTGTGTGAGATACAGACTGGGAGATTGAAATGCTGTTTCGAATAAAAGTAAACATATCAGAAAATACATAATCCAACTTGGACGCATACAAATTCCCACATTAAGAGGCATCAATAAACTAAATATATATATATATATATATAAAGGCACAACAGTCAATACAAAAATAACGGTCATTTATAAACGGATGAGGATTAATATATTACAGTTGAAATATGTACACTAAATGATGGTCCACAGCAGCGTATTGAAAGTCTTATTTATTTGTTCTTTGCTTTTTCTTTCTAATTTACAGTATGCTCGGTCTCAATTGTTGTTGTATTTTGTTAGATTTATTAGGCTCATTTATTCGAAGGGAAATAGCCCTTGTTAATCACATTATGGCTTTTGTTTTAAGGCGTCTCTGTTGTCGTTTGTTACACCTCATCATTTTCAGATAGCCTTCCTGAGTAACCTCCTACAATATTTTCTGTGTTCACAGTATTGGCATTTGGCATTGTCATATTTACGGTCCCAGATACCCTACCTATTTCCTATGCTAATGTGTTACCTGTTTTTAAATGTTTTTTTTAATAAAAAAAAAATCCGACGAGTTGCCAACTTGACACAAGATTTCATTAGGCTTTAAGCGTATCATACACGCTAAACCTTTTATATATTTTGTTTTAAGACCGGTCTATAAGCGCCCAGACAAACACGAGTCTATTTTTGCAAACATAAAAAAAACATCATTTATTAACAGTTCCTTGGTGGAACTATTTAATTTTCTTTATGCGTCATTGACGTTTTATTATCTTGACATGTCACAAAGCATTTTAATATATACTTTTCAGGGTCAATGAATTTGATCTCTACAAATGCCGTTGTTGTTGTTGTATGGCTTTGTAATGACTTGCTGCTATAGGAAGTCTATAATTTCCAGAATAGTCTCTAGATGTCGCTATGCACCAGCTGTAATACTTTGTGTGTCGACGCACCCACTGTTGTCGAAGCACAATGTGACTTATTGTGCTGCAGTAAACCGTCCAAAGAGGCAGAGACGTGGTCTTGGATTGTGATTATTTTGGTTTAAAACGTATTTTTTGGCTTTGTTCCTGTTTACTAACTAAAGTGGACGTTTAGTGTTTCAGATAGGCGTCACGGTGACCATCATGGGGTTCACATTACGAATATGTCTCGTTGATTTGCTGCTGTTTTCTTTGCGTATGGCCCATGGAGATGTAAGCCTTTCTTTTCCGGAGGAGATGAAACGCGGATCGGTGATCGGAAATATTGCCAAGGACCTGGGTCTTGAAACAAGCAGACTTTCCGCTCGGAAGGCCCGAGTTGATACTGATGGGAGCGACACGCGTTATTGTGATTTAAACCTCCGTAATGGGGATCTGACTGTTGCCGAGAGGATTGACAGGGAGGGCCTCTGTGGAGACAAAGCATCTTGCGTTTTAAAACAAGAGCTTATGTTAGAGAATCCATTAGAATTACATCGAATTAGTCTTCATGTTCAGGACATAAATGATAACTCTCCGCAATTTAATAACGACTTGATCCAGATAGATATAAGCGAATCTGCGGCAAAAGGTGCTCGTTTTCCAATAGAAGAAGCAAATGATGCAGACGTAGGCAAATATTCTGTTCAGACGTACAACCTCCAGAGCAATGATAATTTTATTCTCGGAGTTGGAACTAATTCTGTTGAGCTTGTCCTTAACAAAGAGCTTGACCGAGAAAATGTAAAGAAAATCCATCTACTTCTTACAGCACTGGATGGTGGTTCTCCTCAGAGATCAGGTACTGTGGTCATTCAGATCACTGTGCTCGATGCTAATGATAACGTCCCTGTGTTCAGTCAGGCAGTTTACAAGGCTATTCTGCCTGAAAACTCTCCACTAGGCACTGTCATACTTAAAGTGAGTGCCACTGATGCAGACGAGGGACTAAATGGAGACGTTACATATGGATTTGGACGCATATCGGAAGATGTTAAGTCGATGTTTACCATAGATCATAAGACAGGCGATATAAAGTTAACTACCGATGTTGATTTTGAAACGGCGTCCTCTTTTGAACTGCGTATCACAGCAAAAGATGGTTTGGGATTAACTTCTTATGCCAAAGTCATTATTGACGTTACCGATGTTAATGACAACGCCCCTATTATTAACCTAAAATCACTTACCAGTCCCATACCCGAGAACGTGTCACCTGGTTCAGAGGTGGGCATCATTAACGTGCAGGATAGAGACTCTGAGAATAACAGACAGGTCCGCTGCTCCATTCAGCAAAACGTCCCTTTTAAGTTGGTTCCTTCTATTAAAAACTATTATTCTCTGGTGACTACAGGACAACTGGACCGTGAACTAATGTCTGATTACAACATTACAATCACTGCCACTGATGAGGGATCCCCCCCTCTGTCCTCCTCTAAAACTGTTCAGTTATCTGTAGCAGACATCAACGACAACCCACCTGTGTTTGAGGAGCAGTCCTACAGCGCATATGTGACTGAAAACAACAAACCTGGCTCTACTTTATGTTCCGTCACTGCTCGAGACCCCGACTGGAGACAAAACGGTACCGTGATTTATTCTCTGTTACCCGGTGAGGTGAACGGTGCGCCGGTGTCCTCCTATCTGTCTGTTAACGGAGACACGGGGGTGATCCACGCTGTCAGGTCGTTTGATTATGAACAGTTCAGGAGTTTTAAAGTCCACGTGATGGCCAGAGACAACGGTTCTCCTCCTCTCAGGAGCAACGTGACGGTCAGTGTGTTCATATCGGATGTGAATGACAACTCTCCTCAGATACTGTACCCCGCCCCGGAGGGCAACTCCTTCATGACCGAGCTGGTCCCCAAAGCTGCACACGGAGGCTCTCTGGTGTCCAAAGTGATCGCGGTGGACGCGGACTCCGGACAGAACGCCTGGCTGTCCTATCATATAGTCAAATTCACTGATCCGGGACTTTTCACTATTGGTCTCCACAGCGGAGAGATCAGGGCACAGCGGGACATTTCTGAGTCTGACAGCATGAAACAGAACCTTATTGTGGCAGTGAAAGATAACGGACAGCCCTCTCTCTCTGCCACCTGCTCCATGTATTTACTTATCTCTGATAACTTGGCTGAGGTGCCAGAACTGAAGGACATTTCTTATGATGAGAAGAACTCCAAACTGACCTCTTACCTGATCATCGCGCTGGTGTCCGTGTCCACCTTTTTTCTCACCTTCATTATCATCATCCTCGGTGTGAGGTTTTGTCGCAGGAGAAAGCCCAGACTGTTGTTTGATGGAGCAGTTGCCATCCCCAGCGCTTATCTCCCTCCTAATTACGCAGATGTTGACGGCACAGGAACTTTACGCAGCGCTTACAATTATGACGCCTACCTGACAACAGGTTCCAGAACCAGTGACTTTAAGTTCGTGTCATCTTACAATGACAACACACTGCCTGCGGACCAGACTCTGAGGAAAAGCCCTTCAGACTTTGCTGAAGTGTTTGGGGATTGTGATTCTTCTCCTGAGGTAGGAACCTTCCTGTGTATTTGTCATAGTTGATGTTTTTGTTGCTAACTTGTAGAGCAGAGAAGTGTTATGTTCTTCACATTTGTGTGCTTCCTGTAAAATTGTTTTGTTGATTTTGAAATACATTTTTGGATAACAGAAGATTTCCAAAATTATTAATCATGCTGCCTTATTGTAGTTGTTTTTATTGTCAAATGTATTTGCGTTGATTTAGTTTTGGGGTGATGTTTACTGTCCTTGATTAATTAGAACAGCTGCAGTTCCTACGCCCGATTCAGCATGTATGTATGGATGAGGTTCTATAGTCTAAGAACGAGTTAAAATGCACTTATTAGAACTCTCTTAATCACATCACTGCAGTCTGAGAACACTTATTCGTTTGCTGATGACAACGTTTAACAAACAGTGCTCTGGTCTATTGGTGACCTCCGTCCTTACTGGTTTTGTGACATCTGTCCGTGTTGCTGAAACACTCCTCATGCATATTCACAACTGAAGATAAATGAACTTGTTATTTAAGAAAGAATATTGAAGTATCTTCCCCATCACTGTCCATTGTGTTGGACATTACATCTCTGATACTGAAAACAAGCCCTCCCATGTGATCTTCCTTTTGACTCTCTCCATGGTACTGAAACAACTTATTTTCTCCTTTAGACATCATTTCAAATGTTCCAATCTTTCATTATAATTATGATAATAATTATAATAATACATATATATGTACATAATGATATTAATGATTACACTAATCATTATTATGCATAATAAGTAATGATTTAATTATAATCCATAAACCTCAAGAATTAATACCTGCAACAAGAACATACTTTATTTGTTACCACATACACGTGATATAAGTGATAGAAAAATTGTTAATTTGTTAAAGGTAGGGTAGGTAATTCACTTCAGAAACACTTTTTGTTATAATCCATAGAATATTATAACATCCCGATAGCAATGAATACATTAAATGCTTTGACAATAAATATATACAAATATTTCATCTGTGGAAGCCGTGGCGCTGTAAAAAGCACGACCAATCATCTGAGCCGGTGGCCTACCTGCCTGTCAGCCTTCCATCTCGTGCACAAACTTATCTCGTGCCCTCATTGGTCATGTGCACGTCCGTGTGTGTTGGAGGAGGGGCTCTGTAAGGAAATCTGAAGGAAGGGGCAGATTTTTTTTGGTTGTGTACTTTCAAATTCTAGCTTAGCTGGTTTCTCCATTCTTACCTACCCTACCTTTAATTAAATGAGTGGTTTATGTTTAACAATAGTGTTCAACATTTACATTTTTAATGCGTCTATTTCTTTACTTGTTTTTATTTCTAGGTTTTTGTCTATAATTAAATACACAATGCAATCAAATAATAAAACTGTGCTATTTAATAAGCATCTTTTTTATTATTTGAACTTTGAGCATTGTTCATTACGTTGTGAGGTTTATGTTTTACATATGGCACACAGTTCGTATTGAAGTTAGGGAAGATGAGTTGGGTTTAGACCATAGACTGTATATATAAAGGTTTAGACATGGGGAATAATACTCGCAGATGCAAAGAGTAAAAAGCGCCTGAAGGTGCCGCTGTAGGCCAGCACACAAGGAGCAGAGACATCTCCACCCACTTTAACTGCATTTCAATCTGATGAGATTTCTCAGAACAATTCCTTCATTCCCCGATTAGTTTGCATCGCGTTTGCATTTGTAAAATGTTGGTTGCTGACTCTGTTTTGGAATTTTAATTTGTTGCTCCATGCTGTAATTTGTACAAACTGGGACGTGTTTTTTTTCGAGGATGGGAGACAAAGGCTTTTCTGCGATGCAGCCGATCGTCTGCTTTGCTTCCTTTATTGTAGCACTGCACCTCGTTAACGGAGACCTGAGTTATTCTATTCCAGAAGAGATGAAACGCCAGTCTGTTGTTGGAAATGTTGCCAAAGATCTCGGTCTTGATCTGAGGACATTATCTTCCCGAAAGGCTCGTGTTGATTCTGAGGGGACTCGTAAGCGATACTGTGATATTAATCTGAGTTCTGGAGATTTGGTCACATCGGAGAGAATGGACCGAGAAAGCCTTTGTGGCAAGAAACCCTCGTGTGTTGTGAAAGCAGATCTGGTGTTAGAAAATCCTCTGGAGCTTCATCGTGTTAGTATCCATATTCAAGATGTAAATGACAACTCGCCAACGTTCAAAGATAATTTGATTGAATTGGAAATAAGGGAGTCAGCTGAAAAGAGTAACCGCTTTTCTGTCGAGGAGGCCCATGACGCAGATATAGGTCAAAATGCAGTTCAGAGGTACAGTTTACAAAAAAACGACAACTTTGTTCTTGCTGTTGACAGTAACAAAGTTGAACTCGTTTTGGAAAATAAACTTGATCGAGAAAAGCAAAATTATATTAATTTGCTCCTCACAGCTTTAGATGGAGGCTCTCCTCAGCGATCAGGTACTGTAGTCATACACGTCACTGTGCTGGATGCTAATGATAACGCCCCAGTGTTTAGCCAGGCCGTTTATAAAGGCAGTCTGCCTGAAAACTCTCCTCCAGATACCATAGTGATTAATGTTAGTGCTACTGACGCAGACGAAGGTGTGAATGGAGATGTGACATATGACTTTGGCCACGGATCTGATGACTATGTAAATATATTTTCAATTGATCATAACACTGGCGAAATTAAAGTAACAGGAGTGATTGATTTTGAAGAAATTAGCTCGTTTGAAATGAAAATTAAAGCTAAAGATGGGTTAGGACTAATATCTTATGCCAAAGTTATAATTGATGTTACTGATATGAATGATAATGCTCCAGTGATATACCTGAAATCTCTGACTAACCCCCTACCTGAGAACTTGTCACCTGGTGCAGAGGTGGGCATCATTAACGTGCAGGATAGAGACTCTGAGAATAACAGACAGGTCCGCTGCTCCATTCAGCAAAACGTCCCTTTTAAGTTGGTTCCTTCTATTAAAAATTATTATTCTCTGGTGACCACAGGACAACTGGACCGTGAACTAGTGTCTGATTACAACATTACAATCACTGCCACTGACGAGGGCTCACCCCCTCTGTCCTCCTCTAAAACTGCTCAGTTATCTGTAGCAGACATCAACGACAACCCACCTGTGTTTGAGGAGCAGTCCTACAGCGCATATGTGACTGAAAACAACAAACCTGGCTCCACTTTATGTTCCGTTACTGCTCGAGACCCCGACTGGAGACAAAACGGTACAGTGATGTATTCGCTGTTACCCGGTGAGGTGAACGGGGCCCCGGTGTCCTCCTATCTGTCTGTTAACGGAGACACGGGGGTGATCCACGCTGTCAGGTCGTTTGATTATGAACAGTTCAGGAGTTTTAAAGTCCACGTGATGGCCAGAGACAACGGTTCTCCTCCGCTCAGCAGCAACGTGACCGTCAGTGTGTTCATATCGGATGTGAATGACAACTCTCCTCAGATACTGTACCCCGCCCCGGAGGGCAACTCCTTCATGACTGAGCTGGTCCCGAAAGCTGCACACGGAGGCTCTCTGGTGTCCAAAGTGATCGCGGTGGACGCGGACTCCGGACAGAACACCTGGCTGTCCTATCATATAGTCAAATCCACTGACTCGGGACTTTTCACTATTGGTCTCCACAGCGGAGAGATCAGGACACAGCGGGACATTTCTGAGTCTGACAGCATGAAACAGAACCTTATTGTGGCAGTGAAAGATAACGGACAGCCCTCTCTCTCTGCCACCTGCTCCATGTATTTACTTATCTCTGATAACTTTGCTGAGGTGCCAGAATTGAAGGATATTTCTTACGATGAGAATAACTCAAAACTGACCTCTTACCTGATCATCGCGCTCGTGTCCGTGTCCACCTTTTTCCTCACCTTCATTATCATCATCCTCGGTGTGAGGTTTTGTCGCAGGAGAAAGCCCAGACTGTTGTTTGATGGAGCAGTTGCCATCCCCAGCGCTTATCTCCCTCCTAATTACGCAGATGTTGACGGCACAGGAACTTTACGCAGCGCTTACAATTATGACGCCTACCTGACAACAGGTTCTAGAACCAGTGACTTTAAGTTTGTGTCATCTTACAATGACAACACACTGCCTGCTGACCAGACTCTGAGGAAAAGCCCTTCAGACTTTGCTGAAGTGTTTGGAGATTGTGAATCTTCTCCTGAGGTAGGAGCCTTTCGAGTGTACCTTCATAATTGATGTATTGTTGTGTACTTTTTGACCAGCTAAGTTGTATGTTCTGCAAATGTGTGTGCTTCCTGTTAAATTGTTTTGTGGATTTAGAATTTTGGTTAGCAGAACATTTCAAAAATTATTAATCCTTTAAATTACATAAACCCATTATTTGCTGCCTTTTTATTAACACTTCTTTCATGTCAAATTCATGTTTGGGTGGATTTAGTTCGGGGTGATATTTCACATTATATTCATATATACTGTAGTAAACTTGTTGTGTGTCCCACAGCATTTTTGTCAATCCTCTCCAGTTTGTACTACTTATTACTTTATGTTAACTGTCCTTGATTATTTAGAACAGCAGTTACGCCTGATTTGGCATGGATGTGAGGTTCTAAAAACCAGTTAGCATTTTCTTCTTAGAAACTCTGTTACTCACATCATAGCAGTCTAACAACATTTAATATGTTGCCATTAGACGAAGGTTACCTTACAGCTCTCATGGTCTATTGGTGACATCGGTCCTTACTGGTTTGAGGTATCTCCTTGGTGTTGAAACATTCCTCATGCATATTCACAACTCAAGATATAAGAAGATGACCCGTTATTTATCACTGAGGGGAAATTAATTGTGTCACTCTGACTGTTGAATTCACATAGTAAAGTAGAAATAAACATGCATGCATAGGAATGCACAGTAACAATACACACATGCATAACAATACAGATATGCACAAACACACACATTGTTTTGGAGAGGTCCCAGAGCAAAAAGGCTGCCTGGTTATCCGGATCCAGGCAGAAGTTGATGTGTTTTTCCTTAGATCCACTTACACATGTGACAAGGCTAAAGGAACGATAGTAACATTATGATCTAAATTGTTATTAATAATGTTGTTGTTCAATAAAGTTATATTTCAATGAGTAAGGATAACCTTCCTTTAGAATCACGTATATGTTTTACAAAATCAAAATTATTATCAACCTTTTTATAGAAGCAATTTTACATTTTTGTTTAATTTTCAACAGTACTTTTATATGTTTCGCTAAATGTTTATTTGTGTATGATATTATAGATTGGATTGTTATTTACCTGACCTTGTTTGGTATTTTTCTTTTAAACACCTTCAGTTTTACGTTAGTTTTATTACACAGTGTTATAGGTAAATTGCAGTATCATGAATGTAGGCCTTTTTGTTAGGGGTTAATAGGATGCGTTTATTTAATGTCATAATATTGTATCAGTCAGTCACAGAAGGATTGTTTCTGCTAAACGAGCACGTTCGTTTTTTATATTTTAGGTACATTTTCCTGAAGATAGTTATGCACTTTTACCCAAGTCAAATTTCAAATGCAGGACTCTCAGATGCAATGCAGTTTTTTTACATCTTGGTATTTGAAACATGTTATATAAGAAAACAGATCGAAGTATCATCCCCATCACATGGTGCTGAACCTTACATCTCTGATAATACTGCAAATTAATCTTTTTGAGCTACACATTTATATTGTCTTGACATCAATGGATGGAGGACAGCGAACGTGCCATAGTAAATCAGAGCTGTCTCTTTCTATCTGCATTATATCCTTTGACAATTAGTTGTTTTCAACTGATAGTCACACCACAAGTCATATGTTTGTAAGTGAATTACCTTCACGTGATTTTAGACTTTTGGAAAACTATTTCATAACCTAACATTGTGAAGATATAAAGAGACTCATGGTGTCGCTGTCGGCTTACAGAACATGGACGCACACCACCCCACCCACAAGTACTGAACGCAAGTCGGTTGTATTTTTCCAAGACGATCGGTTGAAACCTCGAAGATATTTTGCATGGTCCGCAGTACCCAGAGTTGGATTATAGAGGTTTTTTTAGTAGTACTTTTTATTATAATCTGGATAATACGCTGGACATTAACACGACGAAAACTGGGTTTGTGTCAGGATGGGAGACAAAGGATTTTCAGCGCTGCAGCCGATCTTCTGCTTTGCTTCCTTTATTGTAGCGCTGCACCTCGTTAACGGAGACCTGAGTTATTCTATTCCAGAAGAGATGAAACGCCAGTCTGTTGTTGGAAATATAGCCAAAGATCTCGGTCTTGATCTGAGGACATTATCTTCCCGAAAGGCTCGTGTTGATTCTGAGGGGACTCGTAAGCGGTACTGTGATATTAATCTGAGTACTGGAGATTTGGTCACATCGGAGAGAATGGACAGAGAAAGCCTTTGTGGCAAGAAACCCTCGTGTGTTGTGAAAGCAGATCTGGTATTAGAAAATCCTCTGGAGCTTCATCGTGTTAGTATCCATATTCAGGATGTAAATGACAACTCGCCAACGTTCAAAAAACAATTGATTGAAATAGAAATAAGTGAGTCCGCCGACAAGGGTAACCGCTTTTCTATCGAGAAAGCCCATGACGCAGATATAGGTCAAAATGCTGTTCAGAGGTACAGTTTACAAAAAAATGACAACTTTATTCTCGCTGTTGACAGTAATAAGGTTGAACTTGTGCTTGAGAATACACTTGATAGAGAAAAGCAAAATGAAATTAATTTACTCCTCACAGCTTTAGATGGAGGCTCTCCTCAGAGATCAGGGACTGTAGTCATACACCTCACTGTGCTGGATGCTAATGATAACGCCCCAGTGTTTAGCCAGGCGGTTTATAAAGCCAGTCTGCCTGAAAACTCTCCTCCAGATACCATAGTGATTAAAGTTAGTGCTACTGACGCAGATGAAGGTTTCAATGGAGATGTTACGTATGATTTTGGCCACGGATCTAGTGACGATGTAAATGCATTTTCTATTGATCCTAAAACTGGCAAAATTAAAGTTCGTGGTGAGATTGACTTTGAAGAAACTAGTTCGTTTGAAATAAGCGTGGAAGCTAAGGACAGTTTAGGTCTAACCTCGTACGCCACAGTTATAATAGATATTACAGATATGAATGATAATGCGCCTGTAATATACCTAAAATCGTTGACCAACCCCATACCTGAGAACGTGTCACCTGGTGCAGAGGTGGGCATCATTAACGTGCAGGATAGAGACTCTGAGACTAACGGACAGGTCCGCTGCTCCATTCAGCAAAACGTCCCTTTTAAGTTGGTTCCTTCTATTAAAAACTATTATTCTCTGGTGACAACAGGACAACTGGACCGTGAACAAGTGTCTGATTACAACATTACAATCACTGCCACTGACGAGGGCTCCCTCCCTCTGTCCTCCTCTAAAACTGTTCAGTTATCTGTAGCAGACATCAACGACAACCCTCCTGTGTTTGAGGAGCAGTCCTACAGCGCATATGTGACTGAAAACAACAAACCTGGCTCCACTTTATGTTCCGTTACTGCTCGAGATCCCGACTGGAGACAAAACGGAACCGTGATTTATTCTCTGTTACCCGGTGAGGTGAACGGGGCCCCGGTGTCCTCCTATCTGTCTGTTAACGGAGACACGGGGGTGATCCACGCTGTGAGGTCGTTTGATTTTGAACAGTTTAGGAGTTTTAAAGTCCACGTGATGGCCAGAGACAACGGTTCTCCTCCGCTCAGCAGCAACGTGACCGTCAGTGTGTTCATATCGGATGTGAATGACAACTCTCCTCAGATACTGTATCCCGCCCCGGAGGGCAACTCCTTCATGACCGAGCTGGTCCCCAAAGCTGCACACGGAGGCTCTCTGGTCTCCAAAGTGATCGCGGTGGACGCGGACTCCGGACAGAACGCCTGGCTGTCTTATCATATAGTCAAATCCACGGATCCGGGACTTTTCACTATTGGTCTCCATAGCGGAGAGATCAGGACACAGAGGGACATTTCTGAGTCTGACAGCATGAAACAGAACCTTATTGTGGCAGTGAAAGATAACGGACAGCCCTCTCTCTCTGCCACCTGCTCCATGTATTTACTTATCTCTGATAACTTGGCTGAGGTGCCAGAACTGAAGGACATTTCTTATGATGAGAAGAACTCCAAACTGACCTCTTATCTGATCATCGCACTGGTGTCCGTGTCCACCTTTTTTCTCACCTTCATCATCATCATCCTGGGTGTGAAGTTTTGTCGCAGGAGAAAGCCCAGACTGTTGTTTGATGGAGCAGTCGCCATCCCCAGCGCTTATCTCCCTCCTAATTACGCAGATGTTGACGGAACAGGAACTTTACGCAGCGCTTACAATTATGACGCCTACCTGACAACAGGTTCTAGAACCAGTGACTTTAAGTTCGTGTCACCTTACAATGACAACACACTGCCTGCTGACCAGACTCTGAGGAAAAGCCCTTCAGATTTTGCTGAAGTGTTTGGAGATTGTGATTCTTCTCCTGAGGTAGGAACTTTCCTGTGTATTTGTCATAGTTGATTTATTGTTGCCAACTTGTTGAGCAGCTAAGTGTTATGTTCTGCAAATGTGTGTGCTTCCTGCTAAATTGTTGTGTGTATTTTGAATGTTGGATAGCAGAAGACTTCCAAAAGTATTAATCCTTTAAATGAAAATCTCTTACTCACATCAGTCTAAGAACACTTATTATTTTTGCCGTGAGACAATGTGTAACATACAGTAGCCTACAACGCTCTGGTCTATTGGACAAATCAGTCCTTCCTGGTTTTGAGGTATCTGTCCATGGTGCTGAAGCATCAGGCCTCGGGCCGGGCAGATAATTGGATGGCCTACCTGCCTGTCAGCCTTCCATCTCGTGCACAAACTTATCTCGTGCCCTCATTGGTCATGTGCGCGTCCGTGTGTGTTGGAGGAGGGGCTCTGTAAGGAAGTCTGAAGGAATGGGCAGATTTCTTTCGGTTGTGTACTTTCAAATTCTAGCTTACTTAAGCTGGTTTCTCCATTCTTACCTACCCTACCTTTAAAATAACGATAGCTTTCCATTAGAATCACGTGGATTTGTTTCCAAAATCTAAAATGTTATCACACTTTTAAATCTAAGCAATTTGTATTAGTTTTTTTATTTTCAACATTGCTTTAGTAGTTTTGCTGGATTTGTATTTGCGTGTGATTTGTTTTGTTTGGAATGCTATTTCCCTGACCTTGTTTGTTGTTTATCTTTAAAACACCTGTTTTTACATTACAGTGTTAGAGCATTTTGCAGTGTCATGCATGTTGGCCTTTTTGTTAGGGGCTTTGGAGGATGCGATATTTAAGGAATGCTAATATATTAGTCAATCAGAAGGTTTGTGTCTGCTAAACGAGTATGTACGGTACTTTATGTACATTTAGCTGAAGACAGTTAAGTACTTTTACTTGAGTACATTTCCAAATGCAGGACTCTCAGATGCAATGCAGCATTTTACATCGTGGTAGCCTATTTGAAACATGTTATTTAAAAAAAAAAAATCGAAGTATCTTCCCCATCTGTGTCCATGGGGCTGAACCTTAAATATCCGATAATATTGCAAATGTAATTTTTGAAAGAGACATTAATATGGTCTTCAGAGTAACGTATGGAGTACAACGAAATTGCCATACTTAATCAGAGCTGTCTCTTTCTATCTGCATTATATCCATTGAAAAGTACTTGTTTTCAACTGATAGTCACATGTCGTATGTGAAGGAAATACTTTCACGTGATATTAGAATTTTGGAAAACTATTTAATATCCTGACATTGTGAAGATATAAAGAGACTCATGGTGTCGCTGTCGGCTTACAGAACATGGACGCACACCACCCCACCCACGACTACTGAATGCAAATCGGTTGTATTTTTCTAAGACGATCGGTTAAACCTCCAATATATTTGTATGGTCCGCAGTACCCAGTGTTGGATTATTGAGTTTTTTTGGTCGTACTTTTTATTATAATCTGGATAGTACGCTGGACATTAACAATACGAAGACGTTTTTTTTATCAGGATGGGAGACAAAGGATTTTCAGCGCTGCGGACGATCTTCTGCTTTGCTTCCTTTATTGTAGCGCTGCACCTCGTTAACGGAGACCTGAGTTATTCTATTCCAGAAGAGATGAAACGGGAGTCTATTATTGGAAATGTAGCCAAAGATCTCGGTCTTGATCTGAGGACCTTATCTTCCCGAAAGGCCCGTGTTGATTTTGAGGGGACTCGTAAATCTTACTGTGATATTAATCTGAGTACTGGAGATTTGGTCACATCGGAGAGAATGGACAGAGAAAGCCTTTGTGGCAAGAAACCGTCGTGTGTTGTGAAAGTAGATCTGGTGTTAGAAAATCCTCTGGAGCTTCATCGTGTTAGTCTTCTTATTCAAGATGTAAACGACAACTCGCCGAAATTCAAAAAACACTTGATTGAAATGGAAATAAGGGAGTCAGCTGATAAGGGTTACCGCTTCTCTATCGAGGAGGCCCATGACGCAGATATAGGTCAAAATGCTGTTCAGAGATACAGTTTACAAAAAAATGAAAACTTTATTCTCGCTGTTGACACTAACAAGGTTGAACTCGTACTGGAGAATACACTTGATCGTGAAAAACAACAAGAGATCAATTTGCTCCTCACAGCTTTAGATGGAGGCTCTCCTCAGAGATCAGGTACTGTAGTCATACACGTCACTGTGCTGGATGCTAATGATAACGCCCCAGTGTTTAGCCAGGCGGTTTATAAAGGCAGTCTGCCTGAAAACTCTCCTCCAGATACCATAGTGATTAATGTTAGTGCTACAGACGCAGATGAAGGAGTGAATGGAGATGTGACATATGAATTAGGCCATGTGTCTGACGATGATGTAAATGCATTTTCTATTGATTCTAAAACCGGAGAAATCAGAGTAACTGGTGCAGTTGACTTTGAAGATATTAGTACTTTTGAAATGAGCGTGGAGGCTAAGGACAGTTTAGGGTTATCTTCTTACGCTAAAGTTATAATAGATGTTACGGATATGAATGATAATGCCCCTGTAATATACCTGAAATCCCTGACTGACCCCATACCTGAGAACGTGTCACCTGGTGCAGAGGTGGGCATCATTAACGTGCAGGATAGAGACTCTGAGAATAACAGACAGGTCCGCTGCTCCATTCAGCAAAACGTCCCTTTTAAGTTGGTTCCTTCTATTACAAACTATTATTCTCTGGTGACCACAGGACAACTGGACCGTGAACTAGTGTCTTATTACAACATTACAATCACTGCCACTGACGAGGGCTCTCCCCCTCTATCCTCCTCTAAAACTGTTCAGTTATCTGTAGCAGACATCAACGACAACCCACCTGTGTTTGAGGAGCAGTCTTACAGTACATATGTGACTGAAAACAACAAACCTGGCTCCACTTTATGTTCAGTTACTGCTCGAGACCCCGACTGGAGACAAAACGGTACCGTTATTTATTCTTTGTTACCCGGTGAGGTGAACGGGGCAGCTGTGTCCTCCTATTTGTCTGTTAACGGAGACACGGGGGTGATGCACGCTGTGAGGTCGTTTGATTATGAACAGTTCAGGAGTTTTAAAGTCCACGTGATGGCCAGAGACAACGGTTCTCCTCCGCTCAGCAGCAACGTGACCGTTAGTGTGTTCATATCGGATGTGAATGACAACTCTCCTCAGATACTGTACCCCGCCCCGGAGGGCAACTCCTTCATGACCGAGCTGGTCCCCAAAGCTGCACACGGAGGCTCTCTGGTGTCCAAAGTGATCGCGGTGGACGCGGACTCCGGACAGAACGCCTGGCTGTCCTATCATATAGTCAAATCCACTGACCCGGGACTTTTCACTATTGGTCTCCACAGCGGAGAGATCCGGACACAGCGGGACATTTCTGAGTCTGACAGCATGAAACAGAACCTTATTGTGTCAGTGAAAGATAACGGACAGCCCTCTCTCTCTGCCACCTGCTCCATGTATTTACTTATCTCTGATAACTTGGCTGAGGTGCCAGAATTGAAGGATATTTCTTACGATGAGAAGAACTCCAAACTGACCTCCTATCTCATCATCGCGCTAGTGTCTGTGTCCACCTTTTTTCTCACCTTCATTATCATCATCCTCGGTGTGAGGTTTTGTCGCAGGAGAAAGCCCAGACTGTTGTTTGATGGAGCAGTCGCCATCCCTAGCGCTTATCTCCCTCCTAATTACGCAGATGTTGACGGAACAGGAACTTTACGCAGCGCTTACAATTATGACGCCTACCTGACAACAGGTTCGAGAACCAGTGACTTTAATTTCGTGTCATCTTACAATGACAACACACTGCCTGCTGACCAGACTCTGAGGAAAAGCCCTTCAGACTTTGCTGAAGTGTTTGGAGATTGTGATTCTTCTCCTGAGGTAGGAGCCTTCCCGTGTATTTGTCATAGTTGATGTATTGTTTCTAACTTGTTGAACAACGAAGTTTTATATTATTCAAATGTGTGTGCTTCCTGCTAAATTGTTTTGTGGATTTTTAATTTTGGATAGCAGAAGATTTCCCAAATTATTAATTCTGTAAATTACATAACCATTGTTTGCTGCATTTTTATTGACAGTTTTTTTTCTTGTCAAATTCATATTTGCTTGGATTTAGTTTAGGGGTGATGTTTCACAATATATATATAGTAAACTCGTTGTTCGTCCCACAGCATTTTTGTCAATCCCCTGCCCCTTAGTTATCACGTTATGTTAACTGTCCATGATTAATTATGATTAAATCCAGGGAGCAGTTGTAGATGTATTTTTCCTTAAATACCCTATCAAATGTGATTAGACTAAATTAACGATATATAATTATCTGAATTGTTATTTTTAATAGTGTTGTTTAATAACATATTTTAATTAGTAACGATAGCTTTCCATAAGAGTCTCGTGTATTTATTGAAAAATCTAAATTATTTTCAACCTTTTCAATTCGGAAGCTATTTTTTGTTTTGTTTCCAACACTACTTTTATATGTTTTGCTAGATGGTTATCAGTGTATGGTATTATAGTTAGGTTTGTTGTTATTTTCTTGACCTTATTTGTTATTTTCTTTAAAACAAAGGTCTGCATTTTTATATTAGTTTTATAAGACAGTGTTAGGGTATGTTGCAGTGTCATGCATTTAGGCCTTTTTGTTAGGGCTTAGTAGGATGCTTTATTTAATGTCATGATATTATATCAGTCAGTCACATAAGGATTGTTTCTAACGAGAAGGCCTACGTACGTTTTTGATACTTCAAGTCAATGTTGCTGTACTGTAAGTGTAACCTTTTACATGTTCATAATTTAACTGTAATATGTATTTTCTAAGTCTAATTATTATTATTTTTTGCAATATTTCATGCGTGCAATATTTAGAGTCTTTTATTTTGAAGTCCAAGCTCACGTCTCGTTATGCTGTTCTCGCGTGAGTTAGAGAGCGAGAGAGAGACAAGAAACTGAGACGGATACTTTTATAGCTCCGTTAGTTTAAGTTTATTCTTATAAAGTTTTAAGGACTGAAGAATACTTCCCTCTGTTTTCAGAGCATGCAGCCAACGATGTATGTTGTTGTTTGTATTTATTATACGTTTATTACTTTGCTAAACTCATCTTACATGCTTGGCATGTTATTGTGTGTGTAACATGATACTATGTTTGTCATTGATACTGTTTGTTTATGTGTAGTTTTCACGGTGGATTCGAAGAGGAATACAGTCGTTATGTGAAAGCCACTTGTGTTTGCCTGTGCTTCGAGGGAATTACAGTTGCTTAAGATAGTTACGTACATGCACATAATTCAAAGTTAAAATGCAGGACTCTCAGTTGCAATGCAGTTTTTTTTAACATCGTGGTATTTGAAATTTGTTATTTAAGAAAAAGATCGAAGTATCTGTGCCATCACTGTCCATGGTGCTGAACCTTACATCTCTGATAATCCTGCAAATGGAATTTTGTATCTATTTATTTTGTCTTCACAATAATGTCTGGAGGAAAACGAAATGGCTATATTGAATCAGATGCTGTCTCTTTCTATCTGCATTATATCCACTGAAAAGTAGTTGTTTTCAACTAATAGTCACGTGTCATATGTGAATAAATTACCTTCACGTGATTTTAGACTATGGGAAAAATATTTCACAACCTAACATTGTGAAGATATAAAACGACTCATGGTGTCGCTGTCGGCTTACAGAACATGAACGCACACCACCCCACTCACAACTACTGAATTGAAATCGGTTGTATTTTTCCAAGACGGTCGGTTAGAAACCTCGAACATATTTGTATGGTCCGCAGTACCCAGTGTTGGATAATTGACTATATTTGGACGTACTTTTTATTATAATCTTGATAGTACTACGTTGGACATTAACACGACGAAGACTGGTTTTGTGTCAGGATGGGAGACAAAGGATTTTCTGCGCTGCAGCCGATCTTCTGCTTTGCTTCCTTTATTGTAGCGCTGCACCTCGTTAACGGAGACCTGAGTTATTCTATTCCAGAAGAGATGAAACGGGAGTCTGTTATTGGAAATATAGCCAAAGATCTTGGTCTTGATCTGAGGACCTTATCTTCCCGAAAGGCCCGTGTTGATTCTGAGGGGACTCGTAAGCGGTACTGTGATATTAATCTGAGTACTGGAGATTTGGTCACATCGGAGAGAATGGACCGAGAAAGCCTTTGTGGCAAAAAACCCTCATGTGTTGTGAAAGCAGATCTGGTGTTAGAAAATCCTCTGGAGCTTCATCGTGTTAGTATCCATATTCAAGATGTAAATGACAACTCGCCAACGTTTAAAAAGATATTGATTGAAATTGAAATTAGAGAGTCAGCTGCTAAGGGTTACCGGTTTTCTGTCGAAAAAGCCCATGACGCAGATATAGGTCAAAATGCTGTTCAGAGATACAATTTACAAAAAAACGACAACTTTATTATCGCTGTTGACAGTAATAAGGTTGAACTTGTGCTTGAGAATACACTTGATAGAGAAAAGCAAAATGAAATTAATTTGCTCCTCACAGCTTTAGATGGAGGCTCTCCTCAGAGATCAGGTACTGTAGTCATACACGTCACTGTGCTGGATGCTAATGATAACGCCCCAATGTTTAGCCAGGCCGTTTATAAAGCCAGTCTGCCTGAAAACTCTCCTCCAGATACCATAGTGATTAAAGTTAGTGCTTCTGACGCAGATGAAGGTTTCAATGGAGATGTGACGTATGACTTTGGCCACGGATCTGGTGACGATGTAAATGCATTTTCTATTGATCCTAAAACTGGCGAAATTAAAGTTAGTGGTGAGATTGACTTTGAAGAAACTAGTTCGTTTGAAATAAGCGTGGAAGCTAAGGACAGTTTAGGTCTAACCTCGTACGCCACAGTTATAATAGATGTTACAGATATGAATGATAATGCGCCTGTAATATACCTAAAATCCCTGACTAACCCCATACCCGAGAACGTGTCACCTGGTTCAGAGGTGGGCATCATTAACGTGCAGGACAGAGACTCTGAGAATAACAGACAGGTCCGCTGCTCCATTCAGCAAAACGTCCCTTTTAAGTTGGTTCCTTCTATTAAAAACTATTATTCTCTGGTGACCACAGGACAACTGGACCGCGAACTAGTGTCTGATTACAACATTACAATCACTGCCACTGACGAGGGCTCTCCCCCTCTGTCCTCCTCTAAAACTGTTCAGTTATCTGTAGCAGACATCAACGACAACCCACCTGTGTTTGAGGAGCAGTCTTACAGCACATATGTGACTGAAAACAACAAACCTGGCTCCACGTTATGTTCCGTTACTGCTCGAGACCCCGACTGGAGACAAAACGGTACCGTGATTTATTCTCTGTTACCCGGTGAGGTGAACGGTGCCCCGGTGTCCTCCTATCTGTCTGTTAACGGAGACACGGGGGTGATGCATGCTGTGAGGACGTTTGATTATGAACAGTTCAGGAGTTTTAAAGTCCACGTGATGGCCAGAGACAACGGTTCTCCTCCGCTCAGCAGCAACGTGACCGTCAGTGTTTTCATATCGGATGTGAATGACAACTCTCCTCAGATACTGTACCCCGCCCCGGAGGGCAACACCTACATGACCGAGCTGGTCCCCAAAGCTGCACACGGAGGCTCTCTGGTGTCCAAAGTGATCGCGGTGGACGCGGACTCCGGACAGAACGCCTGGCTGTCCTATCATATATTCAAATCCACTGACCCGGGACTTTTCACTATTGGTCTCCACAGCGGAGAGATCCGGACACAGCGGGACATTTCTGAGTCTGACAGCATGAAACAGAACCTTATTGTGGCAGTGAAAGATAACGGACAGCCCTCTCTCTCTGCCACCTGCTCCATGTATTTACTTATCTCTGATAACTTGGCTGAGGTGCCAGAACTGAAGGATATTTCTTACGATGAGAAGAACTCCAAACTGACCTCTTATCTGATAATCGCGCTGGTGTCTGTGTCCACCTTTTTCCTCACCTTCATTATCATCATTCTGGGTATGAGGTTTTGTCGCAGGAGAAAGCCCAGACTCTTGTTTGATGGAGCAGTCGCCATCCCCAGCGCTTATCTCCCTCCTAATTACGCAGATGTTGACGGCACAGGAACTTTACGCAGCGCTTACAATTATGACGCCTACCTGACAACAGGTTCTAGAACCAGTGACTTTAATTTCGTGTCATCTTACAATGACAACACACTGCCTGCGGACCAGACTCTGAGGAAAAGCCCTTCAGACTTTGCTGAAGTGTTTGGAGATTGTGATTCTTCTCCTGAGGTAGGAGCCTTCCCGTGTATTTGTCATAGTTGATGTATTGTTTCTAACTTGTTGAACAACGAAGTTTTATATTATGCAAATGAGTGTGCTTCCTGCTAAATAGTTTTTGGGATTTTGAATTTTGGTTAATTCTATAAATTACATAACCATTGTCTGCTGTATTTTTATTGACAGTTCTTTTCTTGTCAAATTCATATTTGCTTGGATTTAGTTTAGGGGTGATGTTTCACAATATATACCTATATAGTAAACTCGTTGTTCGTCCCACATTTTTGTCAATCCCTTGCCCCTTCTACTCGTTATCACTTTTTGTTAACTATCCATGATTATTTACAACAGCTGCAGTTCCTATGCCTGATTCAGCATGTATGTATGGATAAGGTTCTATAATATAAGGTCGAATATATATTTTCTTCTTAGAAACTCTTTTACTCACATCACAGCAGTCAGACAATACTTATAATTTTGCCTTCAGACAAAGTTTAACAAACAGTGCTCTCTATTGGTGACTTCCGTCCTTACTGTTTTTTTTACATCTGTCCATGTTGCTGAAACACTCCTCAAGCATATTCACAACTGAAGATATAAGAAGATATTTTTAGAGAGGTGCCAGAGCGAAGAGGCTTCCTGGTTTTCGGCTCCAGGGAGCAGTTGTAGATGTTTTCTTCCTTAGATATACTATCAAATGTGATTAGGAACGATAGTAATATAATGATCTGAATTGTTATTAATAATATTGTTGTTTAATAATATATTTCAATTATGTAACGATAGCTTTCCATAAAAATCACGTGTAGTTATTCAACAATCTATATTAGTATCAACCTTTTCAATTTGGAAGCTATTGTTTGTTTTGTTTTCAACACTACTTTTATATTTTTTGCTAAATGCTTATCCGTTATTATAGTTAGGTTCCTTGTTATTTTCCTGACCTTGTTTCTTATTTTCTTTAAAACACCTACAATTGTATTTTAGTTTTATAACACAGTGTCAGGGTAAGTTGCAGTGTGAAGCATTTAGGCCTTTTTGTAAGGGCTTAATAGGATGCTTTATTTAATGTCTTGATAATATATTAATCAGTCACAGAGGGATTGTTTCTGCTAAACGAATACGTACGTTGTTGATACTTTAGGTACATTTTGCTGAAGATAGTTATGTACTTTTACTTGAGTCACATTTAAAATGCTCTCAGATGCAATGCAGTTTTTTAACATCGTGGTATTTTAAACTTGTTATTTAAGAAAAAAGATCGAAGTATCTTCCCCACCACTGTCCATGGTGCTGAACCTTACATCTCTGCTGATACAGTCTTTTTCAATTGCTAAAACACATTTTTGACAACTGGGCTCATTTTCTCAGAACACTTAACACAATTCTCAAAACCACAGACCCAAAGTACAAAACACCTAATTTTTCTTGCAAAATCAAGCACTGCACCCAAAACTACATAAACACTTACCAAAACCAAACTTTTGCACCAAATGGCACACACTTCACTTATAGTACAAAACACTTTTTCCAACCAACTACACACTGTGATGCTTTATCTAAAGCACACTCATCTTTTTCCTATATGTAGAGAATTCTGCATGTACAAATTGTTCAAGTCTACATATGTGCAGAGACAAAAATATATTGTTGTTCTACTTTTATTTTTCTCCCAAAGAAATTGGTGCAACATTCATGCAGAACAAATATCGGTTGTGTAAACAAAAACAATGCCTCAGACACAGTAAATGTAAAGGAAAACTTTGAGGAAAACATTATTTTTTAAAACAGAGGAGAGAAAAGTGATTAGGGTGCATCTCGCTGCCTAGCTGGGTCTGGCCACAGCCCCTCATCCACATCACAAGCAATATCTTCCCTGACTAAACATCGAGGGAAGAAGCGTATTGAGTGTCGTATCCATCCCTGGATAGCACTCACATCAATGTCATCACATGCCTCTTCCATTGCCTCCAAAAGAGTCAAGCGCTCATATGGCTGACGCTCATACACCTTCCACCGCCATGCCGAAAATAACTTAGAATTTAGAAATGGAGAGTCGGGTGGAAGATACAGAAGCAGAAATTGTGGGTGGTCAACGAACCAGTTTTGGATGGTGGCTGCTCAATGAAAGCTGACATTGTCCCATACAATTACGTATCTGAGTTGCAAAAAAAACGTATATATCCTGTATAATGACTAACTGCACTCAAAACAACATACATTCTTACCGAAACGCAACTTTTGCTACAAATGGCACACACATCATTTATAGTAGAAGACGCTTTTTTCAACTACACACTGTGGTGCTCAATCTAAAGCACACTTACCTTTATGGGCTTTTTTCTGTATGTAGAAAATTATGCACGACAGAAAAATGTGCAGAAACACCAATATTCTGTTGAAACAAAACATTTGTATTTCTCTCCACAACAAAATATATGCACAGCAAACACAGTTGCAGTTGTGTGAACCAAAAGTATACTCTCTATCGGATACAGTAAATGGAAAAGACAGCTTTAACCATTATGCTGCAAATAAACTCTTCAATTGACTTCAGTTTATCCTCCCTCTCACTCTTATCTTCCCTCTACCTCTTCCACTTGCTGCTATCCATATATCAATTGTTGTTGTGAAAAGGTATTATGTGGAGCCTTGTTCAAGTGCTTACATCCTGATTGCTGAGTCAACAACAAAGTGTTTCCGTGTTTATGTTCGTTTGGCATGTATATTTGTTTTTTGGTTCATGTGTGTAGCATTTTTAATGGCAGTGTTTTGAAAATGGCAAACAAGTGAATATGTCAGATTTCTGTGTCTTACTTAGAGAACCGTGTGCAGTGTTTTGCAAAAAGTGTCAAGTTGAATTGCAAATTGGGTACAGAGCTGAAAATGTGTTTTGAGTTTTGGAGATTTGAGCTCAGGCTTTGCTCTTGGAGTGAGAGGTTAAATAATTATGCTCTCTGTGAGATTTGTGTGTTAGCAACTGAAGAAAACTGTAAACAAGCCCTCCCATGTGATCTTCCTTTTGACTCTCTCCATGGTACTGAAACAACTTATTTTCTCTTTTAGACATAATTTCAAATGTTGCTATTTAATAAGCATCTTTTTTATTATTTTAACTTTGAGCATTGTAGATTACGTTGTGAGTTTTATGTTTTACATATGGCACACAGTTCGTATTGAAGTTAGGGAAGATGAGTTGGGTTTAGACATGGGGAATAATACTCGCAGATGCAAAGAGTAAAAAGCGCCTGATGGTGCCGCTGTAGGCCAGCACACAAGGAGCAGAGACATCTCCACCCACTTTAACTGCATTACCATCGGATGAGATTTCTCAGAACAATTCCTTCATTCCCCGATTAGTTTGCATCGCGTTTGCATTTGTAAAATGTTGGTTGCTGACTCTGTTTTGGAATTGTAATGTGTTGCTCCATGCTGTAATTTGTACAAACTGGGACGTGTTTTTTTCCGAGGATGGGAGACAAAGGATTTTCTGCGCTGCAGCCGATCTTCGGTTTTGCTTCCTTTATTGTAGCGCTGCACCTCGTTAACGGAGACCTGAGTTATTCTATTCCAGAAGAGATGAAACGCCAGTCTGTTGTTGGAAATATAGCCAAAGATCTCGGTCTTGATCTGAGGACCTTATCTTCCCGAAAGGCCCGTGTTGATTCTGAGGGGACTCGTAAGCGGTACTGTGATATTAATCTGAGTACTGGAGATTTGGTCACATCGGAGAGGATGGACCGAGAAAGCCTTTGTGGCAAGAAACCCTCGTGTGTTGTGAAAGCAGATCTGGTGTTAGAAAATCCTCTGGAGCTTCATCGTGTAAGTCTTCATATTCAAGATGTAAATGACAACTCGCCAACGTTCAAAACGCAATTGATTGAAATAGAAATAAGTGAGCTAGCTGAAAAGAGTAACCGCTTTTCTATCGAGAAGGCCCATGACGCAGATATAGGTCAAAATGCTGTTCAGAGGTACAGTTTACAAAAAAACGACAACTTTATTCTCGCTGTTGACAGTAACAAGGTTGAACTTGTGCTTGAGAATACACTAGATAGAGAAAAGCAAAATGAAATTAATTTACTCCTCACAGCTTTAGATGGAGGCTCTCCTCAGCGATCAGGGACTGTAGTCATACACGTCACTGTGCTGGATGCTAATGATAACGCTCCAGTGTTTAGCCAGGCGGTTTATAAAACCAGTCTGCCAGAAAACTCTCCTCCTGATACCTTAGTGATTAATGTTAGTGCTACTGACGCAGATGAAGGTGTCAATGGAGATGTTACGTATGATTTTGGCCATGGATCTAGTGACGATGTAAATGCATTTTCTATTGATCCTAAAACTGGCGAAATTAAAGTTAGTGGTGAGATTGACTTTGAAGAAACTAGTTCGTTTGAAATAAGCGTGGAAGCTAAGGACAGTTTAGGTCTAACCTCGTACGCCACAGTTATAATAGATGTTACAGATATGAATGATAATGCCCCTGTAATATACCTAAAATCGCTGACCAACCCCATACCTGAGAACGTGTCACCTGGTGCAGAGGTGGGCATCATTAACGTGCAGGATAGAGACTCTGAGACTAACGGACAGGTCCGCTGCTCCATTCAGCAAAATGTCCCTTTTAAGTTGGTTCCTTCTATTAAAAACTATTATTCTCTGGTGACCACAGGACAACTGGACCGCGAACTAATGTCTGATTACAACATTACAATCACTGCCACTGACGAGGGCTCCCCCCCTCTGTCCTCCTCTAAAACTGTTCAGTTATCTGTGGCAGATATCAACGACAACCCACCTGTGTTTGAGGAGCAGTCCTACAGCGCATATGTGACTGAAAACAACAAACCTGGCTCCACTTTATGTTCCGTCACTGCTCGAGACCCCGACTGGAGACAAAACGGTACCGTGATTTATTCTCTGTTACCCGGTGAGGTGAACGGTGCCCCGGTGTCCTCCTATCTGTCTGTTAACGGAGACACGGGGGTGATCCATGCTGTGAGGACGTTTGATTATGAACAGTTCAGGAGTTTTAAAGTCCACGTGATGGCCAGAGACAACGGTTCTCCTCCGCTCAGCAGCAACGTGACCGTCAGTGTGTTCATATCGGATGTGAATGACAACTCTCCTCAGATACTCTACCCCGCCCCGGAGGGCAACTCCTTCATGACCGAGCTGGTCCCCAAAGCTGCACACGGAGGCTCTCTGGTGTCCAAAGTGATCGCGGTGGACGCGGACTCCGGACAGAACGCCTGGCTGTCTTATCATATAGTCAAATCCACTGATCCGGGACTTTTCACTATTGGTCTCCACAGCGGAGAGATCAGGACACAGCGGGACACTTCTGAGTCTGACAGCATGAAACAGAACCTTATTGTGTCAGTGAAAGATAACGGACAGCCCTCTCTCTCTGCCACCTGCTCCTTGTATTTACTTATCTCTGATAACTTGGCTGAGGTGCCAGAACTGAAGGATATTTCTTACGATGAGAAGAACTCCAAACTGACCTCCTATCTGATCATCGCGCTGGTGTCTGTGTCCACCTTTTTTCTCACCTTCATTATCATCATCCTGGGTGTGAGGTTTTGTCGCAGGAGAAAGCCCAGACTGTTGTTTGATGGAGCAGTCGCCATCCCCAGCGCTTATCTCCCTCCTAATTACGCAGATGTTGACGGCACAGGAACTTTACGCAGCGCTTACAATTATGACGCCTACCTGACAACAGGTTCTAGAACCAGTGACTTTAATTTCGTGTCATCTTACAATGACAACACACTGCCTGCGGACCAGACTCTGAGGAAAAGCCCTTCAGACTTTGCTGAAGTGTTTGGAGATTGTGATTCTTCTCTTGAGGTAAGAGCATCACACATGTAATTCTTTATTTTAAATATATATTAAAACATCTCCACTTTCTTTAGCAGTTTTGATTTTATAAACTTAAATGGCAGAAAGATAAAAGTTAGAGGCGGATGATATGATTTTGCCCATCCTAGTTTTTTTCACTAAGAGTTATTATCATTTATTTCCCAAATGATTTCCAATCGTTCTCTGAAACATTACCATCTCTTTTCATAGTTTAGAATGATATATTTTGTAAAGACTGTCTTAGTGCTCATTGTACAGAAGTCGACCAGGTGCCTTTGGTTATTTCTATTGCTGAAAAACTAGTTTTTCTCAGCCACCATGTTTACAGGAATCACACACCAAATAACTTTGAGTTATTCAGTCAAAGTCAAATTCAAAATCAACTTTATTGTCATTACAGTATACTGTGTGTGAGATACAGACTGGGAGATTGAAATGCTGTTTTGAATAAAAGTAAACATATCAGTAAATACATAATCCAACTTGGACGCATACAAATTCCCACATTAAGAGGCATCAATAAACTAAATATATATATATATATATATATATATATATATATATATATATATATATATATATATAAAGGCACAACAGTCAATACAAAAATAACAGTCATTTATAAATGGATGAGGATTAATATATTACAGTTGAAATATGTACACTAAATGATGGTCCAGAGCAGCGTATTGAAAGTCTTATTTATTTGTTCTTTGCTTTTTCTTTCTAATTTACATTATGCTCGGTCGCAATTGTTGTTGTATTTTGTTAGTTTTATTAGGCTCATTTATTCGAAGGGAAATAGCCCTTGTTAATCACATTATGGCTTTTGTTTTAAGGCGTCTCTGTTGTCGTTTGTTACACGTCGTCATGTTCAGATTTAATTATAGCCTTCCTGAGTAACCTCCTACAATATTTTCTGTGTTCACATTTATTGGCATTTGGCATTGTCATATTTACGGTCCCAGATACCCTACCTATTTCCTATGCTAATGTGTTACCTGTTTTTAAATGTTTTTTGGAATAAAAAAAAAATCCTACATAAATTGCCAATTTGACACAATATCTCATTAGGCTTTAAGCGTATCATACACGCTAAACCTTTTATATATTTTGATTTAAGACAGGTCTATAAGCGCCCAGACAAACACGAGTCTATTTTGCAAACATAACAAAACTGTTGTTTATTAACAGTTCCTTGGTGAAACAATTACATTTTCTTTATGCGTCATTCACGTTTTATTATCTTGATATGTCACAACGCATTTGAATATATACTTTCCAGGGTCAATTAATTTGATCTCTACAAATGCCGTTGTTGTTGTATGGCTTTGTAATGACTTGCTGCTAGAGGAAATATATGTCATTTCTAGAATAGTCTCTAGATGTCGCTATGCACCAGCTGTAATACTTTGTGTGTCGACGCACCCACTGTTGTCGAAGCACAATGTGACCTATTGTGCTGCAGTAAACCGTCCAAAGAGGCAGAGACGTGGTCTTGGATTGTGATTATTTTGGTTTAAAACGTATTTTTTGGCTTTGTTCCTGTTTACTAACTAAAGTGGACGTTTAGTGTTTCAGATAGGCGTCACGGTGACCATCATGGGGTTCACATTACGAATATGTCTCGTTGATTTGCTGCTGTTTTCTTTGCGTATGGCCAATGGAGATGTAAGCCTTTCTTTTCCGGAGGAGATGAAACGCGGATCGGTGATCGGAAATATTGCCAAGGACCTGGGTCTTGAAACAAGCAGACTTTCCGCTCGGAAGGCCCGAGTTGATACTGATGGGAGCGACACGCGTTATTGTGATTTAAACCTCCGTAATGGGGATCTGACTGTTGCCGAGAGGATTGACAGGGAGGGCCTCTGTGGAGACAAAGCGTCTTGCGTTTTAAAACAAGAGCTTATGTTAGAGAATCCATTAGAATTACATCGAATTAGTCTTCATGTTCAGGACATAAATGATAACTCTCCGCAATTTAATAACGACTTGATCCAGATAGATATACGTGAATCTGCGGTAAAAGGTGCTCGTTTTCCAATAGAAGAAGCAAATGATGCAGACGTAGGCAAATATTCTGTTCAGACGTACAACCTCCAGAGCAATGAGAATTTTATTCTCGGAGTTGGAACTAATTCTGTTGAGCTTGTCCTCAACAAAGAGCTTGACCGCGAAAATGTAAAGGAAATCCATCTACTTCTTACAGCACTGGATGGTGGTTCTCCTCAGAGATCAGGTACTGTGGTCATTCAGATCACTGTGCTCGATGCTAATGATAACGTACCTGTGTTCAGTCAGGCAGTTTACAAGGCTAGTCTGCCTGAAAATTCTCCACTAGACACTGTCATACTTAAAGTGAGTGCCACTGATGCAGACGAGGGACTCAATGGAGACGTTACATATGGATTTGGACGCATATCGGAAGATGTTAAGTTGCTGTTTACCATAGATCATAAGACAGGCGATATAAAGTTAACTACCGATGTTGATTTTGAAACGGCGTCCTCTTTTGAACTGCGCATCACAGCAAAAGATGGTTTGGGATTAACTTCTTATGCCAAAGTCATTATTGACGTTACCGATGTTAATGACAACGCCCCTATTATTAACCTAAAATCACTTACCAGTCCCATACCCGAGAACCTATCACCTGGTTCAGAGGTGGGCATCATTAACGTGCAGGATAGAGACTCTGAGAATAACAGACAGGTCCGCTGCTCCATTCAGCAAAACGTCCCTTTTAAGTTGGTTCCTTCTATTAAAAACTATTATTCTCTGGTGACCACAGGACAACTGGACCGTGAACTAATGTCTGATTACAACATTACAATCACTGCCACTGACGAGGGCTCACCCCCACTGTCCTCCTCTAAAACTGTTCAGCTATCTGTAGCAGACATCAACGACAACCCACCTGTGTTTGAGGAGCAGTCCTACAGCGCATATGTGACTGAAAACAACAAACCTGACTCCAATTTATGTTCCGTTACTGCTCTAGACCCCGACTGGAGACAAAACGGTACCGTGATTTATTCTCTGTTACCCGGTGAGGTGAACGGTGCCCCGGTGTCCTCATATGTGTCTATTAACGGAGACACGGGGGTGATCCACGCTGTCAGGTCGTTTGATTACGAACAGTTCAGGAGTTTTAAAGTCCACGTGATGGCCAGAGACAACGGTTCTCCTCCGCTCAGCAGCAACGTGACCGTCAGTGTGTTCATATCGGATGTGAATGACAACTCTCCTCAGATACTGTACCCCGCCCCGGAGGGCAACTCCTTTATGACCGAGCTGGTCCCCAAAGCTGCACACGGAGGCTCTCTGGTGTCCAAAGTGATCGCGGTGGACGCGGACTCCGGACAGAACGCCTGGCTGTCCTATCATATAGTCAAATCCACTGATCCGGAACTTTTCACTATTGGTCTCCACAGCGGAGAGATCAGGACACAGCGGGACATTTCTGAGTCTGACAGCATGAAACAGAACCTTGTTGTGTCAGTGAAAGATAACGGACAGCCCTCTCTCTCTGCCACCTGCTCCATCTATTTACTTATCTCTGATAACTTGGCTGAGGTGCAAGAACTGAAGGATATTTCTTACGATGAGAAGAACTCCAAACTGACCTCTTACCTGATCATTGCGCTGGTGTCCGTGTCCACCTTTTTTCTCACCTTCATTATCATCATCCTGGGTGTGAGGTTTTGTCGCAGGAGAAAGCCCAGACTGTTGTTTGATGGAGCAGTTGCCATCCCCAGCGCTTATCTCCCTCCTAATTACGCAGATGTTGACGGCACAGGAACTTTACGCAGCGCTTACAATTATGACGCCTACCTGACAACAGGTTCTAGAACCAGTGACTTTAAGTTTGTGACATCTTACAATGACAACACACTGCCTGCTGACCAGACTTTGAGGAAAAGCCCTTCAGACTTTGCTGAAGTGTTTGGAGACTGTGATTCTTCTCCTGAGGTAGGAGCCTTTTGAGTGTACCTTCATGTATTGTTGTGTACGTGTTGACAAGTTTTATCTTCTGCAAATGTGTGTGCTTTCTGTTAAATTGTTTTGTGGATTTTGAATTTTGGTTAGCAGAAGATTTCAAAAAGTATTAATCCTGTAAATTACATAAACCCATTATTTGCTGCCATGTTATTAACACTTCTTTCTTGTCAAATTCATGTTTGGGTGGATTTAGTTCGGGGTGATCTTTCATATTATTTACATAGGCTATACTGTAGTAAACTTGTTGTTTGTCACACAGCATTTTTGTCAATCCTCCAGTTTGTATTACTTTTGACTTTATTTGAACTGTACTTGATTATTTATAACAGCTGCAGTTCCTACGCCCGATTTGGCATGGATGTATGGATAAGGTTCTATGAGCGAGTTAGCATTTTCTTCTTAGAAACTCTGTTACTCACATCAAAGCAGTCTAACAACACTTAATATTTTGCTATGGGACGAAGTTTACCTTACAGCTCTCTGGTCTAATGGTGAAATCGGTCCTTACTGGTTTTGAGATATCTATCCATGGTGTTGAAACACTCCTCGTGCATATTCACAACTCAAGATATAAGAAGATGACCCGTTATTTATCCCGAGGGGAAATTAAATGTGTCACTCTGATTGTTGAATTCACATAGTAAAGTACAAATAAACATGCATGCATACGAATGCACAGTACCAATACACACATGCAAAAGAATACAGATATGCACAAACACGTGCATTGTTTTGGAGAGGTTATCCTGCTCCAGGACGAAGTTGTAGATGTGTTTTTCCTTGGATCCACTTATACATGTGATCCAATACTATTAAATTCAACTTGCAACATTTTAAACAAATTAGACCCTTCTTAACTGTCAATGCGGCAAAGTCATACCTACACTGTATGATTCTATCCCACATTGAATACTGTTTCACAAACTGGTCATTTGCTTGTGCCACAAACCTGAAACCCATAGAACAGCTGTACAAGAGAGCTATCAAGGTTTTTGACAGAAAGCCAAATTCATACCACCACTGTACCATCCTTGAAAAATTTCAATTTCTTGAGCTTTTACAATTGTAAGTCTTTTAAGAGTATATGCTTTATTTATAAATATTTACATGGACTGGCCCCCCCCTCCCTTAGGGGAATTCATCCACAAAAAAACCACTGGATGCTGCACTAGATCAGAAACCAGAGGAGACTGTGAAGTCCACCACAGACGGACCACTTTTGGACAAAATATCCTATCCATTAAAGGCAGCTCATTATGGAATAGCCTCCCTAATGAGATACGGGATTGTCCCACTCTCAATAGCTTCAAAGGTCAACTCAAAGAATATTTAAGAAACAAACAGACGTGCAATCACCGCTAAATGCACTTTAACACAGGGGTATCTCCTCTTGCACTTTATGTAGCTCTTGTATCCTCTCTTGCACTTTATATGTCGTTGCTGCTATATTGTATTACCATGTCATACATACTTGTGTATGCTGCTCTTGCTCTTTTGCACCTTTTGCATAACATGTATTTTGTTTTGCTATGTTTGTAATGTTTTATGTGAGGGACTGCGGATGGAAATGAGCTCAAAGCTAAATCAGCCACTGTTACGCTTGACACATTTTAATGTTTTAAGTGTTTATTACTGCGCATTGTCCCTGCCAAATAAACGAATAAATAAAATAAATAAATAAATTAGGCTAAATGAACGATAGTTATATAATTATCTAAATTGTTATTAATAATATAGTTGTTCAGTAAAATGATATTTAAATTAGTAAAGATAACCTCCATTAGAATCACGTATATCTTTTACAAAATCTAAATTATTATCAACCTTTTTATAGAAGCAATTTTACATTTTTGTTTAATTTTCAACAGTACTTTTATATTTTTCGCTAAATGTTTATTTCTGTATGATATTATAGATTGGATTGTTATTTACCTGACCTTGTTTGGTATTTTTCTTTTAAACACCTTCAGTTTTATGTTAGTTTTATAACACAGGGTAAGTTGCAGTGTCATGCATTTAGGCCTTTTTGTTAGGGGTTAATAGGATGCGTTTATTTAATGTCATGATATTATATCAGTCAGTCACAGAAGGACTGTTTCTGCTAAACGAGCACGTTCGTTTTTGATATGTTAGGTACATTTTCCTGAAGATAGTTATGCACTTTTCCCGAAGTCAAATTTAAAATGCAGGACTCTCCGATGCAATGCAGTTTTTTTACATCTTGGTATTTGAAACACGTTATATAAGAAAACAGATCGAAGTATCATCCCCATCACTGTCCATGGTGCTGGACCTTCCATCTCTGATAATACTGCAAACGAATCTTTTTGAGCTACACATTTATATTGTCTTGACATCAATTGATGGAGGAAAACGAAATTGCCATAGTAAATCAGAGCTGTCTCTTTCTATCTGCATTATATCCATTGAAAAGTATTTGTTTTCAACCGATGGTCACACGCCACAGTTCATATATTTGAGTGAATTACCTTCACGTGATTTTAGACTTTTGGAAAACTATTTCATAACCTAACATTGTGAAGATATAAAGAGACTCGTGGTGTCGCTGTCGGCTAACAGAACATGGACGCACACCACCCCACCCACAAGTACTGAACGCAAGTCGGTTGTATTTTTCCAAGACGATCGGTTGAAACCTCGAAGATATTTTGTATGGTCCGCAGTAGCCAGAGTTGGATTATAGAGGTTTTTTGGAAGTACTTTTAATTATAATCTGGATAATACGGTGGACATTAACACGACGAAAACTGGGTTTGTGTCAGGATGGGAGACAAAGGATTTTCAGCGCTGCAGCCGATCTTCGGCTTTGCTTCCTTTATTGTAGCGCTGCACCTCGTTAACGGAGACCTGAGTTATTCTATTCCAGAAGAGATGAAACGGGAGTCTATTATTGGGAATGTAGCCAAAGATCTCAGTCTTGATCTGAGGACTTTATCTTCCCGGAAGGCCCGTGTTGATTTTGAGGGGACTCGTAAATCGTACTGTGATATTAATCTGAGTACTGGAGATTTGGTCACATCGGAGAGAATGGACCGAGAAAGCCTTTGTGGCAAGAAACCCTCGTGTGTTGTGAAAGTAGATCTGGTGTTAGAAAACCCCCTGGAGCTTCATCGTGTTAGTCTTCATATTCAAGATGTAAACGACAACTCGCCGCAGTTCAATGAGAATTTGATTGAAATGGAAATAAGGGAGTCAGCTGAAAAGGGTAATCGCTTCTCTATCGAGAAAGCCCATGACGCAGATATAGGTCAAAATGCTGTTCAGAGTTACAGTTTACAAAAAAATGAAAACTTCATTCTCGCTGTTGACAGTAATAAGGTTGAACTTGTGCTAGAGAATAAACTTGATCGTGAAAAGCGAAATGAAATTAATTTGCTCCTCACAGCTTTAGATGGAGGCTCTCCTCAGAGATCAGGTACTGTAGTCATACACGTCACTGTGCTGGATGCTAATGATAACGCCCCAGTGTTTAGCCAGGCCGTCTATAAAGCCAGTCTGCCTGAAAACTCTCCTCCAGATACCATAGTGATTAATGTTAGTGCTACTGACGCAGATGAAGGACTGAATGGAGATGTGACTTATAATTTTGGCCACGGATCTGATGATGATATAAATGCATTTTCTATCGATCCTAAATCGGGAGAAGTTAAAGTTACTGGAGTGATTGACTTTGAGGAAAGGAGTTCCTTTGAAATCAGTATAAAAGCTAAAGATGGTTTAGGACTAACCTCTTACACCAAAGTTATAATAGATGTTACAGATATGAATGATAATGCCCCTGTAATATACCTGAAATCCCTGACTAACCCCATACCAGAGAACGTGTCACCTGGTTCAGAGGTGGGCATCATTAACGTGCAGGATAGAGACTCTGAGAATAACAGACAGGTCCGCTGCTCCATTCAGCAAAACGTCCCTTTTAAGTTGGTTCCTTCTATTAAAAACTATTATTCTCTGGTGACCACAGGACAACTGGACCGTGAACTAGTGTCTGATTACAACATTACAATCACTGCCACTGACGAGGGCTCACCCCCCCTGTCCTCCTCTAAAACTGTTCAGTTATCTGTAGCAGACATCAACGACAACCCACCTGTGTTTGAGGAGCAGTCCTACAGCGCATATGTGACTGAAAACAACAAACCTGGCTCCACTTTATGTTCCGTTACTGCTCGAGACCCCGACTGGAGACAAAACGGTACCGTGATTTATTCTCTGTTACCCGGTGAGGTGAACGGTGCCCCGGTGTCCTCCTATCTGTCTGTTAACGGAGACACGGGAGTGATCCACGCTGTCAGGTCGTTTGATTTTGAACAGTTCAGGCGATTTAAAGTCCACGTGATGGCCAGAGACAACGGTTCTCCTCCGCTCAGCAGCAACGTGACTGTCAGTGTGTTCATATCGGATGTGAATGACAACTCTCCTCAGATACTGTACCCCGCTCCGGAGGGCAACTCCTTTATGACTGAGCTGGTCCCCAAAGCTGCACACGGAGGCTCTCTGGTGTCCAAAGTGATCGCGGTGGACGCGGACTCCGGACAGAACGCCTGGCTGTCCTATCATATAGTCAAATCCACTGATCCGGGACTTTTCACTATTGGTCTCCACAGCGGAGAGATCAGGACACAGCGGGACATTTCTGAGTCTGACAGCATGAAACAGAACCTTGTTGTGTCAGTGAAAGATAACGGACAGCCCTCTCTCTCTGCCACCTGCTCCATGTATTTACTTATCTCTGATAACTTGGCTGAGGTGCCAGAACTGAAGGACATTTCTTACGATGAGAATAACTCAAAACTGACCTCTTACCTGATCATCGCGCTGGTATCAGTGTCCACCTTTTTCCTCACCTTCATTATCATCATCCTGGGTGTGAGGTTTTGTCGCAGGGGAAAGCCCAGACTGTTGTTTGATGGAGCAGTCGCCATCCCCAGCGCTTATCTTCCTCCTAATTACGCAGATGTTGACGGAACAGGAACTTTACGCAGCGCTTACAATTATGACGCCTACCTGACAACAGGTTCTAGAACCAGTGACTTTAATTTTGTGTCATCTTACAATGACAACACACTGCCTGCTGACCAGACTCTGAGGAAAAGCCCTTCAGACTTTGCTGAAGTGTTTGGAGATTGTGATTCTTCTCCTGAGGTAGGAGCCTTCCCGTGTATTTGTCATAGTTGATGTATTGTTTCTAACTTGTTGAACAACAAAGTTTTATATTATTCAAATGTGTGTGCTTCCTGCTAAATTGTTTTGTGGATTTTGAATTTTGGATAGCAGAAGATTTCCAAAATTATTAATTCTGTAAATTACATAACCATTGTTTGCTGCATTTTTATTGACAGTTTTTTTCTTGTCAAATTCATATTTGCTTGGATTTAGTTTAGGGGTGATGTTTCACAATATATACCTATATAGTAAACTCGTTGTTCGTCCCACAGCATTTTTGTCAATCACCTGCCCCTTCTACTAGTTATCACGTTATGTTAACTGTCCATGATTAATTATGATTAAATCCAGGGAGCAGTTGTAGATGTATTTTTCCTTAGATACCCTATCAAATGTGATTTGACTAAATGAACAATATATAATTATCTGAATTGTTATTTTTAATAGTGTTGTTTAATAACATATTTTAATTAGTAACGATAGCTTTCCATAAGAATCTCGTGTATTTATTGAAAAATCTAAATTATTTTCAACCTTTTCAATTCGGAAGCTATTTTTTGTTTTGTTTCCAACACTACTTTTATATTTTTTGCTAGATGGTTATCAGTGTATGGTATTATAGTTAGGTTTGTTGTTATTTTCTTGACCTTATTTGTTATTTTCTTTAAAACAAAGGTCTGCATTTTTATATTAGTTTTATAAGACAGTGTTAGGGTATGTTGCAGTGTCATGCATTTAGGCCTTTTTGTTAGGGCTTAGTAGGATGCTTTATTTAATGTCATGATAGTATATCAGTCAGTCACGTACGTACGTTTTTGATACTTCAGGTCAATGTTGCTGTACTGTAAGTGTAACCTTCTACATGTTCATAATTTAACTAATATGTATTTTCTAAGTCTAATATATATTTTTTGCAATATTTAATGTGTGCAATATTTAGAGTCTTTTATTTTGAAGTCCAAGCTCACGTCTCGTTATGCTGTTCTCGCGTGAGTTAGAGAGCGAGAGAGAGACAAGAAACTGAGACGGATACTTTTATAGCTCCGTTTGTTTAAGTTTATTCTTATAAAGTTTTAAGGACTGAAGAATACTTCCCTCTGTTTTCAGAGCATGCAGCCAACGATGTATATTGTTGTTTGTATTTACTATACGTTTATTACTGATAATATGTTTGTCATTTAAACTGTTTGTTTATGTGTAGTTTTCACGGTGGATTCGAAGAGGAATACAGTCGTTATGAGAAAGCCACTTGTGTTTGCCTCTGCTTCGAGGGAATTACAGTTGCTTAATATAGTTACGTACATGCACCTAATTCAAAGTTAAAATGCAGGACTCTCAGTTGCAATGCAGTTTTTTTAACATCGTGGTATTTGAAACTTGTTATTTAAGAAAAAGGTCGAAGTATATTTGCCATCACTGTCCATGGTGCTGAACCTTACATCTCTGATAATCCTGCAAATGGAATGTTGTATCTATTTATTTTGTCTTCACAATAATGTCTGGAGGAAAACGAAATGGCTATATTGAATCAGATGCTGTCTCTTTCTATCTGCATTATATCCAATGAAAAGTAGTTGTTTTCAACTGATAGTCACGTGTCATATGTGAATGAATTACCTTCACGTGATTTCAGACTATGGGAAAACTATTTCACAACCTAACATTGTGAAGATATAAAACGACTCATGGTGTCGCTGTCGGTTTACAGAACATGAACGCACACCGTTATCACTATGTTTACTGTCCTTGATTAATTAGAACAACCGCTGTTGTTACGCCCGATTCAGCATGTATGTATGGATGAGGTTCTATAGTCTAAGAACGAGTTAACATTCACTTATTAGAACTCTCTTAATCACATCACTGCAGTCTGAGAACACTTATTCTTTTGCTGATGACAAAGTTTGACAAACAGTGCTCTGGTCTATTGGTGACCTCCGTCCTTACTGGTTTTGTGACATCTGTCCATGTTGCTGAAACACTCCTCATGCATATTCTCAACGGAAGATATATAAGATGTTTTTTAGAGAGGTGCCAGAGCGAAGAGGCTTCCTGATTTTCGGCTCCAGGGAGCAGTTGTAGATGTATTTTTCCTTAGATACACTATCAAATGTGATTAGGCTAAATGAACGATAGTAATATAATGATCTGAATTGTTATTCATAATATTGTTGTTTCTTAATATATTTAAATGATGTCACATGTATTTATTCAACAATCTATATTATTATCAACTTTTTCATTTTGGAAGCTATTTTTTGTTTTGTTTTCAACACTACTTTTATATTTTTAGCTAAATGCTTATCCGTTATTATAGTTAGGTTTGTTGTTATTTTCCTGACCTTGTTTCTTATTTTCTATAAAACACCTACAATTGTATATTAGTTTTTATAACACAGTGTCAGGGTAAGTTGCAGTGTGAAGCATTTAGGCCTTTTTGTAAGGGCTTAATAGGATGCTTTATTTAATGTCATGATAATATATTAATCAGTCACAGAAGGATTGTTTCTGCTAAACGAATACGTACGTTGTTGATACTTTAGGTAAATTTTGCTGAAGATAGGTATGTACTTTTACTTGAGTCACATTTAAAATGCTCTCAGATGCAATGCAGTTGCAAAATACCGTTTTTTAACATCGTGATATTTTAAACTTCTTATTTAAGAAAAAAGATCGAAGTATCTTCCCCATCACTGTCCATGGTGCTGGACATTACATCTCTGTAAACAAGCCCTCATGTGATCTTCCTTTTGACTCTCTCCATGGTACTGAAACAACATATTTTCTCCTTTAGACATAATTTCAAATGTTCCAATGTTTCATTATAATTATGATAATAATTATAATAATACATATATATATATATATATATAATGATATTAATGATTACACTAATCATTATTATGCATAATAAGTAATGATTACAAGAACATACTTTATTTGTTACCACATACACGTGATATAAGTGATCGAAAAATTGTTCATTTGTTAAAGGTAGGGTAGGTAATTCACTTCAGAAACACTTTTTGTTATATTCCATAGAATATTCTAACATCCCGATAGCAATGAATACATTACATGCTTTGACAATAAATATATACAAATATTTCATCTGTGGAAGTGGCGCTGTAAAAAGGCTCAGATAATTGGGTGGACTACCTGCCTGTCAGCCTTCCATCTCGTGCACAAACTTATCTCGTGCCCTCATTGGTCATGTGCGCGTTCGTGTGTGTTGGAGGAGGGGCTCTGTAAGGAAGTCTGAAGGAATGGGCAGATTTTTTTCGGTTGTATACTTTCAAATTCTAGCTTAGCTGGTTTCTCCATTCTTACCTACCCTACCTTTAATTGAATGAGTGGTTTGTGTTTAACAATAGTGTTCAACATTTACATTTTTCATGCTTCTATTTCTTTACTTGTTTTTATTTCTAGGTTTTTGTCTATAATTAAATACACAATGCAATCAAATAATAAAACTGTGATATTTAATAAGCATCTTTTTTTATTATTTTAACTTTGAGCATTGTACATTACGTTGTGATGTTTTTTTGTTTTACATATGGCACAAAGTTCGTATTGAAGTTAGGGAAGATGAGTTGGGTTTAGACCATAGACTGTATATATAAAGGTTTAGACATGGGGAATAATACTCGCAGATGCAAAGAGTAAAAAGCGCCTGATGGTGCCGCTGTAGGCCAGCACAAAAGGAGCAGAGACATCTCCACCCACTTTAACTGCATTACCATCGGATGAGATTTCTCAGAACAATTCCTTCATTCCCCGATTAGTTTGCATCGCGTTTGCATTTGTAAAATGTTGGTTGCTGACTCTGTTTTGGAATTTTAATTGGTTGTTCCATGCTGTAATTTGTACAAACTGGGACGTGTTTTTTTTTTCCGAGGATGGGAGACAAAGGATTTTCTGCGCTGCGGCCGATTTTCTGCTTTTCTTCCTTTATTGTAGCGCTGCACCTCGTTAACGGAGACCTGAGTTATTCTATTCCAGAAGAGATTAAACGGGAGTCTGTTGTTGGAAATATAGCCAAAGATCTCGGTCTTGATCTGAGGACATTATCTAACCGAAAGGCCCGTATTGATTCTGAGGGGACTCGTAAGCGGTACTGTGATATGAATCTGAGTACTGGAGATTTGGTCACATCGGAGAGAATGGACCGAGAAAGCCTTTGTGGCAAGAAACCCTCGTGTGTTGTGAAAGTAGATCTGGTGTTAGAAAATCCTCTGGAGCTTCATCGTGTTAGTCTCCATGTTCAAGATGTAAACGACAACTCGCCGAAATTCAAAAAACACTTGATTGAAATGGAGATAGGCGAGTCAGCTGATAAGGGTTACCGCTTCTCTATCGAGGAGGCTCATGACGCAGATATAGGTCAAAATGCTGTTCAGAGATACAGTTTACAAAAAAACGAAAACTTTATTCTCGCTGTTGACAGTAACAAGGTTGAACTCGTACTGGAGAATACACTTGATCGTGAAAAACTACAAGAGATCAATTTGCTCCTCACAGCTTTAGATGGAGGCTCTCCTCAGAGATCAGGTACTGTAGTCATACACGTCACTGTGCTGGATGCTAATGATAACGCCCCAGTGTTTAGTCAGGCGGTTTATAAAGCCAGTGTGCCTGAAAACTCTCCTCCTGATACCTTAGTAATTAATGTTAGTGCTACTGACGCAGATAAAGGGGTAAATGGAGATGTGACATATGAATTAGGCCATTTGTCTGACGATGATGTAAATGCATTTTCTATTGATTCTAAAACCGGAGAAATCAGAGTAACTGGTGCGGTTGACTTTGAAGATATTAGTACTTTTGAAATGAGCGTGGAGGCTAAGGACAGTTTAGGGTTATCTTCTTACGCTAAAGTTATAATAGATGTTACGGATATGAATGATAATGCCCCTGTAATATACCTGAAATCCCTGACTAACCCCATACCTGAGAACGTGTCACCTGGTGCAGAGGTGGGCATCATTAACGTGCAGGATAGAGACTCTGAGACTAACGGACAGGTCCGCTGCTCCATTCAGCAAAACGTCCCTTTTAAGTTGGTTCCTTCTATTAAAAACTATTATTCTCTGGTGACCACAGGACAACTGGACCGTGAACTAGTGTCTGATTACAACATTACAATCGCTGCCACTGACGAGGGATCTCCCCCTCTGTCCTCCTCTAAAACTGTTCAGTTATCTGTAGCAGACATCAACGACAACCCACCTGTGTTTGAGGAGCAGTCCTACAGCGCATATGTGACTGAAAACAACAAACCTGGCTCCACTTTATGTTCTGTTACTGCTCGAGATCCCGACTGGAGACAAAACGGAACCGTGATTTATTCTCTGTTACCCGGTGAGGTGAACGGGGCCCCGGTGTCCTCCTATCTGTCTGTTAACGGAGACACGGGGGTGATCCACGCTGTGAGGTCGTTTGATTATGAACAGTTCAGGAGTTTTAAAGTCCACGTGATGGCCAGAGACAACGGTTCTCCTCCGCTCAGCAGCAACGTGACCGTCAGTGTGTTCATATCGGATGTGAATGACAACTCTCCTCAGATACTGTACCCCTCCCCGGAAGGCAACTCCTTCATGACCGAGCTGGTCCCCAAAGCTGCACACGGAGGCTCTCTGGTGTCCAAAGTGATCGCGGTGGACGCGGACTCCGGACAGAACGCCTGGCTGTCCTATCATATAGTCAAATCCACTGATCCGGGACTTTTCACTATTGGTCTCCACAGCGGAGAGATCAGGACACAGCGGGACATTTCTGAGTCTGACAGCATGAAACAGAACCTTATTGTGTCAGTGAAAGATAACGGACAGCCCTCTCTCTCTGCCACCTGCTCCATGTATTTACTTATCTCTGATAACTTTGCTGAGGTGCCAGAACTGAAGGATATTTCTTATGATGAGAAGAACTCCAAACTGACCTCTTACCTGATCATCGCGCTAGTGTCTGTGTCCACCTTTTTTCTCACCTTCATTATCATCATCCTCGGTGTGAGGTTTTGTCGCAGGAGAAAGCCCAGACTGTTGTTTGATGGAGCAGTTGCCATCCCCAGCGCTTATCTCCCTCCTAATTACGCAGATGTTGACGGAACAGGAACTTTACGCAGCGCTTACAATTATGACGCCTACCTGACAACAGGTTCTAGAACCAGTGACTTTAAGTTTGTGTCATCTTACAATGACAACACACTGCCTGCTGACCAGACTCTGAGGAAAAGCCCTTCAGACTTTGCTGAAGTGTTTGGAGATTGTGATTCTTTACCTGAGGTAGGAAGTTGTGTCACTTAATGTTTTACCTATTTGCAACTTCATTATCCTGTCAATATACTGTTCAAAACTCTTTTTGTCTTAGTGTTTTTAAACAGTTATTTTGGTCAATTTAATATGAATTGAAGTTTATTCAGTCGTACTCCACAATTGACCTAATTCATACAATGCATCACTTGATCACATTGGTTATTCTGTCGTAGTATACAGACGTGTCTAATCTATTCGTAATTCGAGTAGATTAAACTATTAATTTAAACAGATTTTAATCATATTTCCCCCCAAAAGTATTTCTGTCTAAATAGCTCTTGTGTTCTTTGTTGAGCTGGAGATTATTGTTTTTATTCTCTGTCCTTGGGGCTGAACCTCACTTCTTCTCTTGTTGTGTTTAATCAGAAACAGCCTACTCCTGTCAATTATCATATCGTTTTTAATCATTTGAGATTTCAATTGTGCAGCCCTTACAATTATGAAGCCTATACCTGACAACAGGTTCCTGAGCCAGTGACTTTAAGTTCCTGTAATCTTACAATGACAACACAGTGCTTCTCCATCCAATATTTAGCGTTGATTGTATCGTTCAGGTAGCCTTGTATTTACCTATTTCACTACCCTATGCGCTGGATTCATGTGCCTTTGTATGCAATGTGTTTTTAGCAAGAGCATATATTTATATATATATATATATATATATATATATATATATACAGTGGAGGAAATAAGTATTTGATCCCTTGCCGATGTTGTAAATTTGCCTTACAAAGAAATGAACAGTCTATAATCGTAATGGTAGGTTTATTTTAACAGTGCGAGTATGAATATCAAAAAGAAAATCCAGAAATTGACATTATATAAAAGATAGAAAATTGATTTGCATTTAACTGTGGGAAATAAGTATTTGATCCCCTTGCAAAACATGTCTTAGTACTTGCTGGAGAAACCCTTGTTGGACAGCACAGAGGTCATATGTTTCTTGTAGTTGGTCACCAGGCCTGTCCCCTTAGCAGAGAAACACCCCCAAAGCATAACGTTTCCACCTCCATGCTTGACGGTGGGGATGGTGTTCTTGGGATTATGGTTAGCATCTCTCTACCTCCAAACACGGCGTGTTGAGTTGATGCTAAAGATCTCGATTTTGATCTCATCTGACCACATCATCTTCTCTCAAGCCTTCTCTGAATCACTCAGATGTTCCTTGGCAAATTTCAGACGGGCCGTTCATGTGCCTTCTTGATCAGGGGACCTTGTGGGTTGCAGCATGATTTGATCCATTATGGTGTAGTGTGTTACCAATAGTTTTCTTGGTGACTGTGGTCCCAGCTGCCTTGAAATCATTAACAAGTTCCTCCCGTGTAGTTCTTGGCTGATACCTCACCTTTCTCATGGTCATCAATACCCCAGGGGGCGAGATCTTGTGTGGAGCCCCAGACCGAGGGCGATTGATTGTTGATTGATGCTCATTTTGTCTTTCATCTATTTCCGAATAATCACACCAACAGTTGTCTCCTTCTCAATAAGCTGCTGGTCTTGTAGCCAATTCCTGCCTTGTGCAGGTCTACAATCTTGTCCCTGACGTCCTTATACACATGGTCTTTAGTCTTGCCCATGGTGGAGAGGTTGTAAACTGATTGATTGATTCTGTGAACAGGTGTCTTTTATACAGGTAACAAGTTGATATTAGGAGTACCTCTAAAGGAAGAGGACTTATGTAACCGGTCTGTAGGAGCCAGAATCCTTGTTTGTTGCATGGGGATCAAATACTTATTTCCCACAGTTAAATACAAATCAATTTGTATCTTTTATATAATGTCTATTTCTGGATTTTCGTTTTGATATTCTTACTCTCACTGTCCTCCCCTCAAGTTTAAATAGCAGTTTTCAAAGTATTGATTTATAATATTTAGTACTCTTTTGAAACGTGTTAGAAAAATATCACTCTTCACTGACTTGAGCTTCAATATCAGGATCCATGTATTTATTAATCCTTGCAAGAATGCAAGTAGTCATCACATACAGAGCATAATAACTAGTCGTACCATATTATGGTACAACTAGTTCCCAAACAATGTCCTTCACATGCTTATATACAAGAGAGGGAGTTACACAGTCACAAGATGCAGGAATACCAGTTCAAAGCAGTATACAATGTTTAGTTTAGATAATCTAAGGCCCACGTAAACTATCATATGCCTAAAACAGTGTGTCCTCCTGACGCTCTTCTGGGTAATCATACAACGTCATATATGCAGTTACAGTTGGGCCTTTGTTATCATGTGCTACTCTGATATTGGAAGAGTACATAAAAAAATGTCCAGACAAAACGCATGCTGACAAACCAGCGAAAAATGTTATGACATTTCAAGTTGCTGTTGTACGTGTGATAATGTGTCAGCTTTTATCATTAAATTGTTCTTAATGATGATACGCTAAAACGTTTGTTCAAAAACATATTGATTTCTGAGCGTATACTGGGTGTCTATCAGACATTGGCCAACTATCACACATGCCTGCTGTAGTTTAATGTTGCGTGCAGGGGTGCCGTTTGCCGGCAGGCAAGGCAGGCAACTGCTTGGGGCCCCGGACCAGAAGGGGGGGGGGGGGGTGGAAGCTGTGCTGGATGTATTGGGGGCATGTCTCTTCTGCCTGGGGCCCCCAGTGTCTTGCAGCGCCACTGGTTGCGTGTATTTATTGTTAAACACAGAATAATGCATACGAGAAATGTATCTAATACGTGCTGGAATAAGATATACACACTTTACAGCATTATTGCTGTTGAAACACGTGTTTGCCTTTGTCAGACATTTAATGTTTTGATACATCCAATTACTTGAAATGTAAGACAAAAGTAATATTTTGTTGTTTAGTGATCTGTCCATGGTATATGAGGAGACATGTTAAATAAGGAATCGCTTTGGTTCTTCTCTCCGTTTAGACGCTGTCCGTGGTGCTGAAGGGTGTTTTGTCTATCGACACCCAGTGGCGGATATTAATATGGGCGACATGGGCGGTTGCCCAGGGCGACATTTTGACTGGGGGTGGCACAAGCGCAATTTGCACGTAATTTCATATTGTGTATTGTTGTTGTTGTTGTTGAGGGTCGAAGGGGGCGCGGTTGCCCTTATCAGCAGGCAGCTGGGATGGAAGGTCTCACACTCAAAGAAGGGCGGGGGTGATCTCAGGTCGCCTCACTATGGGGGAGAGAGAGGGGGGCGGCGGGTAAACTATCTCTATCAAATAATAACTTTTGATGTTTATATAGTAGTACTGCAATTAGTACAATTAATATCACGCCTCGAAATGCCACCAAATTCATTCATACAATATAAATAGTTTTGCAGATATATTTTTTTCCTGGCCTGGTTTGTATGAAACAATAAATAATTATTTAAAAACTGACTACGGCAAATTGGTATAGTCTTGACCTGTAGTTGACAGTGTTGGGGGAAGGGTACGCTATGCATTGTTTCTCGGGTCGAAAATTAATATCTACGGTGATGGAGAAAAATAGGCACAGGGCATCAGGTGCCCACTTTAGAAAGTAAAGGAAAGAAGAAGATAAACACTCAAAAGATAAAGGTAGTATGCACCTTCAACATCTCATTTATTTAGTTGGGCTATATTAAGCATATCATTAAATTATGCCGGTAACCTTAACTCCATTGCTGCTCGTTAGCTGCCTGTGTTTCGTCGTCAGTTCAGCAACTAACATTGGAATAATTTCAAACCGTCTTACTTCAGAACAATAATGTGTAGCCCTGCAATTAAAACGTTATAAACAACCATAACCGTTATTGATTTAGTCACCTTCATTTAGCAAACACCTCAAAGGTAATTGTACTGACAAGTCCTTTGTGTAATTTTCAATACTTGAGGCTTAATTAAAAGACGTCTGTAACAGATTAAATATGATGATGTTATTGATGACTTTGCATCAAAGAAGGCAAGGAAGGTCAGACTTTAGAGTGCAGTTTGGGAGTTTAACTTTAACTATAGAGATGCCTAATTCTGTAAATAAGTTATTTAACGTGTGTTCTGTTCGGCTTGTGTGTTGAAAGATTTGTCCAATTTAGTATTTTCATTCTATAGCTTATATGACTTTTTATTAATTAATGTATGTTTCTACTACTACTACTTTTTATATTCATGTTTATTTTGTGATATTGTTATTTAATTTGTGTAGTTATTTTGATTGTACATATTGTTCTATTTGGGTGTTGGATACATTTGTGCAATATAGTTATTTAATTCTGAATTGGTGGTGGGGGGGGGGGGGGGGGGGGGGGCAGGGCACCATATCAGCTAGAACCGCCACTGTCGATACCAATTAACCAAACCCTAAAAATAATACTTTCACGTTGTGTGTTAACATTGAAATGTTCCATTGTTGCTTATGGCAGCAGCTTTTACGTTTAATGCAGTGCTCGTTTGTAATATTCAAAATAAGCTCACGGTGTCGCTGCTCACTCGCAGATATAAGGAGGCTCATTTCCACACCCACTGCCAAGGGAGTAATTCAGGCATTAAAACCAGTGCTGCCATTGTTGTATGAGCGGTTTTCTCAATTTTCCAATAAAATTAGATATTTTTAAGCAGAAAGGGACATTTCTTTCATTCGGGAGAAGTAATGGAGCTACAAGAGAGATTGATGCTGTTTTTTTTTTACCTCTTTGCCCTATTTGTCTACATCGCCATTGCAGACCTCAGCTATTCTGTTCAAGAGGAGATGAGACCTGGATCCATTGTTGGAAATATTGCCAAGGACCTCGGGCTTGAAGCAGGGAAATTGTTCACTCGTAATGCCCGTATTGATACGGAGGAAAGCTATCAGCACTACTGCGATATTGATCTAAAAACAGGACATTTTATCATCCGGGAAAAAATTGACAGGGAGGAGCTGTGTGCGGAAAAGGTTTCATGTTTGCTTAAATATGAACTAGTCCTAGAGAGCCCCTTGGAGCTGCACCGCATTTCACTGCTTATTCAGGATGTGAACGACAATTCACCCGTTTTTCCAAAGGATATAATTAAACTGGAAATAAGAGAATCGGCTATCAAAGGAGCCCGATATCGCCTCAATGAAGCTCACGACACTGACATCGGAAAAAATATGGTTGAACAATACATTTTACAAAATAACGAACACTTTGTGTTATCTGTCCGAGACGATACTGATGGGTCTAAAAATGTCGAGTTGGTGTTAGAGAAAGAGCTAGACCGTGAAAAAGAACACGATTTAAATGTAGTGATGATTGCTGTTGATGGTGGCAATCCACAAAGATCAGGAAGTGCTATTATACACGTCACTGTGCTGGATGCTAATGATAACGCCCCAGTGTTTGACCAAGCCTTCTACAAAGCCAGTCTGCCTGAAGACTCTGCCCTTGATACTCTGGTCGTCACTGTAAGTGCTACTGATTCAGACGAGGGAGTCAATGGGGCGGTTACTTATGAGTTTAGCCGAATCTCAGAAAGGGCTAAAAAGGTTTTCTCACTCAACAGTAAAACTGGAGAGATCAAAGTCATAGGACTACTTGATTTCGAGAATAATTCTAAATATGAAATGCGCATCGATGCCAAAGATGGTTATGGACTTTCATCCGATTCCAAATTAATGATAGAAATCACTGATGTAAATGATAATGCTCCAGTGATATACATCAAATCCCTGACTAACCCCATACCTGAGAACGTGTCACCTGGTGCAGAGGTGGGCATCATTAACGTGCAGGATAGAGACTCTGAGACTAACGGACAGGTCCGCTGCTCCATTCAGCAAAACGTCCCTTTTAAGTTGGTTCCTTCTATTAAAAACTATTATTCTCTGGTGACCACAGGACAACTGGACCGTGAACTAGTGTCTGATTACAACATTACCATCACTGCCACTGACGAGGGCTCTCCCCCTCTGTCCTCCTCTAAAATTATTCAGTTATCTGTAGCAGACATCAACGACAACCCACCTGTGTTTGAGGAGCAGTCCTACAGCGCACATGTGACTGAAAACAACAAACCTGGCTCCACTTTATGTTCCGTTACTGCTCGAGATCCCGACTGGAGACAAAACGGTACCGTGATTTATTCTCTGTTACCCGGTGAGGTGAACGGGGCCCCGGTGTCCTCCTATCTGTCTGTTAACGGAGACACGGGGGTGATCCACGCTGTGAGGTCATTTGATTATGAACAGTTCAGGAGTTTTAAAGTCCACCTGATGGCCAGAGACAACGGTTCTCCTCCGCTCAGCAGCAACGTGACCGTCAGTGTGTTCATATCGGATGTGAATGACAATTCTCCTCAGATACTGTACCCCGCCCCGGAGGGCAACTCCTTCATGACCGAGCTGGTCCCCAAAGCTGCACACGGAGGCTCTCTGGTGTCCAAAGTGATCGCGGTGGACGCGGACTCCGGACAGAACGCCTGGCTGTCCTATCATATTGTCAAATCCACTGATCCGGGACTTTTCACTATTGGTCTCCACAGCGGAGAGATCAGGACACAGCGGGACATTTCTGAGTCTGACAGCATGAAACAGAACCTTATTGTGTCAGTGAAAGATAACGGACAGCCCTCTCTCTCTGCCACCTGCTCCATGTATTTACTTATCTCTGATAACTTGGCTGAGGTGCCAGAACTGAAGGATATTTCTTATGATGAGAAGAACTCCAAACTGACTTCTTATCTGATCATCGCGCTGGTGTCCGTGTCCACCTTTTTCCTCACCTTCATCATCATCATCCTGGGTGTGAGGTTTTGTCGCAGGAGAAAGCCCAGACTGTTGTTTGATGGAGCAGTTGCCATCCCCAGCGCGTATCTCCCTCCTAATTACGCAGATGTTGACGGAACAGGAACTTTACGCAGCGCTTACAATTATGACGCCTACCTGACAACAGGTTCTAGAACCAGTGACTTTAAGTTCGTGTCATCCTACAATGACAACACACTGCCTGCTGACCAGACTCTGAGGAAAAGCCCTTCAGACTTTGCTGAAGTTTTTGGAGATTGTGATTCTTCTCCTGAGGTAGGGCCATGTATCATTACATCATAGTCGTGTTCATCATCCTGAAAAATGTGTATTTACCCACCATGTATTTGTTGCAGTTATATTCTAAGGTTGTGAGTAAATATACATATTTATAGTATTCTTTAACAAAACATATGATGCCCAGTTACCATTATACATTCTGAGGAATTTATCTTCAGTTTAACTTGCCTTTTATCTTCCCACATGATTGCCCATCAAGCTATAGAAATCGTTTGAAATTACGTTAACTTAACTCTGTCCATGGTGCTGAAATCGGTTTGTTATTCACTTATATTTTTACGGCTAATTTACTTTTATATTATACATATTTCTTTGATTTTCTTTTTGACTTTACTTTATGTAAACTTGGTTATATATTTCATTTTCTGAATGATATTTTATCTCAACATTTACTAGTATCATTGTATTTATTTGTTTTTCTTATTTGATTGAATCGTAGTTTCTTCTTTATAATTGGATCTGATTACTTCTTATTGATATTGGGACACTGCGTTAGAGCACTAATAAGTTGAAGGTTTTGCATATGTTGTCCCTTATTCTGCTTGAGTATATTGTTCATGGTGTTTTTCAATGATGCTGGTTTTGCTATTGAATGTGTTATGTCTTAAATCAATCTGGTACACACAGTCACACCCACTGACATAATTTGGTAGATCATTTTCCAGGCTTTTGTATGATTTCGTATTCATGTGTTTTTCTATTGCATAATGAAAACCTAATTACAAAACTGTTGTTTCATTGACTTGCACTCTCAAACTGAGGTGCTTTGAATACATTTTGATCTTCTAGAATACATTTATAAATCTCAAGATCTGCTTTATGAGGTACAGTTTTTGGGGCATATCTTAAGGCATATTTATAGCGAATAAACCTTTTTTGCCAGTAATAATTGAGTACACAAAAGTGCACGAGAGAGGGACAAATAATAATTTCTCTATTTAAATACAAAACATGTAAAACAAGTTTTTTATAAAGCGACATGCAGAACACCTTTAAATGTTGTTCTTAACATTAGATTCCTTGTTTCCTGCATTTCACTTCTCTAATGTAACATTTGAAATGGTAGCATTGCTCTACTGATTTTATTAAAAGTTGATGATAAGCCTGTCTGAAAAGGTCAAATTTAGGAGTTAAATTAGCTTTTATTTGTAGACAATGTAGATTAAAGCACATACAACTTTTTTCTTTTTGAGAGAAATTTGTCGGATGTTTTGGTCTCCTGTAAGTTGCCCATAAATTCTGAAGTATATGTATACAGTCATTTGTCCATGAGATCTGCATTCATTACCATGCAGCAGTAATAGTGATTATTAAAGCTTGTCATGTAGTTGGAGGCACACATTGCTTCAATGTATAGTATTTGAAAGTCAAATGACCGTTCAGTAGGTTTAATTGTATTGATATTAGTGCTGAAATAATTACTTTATGTTTTCAATCAGAACAATTTAAATATTGGGTGACCAAAACTATACAAGAAGATATTTAACAACATTGTCTTAACTTTAAATTATCCATCTTAACCCATTAAGGTGGAAATGGGAAATAATTGCATCAAGGGAGGAACTGACCAGTTTCATGTTTGAGTTTAGGCATATCAAAACATTAAGGCAATATGTTAAAATGATACGTAAAAGTAAACATATAAAGAAGCGGTTCACCTGTTAGTGATTGTTTAATGTCTATCATTTGTCAAGCACATAATTATTTTTGGATTCATCCGCACTCTGTGCTATTGTTTTACATTTCTAGGGGGCTAAGTAATCATATGTTGTATCGTTTGTTAGTCCCAAGGGCTAAGCGACTATAGTTAATGTTTATTTAAAAAAGAAAAATATTTATCATCATTGTTGTTGTCATTTCTAACATAGTTCTCTTAGTATCTAAATGTAAACACGACCCAAATCCTACCTCACCATGTTGTACCCGGGAAATACTCATGGTGTCAGTGTGTACCAGTACACGAGAGGGTAGTCATTCTCCACCCTTCGGTCTCAGCACATTTAAAGCCTGGTTATGCTATTGTACCGTGGTTTACAAAAACGCTTCGTGATATGAACGCAGTGTGAAGAGTGTGTATATTGGAGGAAATCGCAGCTGTATTCTTGATTGATTTGGGACAAACTTGGTAGCAGTTCTTACTTGCAGTATGGGATGCAGCAGATTTGCGCTGCTCTACGGCGTTGCTTTTATTCTTCTCGGCCTCCACCCCAGCTATGGAGACGTGAGCTACTCTATCCCGGAGGAGATGAAACGTGGATCTGTAATTGGAAATATCGCTAAAGATCTTGGACTTGATTTGGGCAGATTGTCTGCTCGCAAGGCCCGTATTGATACCGAAGATAATGTCGTTAAGTACTGCGGTGTAAATCTCAACACCGGAGATTTGATCGTACAGGAAAGGATTGACAGAGAAGGGCTCTGTGCAAAAAAGGCATCGTGTGTTTTAAAACAGGAACTCGTACTGGAAAATCCACTAGAACTGCACCGTATAAATATTCGCGTTCAAGATATTAATGATAATTCACCCCAATTTAAAGAGGAGTCACTTAATTTTGAAATCCAGGAATCAGCGGTCAAAGGTGCACATTTTCTTTTGGATGAAGCGAAAGATGGAGACATTGGAGAAAATGGTGTTCAGAGCTACACACTGGAGGAGAACGATAATTTCAAACTAAACGTAAAGACAAAGGGTGGACGAAAATATGGTGAATTAGTTTTAGACAAAGAATTAGACAGAGAGGGAAAAAAAGAGATTATGTTTTTGCTTACCGCGTTTGATGGAGGCTCTCCTCAGAGATCAGGTACTGTAGTCATACACGTCACTGTGCTGGATGCTAATGATAATGTCCCAGTGTTTAGTCAGGCCGTATATGAAGCCAGTCTTCCTGAAAACTCTCCTCAGGATACATTGGTGATCAGAGTCAGTGCAACTGATGCAGACGAAGGAATAAATGGTGAAGTAACCTATGGGTTTGATCATGTGTCAGATGAAAACCAAGTTTTCTCTCTGGACCCTAAAACGGGAGAAGTTAAAGTTGTAAGATATATTGATTATGAAAAAGAATCGTCTTATGAAATGCAGATTAGTGCTAAAGATGGTCTAGGGCTGGCATCATATGCAACGTTGTTGATTGAAATTACAGATATTAATGATAACGCCCCTGTTATCAGTTTAAAATCACTGACTAACCCCATACCTGAGAACGTGTCACCTGGTTCAGAGGTGGGCATCATTAACGTGCAGGATAGAGACTCTGAGAATAACAGACAGGTCCGCTGCTCCATTCAGCAAAACGTCCCTTTTAAGTTGGTTCCTTCTATTAAAAACTATTATTCTCTGGTGACCACAGGACAACTGGACCGTGAACTAGTGTCTGATTACAACATTACAATCACTGCCACTGACGAGGGCTCTCCCCCTCTGTCCTCCTCTAAAACTGTTCAGTTATCTGTAGCAGACATCAACGACAACCCACCTGTGTTTGAGGAGCAGTCCTACAGCGCATATGTGACTGAAAACAACAAACCTGGCTCCACTTTATGTTCCGTTACTGCTCGAGACCCCGACTGGAGACAAAACGGTACCGTTATTTATTCTCTGTTACCCGGTGAGGTGAACGGTGCCCCGGTGTCCTCCTATCTGTCTGTTAATGGAGACACGGGGGTGATCCACGCTGTCAGGTCGTTTGATTATGAACAGTTCAGGAGTTTTAAAGTGCACGTGATGGCCAGAGACAACGGTTCTCCTCCGCTCAGCAGCAACATGACCGTCAGTGTGTTCATATCGGATGTGAATGACAACTCTCCTCAGATACTGTACCCATCCCCGGAGGGCAACTCCTACATGACCGAGCTGGTCCCCAAAGCTGCACACGGAGGCTCTCTGGTGTCCAAAGTGATCGCGGTGGACGCGGACTCCGGACAGAACGCCTGGCTGTCCTATCATATTGTCAAATCCACTGATCCGGGACTTTTCACTATTGGTCTCCACAGCGGAGAGATCAGGACACAGCGGGACATTTCTGAGTCTGACAGCATGAAACAGAACCTTATTGTGTCAGTGAAAGATAACGGACAGCCCTCTCTCTCTGCCACCTGCTCCTTGTATTTACTTATCTCTGATAACTTGGCTGAGGTGCCAGAACTGAAGGATATTTCTTATGATGAGAAGAACTCCAAACTGACTTCTTATCTGATCATCGCGCTGGTGTCTGTGTCCACCTTTTTTCTCACCTTCATCATCATCATCCTGGGTGTGAGGTTTTGTCGCAGGAGAAAGCCCAGACTGTTGTTTGATGGAGCAGTCGCCATCCCCAGCGCTTATCTCCCTCCTAATTACGCAGATGTCGACGGCACAGGAACTTTACGCAGCGCTTACAATTATGACGCCTACCTGACAACAGGTTCTAGAACCAGTGACTTTAAGTTCGAGTCATCTTACAATGACAACACACTGCCTGCTGACCAGACTCTGAGGAAAAGCTCTTCAGACTTTGCTGAAGTGTTTGGAGACTGTGATTCTTCTCCTGAGGTAGGAATTATCGTCACTTAATGTTGACACCTATATTTGCATCAAGTGAACCAAGCTGTTCAGATGCATTTTTGCCGTTGTTTTTCTTTAAACTACCTTTTAAGACAATGTAAGGTCAATCAAATGAACGACACTCTACAAGTAACTAGGAGCTTTACTTCATGCACTCAAAGGGCTTAATGATGCATCAATATTTGATAGTATTCAATAGTAAGCAGGTGGTTCAAATTATTTGGTTATTTGACTATAGGCTTTTTTGAATTAGCATTTATTATTATTGAAACCGGTCTTTCTGTCAAAACTACTCCTGTGTTTCAACACTTGTTTTTTTAGTCGACCTTCAACTTGTCTCTCTCTTTGGTGCTAAAAAATGAAGTCGGTGATTTTATTAATGCTGAACCTCTCTGTTGCTATTGTGTATTTTCAGGAGCAGCCCACCCATTGTATCCGTTTTATTTGTTTTTAAACATCTATTCTAAAGGACACATTACTTAGAAGTTAGTTTTCCAGATGCCCGTGTTCTATTTTATTCTTAAAATCTGGGATTTGAGTTAAAGTTTTGGTGCTCTAAATTAAAAACACACAAGTAAAACAAGGACATGAGCACATCAATATTTAGCCGTGATCGAAGTGGCTTGTTTGTAAATTAATCTCATTATCCAATTAATTCCATTTATTGTAATGTGCCTTCTTTTCAGTGCAGTAATATTTTCATCTTTCAATTTTAAATCTCATTGTGAAATTTAAAGACAAAAATATGTGGGTAACACTTTATGGTAAGGGTACATGAATCATCATGAATTCATGCATGACTTAATGCATGAAAAAGCATGAATTCATTCATGTAGTACTTCATGAACTATCAGTAATGTACAAGGATTAATAGTATCTCATGCATGACTTAATGCAGGAACAATACCTTAATTAATGCATGAACTAGGGTATCTCAATCATCATGACTTCTGAGTTATTAATGATGTTCATGTCTTCTTCATATAGATCTGCAGTTAAAGTGACAGGCCAAACAACTGACCAGTCACAGCAATGCCAAGTGTTGTAATCATGATTAACTAAGCATACTTCATCATGTTTGTGCCCCTTCAAATAAAGTGGTGACCTGTTCCGTCGTTTACAATGATAAATAACATATGATTAATGGCCTGTGAAATCACCGTTATTAACCATTTGGTGCTCATGCATCAATCATCTTTGTGATCCCTCAAATAAAGTCAGCCCTTATGTCTATTTAGGCATCATGTATTTGGCAATATTACAAATGCAAATTAGATCATAATTTTGGACTTAATTTCTATTATCAATTATTTAGTCAGGACTTTTTTGTATGTATCTACTTATTTTAAAGCTCACAAACCATTTAAGATAACTCATTCATAATATTAACAAAGTTTAATGTATAATCCAAAGCCAACAAGATCACATTTTCACATATCATGTCACATAAGAAAGCAATAACATTTTTCGGCAAAGACACAAGATGGCAGTTGAATTATTTGTGATTTTAACTTGACCACAACAGATAAAATGCACTGAAATTACTTGCGTATAGATCATCAGGAATTTATCTTTCAGAAAAAAACTCCTGACTCATATGTAATGATAATAGATGTGAGTCACGAAGAGGGGCTATCTTGAAACGTCCATCTTCTTCATATCTGAAGTCAGTGAGCTCTTGGTGGTTCAATCAGGGAAACATGACCCGAATGTAGTTCAGTAAACGACCGAGAGGTCCTTTCTTATGCCTGTTTCCAAGCCAGTAAGTCCATTCTATAACTGCAAGATGTTCTTTCAAAGGTTTCTCAGTTCGGTTTCCCCTAAGCTGCCAAATTATTGATTTTTAGTTAATCATGATTACAACACTTTGAATTCAACAGAATACATGCACTGCTGTGACCGACAGACCACGGTCACCACTTTATTGAAGGGGCATAAACATGAAGTAATGACACAATAATGCTTAGTTAATCATGATTACAACACTTGGAATTGCTGTGACTGGTCAGTTGTTTGGCCTGTCACTTTAACTGCAGATCTATATGAAGAAGACATGAACATCATTAATAACTCAGAAGTCATGATGATTGAGATACCTTAGTTGATGCATTAATTAAGGTATTGTTCCTGCATTAAGTCATGCATGAGATACTATTAATCCTTGTACATTACTGATAGTTCATGAAGTACTACATGAATGAATTCATGCTTTTTCATGCATGAATTAATGATGATTCATGTACCCTTACCATAAAGTGTTACCAATATGTGTTACACTAGTGCAACATAAAAGGCAAGCTGTCCCTGTTGCTCTGTTATTTTTCATTGGCATTCATATGCATCTCATGTCATTTAATTAGATTGTATTTATGGGATCAAGTGGTCTTTGGAGAAAGCTTGAGGCAGATTGTAACATTTTTGACGACATTGTATTGATCTTAATTTCAGAGGGAGAAAAGAGAGAGACAGACTTGCCTTTCTAATCAAACGTTTGAGTATTAAGCGTGCAACAATAAAGATCATGATCTGTGGTCGGACATTGTGCGTATGTTGTCTTACTTGTATTACTATGAAGAGCTGTGTGTGTTACTACATGAGCAGAAATACAATTGTTTGAACGTCTTAAAACACAGAGAACAATAATCTTACTTACCTTAACGAAATGTTAAGTTACATACATTTCATAACTTATTTGAATACGTTTTTATTCAAGTAAATGTCCAGGCGACTTGGTGATGTGTTAAGACAATATGCAGCGGTTCTGTAAAGCTGTTATATTCTATGTTGGCTCACGGTGGCACTATAGACCAGCCAAGGATACAAACGTTGAGCCTGCCTTTTTTAACACCCATAGTTTGCTTCGACTGGTCACTGTATATCTTTCAGCACCGACGACAAATGCTTATAAGGCACATATTATCAACTTGATATCGAATTGTCTTAATTTGTGTTCTGCCTGAGGATGAGGAATAGACGGAGCGTTTTTCAAAGCTACGGCTTTGTGTTTTTCTTTGTTGCGCTGCAATGCGCACACGGAGACCTGAGCTATTCTGTACAGGAGGAGCTCAAGCGCGGATCTGTTATTGGAAATATCGCCAAGGATCTCGGACTGGAGGTGGGAAGACTGTCTGCTCGCAAAGCTCGTGTCGATATGGAACAAAACGACAGACATTATTGCGGAATTAACCTTCGTAGTGGAGATTTAATGGTTGAGGAAAGGATCGACAGAGAGGAGCATTGTGGAGAAACGCCTTCGTGTGTTCTTAAATTTGACTTGCTGTTAGAGAATCCATTAGAGTTACACCGGTTGTCCCTGCAGGTGCAAGATATAAACGACAATTCACCAATTTTCCCGAAGGATATTATAAAACTGGAAATACGTGAGTCCGCTGACAAAGGAGCTAGGTATCGCATAAATGCAGCTCACGATGCAGACATAGGAAAGAACTCAGTTGAAAGCTACCTTTTGCAGCAAAACCCCCACTTTGTGTTCAATATTCAGACAACAAATGCAGGAAGAAAATATGGTGAGTTGGTTTTAGATAAAGAGTTGGACCGAGAGGAGCAACAGGAAATGAAATTATTGCTCACAGCTTTGGATGGAGGCTCTCCTCAGAGATCCGGGACTGTAGTCATACACGTCATTGTACTTGATGCTAATGATAACTCACCAGTTTTCACTGAGTCTGTATATACGGGCACGTTACCGGAAAACTCACCTATGAAAACCCCAGTTATCACTGTAAGTGCATCAGACGCAGATGAAGGGGTGAACGGAGAGGTTAGGTATGAATTTAGCCGACTCTCTGATAAATCACAAAAGCTATTTTTACTAGATGAGAAAACTGGAGACATCACGGTGACAGGTGAAATTGATTATGAAGAGGGATCTAAATATGAAGTTTTTGTTGAGGCCAAAGATGGTTATGGTCTCTCTTCCGAAGCAAAGGTGATAATTGAAATCACTGATGTAAATGACAACGCCCCAGTGATATATTTAAAATCCCTGACAAACCCTATACCTGAGGACGTGTCACCTGGTGCAGAGGTGGGCATCATTAACGTGCAGGATAGAGACTCTGAGACTAACAGACAGGTCCGCTGCTCCATTCAGCAAAACGTCCCTTTTAAGTTAGTTCCTTCTATTAAAAACTATTATTCTCTAGTGACCACAGGACAACTGGACCGTGAACAAGTGTCTGATTACAACATTACAATCACTGCCACTGACGAGGGCTCCCCCCCTCTGTCCTCCTCTAAAACTGTTCAGTTATCTGTAGCAGACATCAACGACAACCCTCCTGTGTTTGAGGAGCAGTCCTACAGCGCATATGTGACTGAAAACAACAAACCTGGCTCCACTTTATATTCCGTTACTGCTCGAGACCCCGACTGGAGACAAAACGGTACCGTGATGTATTCTCTGTTACCCGGTGAGGTGAACGGTGCCCCGGTGTCCTCCTATCTGTCTGTTAACGGAGACACGGGGGTGATCCATGCTGTGAGGTCGTTTGATTATGAACAGTTCAGGAGTTTTAAAGTCCACGTGATGGCCAGAGACAATGGTTCTCCTCCGCTCAGCAGCAACGTGACCGTCAGTGTGTTCATATCAGATGTGAATGACAACTCTCCTCAGATACTGTACCCCGCCCCGGAGGGCAATTCCTTCATGACCGAGCTGGTCCCCAAAGCTGCACACGGAGGCTCTCTGGTGTCCAAAGTGATCGCGGTGGACGCGGACTCCGGACAGAACGCCTGGCTGTCCTATCATATAGTCAAATCCACTGATCCGGGACTTTTCACTATTGGTCTCCACAGCGGAGAGATCAGAACACAGCGGGACATTTCTGAGTCTGACAGCATGAAACAGAACCTTATTGTGGCAGTGAAAGATAACGGACAGCCCTCTCTCTCTGCCACCTGCTCCATGTATTTACTTATCTCTGATAACTTGGCTGAGGTGCCAGAACTGAAGGATATTTCTTATGATGAGAAGAACTCCAAACTGACCTCTTATCTGATCATCGCGCTGGTGTCCGTGTCCACGTTTTTCCTCACCTTCATCATCATCATCCTTGGTGTGAGGTTTTGTCGCAGGGGAAAGCCCAGACTGTTGTTTGATGGAGCAGTTGCCATCCCCAGCGCTTATCTCCCTCCTAATTACGCAGATGTTGACGGAACAGGAACTTTACGCAGCGCTTACAATTATGACGCCTACCTGACAACAGGTTCTAGAACCAGTGACTTTAAGTTCTTGTCATCTTACAATGACAACACACTGCCTGCTGACCAGACTCTGAGGAAAAGCCCTTCAGACTTTGCTGAAGTTTTTGGAGATTGTGATTCTTCTCCTGAGGTAGGGCCATGTATCATTACATCATAGTCGTGTTCATCATCCTGAACATTTTGTATTTACCCACCATGTATTTGTTATACATATGATGCCCTAGTTATCATTATATGGTCATTTCTGAGGAATTTATCTTCAGTTTAACTTGCCTTTCATCTTCCCACATGATTGCCCATCATGCTATAGAAATCCTTTGAAATTACGTTAACTTAACTCTGTCCATGGTGCTGAAATTGGTTTGTTATTCACTTATATTTTTAGGGCTAATTTACTTCTATATTATACATATTCTTTTGATTTTCTTTTGGAATTTACTTTATGTAACTTGGTTATACATTACATTTTCTGAATGATATTGTATCTCACCATTTTCTAGTATCATTGTATTTATTTGTTTTTCTTATTTGATTGAATCGTAGTTTCTTCTTTATAATTTGAGCTGATTACTTCTGATTGATATTGGGACACTACATTAGAGCACTATTAAGTTGAAGGTTTTGCATATGTTGTCCCTTATTCTGCTTGAGTATATTGTTCATGGTGTTTTTCAATGATGCTGGTTTTGCTGTTGAATGTGTTATGTCTTAAATCAATCTGGTACACACAGTCACACACACTGACGTAATTTGGTAGATCATTTTCAAGGCTTTTGTATGATTTCGTATTAATGTGTTTTTCTATTGCATAATGAGAACCTAATTACAAAACTGTTGTTTCATTGACTTGCACTCTCAAACTGAGGTGCTTTGAATACATTTTGATCTTCTAGAATACATTTATAAATCTCAAGATCTGCTTTATGAGGTACAGTTTTGGGGGTATATCTTAAGGCATATTATCATAGCGAATAAACTTTTAGAGTACACAAAAGTGCACGAGAGAGGGACAAATAATAATTTCTCTATTTAAATACAAAACATGTAAAACAAGTTTTTTATAAAGCGACATGCAGAACACCTTTAAATGTTGTTCTTAACATTAGATTCCTTGTTTCCTGCATTTCACTTCTCTAATGTAACATTTGAAATGGTAGCATTGCTCTACTGATTTTATTAAAAGCTGATGATAAGCCTGTCTGAAAAGGTCAAATTTAGGAGTTAAATCAGCTTTTATTTTTAGACAATGTAGATTAAAGCACATACAACTTCTTTATTTTTGGGAGAAATATGTCGGATGTTTTGGTCTCCTGTAAGTTGCCCATACATTCTGAAGTATATACAGTCATGTGTCCATTAGATCTGCATTCATTACCATGCAGCAGTAATAGTGATTATTAAAGCTTTTGGTCATGTTGAGGCACACATTGCTTCAATGTATAGTATTTTAAAGTCAAATGACCCTTCAGCAGGTTTAATTGTATTGATATTACTGCTGAAATAATTACTTTACATTATGTTTTCAATCAGAACAATTTAAATATTGGGTGACCAAAACTATAAAAGAAGCTATTTAACAACATTGTCTTAACTTTAAATGATGCAACTTAACCCATTAAGGTGGAAATGGGAAATAATTGCATCAAGGGAGGGAAAACTGACCAGTTTCATGTTTGAGTTTAGGCATTTCAAAGCATTAAGGCAACATGTTAAAATGATACCTAAAAGTAAACATATAAAGAAGAGGTTCACCTGTTAGTGATTGTTTAATGTCTATAATTTGTCAAGCACAGAATTATTTTTGGATTCATCCGCACTCTGTGCTATTGTTTTACATTTCTAGGGGGCAAAGTAATCATATGTTGTATCGTGTGTTAGTCCCAAGGGCTAAGCGACTATAGTTAATGTTTATTTATTTAAAAAAATATTTATCGTCATTGTTGTTGTCATTTCTAACGTGGTTCTCTTATTATCTAAATGTAAACACGACCAAATCCTACCTCACCATGTTGTACCCGGGAAGTACTCATGGTGTCAGTGTGTACCAGTACACGAGAGGGTAGTCATTCTCCACCCTTCGGTCTCAGCACATTTAAAGCCTGGTTATGCTATTGTACCGTGGTTTACAAAAACGCTTCGTGATATGAACGCAGTGTGAAGAGTGTGTATATTGGAGGAAATCGCAGCTGTATTCTTGATTGATTTGGGACAAACGTGGTAGCAGTTCTTACTTGCAGTAACAATGGGATGCAGCAGATTTGCGCTGCTCTACGGCGTTGCTTTTATTCTTCTCGGCCTCCACCCCAGCTATGGAGACGTGAGCTATTCTATCCCGGAGGAGATGAAACGTGGATCTGTAATTGGAAATATCGCTAAAGATCTTGGACTTGATTTGGGCAGATTGTCTGCTCGCAAGGCACGTATTGATACCGAAGATAATGTCGTTAAGTACTGCGGTGTAAATCTCAACACCGGAGATTTGATCGTACAGGAAAGGATTGACAGAGAAGGGCTCTGTGCAAAAAAGGCATCGTGTGTTTTAAAACAGGAACTCGTACTGGAAAATCCACTAGAACTGCACCGCATTAGTATTCGCGTTCAAGATATTAATGATAATTCACCCCAATTTAAAGAGGAGTCTCTTCATTTTGAAATTAGGGAATCAGCGGTCAAAGGTGCCCATTTTCTCCTAGGGGAAGCACACGATGGAGACATTGGAGAAAATACTGTTCAAAGCTACACACTTCAGCAGAACGATCATTTCAAATTAAATGTTAACGCTAAATCAGGCGGACGAAAGTACTGCGAATTAATTTTAGATAAAGAATTAGACAGAGAGGATAACAACGATATCATGTTATTGCTTACCGCATTTGATGGAGGCTCTCCTAAAAAATCAGGTACCGTAGTCATTCACGTCACTGTGCTGGATGCTAATGATAATGTCCCAGTGTTTACCCAGACCGTTTATAAAGCCAGTCTGCCTGAAAACTCTCCTCTGGATACATTGGTGATCACAGTGAGTGCAACTGATGCAGACGAAGGTTTAAATAGCGAAATTACATATGGATTTGATCATATTTCAGAAGAAAATAGCAACGTGTTTTCTTTACACCCTAAATCCGGAGAAGTGAGAGTAGCTGAACATATTGATTATGAGAAAGTGGCATCATATGAAATGCAAATAAGCGCGAAAGATGGTCTAGGATTAGTTTCTTACGCAACGTTACTGATTGAAATTACAGATATTAATGATAACGCCCCTATAGTCTCTTTAAAATCTCTGACTAACCCCATACCAGAGAACGTGTCACCTGGTGCAGAGGTGGGCATCATTAACGTGCAGGATAGAGACTCTGAGAATAACAGACAGGTCCGCTGCTCCATTCAGCAAAACGTCCCTTTTAAGTTGGTTCCTTCTATTAAAAACTATTATTCTCTGGTGAGCACAGGACAACTGGACCGTGAACTAGTGTCTGATTACAACATTACAATCACTGCCACTGACGAGGGCTCTCCCCCTCTGTCCTCCTCTAAAACTGTTCAGTTATCTGTAGCAGACATCAACGACAACCCACCTGTGTTTGAGGAGCAGTCCTACAGCGCATATGTGACTGAAAACAACAAACCTGGCTCTACTTTATGTTCCGTCACTGCTCGAGACCCCGACTGGAGACAAAACGGTACTGTGATTTATTCTCTGTTACCCGGTGAGGTGAACGGTGCCCCGGTGTCCTCCTATCTGTCTGTTAACGGAGACACGGGGGTGATCCACGCTGTGAGGTCGTTTGATTATGAACAGTTCAGGAGTTTTAAAGTACACGTGATGGCCAGAGACAACGGTTCTCCTCCGCTCAGCAGCAACGTGACCGTCAGTGTATTCATATCGGATGTGAATGACAACTCTCCACAGATACTGTACCCCGCCCCGGAGGGCAACTCCTTCATGACCGAGCTGGTCCCCAAAGCTGCACACGGAGGCTCTCTGGTGTCCAAAGTGATCGCGGTGGACGCGGACTCCGGACAGAACGCCTGGCTGTCCTATCATATAGTCAAATCCACTGACCCGGGACTTTTCACTATTGGTCTCCACAGCGGAGAGATCAGGACACAGCGGGACATTTCTGAGTCTGACAGCATGAAACAGAACCTTATTGTGTCAGTGAAAGATAACGGACAGCCCTCTCTCTCTGCCACCTGCTCCATGTATTTACTTATCTCTGATAACTTGGCTGAGGTGCCAGAACTGAAGGATATGTCTTATGATGAGAAGAACTCCAAACTGACTTCTTATCTGATCATCGCGCTGGTTTCCGTGTCCACTTTTTTTCTCACCTTCATCATCATCATCCTGGGTGTGAGGTTTTGTCGCAGGAGAAAGCCCAGACTGTTGTTTGATGGAGCAGTTGCCATCCCCAGCGCGTATCTCCCTCCTAATTACGCAGATGTTGACGGCACAGGAACTTTACGCAGCGCTTACAATTATGACGCCTACCTGACAACAGGTTCTAGAACCAGTGACTTTAAGTTCGTCTCATCTTACAATGACAACACACTGCCTGCTGACCAGACTCTGAGGAAAAGCCCTTCAGACTTTGCTGAAGTGTTTGGGGATTGTGATTCTTCTCCTGAGGTAGGGCCATGTATCATATCATCATAGTCCTGTTCATTATCTTATAGAAAGTTGTATTTACTCACCACTTCTATTCTATGGTTTTGAGTAAATAGTCTAACTTATAGTATTCTTTAAAAAAACATATGGTTCCTAAATTAGTTAGATGTCATTATTTGGTACATTTTGTGGAATCTATTTCCTGTTGAACTTGCCTTCTATCTCCACATATTGTCTCTTATAATGCTCTAGTAATCCTTACATTACTGTACATTCCGTTATCTCTGTCCATTGTGCTGAAATCGAGTTTACATTAAGTTATATTTTTCGAGCTAAGTTATAAATATATTATATTTTGTTTTGATTTCCTTTTTGAGTTTAATTTATCTAAACTTGGTTTGATATTGCATTTTCTCAATGTTATTCGATTTTGACGTTCACCGGTACTTTATTTATTTGTTATTCGTATTTGATTGAATCGTAGTTACTTATTTTTAATATACATTGGAGGTGATTACTTCTCATTGATATTGAGACACTGTGTTAGAGCAGAGTTGAATAATTATTAGTCCATTAGATCTGTATTCATTACCATGCAGTAATATTGATTAAAAACGTGTTTTTTTGGACATATAGTTGGAGGCACACATTGCTTAAATTTATATTGTATACTCAAAGGACCCTTCAGGTTTCATTTAATTGATAATACTGCCGACATATTTAGTTTACATATGTTTTTCTTCAATCGGAACAATTAAAATATTGTTTGAAAACCACTATACAAGAAGATATTTAACAACATTGTCTCAACTTGAAATAATCCCACCTCAACCCATTGAGGTGGAAAAGGGAAGGAAGTACATCAAGGGAGGGAAAACTGAGCAGTTTTATGTTTGAGTTAGGGACAACATTTAGGGATATCAAAGCTTTCATGTTAAAAGTATGCACAATAAGATGCGGTTCACCTCTTAGTGATTGTTTTATGTCTATAGTTGGACAAGCCAAGAATTATTTTGTATTGTTTTGGAAACAGTTTGACTTGAATTCATCCCCACCTTGTGTTGCTATTCTTTTAAATCGCTATGGGGGCAAAGTTATCATAATGTTGTATGTTAGTGTCATAGGGGAAAGCTGCTACATATATATTTTATATGGACCAATGACACACCCCACATCATTACATTTGTGGTTATCATCCTGAGGTGTCTACAATTTTCTTCCCTGCTTATTACAGAAGCATTTTTTTCTTTTGAGTGTTTAGAGGTAGGCTATATATACGCACAGCCACAGATCTTGAAGTGTACCCAGAGAGTTAACCTTTTCTTTCAAAGCGCAAACTTTTTTCCTCAATTTTCCAACACATCCTATCGATGCAGCAACAACATGTAGTGAAATGTATGTATTTGTTTTCAAGAATCGGTTGTTACAATAGCAATGTAACTTCTTACATTTGTTCAGAGATGTTCTACTGCTTAGGTATGGACCTTTCGCCCTTTCAGTAAACAGGTTTTTAATAAATCTCTCATAAGGCAATATTTGTATCTGACAGTTTGCTTTTTTCATCATACAACATTAGCCAATAATATAAATTATATGGGAACCTACATCAGATACAACTTTTTTCTTAAACAAAAAAATTACAACATTGGTAAAGCCTGATAGGGTCAGAGGCTTGGTCTGTTATAACTTGGAGAATATCTGCCATCCATTGTTCAGGGTGCAACTTGTATGTTTATTATTAAAAATGTGAGGCAGTTATTTATGTTGTCTTGTAGACGTGCCCTGTAGACCGATAACTACTACGCATTTGAGTTTCCTTACTTATTCCCATCTTTGTGCCTGCATGCTTTTGGTGTACTCTGAATAAGAAACTGATTTGGAAAGATACGGAGAGAATGTTGCACGCTTTTTCAAACATATCATTTAATTTATTGTTTTCACTTTTGGATCTATCTGTCTATCGTTTTGTTTCATTAGGCTGTGATTTGAGTGAGCAGTCCTTTGCATTAATCAGTATGCTCACTTTTATAAGGGGTGATGATATCTTTACACATTTCAACAGATTTGATTGTTTGGTTATTTTACTCTTTGTCTTTGCATCTCGATACATTATAAGGACATTTTGTTTTGGTTCCTCTGTGCCTTACTCTACCAGGTCAGTGACCTGTCAGAGACATATGTTTGCGTAATATTATTTCATTAGGAGACTTGACCTTTTTTTTTAATTTAAAAATATGTCCACGTTACATTTATGTCGTTTATTGTGTTGTGACAGTGCAGGAAAGTGAAATGCTTTTGATATCACCCCTTTATCAGATGAATATCTCATTTGTTCTTTCATATAATTGAAACTACTACTACTAGTTTAAGTTTTAAATGTACAGTCTATTTCTTTATTCAACGCATGGTGTCACTATTGGCCAGGCTATGTGAAACATTACATCTCCACCCTTTGGCAGGAGACAACTGAACGGGTAATTTTTCAGTTGCTGTTGTTCGGGGGAAGCAGTCCGAGTTACTAAAGTGCCATCGTTTTTTTCTTGATTTTACTGGATGATCCCTGTTGAATTTGCAATCTTAGCGAAAACCGTTTCATTTCTAACACACACATCGTCATGATGGAGCTCAGACTGAGCTACTTCATTTTTTTTCTATTGTTGAAACACGTGAATGGGGACGTGAGCTATTCCTTTCAAGAGGAAATGAAGCGTGGATCCGTTATTGGGAATATAGCGAAGGATCTTAACCTGGAATCGAGTAAATTGTCTACTAGGAATGTCCGCATTGATGCCACAGGAAACCGCAAACGTTATTGTGACATCAATCTCAGCAACGGAGATTTAATTGTTGCCGACAGGATCGACCGGGAGGAGCTTTGTGGAGAAAAGCTGTCGTGTGTGATAAAACGCGATATTGTTTTGGAGAATCCCCTGGAACTGCATCTGCTCAGTCTACACGTTCAAGACATTAATGATAACTCGCCACAATTTAAAGAAGAATCAATAACTATAGAAATTCAAGAGTCAGCGGTAAGGGGGGCTCGTTTTGTGCTAGAGGAGGCACACGATGCGGATGTAGGACAGAATTCAGTTCAGCAGTACAGCCTCAAAAAGAATGATAATTTCATTTTGTCTGTTGAAGGAAACACAATAGAGCTTGTTCTTGAAAAGGAACTTGATCGTGAAAAACAACAAGAGATCAATTTGCTCCTCACAGCTTTAGATGGAGGCTCTCCTCAGAGATCAGGTACTGTAGTCATACACATCACTGTGCTGGATGCTAATGATAACGCCCCAGTGTTTAGTCAGGCCGTTTATAAAGCCAGTCTGCCTGAAAACTCTCCTGTAGACACTGTAGTTGTCACAGTGAGCGCTACTGATGCAGACGAGGGAGTCAATGGAGATGTGACGTATGAATTTGGACATGTGACTGAAGATGTAAAGAGAGTGTTTCGTATTGACCGTAAAATCGGAGAAATAAAAGTGAATGGTGCAATTGACTTTGAGACTGCGATGACATATGATTTGCGCATTAAAGCAAAAGATGGATTGGGATTGTCGTCTTATACAAAGGTAACAGTTGCCGTCACAGATGTTAATGACAACACACCTATAATCTATGTGAAATCTCTGACAAATCCAGTGCCTGAGAACGTGTCACCTGGTTCAGAGGTGGGCATCATTAACGTGCAGGATGCAGATTCGGAAAATAATCAACAGGTCCGCTGCTCTATTCGGAATAATGCCCCTTTTAAATTGGTTCCTTCTATTAAAAACTATTATTCTCTGGTGACAACAGGACAACTGGACCGTGAACTAGTGTTTGATTACAACATTACAATCACTGCCACTGACGAGGGCTCTCCCCCTCTGTCCTCCTCTAAAACTGTTCAGTTATCTGTAGCAGACATCAACGACAACCCACCTGTGTTTGAGGAGCAGTCCTACAGCGCATATGTGACTGAAAACAACAAACCTGGCTCCACTTTATGTTCCGTCACTGCACAAGACCCCGACTGGAGACAAAACGGTACCGTGATTTATTCTCTGTTACCCGGTGAGGTGAACGGTGCCCCGGTGTCCTCCTATCTGTCTGTTAACGGAGATACGGGGGTGATGCACGCTGTGAGGTCATTTGATTATGAACAGTTCAGGAGTTTTAAAGTGCACATGATGGCCAGGGACAACGCTTCTCCTCCGCTCAGCAGCAACGTGACCGTTAGTGTGTTCATATCGGATGTGAATGACAACTCTCCTCAGATACTGTACCCCGCCCCGGAGGGCAACTCCTTCATGACCGAGCTGGTCCCCAAAGCTGCACACGGAGGCTCTCTGGTGTCCAAAGTGATCGCGGTGGACGCGGACTCCGGACAGAACGCCTGGCTGTCCTATCATATAGTCAAATCCACTGATCCGGGACTTTTCACTATTGGTCTCCACAGCGGAGAGATCAGGACACAGCGGGACATTTCTGAGTCTGACAGCATGAAACAGAACCTTATTGTGTCAGTGAAAGATAACGGACAGCCCTCTCTCTCTGCCACCTGCTCCATGTATTTACTTATCTCTGATAACTTGGCTGAGGTGCCAGAACTGAAGGATATTTCTTACGATGAGAAGAACTCCAAACTGACCTCTTATCTGATCATCGCGCTGGTGTCCGTCTCCACCTTTTTCCTCACCTTCATTATCATCATTCTGGGTGTGAGGTTTTGTCGCAGGAGAAAGCCCAGACTGTTGTTTGATGGAGCAGTTGCCATCCCCAGCGCTTATCTCCCTCCTAATTACGCAGATGTCGACGGCACAGGAACTTTACGCAGCGGTTACAATTATGACGCCTACCTGACAACAGGTTCTAGAACCAGTGACTTTAAGTTCGTGTCATCTTACAATGACAACACACTGCCTGCTGACCAGACTCTGAGGAAAAGCCCTTCAGACTTTGCTGAAGTGTTTGGAGATTGTGATTCTTCTCCTGAGGTAGGGCCATGTATTATATCATCATAGTCGTGTTCATCATCCTGAAAAAAGTTGTATTTACTCACAACTTCTATTCTATGGTTGTGAGTATTTAGACTTATTTAGAGTATTCTTTGAAAAAAACACAAGGTGCCTAAATTAGTTAGATGTCATTAGGTGGTAAATGTTGTGGAATGTATCTTCTTCTTAACTTGCCTTCTATACATGATGTCCCTTTATGCTCTAGGAATCCCTTGACATTACAAGGTCATGGTCAAGGTCATTACTCTGTCCATGGTGCTGAAATCGGTTTGAAAGTAGGTTATATTTTTAGGGCTAATTTAGAAAAAATTGTATGTTTTGATTGATTTCCTTTTTGAGTTTGATTCATCTAAACTTGCTTAGATATTGTTATTAGATTTTGACGTTCACTGCATTGTATTTATGTGTTACTCTTATTTGATTGAATCTTAGGGACTTCTTTATAAAATACATTGGAGCTGATTACTTCTTATTGATATTGAGACACTGTTTTAGAGCACCAATTAGTTGAAGGTTTCGCATATGCTTTCCTTTCTGCTTGAGTATATTGTTCTAATTTGGAATATCATTTTCCAGGCTTTTGTATAATTTCGTATGAATGTGTTTCACTTGATAGATATTGTATTTTGTTGTCCATGTGAAAACCATATTTCCAAAAACCAAATAATCCTCTCTACATTTAAAGGCATACAATTGCAACCATGTTTTTTGATATATCACCAAGCAGAATCAGTTTTGATTTTCATGTCAGAAGTAGATAATGTCTTTATTGATGCATTTAACCTCTCCCATTTACATTTCTAATGGTAGCATTGTCCTGCTGAACTTTTTAAAAGTTGGCGGTCAGCCTGTTGAAAAGTATGTCAAATGTAAGAGTTAAATCAGTGAACATATGCCCCCTGTATAAAGCTTTGTTGCAAACATATTTATGTTCTTTTATTGGTGTTTAAATTACCAACAACAATTACAACATGTTGCTTTTTTATTTGTTTACTGTATGGATTCGTTCATACATACAAATAGTTTATTATTTGGGGGAAATATGTGTGATGTTTTTGTCTCCAAGTTGACAAAAAAAACTTCAGTATACAGTCATTATTCCATTCGATCTGTAGTCATTACCATGCAGTAATAAAGTAAACAACCTTTTGGTCTAATGAATGGAGGCACACATTGCTTTAAGTCATAGACTTTGAAGTCAAATGATCCTTCAGTAGGTCTAAAGTCATTGATCATAATGCTGACATAATTAGCTTACATATGCTTTCAGTCAGAACCATTAAAGACTTTATGAACACAAATAGTTTACAACAAGATATTTAACAACAGTGACTTAACTTTAAATGATCCCATTTACCCTTTAAGGTGGCAATGGGAGGGAAGTGGATCTAGGGTGGTATAACTGAACCGTTTCATGTGTGAGTTAGGGACATAATAACATGTAAGGGATATCGAAGCTTTTAAGGCGTGTTAACATGTTGTGCACTAGTAAACTCATATAACTGCATCCCAGCTAAGTGATTATTATTTGTTGACATGCCAAAGATTATTTGAAGAATCTGATTGTTTTGGCTGACGTTAGAATCGTTTTATTTCCAAACCGACTCATGTATTGCTTTTTTTTATGGTTAGGGGGCAAAGTAGTCATAAAACGTTTGTCCCAAAGGGAAAAACTGCTATTGTTATTTTTGATATTTTGTAAATATTTGTCATTATTGTTCTTATTGTTGTTGTTGTCATTTTTAACATGGTTCTGTTACGTATTTAAACAAGACACAAATTATACCCCACCATGTCATACCCAGAGAAGTACTCATGGTGTCAGTGTGTACCAGTAAACGAGAGGGCACAGTCATTCTCCACCCTTCCGTCTCAGCAAATGTAAAGCCTGATTGTGGTTTTAACACTGGTTGACAAAAACGCTTCGTGATAAGACTGCAGTGTCAATATTTACTGGAGAATGTCACAGCTGTGTCTTTGATCATTTTGGGATTACTTGGTAGCAGTAGCGGTCATCCTCGCAGTGACAATGGGATGCAGCAGATTTGCGCTGATCTACGGCCTTGCTTTTATTTTTCTCGGCTTCCACCCCGGCTATGGAGACGTGAGCTACTCTATCCCGGAGGAGATGAAACGTGGATCTGTAATTGGAAATATCGCTAAAGATCTGGGCCTTGATTTGGGCAGATTGTCTGCTCGCAAGGCCCGTATCAACGCTGAAGATGATAACGTCAAGTACTGCGGTGTAAATCTCAACACCGGAGATTTGATCGTACAAGAAAGGATTGACAGAGAGGGGCTCTGTTCCAAAAAGGCTTCGTGTGTTATAAAACAGGAACTGGTGCTTGAAAATCCACTAGAACTGCATCGCATTAGTATTCGCGTTCAAGATATTAATGACAATTCACCCCAATTTAAAGAGGAGTCACTTCATTTTGAAATTCGTGAATCAGCAGATAAGGGTGAACGTTTTCTCCTAGGGGAAGCGCATGATGGAGACATTGGAGAAAATACTGTTCAAAGCTACACACTTCAGCAGAACGATCATTTCAAATTAAATGTTAACACTAAATCAGGCGGACGAAAGTACTGCGAATTAGTTTTAGATAAAGAATTAGACAGAGAGGATAACAACGATATCATGTTATTGCTTACCGCATTTGATGGAGGCTCTCCTCAGAAATCAGGTACCGTAGTCATTCACGTCACTGTGCTGGATGCTAATGATAATGTGCCAGTGTTTACCCAGACCGTTTATAAAGCCAGTCTGCCTGAAAACTCTTCTCTGGATACATTGGTGAGCACAGTGAGTGCAACTGATGCAGACGCAGGTTTAAATAGTGAAATTACGTATGGATTTGACCACATTTCAGATGAAAATAGCAACGTGTTTTCTCTACATCCCAAGTCGGGAGAGGTGAGAGTAGCTGAAGCTATTGATTATGAGAAAGTTGCATCCTATGAAATGCAAATAAGCGCAAAAGATGGTCTAGGATTAGTTTCTTACGCAACGTTACTGATTGAAATTACAGATGTTAATGACAACGCCCCTATAGTCTATTTAACATCTCTGACTAACCCCATACCTGAGAACCTATCACCTGGTGCAGAGGTGGGCATAATTAACGTGCAGGATATAGACTCTGAGAATAACAGACAGGTCCACTGCTCCATTCAGCAAAACGTCCCTTTTAAGTTGGTTCCTTCTATTAAAAACTATTATTCTCTGGTGACCACAGGACAACTGGACCGTGAACTAGTGTCTGATTACAACATAACAATCACTGCCACTGACGAGGGCTCCCCCCCTCTATCCTCCTCTAAAAGTGTGCAGTTATCTGTAGCAGACATCAACGACAACCCACCTGTGTTTGAGGAGCAGTCCTACAGCGCATATGTGACTGAAAACAACAAACCTGGCTCCACTTTATGTTCCGTTACTGCTCGAGACCCCGACTGGAGACAAAACGGTACCGTGATTTACTCTCTGTTTTCCGGTGAGGTGAACGGGGCCCCGGTGTCCTCCTATCTGTCTGTTAACGGAGACACGGGGGTGATCCATGCTGTGAGGACGTTTGATTATGAACATTTTAGGAGTTTTAAAGTCCACGTGATGGCCAGAGACAACGGTTCTCCTCCACTCAGCAGCAACGTGACGGTCAGTGTGGTCATATCGGATGTGAATGACAACTCTCCTCAAATACTGTACCCCTCCCCGGAAGGCAACTCCTTCATGACCGAGCTGGTCCCCAAAGCTGCACACGGAGGCTCTCTGGTGTCCAAAGTGATCGCGGTGGACGCGGACTCCGGACAGAACGCCTGGCTGTCCTATCATATAGTCAAATCCACTGATCCGGGACTTTTCACTATTGGTCTCCACAGCGGAGAGATCAGGACACAGCGGGACATTTCTGAGTCTGACAGCATGAAACAGAACCTTATTGTGTCAGTGAAAGATAACGGACAGCCCTCTCTCTCTGCCACCTGCTCCATGTATTTACTTATCTCTGATAACTTGGCTGAGGTGCCAGAACTGAAGGATATTTCTTATGATGAGAAGAACTCCAAACTGACCTCTTATCTGATCATCGCGCTGGTGTCAGTGTCCACCTTTTTTCTCACCTTCATCATCATAATACTGGGTGTGAGGTTTTGTCGCAGGAGAAAGCCCAGACTGTTGTTTGATGGAGCAGTCGCCATCCCCAGCGCTTATCTCCCTCCTAATTACACAGATGTTGACGGAACAGGAACTTTACGCAGCGCTTACAATTATGACGCCTACCTGACAACAGGTTCCAGAACCAGTGACTTTAAGTTCGTGTCATCTTACAATGACAACACACTGCCTGCTGACCAGACTCTGAGGAAAAGTCCTTCAGACTTTGCTGAAGTGTTTGGAGACTGTGATTCTTCTCCTGAGGTAGGAATTGTTGTCACCTAATGTTGACATATTTGCACCATGTGAACCAAGCTGTTCAGATATATTTTTGCCGTTCTTTTTCTTTAAACGACAATTTAAGACAATGTAATATCGATCAAATTAATGACACTGTACAAGTAACTAAGAGCTTTACTTGATGCACTCAAAGGGCTTAATGATGCATCAATATTTGACAGCAAAGTGTCTACCGTAAGCAGGCGTTTCAAATAATTTGGTGATTGAAGTAGAGGCTTTTTGAAATAAATTCATTATTATTGAAAACATTTATTTCTGTCAAAAGCAGCCCACCCCTTTTATTCGTTTTATTTGTTTTTAAACAGCTAAAGGCAACCCAGTATCACGGCTAGACGTGTATATGTCACTTTGGTCCACGCTGGGAGACGTCAGGATGACACGGTTTCACCCCGTCAGAGGGGTTGTATTTTGTTGTATTGTTTCGGTCAAGGAAATGCATATATACTATATATACATAATATACTTTTGTGGAGAATACGAAGATTTTTTCAGTCAAGGAAATGTGTATATATATACATTTATTTCCTTGACAAGAACTGAACAAATCTTCGTATTCTCCACAAAATTGTGTGTTATAGTGAACCAAAAGTCGTAATAGAGGCTTGCTTGTCAACATCCGGGTATTTTTGCACTGGTGGGCCATGTTAACAACACCGTGTCACTGTGACGTTCTGAGGGGGTGAAACCGTGTCATCCTGACGTCTCCCAGCGTGGACCAACGTGACATATATATGGCCGTGATCAACCTGGGTTGGCTAAAGGACACATTACTTATAAATTGGTTTTCCAGATGCCCGTGTTCTATTTTATCCTCAAAATCAGGGATTTGAGTGATAGTTTTGGTGCTCTAGATTAAAAACACACAAGTAAAAAAAGTACATTAGCACATCAATATGTATCGGTGATCGAAATGGCTTGTTTGTCAATTAATCTCATTGTCTAAGGAATTCCATTTATTGCCTTATTTTCAGTGCAGTAATATTGTCATCCCTTTACTTTTAAATCTCATTGTGAATGTAAAGACAAGAATATTTGTTACACCAGTGCAACATAAAAGGCAAACTGTTGCTCTGTTATTTTTCATTGGCTTTCCTATGAATCTCATGTAATCTAATTAGATTTGATAAATGTATTCAAGAGGTCTTTGGAGAAAGCTTGAGGCAGACCTTTACATTTTTGACGACAAAAGCATTCTACTTAATTTTATTTCAGAGGGAGAGAAGAGAGAGAGACACTTGCCTTTCTAATCAAAACGTTTTAGTATTAAGCAGGCAACAATGAATTACTTGATCTCTGTTCCGACATTGGGCGGAGTGTTGTTTTATTTGTATCACTATGAAGAGCTGTGTGTGGATTACTACATGAGCAGAAAAAGTATTGTTTGAAAGCTTTAAAACACAGATAACAATCATCTTACTTATCTTAACGAAAAGTTTAACAACATGAAAGTGCCTTATTAAGAGTTTTATTAAATAACTTATATAATGCCTTTTTATTAAAGTAAATGTCCAGGTGACTTAGTGATATGTTAAGACAATACGCAGCAGAGCAGTTCTCTAAAGCTGTTATATTCTCTGTTGGCTCACGGTGGCACTATAGACCAGCTCAGGATACAAGCGTTGAGCCTGCCTTTTTTAACACCCATTATTTTCTTCGACCACTCCTGTGTTCTGTATATCTTTCAACACTGACGACACATATGCTTGTAGGGCACATATTATCAACTTGACATCGACTTGTCTTCATTTGTGTAGTACTGCCTGAGGATGAGGAATAGACGGAGCGTTTTTCCAAGCTACGGCTTTGTGTTTTTCTTTGTTGCGGTGCAATGCGCACAAGGAGACCTGAGCTATTCTGTACAGGAGGAGCTCAAGCGCGGATCTGTTATTGGAAATATCGCCAAGGATCTGGGACTGGAGGTGGGAAGACTGTCTGCTCGAAAAGCTCGTGTCGACATGGAAGGAAACGAAAGACATTATTGCGGAATTAACCTTCGAAGTGGAGATTTAATCGTTGAGGAAAGGATCGACAGAGAGGAGCATTGTGGAGAAAAGCCTTCGTGTGTTCTTACATTTGACTTGCTGTTAGAGAGTCCATTAGAGTTACACCGGTTGTCCCTTCAGGTGCAAGATATAAACGACAATTCACCAATTTTCCCGAAGGATATTATAAAACTGGAAATACATGAGTCCGCTGACAAAGGAGCTAGGTATCGCATAAATGCAGCTCACGATGCAGACATAGGAAAGAACTCAGTTGAAAGCTACCTTTTGCAGCAAAACCCTCACTTTGTGTTCAATATTCAGACCACAAATGCAGGCAGTAAATATGGTGAGTTGATTTTAGATAAAGAGTTGGACCGAGAGGAGCAACAGGAAATGAAATTATTGCTCACAGCTTTGGATGGAGGCTCTCCTCAGAGATCCGGTACTGTAGTCATACATGTCATTGTACTTGATGCTAATGATAACTCCCCAGTTTTCACTGAGTCTGTATATACGGCCTCGTTACCGGAAAACTCACCTATGAAAACCCCAGTTATCACTGTAAGTGCATCAGACGCAGACGAAGGGGTGAACGGAGAGGTTAGGTATGAATTTAGCCGACTCTCAGATAAATCACGAAAGCTTTTTTTTCTTGATGAGAAAACTGGAGAAATATTTGTGACAGGTGAAATTGATTATGAAGACGGATCAAGTTATGAAGTTATGGTTGAGGCCAAAGATGGTTATGGCCTCTCTTCCGAAGCAAAAGTGATAATTGACATCACTGACGTAAATGACAACGCCCCAGTGATATATTTAAAATCCCTGACTAACCCCATACCTGAGAACGTGTCACCTGGTGCAGAGGTGGGCATCATTAACGTGCAGGATAGAGACTCTGAGAATAACAGACAGGTCCGCTGCTCCATTCAGCAAAACGTCCCTTTTAAGTTGGTTCCTTCTATTAAAAACTATTATTCTCTGGTGACCACAGGACAACTGGACCGTGAACTAGTGCCTGATTACAACATTACAATCACTGCCACCGACGAGGGCTCTCCCCCTCTGTCCTCCTCTAAAACGGTTCAGTTATCTGTAGCAGACATCAACGACAACCCACCTGTGTTTGAGGAGCAGTCCTACAGCGCATATGTGACTGAAAACAACAAACCTGGCTCTACTTTATGTTCCGTCACTGCTCGAGACCCCGACTGGAGACAAAACGGTACCGTGATTTATTCTCTGTTACCCGGTGAGGTGAACGGTGCCCCGGTGTCCTCCTATCTGTCTGTTAACGGAGACACCGGGGTGATCCACGCTGTCAGGTCGTTTGATTATGAACAGTTCAGGAGTTTTAAAGTCCAGGTGATGGCCAGAGACAACGGTTCTCCTCCGCTCAGCAGCAACGTGACCGTCAGTGTGTTCATATCGGATGTGAATGACAACTCTCCTCAGATACTGTACCCATCCCCGGAGGGCAACTCCTTCATGACCGAGCTGGTCCCCAAAGCTGCACACGGAGGCTCTCTGGTGTCCAAAGTCATCGCGGTGGACGCGGATTCCGGACAGAACGCCTGGCTGTCCTATCATATAGTCAAATCCACTGATCCGGGACTTTTCACTATTGGTCTCCACAGCGGAGAGATCAGGACACAGCGGGACATTTCTGAGTCTGACAGCATGAAACAGAACCTTGTTGTGTCAGTGAAAGATAACGGACAGCCCTCTCTCTCTGCCACCTGCTCCATCTATTTACTTATCTCTGATAACTTGGCTGAGGTGCCAGAACTGAAGGATATTTCTTATGATGAGAAGAACTCCAAACTGACCTCTTATCTGATCATCGCGCTGGTGTCCGTGTCCACCTTTTTCCTCACCTTCATTATCATCATTCTGGGTGTGAGGTTTTGTCGCAGGAGAAAGCCCAGACTGTTGTTTGATGGAGCAGTCGCAATCCCCAGCGCTTATCTCCCTCCTAATTACGCAGATGTCGACGGAACAGGAACTTTACGCAGCGCTTACAATTATGACGCCTACCTGACAACAGGTTCTAGAACCAGTGACTTTAAGTTCGTGTCATCTTACAATGACAACACACTGCCTGCTGACCAGACTCTGAGGAAAAGCTCTTCAGACTTTGCTGAAGTGTTTGGAGATTGTGATTCTTCTCCTGAGGTAGGGCCATGTATTATATCATCATAGTCGTGTTCATCATGCTGAAAAAAGTTGTATTTACTCACAACTTCTATTCTATGGTTGTGAGTATTTAGACTTATTTAGAGTATTCTTTGAAAAAAACACAAGGTGTCTAAATTAGTTAGATGTCATTAGGTGGTCAATTTTGTGGAATGTATCTTCTTCTTAACTTGCCTTCTATACATGATGTCCCTTTATGCTCTAGGAATCCCTTGACATTACACTAACTCTCTCCATGGTGCTGAAATCGGTTTGACAGTAGGTCATATTTTTAGGGCTAATTTAGAAAAAATTGTATGTTTTGATTGATTTCCTTTTTGAGTTTCATTTATCTAAACTTGCTGAGATATTGTTATTCGATTTTGACGTTCACTGCATTGTATTTATGTGTTACTCTTATTTGATTGAATCGTAGGGACTTCTTTATAAAATCCATTGAAGCTGATTACTTCTTATTGATATTGAGACACTGTGTTAGAGCACCAATTAGTTGAAGGTTTCGCATATGCTTTCCTTTCTGCTTGAGTATATTGTTCTAATTTGGAATATCATTTTCCAGGCTTTTGTATGATTTCGTATGAATGTGTTTTACTTGATAGATATTGTATTTTGTTGTCCATGTGAAAACCTAATTACAAAACTTTTGATCAAACACTTGCACTCTCAATATGAGGTGCTTTGAATACATTATGTTTTCCCAGAATACATTTATCTTTATCAAACGATCTGCTTTACTGGTCTGACGTCTGGTGGATATTGTCAGGCACATTGTCATATAGAAATTAAACTTTTCCTGACAGTAATAGAGTACACAAAAGTGCACAAGAGAGGGACAAATAATCCTCTCTACATTTAAAGGAATACAATTGCAACCATGTTTTTTGATATATCACCAAGCAGAATCAGTTTTGATTTTCATGTCAGAAGTAGATAATGTCTTTATTGATGCATTTAACCTCTCCAATTTAACATTTGTAATGGTAGCATTGTCCTAATGATCTTTTAAAAAGTTGGCGGTCATCCTGTTGAAAAGTATGTCAAATGTAAGAGTAAAATCAGTGAACATATGCCCCATGTATAAAGCTTTATTGCAAAAAGATTTATGTTCTTTTATTGGTGTTTAAATTACCAACAACAATTACAACATGTTGCTTTTTTATTTGTTTACTCTGTGGATTCGAGCATACATACAAATAGTTTATTATTTGGGGGAAATATGTGTGATGTTTTTGTCTCCAAGTTGACAAAAAAACCTTCAATATACAGTCATTATTCCATTCGATCTGTAGTCATTACCATGCAGTAATAAAGTAAACAACCTTTTGGTCTAATGAATGGAGGCACACATTGCTTTAAGTCATAGTTTTGGAAGTCAAATGATCCTTCAGTAGGTCTAAAGTCATTGATCATAATGCTGACATAATTAGCTTACATATGCTTTCAATCAGAACCATTAAAGACTTTATGAACACAAATAGTTTACAAGAAGATATTTAACAACAGTGTCTTAACTTTAAATTATCCCATTAACCCATTAAGGTGGCAATGGGAGGGAAGTGGATCTAGGGTGGGAAAACTGAACCGTTTCGTGTGTGAGTTAGGGACATAATAACATGTGGGGATATCGAAGCTTTCAAGGTATGTTAACATGTTGTGCACTAGTAAACACATATAACTGCATCCCACCTTAGTTATTATTATGTGTCGTTAAATTGACAAGCCAAAGATTATTTGAAGAATCTGATTGTTTTGGCTAACATTAGAATAGTTTTATTTCTAAACCGATGTATTTGTTGCTTTTCCTTTATATGGCTAGGGTGGAAAGTATACAATGTTGGTCCCAAAGGGAAAAGCTGCTATTGCTTTTTGTGATATTTTGTAAATGTGTGTCATTATTGTTATCACTGTTGTCATTTTTAACATGGTTCTCTTACGTATCTATATTTCAACCTCACCATGTCATACCCAGAGAAGTACTCATGGTGTCAGTGTGTACCAGTAAACGAGAGGGCACAGTCATTCTCCACCCTTCAGTCTCAGCAAATGTAAAGCCTGATTGTGCTATTTCACAGTAGTTGACAAAAACGCTTCGTGATAAGACTGCAGTGACAATATTTACCATATTGGAGAAAATCTCAGCTGTGTCTTTGATCATTCTGGGAATACTTGGAAGTTTCAGTTTTGCTTAAAAATGGGATGCAGCAGATTTGCGCTGCTCCACGGCCTTGCTTTTATTTTTCTTAGCCTCCACCTCGTCTATGGAGACGTGAGCTACTCTATCCCGGAGGAGATGAAACGTGGATCTGTAATTGGAAATATCGCTAAAGATCTGGGACTGGACCTGGGAAAATTGTCTGCTCGCAAGGCCCGCATTGATACCGAGGATAAAGTGCAGTACTGCAGTGTTAATCTCAACACTGGAGATGTAATTGTCCAAGAAAGGATCGACAGAGAAGCGCTTTGTGCAAAAAAGGCATCGTGTGTTTTAAAACAGGAACTCGTGCTTGAAAATCCACTAGAACTGCACCGCATTAGTATTCGCGTTCAAGATATCAATGATAATTCACCGCAATTTAAAGAGGAGTCACTTAAATTTGAAATCCGTGAATCAGCGGACAAGGGTGAACATTTTCTTTTGGATGAAGCGAAAGATGGAGACATTGGAGAAAATGGTGTTCAGGGCTACACACTGCAGGAGAACGATAATTTCAAACTTAACGTGAAGACAAAGGGCGGTGGACGAAAATATGGTGAATTAGTATTAGACAAAGAGTTGGACAGAGAGGACAGAAAAGAGATTACGTTATTGCTCACCGCATTTGATGGAGGCTCTCCTCAGAAATCAGGTACCGTTGTCATACACGTCACTGTGCTGGATGCTAATGATAATGTGCCAGTGTTTAGTCAGGCCGTCTATCGAACCAGTCTGCCTGAAAACTCTCTTCTGGATACATTGGTGATCAGAGTGAGCGCAACTGATGCAGACGAAGGTGTAAATAGTCAAATTACATATGGATTCGATCATGATTCAGATGAAAACCAGGTGTTTTCTCTCAACCCACAAACAGGAGAAGTTAAAGTGACAGGATCTATTGATTATGAAAAAGAATCGGCATATGAAATGCAAATTAGCGCAAAAGATGGTCTTGGGTTGGCGTCATATGCATCGTTAATGATTGAAATTGAAGATATGAATGACAACGCCCCTGTAATATATTTAAAATCCCTGATCAACCCCATACCTGAGAACGTGTCACCTGGTTCAGAGGTGGGCATCATTAACGTGCAGGATAGAGACTCTGAGACTAACGGACAGGTCCGCTGCTCCATTCAGCAAAACGTCCCTTTTAAGTTGGTTCCTTCTATTAAAAACTATTATTCTCTGGTGACCACAGGACAACTGGACCGTGAACTAGTGTCTGATTACAACATAACAATCACTGCCACTGACGAGGGCTCTCCCCCTCTGTCCTCCTCTAAAACTGTTCAGCTATCTGTAGCAGACATCAACGACAACCCACCTGTGTTTGAGGAGCAGTCCTACAGCGCATATGTGACTGAAAACAACAAACCTGGCTCCACTTTATGTTCCGTCACTGCTCGAGACCCCGACTGGAGACAAAACGGTACCGTGATTTATTCTCTGTTTTCCGGTGAGGTGAACGGTGCCCCGGTGTCCTCCTATCTGTCTGTTAACGGAGACACGGGGGTGATCCACGCTGTGAGGTCCTTTGATTTTGAACAGTTCAGGAGTTTTAAAGTCCACGTGATGGCCAGAGACAACGGTTCTCCTCCGCTCAGCAGCAACGTGACCGTCAGTGTGTTCATATCGGATGTGAATGACAACTCTCCTCAAATACTGTACCCCTCCCCGGAAGGCAACTCCTTCATGACCGAGCTGGTCCCCAAAGCTGCACACGGAGGCTCTCTGGTGTCCAAAGTGATCGCGGTGGACGCGGACTCCGGACAGAACGCCTGGCTGTCCTATCATATAGTCAAATCCACTGATCCGGGACTTTTCACTATTGGTCTCAACAGCGGAGAGATCAGGACACAGCGGGACATTTCTGAGTCTGACAGCATGAAACAGAACCTTATTGTGTCAGTGAAAGATAACGGACAGCCCTCTCTCTCTGCCACCTGCTCCATGTATTTACTTATCTCTGATAACTTGGCTGAGGTGCCAGAACTGAAGGATATTTCTTATGATGAGAAGAACTCCAAACTGACCTCTTATCTGATCATCGCGCTGGTGTCCGTGTCCACCTTTTTTCTCACCTTCATCATCATAATACTGGGTGTGAGGTTTTGTCGCAGGAGAAAGCCCAGACTGTTGTTTGATGGAGCAGTTGCCATCCCCAGCGCTTATCTCCCTCCTAATTACGCAGATGTTGACGGAACAGGAACTTTACGCAGCGCTTACAATTATGACGCCTACCTGACAACAGGTTCCAGAACCAGTGACTTTAAATTCGTGTCATCTTACAATGACAACACACTGCCTGCTGACCAGACTCTGAGGAAAAGTCCTTCAGACTTTGCTGAAGTGTTTGGAGACTGTGATTCTTCTCCTGAGGTAGGAATTGTTGTCACCTAATGTTGACATATTTGCACCATGTGAAGCAAGCTGTTCAGATATATTTGTGCCGTTCTTTTTCTTTAAACGACAATTTAAGACAATGTAATATCGATCAAATTAATGACACTGTATAAGTAACTAAGAGCTTTACTTGATGCACTCAAAGGGCTTAATGATGCATCAATATTTGACAGCAAAGTGTCTACCGTAAGCAGGCGTTTCAAATAATTTGGTGATTGAAGTAGAGGCTTTTTTTAAATAAATTCATTATTATTGAAAACATTTATTTCTGTCAAAAGCAGCCCACCCCTTTTATTCGTTTTATTTGTTTTTAAACAGCTAAAGGCAACCCAGTATCACGGCCAGACGTGTATATGTCACTTTGGTCCACGCTGGGAGACGTCAGGATGGTTTCACCCCGTCAGAGGGGTTGTATTTTGTTGTATTGTTTCGGTCAAGGAAATGCATATATACTATATATACATAATATACTTTTGTGGAGAATACGAAGATTTTTTCAGTCAAGGAAATGTGTATATATATTTATTTCTTTGACAAGAACTGAAAAAATCTTCGTATTCTCCACAAAAATGTGTGTTATAGTGAACCAAAAGTCGTAATAGAGGCTTGCTTGTCAACATCCGGGTATTTTTGCACTGGTGGGCCATGTTAACAACACCGTGTCACTGTGACGCTCTGAGGGGGTGAAACCCTGTAATCCTGACGTCTCCCAGCGTGGACCAACGTGACATATATATGGCCGTGATACTGGGTTGGCTAAAGGACACATTACTTATAAATTGGTTTTCCAGATGCCCGTGTTCTATTTTATTCTCAAAATCAGGGATTTGAGTGATAGTTTTGGTGCTCTAGATTAAAAACACACAAGTAAAAAAAGTACATTAGCACATCAATATGTATCGGTGATCGAAATGGCTTGTTTGTCAATTAATCTCATTGTCTAAGGAATTCAATGTATTGCCTTATTTTCAGTGCAGTAATATTGTCATCCCTTTAATTTTAAATCTCATTGTGAATGTAAAGACAAGAATATTTGTTACACCAGTGCAACATAAAAGGCAAACTGTTGCTCTGTTATTTTTCATTGGCTTTCCTATGAATCTCATGTAATCTAATTAGATTTGATAAATGTATTCAAGAGGTCTTTGGAGAAAGCTTGAGGCAGACCTTTACATTTTTGACGACAAAAGCATTCTACTTAATTTTATTTCAGAGGGAGAGAAGAGAGAGACATACTTGCTTTTTTAATCAAAAGGTTTTAGTATTAAGCAGGCAACAATGAATTACTTGATCTGTGTTCCGACATTGTGCGGAGTGTTGTCTTATTTGTATCACTATGAAGAGCTGTGTGTGGATTACTACATGAGCAGAAATAGTATTGTTTGAAAGCTTTAAAACACAGATAACAATCATCTTATTTATCTTAACGAAAAGTTTAACAAAATGAAAGTGCCTTATTAAGAGTTTTATTAAATAACTTATATAATGCCTTTTTATTAAAGTATATGTCCAGGTGACTATGTTAAGACAATACGCAGCAGAGCAGTTCTCTAAAGCTGTTATATTCAGGGGTGCACATAACTGGTACGCAGGTACGCATGCGCGGCAACAATCTGAAATGCGTAACGTCACTTGTGTCACAACGCGCCTTTGCGTACCTGATAGGTCATCAAAAGAAAAACACATATTTCGTCTATACGTGTTTCTTGTCAACACTCAGTGGAGTAAATTATTAGACATGTCCAAAAAAAACAAAGACATTAAGCAGCCACTTTGCCGTTTCGCTCCCTGCAAAAATCTTCGGACTTTCTATGACTGATTGAACTGGGTGCTGGCTGTGCCGCGCAGGACATAACCGACGGACCTGTGAAGCTTCACAGGAGAAAGAGGCTTAGATCACTGGACGACAGAGTTGGTCGCCGTGTGCACAGACGGAGCTGCTGTTAACGTCGGTGTGTACAACATAATTGTACCAAAACTACATCAACTGGCTGCAGTGGGAGACTCCCCTGTGCACATTCTGTGCCCCGCGCACACACTGGAGAACTGCGCAAAATCAGCTGATCACAACGTTCACGCTCTGTGGTCAAGCTGCTGCAGTTTTATTTACAACAGTGGAGTAAACACACAGCTGCCTGCAAACTTACTCAGGCTGTTAATGGAAGAGTTGGAAATCAGACAGGGTTAGGTGGATGAAGTGTTACTCAAGTAAAATTAGAAAAGTATTATCATCAACACCTAGTTAAAGTAGCGACAGTAAAAGTAGTCATTTTGCAGATTGGTCCATTTCATAATAATGTATATGATATGTTTTATAATTATTGATCATTAAAGTGTTTAAAAATTAGTTTGAATGACTTTGTATAGGCTACTGCAGGGTAGCTTGTGAATTTACTCCAGGTGGAACTAAAGTCTGATTTAAGACTTGATTATATTTCACATCATTCATCCAGATCTGTGAAGTAACTAAAATGTATTAACTACATGTAGTGGAGGAAAAGTACATGATTTACCTCTGAACTGTAGTGGAGTAGAAGTACAAAGTAGCATAAATTGTACCTAAGTACAGTACTTGAATAAATGTACTTTGTTACTTCCCTCCTCTGAAATCAGATATGACTACAAGTCATGTGATAATTTCTTAGTATTTGATCCTTCAACTTGGCCTCAGGAAATGCAAGGACTTCACAGTTTTGGCAACAAGTTTTGGAGAAAGCAAATCGGAGGCTTAAAAAGAGACAGGGAGGTGCATCTTCATCATCTAGCATGCAAGAAGTGTAAATAGAGGACAGTGAAGGAGACACTGAGGAGGACAGTGAGGAAGACTGCACTTATTAAAACCACGCTTCATGTGGGGTGAGTACCAAACGCTGTCTCCTGGTACTCATCTGAGTAACTCACTAAAAAAGTTATGTGCACCCCTGGTTACATTCTATGTTGGCTCACGGTGGCACTATAGACCAGCTCAGGATACAAGCGTTGAGCCTGCCTTTTTTAACACCCATTATTTGCTTCGACCACCCCTGTGTTCTGTATATCTTTCAACACTGACGACACATATTCTTGTAGGTCACATATTATCAACTTGATATCGACTTGTCTTCATTTGTGTAGTACTGCCTGAGGATGAGGAATAGACGGAGCGTTTTTCCAAGCTACGGCTTTGTGTTTTTCTTTGTTGCGCTGCAATGCGCACATGGAGACCTGAGCTATTCTGTACAGGAGGAGCTCAAGCGCGGATCTGTTATTGGAAATATTGCCAAGAATCTCGGACTGGAGGTGGGAAGACTGTCTGCTCGAAAAGCTCGTGTCGATATGGAAAAAAACGACAGACATTATTGCGGAATTAACCTTCGCAGTGGAGATTTAATCGTTGAGGAAAGGATCGACAGAGAGGAGCATTGTGGAGAAAAGCCTTCGTGTGTTCTTAAATTTGACTTGCTGTTAGAGAGTCCATTAGAGTTACACCGGTTGTCCCTGCAGGTGCAAGATATAAACGACAATTCACCAATTTTCCCGAAGGATATTATAAAACTGGAAATACATGAGTCCGCTGTCAAAGGAGCTAGGTATCGCATAAATGCAGCTCACGATGCAGACATAGGAAAGAACTCAGTTGAAAGCTACATTTTGCAGCAAAACCCTCACTTTGTGTTCAATATTCAGACAACAAATGCAGGCAGTAAATATGGTGAGTTGGTTTTAGATAAAGAGTTGGACCGAGAGGAGCAACAGGAAATGAAATTATTGCTCACAGCTTTGGATGGAGGCTCTCCTCAGAGATCCGGGACTGTAGTCATACACGTCATTGTACTTGATGCTAATGATAACTCCCCAGTTTTCACTGAGTCTGTATATACGGCCACGTTACCAGAAAACTCACCTATGAAAACCCCAGTTATCACTGTAAGTGCATCAGACGCAGACGAAGGGTTGAACGGAGAGGTTACGTATGAATTTAGCCGACTCTCTGATAAATCACGAACGCTTTTTTTTCTTGATGAGAAAACTGGAGAAATATTTGTCACAGGTGAAATTGATTATGAAGATGGATCAAATTATGAAGTTATGGTTGAGGCCAAAGATGGTTATGGCCTCTCTTCCGAAGCAAAAGTGATAATTGACATCACTGATGTAAATGATAATGCTCCTGTAATTTACCTCAAATCCCTGACTAACCCCATACCTGAGAACGTGTCACCTGGTTCAGAGGTGGGCATCATTAACGTGCAGGATAGAGACTCTGAGACTAACGGACGGGTCCGCTGCTCCATTCAGCAAAACGTCCCTTTTAAGTTGGTTCCTTCTATTAAAAACTATTATTCTCTGGTGACCACAGGACAACTGGACCGTGAACTCGTGTCTGATTACAACATTACAATCACTGCCTCTGACGAGGGCTCTCCCCCTCTGTCCTCCTCTAAAACTGTTCAGTTATCTGTAGCAGACATCAACGACAACCCACCTGTGTTTGAGGAGCAGTCCTACAGCGCATATGTGACTGAAAACAACAAACCTGGCTCCACTTTATGTTCCGTTACTGCTCGAGACCCCGACTGCAGACAAAACGGTACCGTGATTTATTCTCTGTTACCCGGTGAGGTGAACGGTGCCCCGGTGTCCTCCTATCTGTCTGTTAACGGAGACACGGGGGTGATCCACGCTGTGAGGTCGTTTGATTATGAACAGTTCAGGAGTTTTAAAGTCCACGTGATGGCCAGAGACAACGGTTCTCCTCCGCTCAGCAGCAACGTGACCGTCAGTGTGTTCATATCGGATGTGAATGACAACTCTCCTCAGATACTGTATCCCGCCCCGGAGGGCAACTCCTTCATGACCGAGCTGGTCCCCAAAACTGCACACGGAGGCTCTCTGGTGTCCAAAGTGATCGCGGTGGACGCGGACTCCGGACAGAACGCCTGGCTGTCCTATCATATAGTCAAATCCACTGATCCGGGACTTTTCACTATTGGTCTCCACAGCGGAGAGATCAGGACACAGAGGGACATTTCTGAGTCTGACAGCATGAAACAGAACCTTATTGTGTCAGTGAAAGATAACGGACAGCCCTCTCTCTCTGCCACCTGCTCCATGTATTTACTTATCTCTGATAACTTGGCTGAGGTGCCAGAACTGAAGGATATTTATTATGATGAGAAGAACTCCAAACTGACCTCTTACCTGATCATCGCGCTGGTGTCCGTGTCCACTTTTTTTCTCACCTTCATCATCATCATCCTGGGTGTGAGGTTTTGTCGCAGGAGAAAGCCCAGACTGTTGTTTGATGGAGCAGTCGCCATCCCCAGCGCTTATCTCCCTCCTAATTACGCAGATGTTGATGGCACAGGAACTTTACGCAGCGCTTACAATTATGACGCCTACCTGACAACAGGTTCTAGAACCAGTGACTTTAAGTTCGTGTCATCCTACAATGACAACACACTGCCTGCTGACCAGACTCTGAGGAAAAGCCCTTCAGACTTTGCTGAAGTGTTTGGAGATTGCGATTCTTCTCCTGAGGTAGGGCCATGTATTATATCATCATAGTCGTGTTCATCATCCTGAAAAAAGTTGTATTTACTCACAACTTCTATTCTGTGGTTGTTAGTATGTAGACTTATTTAGAGTATTCTTTGAAAAAACATATGGTGTCTAAATTAGTTAGATGTCATTAGGTGGTAAATGTTGTGGAATGTATCTTCTTCTTAACTTGCCTTCTATCTCCCCACATGATGACCCTTTATGCTCAAGGAATCCCTTGACATTATGTCAACTCTGTCCATGGTGCTGAAATCGGTTTGACATTGGTTATATTTTTAGGGCTAATTTAGAAGGAAAAAAAAGGTTTTGATTTGATTTCCTTTTTGAGTTTCAACTTTCATTTATCTAAACTTACTGACGTTCACTGCATTGTATTTATGTGTTACTCTTATTTGATTGAATCGTAGGGACTTCTTTATAAAATACATTAGAGCTGATTACTTCTTATTGATATTGAGACACTGTGTTAGAGCACCAATTAGTTGAAGGTTTCGCATATGCTTTCCTTTCTGCTTGAGTATATTGTTCTAATTTGGAATATCATTTTCCAGGCTTTTGTATGATTTCGTATGAATGTGTTTTACTTGATAGATATTGTATTTTGTTGTCCATGTGAAAACCTAATTACAAAACTTTTGATCAAAAACTTGCACTCTCAATATGAGGTGCTTTGAATACATTATGTTTTCCCAGAATACATTTATCGTTATCAAACGATCTGCTTTATTTACTGGCCTGAGGTCTGGGGGATATTGTCAGGCACATTGTCATATAGAAATTAAACTTTTCCTGACAGTAATAGAGTACACACAAGTGCACAAGAGAGGGACAAAGAATCCTCTCTAAATTTAAAGGCATACAATTGCAACCATGTTTTTTGATATATCACCAAGCAGAATCAGTTTTGATTTTCATGTCAGAAGTAGATAATGTCTTTATTGATGCATTTAACCTCTCCAATTTAACATTTGTAATGGTAGCATTGTCCTAATGATCTTTTAAAAAGTTGGCGGTCATCCTGTTGAAAAGTATGTCAAATGTAAGAGTAAAATCAGTGAACATATGCCCCATGTATAAAGCTTTATTGCAAAAATATTTATGTTCTTTTATTGGTGTTTAAATTACCAACAACAATTACAACATGTTGCTTTTTTATTTGTTTACTCTGTGGATTCGAGCATACATACAAATACTTTATTATTTGGGGGAAATATGTGTGATGTTTTTGTCTCCAAGTTGACAAAAAAAACCTTCAGTATACAGTCATTATTCCATTCGATCTGTAGTCATTACCATGCAGTAATAAAGTAAACAACCTTTTGGTCTAATGAATGGAGGCACACATTGCTTTAAGTCATAGTCTTTGAAGTCAAATGATGCTTCGGTTTAAAGTTATTGATCATAATGCTGACATAATTAGTTAGCATATGCTTTCAATCGGAACCATTAAAGACTGTATGAACACAAATAGTTTACAACAAGATATTTAACAACAGTGACTTAACTTTAAATGATTCCATTTACCCATTAAGGTTGCAATGGGAGGGAAGTGGATCTAGGGTGGGAAAACTGACCCGTTTCATGTGTGAGTTAGGGACATAAAATGTAGGGATATCAAAGCCTTTAAGGCATGTTAACATGTTGTGCACTTGTAAACACATATAACTGCATCCCAGCTTAGTGATTATTATTTGTTGACATGCCAAAGATTATTTGAAGAATCTGATTGTTTTGGCTGACGTTAGAATCGTTTTATTTCCAAACCGAATCATGTATTGCTTTTTTTTATGGTTAGGGGGCAAAGTAGTCATAAAACGTTTGTCCCAAAGGGAAAAACTGCTATTGTTATTTTTGATATTTTGTAAATATTTGTCATTATTGTTCTTATTGTTGTTGTTGTAATTTTTAACATGGTTCTGTTACGTATTTAAACAAGACACAAATTATACCCCACCATGTCATACCCAGAGAAGTACTCATGGTGTCAGTGTGTACCAGTAAACGAGAGGGCACAGTCATTCTCCACCCTTCCGTCTCAGCAAATGTAAAGCCTGATTGTGGTTTTAACACTGGTTGACTAAAACGCTTCGTGCAGTGTCAATATTTACTGGAGAAAGTCACAGCTGTGTCTTTGATCATTTTGGGAATACTTGATAGCAGTAGCGGTCATCCTCGCAGTGACAATGGGATGCAGCAGATTTGCGCTGCTCCACGGCCTTGCTTTTATTTTTCTCGGCTTCCACCCCGGCTATGGAGACGTGAGCTACTCTATCCCGGAGGAGATGAAACGTGGATCTGTAATTGGAAATATCGCTAAAGATCTGGGCCTTGATTTGGGCAGATTGTCTGCTCGCAAGGCACGTATCAACGCTGAAGATGATAACGTCAAGTACTGCGGTGTAAATCTCAACACCGGAGATTTGATCGTACAAGAAAGGATTGACAGAGAGGGGCTCTGTTCCAAAAAGGCTTCGTGTTTTATAAAACAAGAACTCGTGCTTGAAAATCCACTAGAACTGCACCGCATTAGTATTCGCGTTCAAGATATTAATGACAATTCACCCCAATTTAAAGAGGAGTCACTTAATTTAGAAATTCGGGAATCAGCACACAAGGGTGAACGTTTTCTCCTAGGGGAGGCACATGATGGAGACATTGGAGAAAATACTGTTCAAAGCTACACAATTCAGCAGAACGATCATTTCAAATTAAATGTTAACACTAAATCAGGCGGACGAAAGTACTGCGAATTAGTTTTAGATAAAGAATTAGACAGAGAGGATAACAACGATATCATGTTATTGCTTACCGCATTTGATGGAGGCTCTCCTCAGAAATCAGGTACCGTAGTCATTCACGTCACTGTGCTGGATGCTAATGATAATGTGCCAGTGTTTACACAGACCGTTTATAAAGCCAGTCTGCCTGAAAACTCTCCTCTGGATACATTGGTGATCACAATGAGTGCAACTGATGCAGACGCAGGTTTAAATAGCGAAATTACATATGGATTTGACCATGTTTCAGATGAAAATAGCAACGTGTTTTCTCTACATCCCAAGTCGGGAGAGGTGAGAGTAGCTGAAGCTATTGATTATGAGAAAGTGGCATCCTATGAAATGCAAATAAGCGCAAAAGATGGTCTAGGATTAGTTTCTTACGCAACGTTACTGATTGAAATTACAGATGTTAATGATAACGCTCCTATAGTCTATTTAACATCTCTGACTAACCCCATACCTGAGAACCTGTCACCTGGTGCAGAGGTGGGCATAATTAACGTGCAGGATAGAGACTCTGAGAATAACAGACAGGTCCGCTGCTCCATTCAGCAAAACGTCCCTTTTAAGTTGGTTCCTTCTATTAAAAACTATTATTCTCTGGTGACCACAGGACAACTGGACCGTGAACTAGTGTCTGATTACAACATTACAATCACTGCCACTGACGAGGGCTCTCCCCCTCTGTCCTCCTCTAAAACTGTTCAGCTATCTGTAGCAGACATCAACGACAACCCACCGGTGTTTGAGGAGCAGTCCTACAGCGCATATGTGACTGAAAACAACAAACCTGGCTCCACTTTATGTTCCGTTACTGCTCGAGACCCCGACTGGAGACAAAACGGTACCGTGATTTATTCTCTGTTACCCGGCGAGGTGAACGGTCCCCCGGTGTCCTCCTATCTGTCTGTTAACGGAGACACCGGGGTGATCCACGCTGTGAGGACGTTTGATTATGAACAGTTCAGGAGTTTTAAAGTCCACGTGATGGCCAGGGATAACGGTTCTCCTCCGCTCAGCAGCAACGTGACTGTCAGTGTGTTCATATCGGATATGAATGACAACTCTCCTCAGATACTGTACCCCGCCCCGGAGGGCAACTCCTTCATGACCGAGCTGGTCCCCAAAGCTGCACACGGAGGCTCTCTGGTGTCCAAAGTGATCGCGGTGGACGCGGACTCCGGACAGAACGCCTGGCTGTCCTATCATATTGTCAAATCCACTGATCCGGGACTTTTCACTATTGGTCTCCACAGCGGAGAGATCAGGACACAGAGGGACATTTCTGAGTCTGACAGCATGAAACAGAACCTTATTGTTGCAGTGAAAGATAACGGACAGCCCTCTCTCTCTGCCACCTGCTCCATGTATTTACTTATCTCTGATAACTTGGCTGAGGTGCCAGAACTGAAGGACATTTCTTACGATGAGAAGAACTCCAAACTGACCTCCTATCTGATCATCGCGCTGGTGTCAGTGTCCACCTTTTTTCTCACCTTCATCATCATCATCCTGGGTGTGAGGTTTTGTCGCAGGAGAAAGCCCAGACTGTTGTTTGATGGAGCAGTCACCATCCCCAGCGCGTATCTCCCTCCTAATTACGCAGATGTGGACGGAATAGGAACTTTACGCAGCGCCTACAATTATGACGCCTACCTGACAACAGGTTCTAGAACCAGTGACTTTAAGTTCGTGTCATCTTACAATGACAACACACTGCCTGCTGACCAGACTCTGAGGAAAAGCCCTTCAGACTTTGCTGAAGTGTTTGGAGATTGTGATTCTTCTCCTGAGGTAGGGCCATGTATCATTACATCATAGTCGTGTTCGTCATCCTGAAAAAAGTTGTATATTTACTAACCACTTCTATTCCATGGTTGTGAGTAAGTAGACTTAGAGTATTCTTTTGAAAAAACATATGATGTCTAAACGACTTAGGTTGTCATTATGTGGTCAATTCTGAGGAATGTATCTTCTGTTTAACTTGCCTTCTATCTCCCCACATGATGTCTCTTTTGCTCTAGTAATCCTTTGACATTACTTTAACTCTGTCCATGGTGCTGAAATCGGTTTGACATAAACTCATATTTTTTGGGCTAATTTACAAATATTTTGGATATTTTATTTGAATTATTGTAGGGACTTCTTTATAATACACATTGGAGCTGATTACTTATTATTGATATTGCGACCCTGTATTAGAGCATTCATAAGTTAAAGGTTTTGCATATGCTGTCCTTTCTGCTTGAGTAATTACAAAGCTTTTGTTTTGATAACTTGTGCTCTCAATCTGAGGTGCTTTGAACACGTTATGTTTCCCAATAATACATTTATAAATCAAACTATTTGCTTTATACTGGTCAAAGGTATCTGGCTGATATTGTCATTTTGCAATTAAACGTTTGTTTGCCAGTAACAATTAGGTACACACACGTCCGCAAGAGAGGGACAAAGAATCCTCTCTACATTTAAAGGCATACAATTGCAACCATGTTTTTTATATATATCACCTAGCAGAAGTCGTTTTTGATTTTCATGTGAGAAGTTAATGTCTTAATTGATACATTTCAATTCTCTAATGTAACATTTGAAATAGTAGCATTGTCATGCTGGTCTTTTTAAAAGTTGGCAATCAACCTGTGGGAAAGTACTGTATGTCACATTGAAGAGTTAAATCAGTGAAGATATGCCCAATATATAAAGCTTTATTGGAAAAGATGTATGTTCTTTCATTGGTGTTTACATCATGAACAACACTAACAAAACGGTGCTTTTTTATTTTTATACGGTGTGGATTCAAGCATACATACAAATACTTTATTTTTGGAGGAAATATGTCTTGTGTTTTGTCTCCAAGTGGTCCAAAAAACCTCCAGTAAAGAGTAATTATTCCGTTTGATCTGTAGTCATTACCATGCATTACTATAGAGTAAATAACCTTTTGGTCTAATGGTTGGAGGCACACATTGCTTTAAGTATAGTCTTTTAAAATCAAATGATCTTTAGGTTTAAACTAATTGATAATAATGCTGACATAATTTGTTTACATACGTTTTCAATCAGAACCATTAAAGATTGTGTGAACATAAATAATTTACAAGAAGATATTTAACAATATTTTCTTAACTTTAAATAATCCCATTAACCCATTTAGGTGGAAATGGGAAGGAAATGCATCAAGGGAGGGAAAACTGACCAGTTTCATGTGTGAGTTACAGACATACAATGTAGGGATGTAGCTTTTAAGGCATGTTAACATGTTGTGCACAAGTAAACATATATAACTGTTTCCCATTTTAGTGATTATTATTCATCGTTAAATTGACAAGCCAAAGATTATTTGAAGAATCTGATTGTTTTGGGTAACGTTAGAATAGTTTTATTTCTAAACTGACTTATTTGTTGCTTTTCCTTTATATGGCTAGGGGGCAAAGTAGTCATACAACGTTGGTCCCAAAGGGAAAAGCTGCTATTGCTTTTTGTGATATTTGTAAATGTGTGTCATTATTGTTATTACTGTTGTCATTTTTAACATGGTTCTCTTGCGTATCTATATTTCAACCTCACCATGTCATACCCAGATAAGTACTCTTGGTGTCAGTGTGTACCAGTAAACGAGAGGGCACAGTCATTCTCCACCCTTCCGTCTCAGCAAATGTAAAGCCTGATTGTGCTATTTCACAGTTGACAAAAACGCTTCGTGATAAGACCGCAGTGTCAATATTTACTATATTGGAGAAAATCTCAGCTGTGTCTTTGATCATTCTGGGAATACTTGGTAGTAGTTGCAGTTTTACTTAACAATGGGATGCAGCAGATTTGCGCTGCTCCACGGCCTTCCTTTTATTTTTCTTAGCCTCCACCTCGTCTATGGAGACGTGAGCTACTCTATCCCGGAGGAGATGAAACGTGGATCTGTAATTGGAAATATCGCTAAAGATCTGGGACTGGACCTGGGAAAATGGTCTGCTCGCAAGGCCCGCATTGATACCGAGGATAAAGTGCAGTACTGCAGTGTTAATCTCAACACTGGAGATTTAATTGTCCAAGAAAGGATCGACAGAGAAGCGCTTTGTGCAAAAAAGGCATCGTGTGTTTTAAAACAGGAACTCGTGCTTGAACATCCACTAGAACTGCACCGCATTAGTATTCGCGTTCAAGATATCAATGATAATTCACCGCAATTTAAAGAGGAGTCACTTAAATTTGAAATCCATGAATCAGCCGTCAAAGGTGCACATTTTCTTTTGGATGAAGCGAAAGATGGAGACATAGGAGAAAATGGTGTTCAGGGCTACACACTGCAGGAGAACGATCATTTCAAACTTAACGTGAAGACAAAGGGAGGTGGACGAAAATATGGTGAATTAGTATTAGACAAAGAGTTGGACAGAGAGGACAGAAAAGAGATTACGTTATTGCTTACCGCATTTGATGGAGGCTCTCCTCAGAAATCAGGTACCGTTGTCATACACGTCACTGTGCTGGATGCTAATGATAATGTACCAGTGTTTAGTCAGGCCGTCTATCGAACCAGTCTGCCTGAAAACTCTCTTCTGGATACATTGGTGATCAGAGTGAGCGCAACTGATGCAGACGAAGGTGTAAATAGTAAAATTACATATGGATTCGATCATGATTCAGATGAAAACCAGGTGTTTTCTCTCAACCCACAAACAGGAGAAGTTAAAGTGACAGGATCTATTGATTATGAAAAAGAATCGGCATATGAAATGCAAATTAGCGCAAGAGATGGTCTTGGGTTGGCGTCATATGCATCGTTAATGATTGCAATTGAAGATATGAATGACAACGCCCCTGTAATATATTTAAAATCCCTGATCAACCCCATACCTGAGGACGTGTCACCTGGTGCAGAGGTGGGCATCATTAACGTGCAGGATAGAGACTCTGAGAATAACAGACAGGTCCGCTGCTCCATTCAGCAAAACGTCCCTTTTAAGTTGGTTCCTTCTATTAAAAACTATTATTCTCTGGTGACCACAGGACAACTGGACCGTGAACTAGTGTCTGATTACAACATTACAATCACTGTCACTGACGAGGGCTCCCCCCCTCTGTCCTCCACTAAAACTGTTCAGTTATCTGTAGCAGACATCAACGACAACCCACCTGTGTTTGAGGAGCAGTCCTACAGCGCACATGTGACTGAAAACAACAAACCTGGCTCCACTTTATGTTCCGTTACTGCTCGAGACCCCGACTGGAGACAAAACGGAACCGTGATTTACTCTCTGTTTTCCGGTGAGGTGAACGGGGCCCCGGTGTCCTCCTATCTGTCTGTTAATGGAGACACGGGGGTGATCCACGCTGTGAGGTCGTTTGATTATGAACAGTTCAGGAGTTTTAAAGTGCACGTGATGGCCAGAGACAACGGTTCTCCTCCGCTCAGCAGCAACGTGACCGTCAGTGTGTTCATATCGGATGTGAATGACAACTCTCCTCAAATACTGTACCCCGCCCCGGAGGGCAACTCCTTCATGACCGAGCTGGTCCCCAAAGCTGCACACGGAAGCTCTCTGGTGTCCAAAGTGATCGCGGTGGACGCGGACTCCGGACAGAACGCCTGGCTGTCTTATCATATAGTCAAATCCACTGATCCGGGACTTTTCACTATTGGTCTCCACAGCGGAGAGATCAGGACACAGCGGGACATTTCTGAGTCTGACAGCATGAAACAGAACCTTGTTGTGGCAGTGAAAGATAACGGACAGCCCTCTCTCTCTGCCACCTGCTCCATCTATTTACTTATCTCTGATAACTTGGCTGAGGTGCCAGAACTGAAGGACATTTCTTACGATGAGAATAACTCAAAACTGACCTCTTACCTGATAATCGCGCTGGTGTCCGTGTCCACCTTTTTTCTCACCTTCATCATCATAATACTGGGTGTGAGGTTTTGTCGCAGGAGAAAGCCCAGACTGTTGTTTGATGGAGCAGTCGCCATCCCCAGCGCTTATCTCCCTCCTAATTACGCAGATGTTGACGGAACAGGAACTGTACGCAGCGCTTACAATTATGACGCCTACCTGACAACAGGTTCTAGAACAAGTGACTTTAAGTTCGTGTCATCTTACAATGACAACACACTGCCTGCTGACCAGACTCTGAGGAAAAGCCCTTCAGACTTTGCTGAAGTGTTTGGAGACTGTGATTCTTCTCCTGAGGTAGGAATTGTTGTCACCTAATGTTGACATATTTGCACCATGTGAACCAAGCTGTTCAGATACATTTTTGCCGTTCTTTTTCTTTAAACGACAATTTAAGACAATGTAATATCGATCAAATTAATGACACTGTACATGTAACTAAGAGCTTTACTTGATGCACTCAAAGGGCTTAATGATGCATCAATATTTGACAGCAAAGTGTCTACCGTAAGCAGGCGTTTCAAATAATTTGGTGATTGAAGTAGAAGCTTTTTTGAAATAAATTAATTATTATTGAAAACATTTATTTCTGTCAAAAGCAGCCCACCCCTTTTATTCGTTTTATTTGCTTTTAAACAGCTAAAGACAACCCAGTATCACGGCTAGACGTGTATATGTCACGTTGGTCCACGCTGGGAGACGTCAGGATGACACGGTTTCACCCCGTCAGAGGGGTTGTATTTTGTTGTATTTTTTCAATCAAGGAAATGTATATATACATTTATTTCCTTGACAAGAACTGAAAAAAATCTTCGTATTCTCCACAAAAATGTGTGTTATAGTGAACCAAAAGTCGTAATAGAGGCTTGCTTGTCAACATCCGGGTATTTCTGCACTGGTGGGCCATGTTAACAATACCGTGTCACTGTGACGCTCTGAGGGGGTGAAACCGTGTCATCCTGTCGTCTCCCAGCGTGGACCAACGTGACATATATATGGCCGTGATCAACCTGGGTTGGCTAAAGGACACATTACTTATAAATTGGTTTTCCAGATGCCCGTGTTCTATTTTATCCTCAAAATCAGGGATTTGAGTGATAGTGTTGGTGCTCTAGATTAAAAACACACAAGTAAAAAAAGTGCATTAGCACATCAATATTTATTGGTGATCGAAATGGCTTGTTTGTCAATTAATCTCATTGTCTAAGGAATTCCATTTATTGCCTTATTTTCAGTGCAGTAATATTGTCATCCCTTTCATTTTAAATCTCATTGTTAATGTAAAGATAAGAATATTTGTTACACCAGTGCAACATAAAAGGCAAACTGTTGCTCTGTTATTTTTCATTGGCTTTCCTATGAATCTCATATAATTTAATAAGATTTGATAAATGTATTCAAGAGGTCTTTGGAGAAAGCTTGAGGCAGATCTTTACATTTTTTACAACAAAAGCATTCTACTTAATTGCTTTTCAGAGGGAGAGAAGAGAGAGACATACTTGCCTTTCTAATCAAAAGTCTGAGTATTAAGCAGGCAACAATTAATTACTTGATCTGTGTTCCGACATTGGGCGGAGTGTTGTCTTATTTGTATCACTATGAAGAGCTGTGTGTGGATTACTACATCAGCAGAAATAGTATTGTTTGAAAGCTTTCAAACACAGATAACAATCATCTTACTTATCTTAACGAAAAATGTAACAACATGAAAGTGCCTTATTAAGAGTTTTATTAAATAACTTAAATAATGCCTTTTTATTAAAGTAAATGTCCAGGTGACTTAGTGATATGTTAAGACAATATGCAGCAGAGCAGTTCTCTAAAGCTGTTATATTCTGTTGGCTCACGGTGGCACTATAGACCAGCTAAGGATACAAGCGTTGAGCCTGCCTTTCATAACACCCATTATTTGCTTCGACCACCCCTGTGTTCTGTATATCTTTCAACACTGACGACACATATTCTTGTAGGGCACATATTATCAACTTGATATCGAATTGTCTTAATTTGTGTACTGCCTGAGGATGAGGAATAGACGGAGCGTTTTTCCAAGCTACGGCTTTGTGTTTTTCTTTGTTGCGGTGCACTGCGCACACGGAGACCTGAGCTATTCTGTACAAGAGGAGCTCAAGCGCGGATCTGTTATTGGAAATATCGCCAAGGATCTGGGACTGGAGGTGGGAAGACTGTCTGCTCGCAAAGCTCGTGTTGATATGGAACAAAACGACAGACATTATTGCGGAATTAACCTTCGAAGTGGAGATTTAATCGTTGAGGAAAGGATCGACAGAGAGGAGCATTGTGGAGAAAAGCCTTCGTGTGTTCTTACATTTGACTTGCTGTTAGAGAGTCCATTAGAGTTACACCGGTTGTCCCTGCAGGTCCAAGATATAAACGACAATTCACCAATTTTCCCGAAGGATATTATAAAACTGGAAATACATGAGTCCGCTGTCAAAGGAGCTAGGTATCGCATAAATGCAGCTCACGATGCAGACATAGGAAAGAACTCAGTTGAAAGCTACATTTTGCAGCAAAACCCTCACTTTGTGTTCAATATTCAGACAACAAATGCAGGCAGTAAATATGGTGAGTTGATTTTAGATAAAGAGTTGGACCGAGAGGAGCAACAGGAAATGAAATTATTGCTCACAGCTTTGGATGGAGGCTCTCCTCAGAGATCCGGTACTGTAGTCATACACGTCATTGTACTTGATGCTAATGATAACTCCCCAGTTTTCACTGAGTCTGTATATACGGCCTCGTTACCGGAAAACTCACCTATCAAAACCCCAGTTATCACTGTAAGTGCATCAGACGCAGACGAAGGGGTGAACGGAGAGGTTAGGTATGAATTTAGCCGACTCTCAGATAAATCACGAAAGCTTTTTTTTCTTGATGAGAAAACTGGAGAAATATTTGTGACAGGTGAAATTGATTATGAAGACGGATCAAGTTATGAAGTTATGGTTGAGGCCAAAGATGGTTATGGCCTCTCTTCCGAAGCAAAAGTGATAATTGACATCACTGACGTAAATGACAACGCCCCATTGATATATTTAAAATCCCTGACTAACCCCATACCTGAGAACGTGTCACCTGGTGCAGAGGTGGGCATCATTAACGTGCAGGATAGAGACTCTGAGACTAACAGACAGGTCCGCTGCTCCATTCAGCAAAACGTCCCTTTTAAGTTGGTTCCTTCTATTAAAAACTATTATTCTCTAGTGACCACAGGACAACTGGACCGTGAACTAGTGTCTGATTACAACATAACAATCACTGCCACTGACGAGGGCTCTCCCCCTCTGTCCTCCTCTAAAACTGTTCAGTTATCTGTAGCAGACATCAACGACAACCCACCTGTGTTTGAGGAGAGGTCCTACAGCACATATGTGACTGAAAACAACAAACCTGGCTCTACTTTATGTTCCGTCACTGCTCGAGACCCCGACTGGAGACAAAACGGTACCGTGATTTATTCTCTGTTACCCGGTGAGGTGAACGGTGCCCCGGTGTCCTCCTATCTGTCTGTTAACGGAGACACGGGGGTGATCCACGCTGTCAGGTCGTTTGATTATGAACAGTTCAGGAGTTTTAAAGTCCACGTGATGGCCAGAGACAACGGTTCTCCTCCGCTCAGCAGCAACGTGACCGTCAGTGTGTTCATATCGGATGTGAATGACAACTCTCCTCAGATACTGTACCCATCCCCGGAGGGCAACTCCTTCATGACCGAGCTGGTCCCCAAAGCTGCACACGGAGGCTCTCTGGTGTCCAAAGTGATCGCGGTGGACGTGGATTCCGGACAGAACGCCTGGCTGTCCTATCATATAGTCAAATCCACTGATCCGGGACTTTTCACTATTGGTCTCCACAGCGGAGAGATCAGGACACAGCGGGACATTTCTGAGTCTGACAACATGAAACAGAACCTTATTGTGTCAGTGAAAGATAACGGACAGCCCTCTCTCTCTGCCACCTGCTCCATGTATTTACTTATCTCTGATAACTTGGCTGAGGTGCCAGAACTGAAGGATATTTCTTATGATGAGAAGAACTCCAAACTGACCTCTTATCTGATCATCGCGCTGGTGTCCGTGTCCACCTTTTTCCTCACCTTCATTATCATCATTTTGGGTGTGAGGTTTTGTCGCAGGAGAAAGCCCAGACTGTTGTTTGATGGAGCAGTTGCCATCCCCAGCGCTTATCTCCCTCCTAATTACGCAGATGTCGACGGAACAGGAACTTTACGCAGCGCTTACAATTATGACGCCTACCTGACAACAGGTTCTAGAACCAGTGACTTTAATTTCGTGTCATCTTACAATGACAACACACTGCCTGCTGACCAGACTCTGAGGAAAAGCCCTTCAGACTTTGCTGAAGTGTTTGGAGATTGTGATTCTTCTCCTGAGGTAGGGCAATGTATTATATCATCATAGTCGTGTTCATCATCCTGAAAAAAGTTGTATTTACTCACAACTTCTATTCTATGGTTGTGAGTATTTAGACTTATTTAGAGTATTCTTTGAAAAAAACACAAGGTGCCTAAATTAGTTGGATGTCATTAGGTGGTAAATGTTGTGGAATGTATCTTCTTCTTAACTTGCCTTCTATACATGATGTCCCTTTATGCTCTAGGAATCCCTTGACATTACACTAACTCTGTCCATGGTGCTGAAATCGGTTTGACAGTATATTTTTAGGGCTAATTTAGAAAAAATTGTATGTTTTTATTGATTTCCTTTTTGAGTTTCATTCATCTAAACTTGCTTAGATATTGTTATTCGATTTTGACGTTCACTGCATTGTATTTATGTGTTACTCTTATTTGATTGAATCGTAGGGACTTCTTTATAAAATACATTGGAGCTGATTACTTCTTATTGATATTGAGACACTGTGTTAGAGCACCAATTAGTTGAAGGTTTCGCATATGCTTTCCTTTCTGCTTGAGTATATTGTTCTAATTTGGAATATCATTTTCCAGGCTTTTGTATAATTTCGTATGAATGCGTTTTACTTGATAGATATTGTATTTTGTTGTCCATGTGAAAACCTTATTACAAAACTTTTGATCAAAAACTTGCACTCTCAATATGAGGTGCTTTGAATACATTATGTTTTCCCAGAATACATTTATCGTTATCAAACGATCTGCTTTATATACTGGCCTGAGGTATGGGGGATATTGTCAGGCACATTGTCATATAGAAATGAAACTTTTCCTGACAGTAATAGAGTACACAAAAGTGCACAAGAGAGGGACAAATAATCCTCTCTACATTTAAAGGCATACAATTGCAACCATGTTTTTTTATATATCACCAAGCAGAATCAGTTTTGATTTTCATGTCAGAAGTAGATAATGTCTTTATTGATGCATTTAACCTCTCCAATTTAACATTTGTAATGGTAGCATTGTCCTAATGATCTTTTAAAAAGTTGGCGGTCAGCCTGTTGAAAAGTATGTCAAATGTAACAGTTAAATCAGTGAACATATGCCCCATGTATAAAGCTTTATTGCAAAAGATTTATGTTCTTTTATTAGTGTTTAAATTACCAACAACAATTACAACATGTTGCTTTTTTATTTGTTTACTCTGTGGATTCGAGCATACATACAAATACTTTATTTTTTGGGCGAAATATGTGTGATGTTTTTGTCTCCAAGTTGACAAAAAAAACCTTCAGTATACAGTCATTATTCCATTCGATCTGTAGTCATTACCATGCAGTAATAAAGTAAACAACCTTTTGGTCTAATGAATGGAGGCACACATTGCTTTAAGTCATAGTCTTTGAAGTCAAATGATGCTTCGGTTTAAAGTTATTGATCATAATGCTGACATAATTAGTTAGCATATGCTTTCAATCGGAACCATTAAAGACTGTATGAACACAAATAGTTTACAACAAGATATTTAACAACAGTGACTTAACTTTAAATGATTCCATTTACCCATTAAGGTTGCAATGGGAGGGAAGTGGATCTAGGGTGGGAAAACTGACCCGTTTCGTGTGTGAGTTAGGGACATAGAATGATGTAGGGATATCGAAGCTTTTAAGGCATGTTAACATGTTGTGCACTTGTAAACTCATATAACTGCATCCCAGCTAAGTGATTATTATTTGTTGACATGCCAAAGATTATTTGAAGAATCTGATTGTTTTGGCTGACGTTAGAATCGTTTTATTTCCAAACCGACTCATGTATTGCTTTTTTTTATGGTTAGGGGGCAAAGTAGTCATAAAACGTTTGTCCCGAAGGGAAAAACTGCTATTCTTATTTTTTATATTTTGTAAATATTTGTCATTATTGTTCTTATTGTTGTTGTTGTCATTTTTAATATGGTTCTGTTACGTATTTAAACAAGACACAAATGCTACCCCACCATGTCATACTCAGAGAAGTACTCATGGTGTCAGTGTGTACCAGTAAACGAGAGGGCACAGTCATTCTCTACCCTTCGGTCTCAGCAAATGTAAAGCCTGATTGTGGTTTTAACACTGGTTGACTAAAACGCTTCGTGATAAGACTGCAGTGTCAATATTTACTGGAGAAAGTTACAGCTGTGTCTTTGATAATTTTGGGACTACTTGGCAGCAGTAGCGGTCATCCTCGCAGTGACAATGGGATGCAGCAGATTTGCGCTGCTCTACGGCCTTGCTTTTATTTTTCTCGGCTTCCACCCCGGCTATGGAGACGTGAGCTACTCTATCCCGGAGGAGATGAAACGTGGATCTGTAATTGGAAATATCGCTAAAGATCTGGGCCTTGATTTGGGAAAACTGTCTTCTCGAAAGGCTCGTATCGATACTGAGGATGATAATGTCCAGTACTGCGGTGTGAATCTCAACACCGGAGATTTGATTGTACAGAAAAGGATTGACAGAGAGGGGCTTTGTGCAAAAAAGGCATCGTGTGTTTTAAAACAGGAACTTGTGCTTGAAAATCCACTAGAACTGCATCGCATTAGTATTCGCGTTCAAGATATTAATGACAATTCACCCCAATTTAAAGAGGAGTCACTTAATTTAGAAATTCAGGAATCAGCAGATAAGGGTGAACGTTTTCTCCTAGGGGAAGCACATGATGGAGACATTGGAGAAAATACTGTTCAAAGCTACTCACTTCAGCAGAACGATCATTTCAAATTAAATGTTAACGCTAAATCAGGCGGACGAAAGTACTGCGAATTAGTTTTAGATAAAGAATTAGACAGAGAGGATAACAACGATATCATGTTATTGCTTACCGCATTAGATGGAGGCTCTCCTCAGAAATCAGGTACCGTAGTCATTCACGTCACTGTGCTGGATGCTAATGATAATGTGCCAGTGTTTACACAGGCCGTTTATGAAGCCAGTCTGCCTGAAAACTCTCCTCTGGATACATTGGTGATCACAGTGAGTGCAACTGATGCAGACGCAGGTTTAAATAGCGAAATTACATATGGATTTGACCATGTTTCAGATGAAAATAGCAACGTGTTTTCTTTACACCCTAAATCGGGAGAGGTGAGAGTAGCTGAACATATTGATTATGAGAAAGTGGCATCCTATGAAATGCAAATAAGCGCGAAAGATGGTCTAGGATTAGTTTCTTACGCAACGTTAATGATTGAAATTACAGATGTTAATGATAACGCCCCTATAGTCTCTTTAAAATCCCTGACTAACCCCATACCTGAGAACGTGTCACCTGGTGCAGAGGTGGGCATAATTAACGTGCAGGATAGAGACTCTGAGAATAACAGACAGGTCCGCTGCTCCATTCAGCAAAACGTCCCTTTTAAGTTGGTTCCTTCTATTAAAAACTATTATTCTCTGGTGACCACAGGACAACTGGACCGTGAACTAGTGTCTGATTACAACATTACAATCACTGCCACTGACGAGGGCTCTCCCCCTCTGTCCTCCTCTAAAACTGTTCAGTTATCTGTAGCAGACATCAACGACAACCCACCTGTGTTTGAGGAGCAGTCCTACAGCGCATATGTGACTGAAAACAACAAACCTGGCTCCACTTTATGTTCCGTTACTGCTCGAGACCCCGACTGGAGACAAAACGGTACAGTGATTTATTCTCTGTTACCCGGTGAGGTGAACGGTGCCCCGGTGTCCTCCTATTTGTCTGTTAACGGAGACACAGGGGTGATCCACGCTGTGAGGTCGTTTGATTTTGAACAGTTCAGGAGTTTTAAAGTTCAACTGATGGCGAGAGACAACGGTTCTCCTCCGCTCAGCAGCAACGTGACCGTCAGTGTGTTCATATCGGATGTGAATGACAACTCTCCTCAGATACTGTACCCCGCCCCGGAGGGCAACTCCTTCATGACCGAGCTGGTCCCCAAAGCTGCACACGGAGGCTCTCTGGTGTCCAAAGTGATCGCGGTGGACGCGGACTCCGGACAGAACGCCTGGCTGTCCTATCATATAGTCAAATCCACTGATCCTGGACTTTTCACTATTGGTCTCCACAGCGGAGAGATCAGGACACAGCGGGACACTTCTGAGTCTGACAGCATGAAACAGAACCTTATTGTGGCAGTGAAAGATAACGGACAGCCCTCTCTCTCTGCCACCTGCTCCATGTATTTACTTATCTCTGATAACTTGGCTGAGGTGCCAGAACTGAAGGATATTTCTTACGATGAGAAGAACTCCAAACTGACCTCTTATCTGATCATCGCGCTGGTGTCAGTGTCCACCTTTTTTCTCACCTTCATCATCATCATCCTCGGTGTGAGGTTTTGTCGCAGGAGAAAACCCAGACTGTTGTTTGATGGAGCAGTTGCCATCCCCAGCGCTTATCTCCCTCCTAATTACGCAGATGTTGACGGTACAGGAACTTTACGCAGCGCTTACAATTATGACGCCTACCTGACAACAGGTTCTAGAACCAGTGACTTTAATTTCGTGTCATCTTACAATGACAACACACTGCCTGCTGACCAGACTCTGAGGAAAAGCCCTTCAGACTTTGCTGAAGTGTTTGGGGATTGTGATTCTTCTCCTGAGGTAGGGACACACCCCTTATCATGCAATTCGTGGTTATCAACCTGAAGTAGAGCTCTGCAATTTTCTTCCCTTCTTATTTCAGAAGCATTTTTACTTTTGAGTGTTCATATGGTATAAATACGGCGCACAGCCACTTAGATCCCGAGTTAACCTTTCCTTTCAAAGCCCAAACTTTTTTCGTCAAATGTCCAACCTCATCCTATAGATGCAGCAACAAAATGTTGTGAAATGTATGTTTTCTTTCTTGAATAATCGGTTTTTACAATAGCAGTGTATATTCTTAAATTATTTTAGAGGTTTCTACTGCTTAGGTATTTGTCTTTCTATATGACAGTTTGCTCTTTTCGTCATACAAAAGAAGCCAATAATATAAATGAAGTGGGATCTTGTATGTTGCTGACACGCATGTAAATTTCCTTATTTATTGCCACCTTTTTTGCCTGCATGCTTTGTCTGTCTGTCTGTCTGTCTGTCTGTCTGTCTGTCTGTCTGTCTGTCTGTCTGTCTGTATGTCTGTCTGTCTGTCTTTCTGTCTGTTTCATTAGGCAGCAATTTGAGTGAGCATTAATTTGCAGTAAACAGTATGCTCACTTTTATAAGGGTTGATTGTATCTTTACACATTTCAACAGATATGATTGTTTGGATCTTTTAATCTTTGTCTTTGCATCTCGATGCATTATAAGAACATATTTGTTTGGGTTCCTCTGTTCCTTAGTCTACCATTGTCAGTGACCCGTCAGAGACATAATGTTTGCGTAATTGTATTTCATTAGGAGACTTTACCTTCTTTTTTTAACCTTTTTCTTTCCACATGACATGTACGTCGTTTTTGTTGCGAGCGACAGTATGAAAGTGAAATGCTATTGATATCGCTCCTTGATCAGTTTGCGATGCCATTTGTTTTTTCAAATATTTAAAACTATACTATGGCATATAGCGTCTATTTCTTTATTCCACTCATGGTGTCGCTATTGGCCAGGCTATACGTGAAACATTACCTCTCCACCCTTTGGGGTGCAGACGACCGAAAGGGTATTTTGCAGTTGCTGTTGTTCCGGGGAGGCAGTCAGAGTTACTGCCATCGTTTTTCTCTTGATGTTACTGGATGATCCCTGTTGAATTTGCAATCTTAGCGAAAACCATTTGTTTTCCAACACACACATTGTCATGATGGAGCTCAGACTGAGCTACTTCGTTTTTTTTCTATTGTTGTTACACGTGAATGGGGACGTGAGCTATTCCTTTCAAGAAGAAATGAAGCGTGGATCCGTTATTGGGAATATAGCGAAGGATCTTAACCTGGAATCGAGTAAATTGTCTACTAGGAATGTCCGCATTGATGCCACAGGAAACCGCAAACGTTATTGTGACATCAATCTCAGCAACGGAGATTTAATTGTTACCGACAGGATCGACCGGGAGGAGCTTTGTGGAGAAAAGCTGTCGTGTGTAATAAAACGCGATATTGTTTTGGAGAATCCCCTGGAACTGCATCTGCTCAGTCTACACGTTCAAGATATTAATGATAACTCGCCACAATTTAAAGAAGAATCAATAATAGAAATCCATGAGTTGGCAGGCAAGGGGGCTCGTTTTGTGCTAGAGGAGGCACACGATGCGGATGTAGGGCAGAATTCAGTTCAGCAGTACAGCCTCAAAAAGAATGATCATTTCATTTTGGCTGTTGATGGAAACTCAATAGAACTTGTTCTTGAAAAAGAGCTTGATCGTGAAAAACAACAAGACATCAATTTGCTCCTCACAGCTTTAGATGGAGGCTCTCCTCAGAGATCAGGTACTGTAGTCATACACGTCACTGTGCTGGATGCTAATGATAACGCCCCAGTGTTTAGCCAGGCCGTCTACAAAGCCAGTCTGCCTGAAAACTCTCCTGTAGACACTGTAGTTGTCACAGTGAGCGCTACTGATGCAGACGAGGGAGTCAACGGAGATGTGACGTATGACTTTGGACACGTGACTGAAGATGTAAAGAGAGTTTTTAGTATTGACCGTAAAATCGGTGAAATAAAAGTGAATGGTGCAATTGACTTTGAGGCTGCGATGACATATGATTTGCGCATTAAAGCAAAGGATGGATTGGGATTGTCGTCTTATACAAAGGTAACAGTTACGGTCACAGATGTTAATGACAACACACCTATAATCTATGTGAAATCTCTGACAAATCCAGTGCATGAGAACGTGTCACCTGGTTCAGAGGTAGGCATCATTAATGTGCAGGATGCAGATTCTGAAAATAACCAACAGGTCCGCTGCTCAATTCTGAATAATGCCCCTTTTAAATTGGTTCCTTCTATTAAAAACTATTATTCTCTGGTGACCACAGGACAACTGGACCGTGAACTAGTGTCTGATTACAACATTACAATCACTGCCACTGACGAGGGCTCGCCCCCTCTGTCCTCCTCTAAAACTGTTCAGTTATCTGTAGCAGACATCAACGACAACCCACCTGTGTTTGAGAAGCAGTCCTACAGCGCATATGTGACTGAAAACAACAAACCTGGCTCCACTTTATGTTCCGTTACTGCTCGAGATCCCGACTGGAGACAAAATGGTACCGTGATTTATTCTCTGTTACCCGGTGAGGTGAACGGTGCCCGGGTGTCCTCCTATCTGTCTGTTAACGGAGACACGGGGGTGATCCACGCTGTGAGGACATTTGATTATGAACAGTTCAGGAGTTTTAAAGTCCACGTGATGGCCAGAGACAACGGTTCTCCTCCGCTCAGCAGCAACGTGACCGTCAGTGTGTTCATATCGGATGTGAATGACAACTCTCCCCAGATACTGTACCCCGCCCCGGAGGGCAACTCCTTCATGACCGAGCTGGTCCCCAAAGCTGCACACGGAGGCTCTCTGGTGTCCAAAGTGATCGCGGTGGACGCGGACTCCGGACAGAACGCCTGGCTGTCCTATCATATAGTCAAATCCACTGATCTGGGACTTTTCACTATTGGTCTCCACAGCGGAGAGATCAGGACACAGCGGGACATTTCTGAGTCTGACAGCATGAAACAGAACCTTGTTGTGGCAGTGAAAGATAACGGACAGCCCTCTCTCTCTGCCACCTGCTCCATGTATTTACTTATCTCTGATAACTTGGCTGAGGTGCCAGAACTGAAGGACATTTCTTATGATGAGAAGAACTCCAAACTGACCTCTTATCTGATCATCGCGCTGGTGTCCGTGTCCACCTTTTTTCTGACCTTTATTATCATAATCCTGGGTGTGAGGTTTTGTCGCAGGAGAAAGCCCAGACTGTTGTTTGATGGAGCAGTTGCCATCCCCAGCGCGTATCTCCCTCCTAATTACGCAGATGTTGATGGCACAGGAACTTTACGCAGCGCTTACAATTATGACGCCTACCTGACAACAGGTTCTAGAACCAGTGACTTTAAGTTCGTGTCATCTTACAATGACAACACACTGCCTGCTGACCAGACTCTGAGGAAAAGCCCTTCAGACTTTGCAGAAGTGTTTGGGGATTGTGATTCTTCTCCTGAGGTAGGAATTGTTGTGACTTAATGTTGACATCTTTGCAACATGGGATCAAGCTGTTCAGATATGTTTTTGCCGTTCTCTTTCTTTAAACGACTATTTTAGACAATGTAAGGTCGTGGAAATAAATGTAACTTCCTCTCCTGAGGTAGGGACTATACCCCTATAATGACATTTGTGTTCATCGTCCTGAAGTAGCTGGAATTTTCTTCCCTGTTGTTTTCCAGATACATTTTCCCTTTGGAGTGTTAAGAGGTATAAATACGTAGACCAACTTTTTTCAAATAGTTAATTAAAACAATTTCTAACATGTTTTACTTTCTAACATTCTATTCTTAATGAATTGCACTTTGAACAGCAGGACATTTATAAACTCAAGGCATTGTTTTTAATTAATTGTGTATACGTCCATGCCATCCTATTTGTCATCATTTTCCTCAACGAGCTAGTTTTTCCGATTTTAAAATCGATTTGACTTCAAGCAGGGTACCATTTTAGTTTGTGTTCAAATAAGATGTAACCTTGTGCTCATTAGTTGAAGTTTTTGTTTAGTGTTCATTTATTACACTTGCTGATTTTCGTTTTACATCTTTTTACATATTAATAGATTCTTGACACTTGGAAAATGTTGGTTTTGTCATGGTAATTTTATGTTTTCAGTTGAAGTCAGCAGAGTGTTTGTCTTCTATTGCAGTATATTTTCTATTATATCATTTACAGTATTGACCGATTTGCTAAATGTTTCTGGCAGAAACTTCTCTCAAAAAAAAAAGTATTATGTATTTATGTCTTAATATTTTAATATGCATTCTTGTGCTACTGATCAATGGTAATTTTCAAACTGAGCTTTGTTAAACTTAACCTATAAGGTTTCTCCTTATAGAAGTTTGCTTGGATGGGATGTCATTTGCACATTGCCTTGTTCAAAAGTGTCTGCCACATGAATACATTTAAAGTTGTATATTGATCTTGCACTTAAGGTCATACACATCCTATATTGATATCTAACAGGCTGATTTACATACGTTAACAACTGAATCACTCACAACGTATTGAGAGTAATGCATGCTTTGCATTTTAATCCAGTCCAAGCCGCTTGAGTTTGTTCTGAGTTTGTTCTGCTGATTGCTCTCTCATCTCACTTTCTTGTGAGGAATACCTGTTTACTTACTGTAAACAAAAACAAAAAAACATATCATTCAGTTTGTGTTTTCGCTGTGAGGATCCTGGCTTGGTTATGTGTTGTAGACTATTTAAAATAGTTTATTAGATTATGAAGGAATTGACAGAACATCACTTTATCCGTGAAGATACAGTCCGAGTTTCACAGGTATAGGCAGGTCATGCTGTCCGATTAAGGGACTTTCTCTTCCAGGTTTTCTAAATAGTTTTTCTAGTGCATTGGTCTTGTTAACTGCTGTACTGCCTGATTGTTTTCTGTGGGATTACCAAATTAAAAGCAATACGTCATTACCAGTCTTTTTGTTTCTAGGCTATGCTGCCAGATCTGCTTGTTTTATTATCCTTTTTTTTATAGTCAGATTTGGCTCTAATCCATCTGCTTTTTCCTTGTTGATACATGTTGACAAACTGAATAATGTATCTCTATTCTTTGATGGTTACCCCCGCGTTTTAGAAGAGGATTAGGCCCATTTTAATCAATATTTTTACTGTATGTGGTAGGGCTCTGCGATCACCCTAAAACAACATATTTTCTATAGATCCACAGTGTTATAAAAGTACATAGTATCACAGTGCAGGCAGTTTTTAAGGGTCATGGACTTTGTTCTTAAGAAACAAAAACATTGTTTCACACACACACACACACACGCACGCATGCACACACACACACACACACACACACACACACACACACACACACACACACACAGCCTTTTTATCTGTGTGTGTGTGTTCATGTGATTTTCTCTTTTGACTTTCCTCTGTTTTCAGGCCACTATGTTTAAATGGCTGCTCATTTCTCTGTCCTTGGTGCTGAACAGCTGATGCACCTTTTTGTTTAGTTATCTTCACACTTTCATCAACTGCACAGCATTACTACCATGGTTTCTCTCTGTCTTTCACTATATGTCCCTTTCTGTCAAATGTTTCATCAGAATAAAGTCTAAGTTTCATGCAGGTAGTTTAGACAGGTATACAGAAGGAAAAACGTTCTCTTTCAGGTTAGATAGTTTTTCTGGGACATTTATTTTAGTAAAGGCTGTTCTGCCTGATGTGTTTAACTTGGATTTATTGGGTTTTAGTCATTTGTATTAACTGTAGGAGCCATGAAACGTACATAGTAATGCATTTTGAATATACACATTTGTTTTGTACTAGTTATATATTTGGGTACTGGTTTGTATTATTATAAGATATGTGTTAGATCGCTATGGGTTGGTTGCTTTGGGTCACATGGTTATGGGCAGCACTCAGGGGAATAATAATCCTGTTGACCTGCGTGAGGTGTGTGTCTGTGTGGAAGAGAGGGTGACACAGGGTTGTTGTACTTTGTGTTGACCGCAAGTTTAATGATTGCTTTGATTATTATAACAATGTCTATGTCTAAGGAAAATAAGTTGATCATCCCAGTTTTCATTATTATTCAACAGAGTTTTGATCTCAGCGTGTCATATGCAAACAGGCCCAGCCTCGGCCTCTCAGCGACTTTGTTTGTTTCCTGCTGTCGCTATAAACTGTTTTATATGCTGCCTGGCCTGGTTGTCTTTATTTAATTTTGGAGTTGGATTGTAGATACACATTCAGAAATTGCATAATTTATTTCTACTCTGATGAAAGGAGTTTTCCCTCTTTCCAGGAGAGGGAAAAGGATAGCTATTGTCTTTGTGTGTTCATATCACAACTCTTTATGTCCTCTGTTTTCAAGTATATTTGAGTGTCTATAGGTCATTCCTCTGTTCTCGGTGCTAAACATCCCTTTTCCTTTCGGATGCTTTTTATTCAAGTTTCCCACACTTTCACTTTTTATTACAACACTATACTACTTTGGTTTCTCCCTGATTTCGAATACACCAATAGGAAATAAGAAAGTAAAAATGAAGGTTAATGTTGTTATCAAACCACAGGGATACATTATGACTGGTTAAAGCTGTAAGTACAATATGTAAACTTATAAACATGTACATTTTTTATTTATAAACATGTACAGTAACAGATTGTCACATAAATAATCCTTTGAACATTTTACAGACAGCTACAGACTCAGGTGCTCGGTTTTCCAAACGTTCACAACCCTGCAAATGTGACAATCTTGGTTATAATGAATATGTTCTTTATTAGGAAATGTAGTTTCACCTTTTTTTTCAAAGCAAGGAAAACAAATAATTAATATAAACGTTTATTAAAAAACAAATACTGGCTTGTCGGTTAGCATGACACCCTGTCTTAAGAAGGGTATAGACTGGATACTCACAATAACTAAACATACAAGTAAAAACAATAATTTCATGAATTGATATGCAAGACAAGATATTAATAGGAAAGGCATAGCCTGCATATGCCTAATATACCAAGTGCTGACACTGTTTCCTGGTTAAACCTAAAGGATTGCTGCGGTTGCACTTATTTCTTGTGCTTCATAATATGTTTCTATTTAATTAACAGATTATAAGAAGTTTAACGCAGGATATGCTCAATTTGAAACCTTCCATTTTTTTTTTTTAAATGAGTATTCTTGAAAACCTCAAGGTGGCGCTATATACTCGCTTTAAGATGTCTTCCTGCTTCCTTTGGTGTGGACGTTCACTATTGTTCTCCGGTCTATAGGACAGTCAGTAGTTGCTATTCGTGTTATGTGGATGAGCTGTCTTTGTTCGCTTTATTTTTTAGCCTGTTAGTAATTCATTGTCGATGATGGATTCCAACATAATCTCGTTTCAAACGTGTGGCTTCTATTTCCTCCTTATTTTCCTGGATCCCGTGTATGGAGACATGAGCTATTCTTTTCCAGAGGAGATGAAACGAGGATCAGTTATTGGAAATATGGCCAAAGACCTCGGGCTGGAAAGGAGCGCGCTCTCTAACAGAAGAGCCCGCATTGGCAGCGATGGGACTGATGAACGTTACTGTGACATAAACCTGAATAACGGGGAGTTGATTGTTGCCGACAGGATTGACCGAGAGGGGCTTTGTGGAGAAAAGGCTTCGTGCATCCTAAAATACGAGCTGGTGCTGGAGAATCCTCTCGAGCTCCATCGGATTAGTCTTCACATTCAGGATATTAATGATAATTCGCCACAATTTAAGGAAGAATTTATAAATATTGAAATTCGTGAGTCGGCAGTCAAGGGAGCTCGTTTTGTGCTGGAGGATGCGCACGATGCGGATGTAGGACAGAATTCAGTTCAGCAGTACACCCTCAAAAATAATGATAATTTCATTTTGGCTGTTGATGGAAACACAATAGAGCTTGTTCTTGAAAAGGAGCTTGATCGTGAAAATCAGCAAGAGATTAATTTGCTCCTCACAGCTTTGGATGGAGGCTCTCCTCAGAGATCAGGTACTGTAGTCATACACGTCACAGTGCTGGATGCTAATGATAACGCCCCAGTGTTTAGCCAGGCCGTCTATAAAGCCAGTCTGCCTGAAAACTCTCCTGTAGACACTGTAGTTGTCACAGTGAGCGCTACTGATGCAGACGAGGGAGTCAACGGAGATGTGACGTACGAATTTGGACATGTGACTGAAGATTTCAAGAAGATATTTAGTATTGATAGAAAAGTTGGTGATATAGGAATAATTGGTCCTGTTGATTATGAAACTACCAAATCATTTGAAATACGAGTTAAAGCAAAAGATGGGCTAGGGCTGTCATCTTATGCGAAGGTAATGATTTATATCACTGATGTAAATGATAACGCCCCTGTTATCAGTTTAACATCCCTGACAAACCCCATACCTGAAAACGTGTCACCTGGTGCAGAGGTGGGCATCATTAACGTGCAGGATAGAGACTCTGAGAATAACAGACAGGTCCGCTGCTCCATTCAGCAAAACGTCCCTTTTAAGTTGGTTCCTTCTATTAAAAACTATTATTCTCTGGTGACCACAGGACAACTGGACCGTGAACTAGTGTCTGATTACAACATTACAATCACTGCCACTGACGAGGGCTCTCCCCCTCTGTCCTCCTCTAAAACTGTTCAGTTATCTGTAGCAGACATCAACGACAACCCACCTGTGTTTGAGGAGCAGTCCTACAACGCATATGTGACTGAAAACAACAAACCTGGCTCCACTTTATGTTCCGTGACTGCTCGAGACCCCGACTGGAGACAAAACGGTACCGTGATGTATTCTCTGTTACCCGGTGAGGTGAACGGGGCCCCGGTGTCCTCCTATCTGTCTGTTAACGGAGACACGGGGGTGATCCACGCTGTCAGGTCGTTTGATTATGAACAGTTCAGGAGTTTTAAAGTCCACGTGATGGCCAGAGACAACGGTTCTCCTCCGCTCAGCAGCAACGTGACCGTCAGTGTGTTCATATCGGATGTGAATGACAACTCTCCTCAGATACTGTACCCCGCCCCGGAGGGCAACTCCTTCATGACCGAGCTGGTCCCCAAAGCTGCACACGGAGGCTCTCTGGTGTCCAAAGTGATCGCGGTGGACGCGGACTCCGGACAGAACGCCTGGCTGTCCTATCATATAGTCAAATCCACTGATCCTGGACTTTTCACTATTGGTCTCCACAGCGGAGAGATCAGGACACAGCGGGACATTTCTGAGTCTGACAGCATGAAACAGAACCTTATTGTGTCAGTGAAAGATAACGGACAGCCCTCTCTCTCTGCCACCTGCTCCATGTATTTACTTATCTCTGATAACTTGGCTGAGGTGCCAGAACTGAAGGATATTTCTTATGATGAGAATAACTCCAAACTGACCTCTTATCTGATCATCGCGCTAGTGTCCGTGTCCACCTTTTTCCTCACCTTCATTATCATCATCCTGGGTGTGAGGTTTTGTCGCAGGAGAAAGCCCAGACTGTTGTTTGATGGAGCAGTCGCCATCCCCAGCGCTTATCTCCCTCCTAATTACGCAGATGTTGACGGAACAGGAACTTTACGCAGCGCTTACAATTATGACGCCTACCTGACAACAGGTTCCAGAACCAGTGACTTTAAGTTCGAGTCATCTTACAATGACAACACACTGCCTGCTGACCAGACTCTGAGGAAAAGCCCTTCAGACTTTGCTGAAGTGTTTGGAGATTGTGATTCTTCTCCTGAGGTAGGGACACAACCCATATCTTTAAATGTGTGTTCATCCTCCTGAAGTAGCTCTTCCCTGCTTTGTTCGGATTAATTTCTCCTTTGGAGTGTTTAGAGGTATAAATACGCACAGCAACTTTTGTCAAATGTTTTATGAATAAATAAATAGTCCACATTCAAACACAGTTTCCTTTAAAACAATTATTCTTAGTAAATTGCACATTAAAACTGGATAAACTCAAGGATTTGTTTTTATGCTTCATCAGTTGTGTTGCATTATTGTCATTGTGTGTGTGTGTGTTGTTTCAGTCCATGTGCCTTCTGTGTTAAGCAGCTATTGCAAAGGTTGTTGTTTTATTAAATTCTGTTTCCTCAACAAGCTTTTTGTTCAGATTTTGAAATATTTTATTTCAACCGGTTCCTTTTTTTTATACAGATCTAACCTTAGGTTTATTAGATCAGAGTTTTGCTTGTTGTTAATTTACGTCACTTGATCATTTTTGTTTTCAATCAAGTTACGTATATGAATAGACTCTTGAAACATAGAAATAATTTGTACGACAGTGAATTTGTCATGGAAATGTTTTGTTTTTATTCAAAGTCATCAGAGTTTTCATATTACCAAAAGTATTTTTTCAAAATCTTTCAGATCTTCTGTAATGTTGTCATTTTAATGTGGCTGATTGTTATTGGAGATGTCTTGTTATCTTTTGTTCAGCATAAATTAAGTTGATTGCTGATGTTGAGCTGGGACATTGGGCTATTCTTTTTGGATTATTGGATTGGAAGTCATTTGTACATTGCTTTGGTAAAATGTGTCTGCCACATAAATACATTTACACATTGATCTTACTCTTGAGGCCAGAGTATAAATCTTATAATATTATCCAGCAGATGTTTTCATATATACCTTAACAGCGGAACGACTGGCAACTTACTGATATGCTGATGCTACTAATTCTCGTTATTCAGGATGAGAGCATAACCAGTAGTAGGCTATGTGTGTTTTGCATTTGAGTCCAGTCCACACCGCTTCAGTTTGTTCTGCTGATTGCTTTATCTTCTTACCACTGTTGTTGTGAGGAAAACATTTTGACAGGTAAAACAAAAAAAACAATACATATTATTGAGTCTGTCTTTTCACTGTGAGAATCCAGGCTTGTTTGTGTTTTGTAGACCTATTATGATAGATTTTCAGATTCTAACTTGACAGAACATCACTTGTTCATCAATATGCAGTCCCAGTTTCACACAGGTAGTTTGGGCAGGTCATGCTGACAGAATAAGGGACTTTCTTTAGTTGTTCTAGTCTATTAGTATTTGTAACTGCTTGCATGCCTGGTTGTTTTCTGTGGGTGTACCGTGTTAAAAGTGATGAGCCTTAATTTGTTTCCTGGTTGTGCTGCCCAGTCTTGTTGTTTTTCAGATTTTCGTCGGAGCTGGATCTAATGCATCTGTTGTTATCTTGTTGATAAACATTGACAAACTGTATGATTGATCTCTAATCAGTGATGGTATTAAGGAGGGTATCCAGCCTCTTTGTACAGAAAGGGCAAAGGCTGGATCAATGCATCTTTTACTGTTTATGGTGTGGTCAAGCTTTGAGATCATCTTGAATCATCATACTTTCTGTACATCTGCAGTGTTTTACACGTCTATAGTACACTTGGTACAGGTTGACTTTAAGGGTTGTGGTATTTTTTGTTGAACAGGACACTGCTCTTTATGTCCTCTGTTTTCGGCCAGAAATGTGTGACTGTCTGCTAATTGTCTCTGTCCTTGGTGCTGAACAGCTGATCGGGGCTTTTTGTTTAGTTTTCTCCACAACTTAAAACTAAAAATACTTTGAGCCCTCCCTGCAGTCATTTAAATAAACCAAGCAATTTAGGAAATCCAAATGAATTTAATGTTACCAAAACATTCACAGAGCCTCAAAATGACTGGTTTAAGATGAAGGAAAACATATATAACTACTTATACAAAATGTAAATTGTTAAATATTTAAAGGTTGTGTCTCATTGTAACTAATAAATACTTTCCTTTAAAATATAAAAAGCTACTTCCCTGTTTAATCCAACTGAAGATCCACGTGCGCTGTATTCCACATTTTTACAACCCTTCAGATGTGCTTATCTTGACTATAGTCATTTCTGCAAATGTAGTTGTACTACTTTGAAAAGAAACACATAGAAAACATCCTAATTCGGAGCATTACTAACAAGTCAATAAAAGTATGTAGATGTATTTTTATTTCATTTATATTGTTGGCTGCACAGGATAATATCAGATGATATAAACAGTAATTAATAGAACAAGTCTAAATAACAGTATATATGGACTGGATCATCACAGTTACAAAACACACAATTTAAAACAAATCAGACATAAGTTTATATGCAAGAGAAGACATAAGTAGAATATTCAAAACCAACATTATGTACTGATACTTGTTGACTTTATTAGTTTCCTGATTTAAACTTAATGGATAAATGACGTTTCGAATATTTATTTTTACATGATCATAGTTGTATTCAGAAGAGAACCGCAGGATGTGGTCAATTTTAAACCTTTTTTTTTAATCAGTGTTGTCATCGAAATTAACTCACGGTGGCGCTATATGCCTGCTTTAAGATGATTGAATTCCTTTTCCTTCGGTGTGGACGCTCATTCTTCTGCTCTTGTGCCTACATAGGGACAGTCACTCTGGATTCGCTGTTCCTTGTGTAATGTAGTTGAGCTGTCTTTATTCTCTATTTTCTTCAATCCGTCACAAACGTATATATACAGTCGATGATGGATTCCAACATAAACTCGTTTCAAACGTGCGGTTTCTTTTTACTGTTTTTTTTCCTGCATGCCGCGTATGGAGAATTGAGCTACTCTTTTCCAGAGGAAATGAAACGAGGGTCAGTTATTGGAAATATGGCCAAGGATCTCGGGCTGGACAGGAGCGCGCTCTCTAACAGAAGAGCCCGCATTGACAGCGATGGGACTGATGAACGTTACTGTGACATAAACCTGAATAACGGGGAGTTGATTGTTGCCGACAGGATTGACCGAGAGGGGCTTTGTGGAGAAAAGGCTTCGTGCATCCTAAAATACGAGCTGGTGCTGGAGAATCCTCTCGAGCTCCATCGGATAAGTCTTCACATTCAAGATATTAATGATAATTTGCCACAATTTAAGGAAGAATTTTTAAATATCGAAATTCAGGAGTCGGCAGACAAGGGAGCTCGTTTTGTGCTAGAGGAGGCACGCGATGCGGATGTAGGACAGAATTCAGTTCAGCAGTACACCCTCAAAAATAATGATAATTTCATTTTGGCTGTTGATGGAAACTCAATAGAGCTTGTTCTTGAAAAGGAGCTTGATCGTGAAAAACAACAAGAGATCAATTTGCTCCTCACAGCTTTAGATGGAGGCTCTCCTCAGAGATCAGGTACTGTAGTCATATACGTCACTGTGCTAGATGCTAATGATAACGCCCCAGTGTTTAGCCAGGCCGTCTATAAAGCCAGTCTGCCTGAAAACTCTCCTGTAGACACTGTAGTTGTCACAGTGAGTGCTACTGATGCAGACGAGGGAGTCAACGGAGATGTGACGTATGACTTTGGACATGTGACTGAAGATGTCAAGAAGATATTTAGTATTGACAGAACATTCGGTGATATAGGAATAATTGGTCCTGTTGATTATGAAACTACCAAATCATTTGAAATACGAGTTAAAGCAAAAGATGGGCTCGGGCTGTCATCTTATGCTAAGGTTATACTTTCTATCACTGATATGAATGATAATGCCCCTGTTATCAGTTTAAAATCCCTGACTAACCCCATACCTGAAAACGTGTCACCTGGAGCAGAGGTGGGCATCATTAACGTGCAGGATAGAGACTCTGAGAATAACAGAAAGCTCCGCTGCTCCATTCAGCAAAACGTCCCTTTTAAGTTGGTTCCTTCGATTAAAAACTATTATTCTCTGGTGACCACAGGACAACTGGACCGTGAACTGGTGTCTGATTACAACATTACAATCACTGCCTCTGACGAAGGCTCTCCCCCTCTGTCCTCCTCTAAAACTGTTCAGTTATCTGTAGCAGACATCAACGACAACCCACCTGTGTTTGAGGAGCAGTCCTACAGCGCATATGTGACTGAAAACAACAAACCTGGCTCCACTTTATGTTCCGTTACTGCTCGAGACCCCGACTGGAGACAAAACGGTACCGTGATTTATTCTCTGTTACCCGGTGAGGTGAACGGTGCCCCGGTGTCCTCCTATCTGTCTGTTAACGGAGACACGGGGGTGATCCACGCTGTGAGGACGTTTGATTATGAACAGTTCAGGAGTTTTAAAGTCCACGTGATGGCCAGAGACAACGGTTCTCCTCCGCTCAGCAGCAACGTGACCGTCAGTGTTTTCATATCGGATGTGAATGACAACTCTCCTCAGATACTGTACCCATCCCCGGAGGGCAACTCCTTCATGACCGAGCTGGTCCCCAAAGCTGCACACGGAGGCTCTCTGGTGTCCAAAGTGATCGCGGTGGACGCGGACTCCGGACAGAACGCCTGGCTGTCCTATCATATAGTCAAATCCACTGATCCGGGACTTTTCACTATTGGTCTCCACAGCGGAGAGATCAGGACACAGCGGGACATTTCGGAGTCTGACAGCATGAAACAGAACCTTATTGTGTCAGTGAAAGATAACGGACAGCCCTCTCTCTCTGCCACCTGCTCCATGTATTTACTTATCTCTGATAACTTGGCTGAGGTGCCAGAACTGAAGGATATTTCTTACGATGAGAAGAACTCCAAACTGACCTCTTATCTGATCATCGCGCTGGTGTCCGTGTCCACGTTTTTTCCTCACCTTCATCATCATCATCCTTGGTGTGAGGTTTTGTCGCAGGGGAAAGCCCAGACTGTTGTTTGATGGAGCAGTTGCCATCCCCAGCGCTTATCTCCCTCCTAATTACGCAGATGTTGACGGAACAGGAACTTTACGCAGCGCTTACAATTATGACGCCTACCTGACAACAGGTTCTCGAACCAGTGACTTTAAGTTCGAGTCATCTTACAATGACAACACACTGCCTGCTGACCAGACTCTGAGGAAAAGCCCTTCAGACTTTGCTGAAGTGTTTGGAGATTGTGATTCTTCTCCTGAGGTAGGGACACAACCCATATCTTTACATTCGTGTTCATCCTCCTGAAGTAGCTCTTCCCTGCTTTGTTCGGATTAATTTCTCCTTTGGCGTGTTTAGAGGTATAAATACGCACAGCAACTTTTGTCAAATGTTTTATGAATACATAAATAGTCCACATTCAAACACAGTTTCCTTTAAAAAAAATATTCTTAGTAAATTGCACATTAAATAGCTGGATAAACTCAAGGATTTGTTTTTATACTTCATCAGTTGTGTTGCATTATTGTCATTGTGTGTGTGTGTATCCCTTGTTTCAGTCCATGTGCCTTCTGTGTTAAGCAGCTATTGCAAAGGTTGTTGTTTTATTAAATTATGTTTCCTGAACAAGCTTTTTGTTCAGATTTTGAAATCTTTTATTTCAACCGGTACCTTTTCTTTCATAAAGTAAATATCTAATTTTAGGCTTATTAGATTAGAGTTTTGCTTGTTGTTAATTTACGTCACTTGATCATTTTAGTTTTCAATCAAGTTACGTATATGAATAGATTCTTGAAACATAGAAATAATTTGTACGACAGTGAATTTGTCATGGAAATGTTTTGTTTTTGTTCAAAGTCATCAGTTTTCATATTACCAAAAGTATTTTTTCAAAATCTTTCAGATCTTCTGTAATGTTGTCATTTTACTGTGGCTGATTGTTATTGGAGATGTCTTGTTATCTTTTGGTCAGTATAAATTAAGTTGATTGCTGATGTTGAGCTGGGACATTGGGCTATTCTTTTTGGATTATTGGATTGGAAGTCATTTGCACATTGCTTTGGTCAAATGTGTCTGCCACATAAATACATTTACACGTTGATCTTACTCTTGAGGCCAGCGTATAAATCTTATAATATTATCCAGCAGATGTTTTTATATATACCTTAACAGCGGAACGACTGGCAACTTATTGATATGCTGATGCTACTAATTCTCGTTATTTAGGATGAGAGCATAACCAGTAGTAGGCTATGTGTGTTTTGCATTTGAGTCCAGTCCACACCGCTTCAGTTTGTTCTGCTGATTGCTTTCTCTTCTTACTGTGGTTGTGAGGAACAAATGTTGACAGTAAAAACAATACATATTATTAAACCTGTGTTTTCACTGTATGGCTTGGTTGTGTTTTGTAGACCTATTATGATAGATTTTCAGATTCTAACTTGACAGAACATCACTTGTTCATCAATATGCAGTCCCAGTTTCACACAGGTAGTTTAGGCAGGTCATGCTGACAGAATAAGGGACTTTCTTTACATAGTTGTTCTCGTCTATTAGTATTTGTAACGGCTTTTCTAACTGATTGTTTTCTGTGGGTTTACCTGGTTAAAAGTGATGAGCCTTCATTTATTTCCTGGTTGTGCTGCCCAGTCTTGTTGTTTTTCAGATTGTCGTCGGAGCTGGATCTAATGCATCTGTTGTTATCTTGTTGATAAACATTGACAAACTGTATGATTGATCTCTAATCAGTGATGGTAATAAGGAGGGTATCCAGCCTCTTTGTACACAAAGGGCAAAGGCTGGATCAATGCATCTTTTACTGTTTATGGTGTGGTCAAGCTTTGAGATAATCTTGAATCATCATACTTTCTGTACATCTGCAGTGTTTTACACGTCTATTGTACACTTGGTACAGGTTGACTTTAAGGGTTGTGGTATTTTTTGTTGAACAGGACACTGCTCTTTATGTCCTCTGTTTTCGGCCAGAATTGTTTGACTGTCTGCTAATTGTCTCTGTCCTTGGTGCTGAACAGCTGATAGGGGCTTTTTGTTCAGTTTTCTCCACAACTTAAAACTAAACATACTTTGAGCCCTCCCTGCAGTCATTTAAATAAACCAAGCAATTTAGGAAATCCAAATGAAGTTAATGTTATCAAAACATTCACAGAGCCTCAAAATGACTGGTTTAAGATGAAGGAAAACATATATAACTATAACAAATGTGAATTGTTAAATCTTTAAAGGTTGAGTCTCGTTGTTACTAATAAATAATTTCCTTTAAAATATAAAAAGCTACTTCCCCGTTGAATCCAACTGAAGATCCATGTGCGCTGTATTCCACATTTTTACAACCCTTCAGATGTGCTTATCTTGACTATAGTCATTTATGCAAATGTAGTTGTATACTTTTAAAAGCAGGGGAGAAAGAAAACATCCTAATTCGGAGCATTACTAACAAGTCAATAAAAGTATGTAGATGTATTTTTATTTCATTTATATTTTTGGCTGCACAGGATAATATCAGATGATATAAACAGTAAATCATAGAAAAAGTCTAAAGAACAGTATATATTGACTGTATCATCACAGTTACAAAACACATAATTTAAAACAAATCAGACAGAAGTGTATATGCAAGAGAAGAAATAAGTAGAATATTCAAAGCCAACATTGTGTACTGGGAGACTTGTTGACTTTATTAGTTTCCTGGTTTTAACTTAATGGATAAATGATGTTTCGAATATTTGTTTTACATTATCATAGTTGTATTTAGAAGAGAACCGCAGGATGTGGTCAATTTTAAACCTTTTTTTTAAATCAGTGTTGTCATCGAAATTAACTCACGGTGGCGCTATATGCCTGCTTTAAGATGATTGAATTCCTTTTCCTTCTGTGTGGACGCTCATTATTCTGCTCTTGTGCCTACATAGGGACAGTCAGTCTGGATTCGCTCTCCCTTGTGTTATGTAGTTGAGCTGTCTTTATTCTCTTTTTTCTTCAATCTGTCACAAACGTATATATACAGTCGATGATGGATTCCAACATAATCTCCTTTCAAACGTGCGGTTTCTTTTTACTATTTTTTTTCCTGTATGCCGCATATGGAGACATGAGCTACTCTTTTCCAGAGGAGATGAAACGAGGGTCGGTTATTGGAAATATGGCCAAGGATCTCGGGCTGGAAAGGAGCGCGCTCTCTAACAGACGAGCCCGCATTGACAGCGATGGGACTGATGAACGTTACTGTGACATAAACCTGAATAACGGGGAGTTGATTGTTGCCGACAGGATTGACCGAGAGGGGCTTTGTGGAGAAAAGGCTTCGTGCATCCTAAATTACGAGCTGGTGCTGGAGAATCCTCTCGAGCTCCATCGGATTAGTCTTCACATTCAAGATATTAATGATAACTCGCCACAATTTAAGGAAGAATTTATACATTTCGAAATTCAGGAGTCGGCAGTCAAGGGAGCTCGTTTTGTGCTGGAGGATGCGCACGATGCGGATGTAGGACAGAATTCAGTTCAGCAGTACACCCTCAAAAATAATGATTATTTCATTTTGGCTGTTGATGGAAACTCAATAGAGCTTGTTCTTGAAAAGGAGCTTGATCGTGAAAAACAGCAAGAGATCAATTTGCTCCTCACAGCTTTAGATGGAGGCTCTCCTCAGAGATCAGGTACGGTAGTCATACACGTCACTGTGCTGGATGCTAATGATAACGCCCCAGTGTTTAGCCAGGCCGTCTATAAAGCCAGTCTGCCTGAAAACTCTCCTGTAGACACTCTAGTTGTCACAGTGAGCGCTACTGATGCAGACGAGGGAGTCAACGGATATGTGACGTATGAATTTGGACATGTGACTGAAGATTTCAAGAAGATATTTAGTATTGATAGAAAAGTCGGTGAGATACGAGTAATTGGTCCTGTTGATTATGAAACTACCAAATCATTTGAAATACGAGTTAAAGCAAAAGATGGGCTCGGGCTGTCATCTTATGCTAAGGTTATAATTTATATCACTGATGTGAATGATAATGCCCCTGTTATCAGTTTAAAATCCCTGACTAACCCCATACCTGAGAACTTGTCACCTGGTTCAGAGGTGGGCATCATTAACGTGCAGGATAGAGACTCTGAGACTAACAGAAAGGTCCGCTGCTCCATTCAGCAAAACGTACCTTTTAAGTTGGTTCCTTCTATTAAAAACTATTATTCTCTGGTGACCACAGGACAACTGGACCGTGAACTGGTGTCTGATTACAACATTACAATCACTGCCTCTGACGAAGGCTCTCCCCCTCTGTCCTCCTCTAAAACTGTTCAGTTATCTGTAGCAGACATCAACGACAACCCACCTGTGTTTGAGGAGCAGTCCTACAGGGCATATGTGACTGAAAACAACAAACCTGGCTCCACTTTATGTTCCGTCACTGCTCGAGACCCCGACTGGAGACAAAACGGTACCGTGATTTATTCTCTGTTACCCGGTGAGGTGAACGGTGTCCCGGTGTCCTCCTATCTGTCTGTTAACGGAGACACGGGGGTGATCCACGCTGTGAGGACGTTTGATTATGAACAGTTCAGGAGTTTTAAAGTCCACGTGATGGCCAGAGACAACGGTTCTCCTCCGCTCAGCAGCAACGTGACAGTCAGTGTGTTCATATCGGATGTGAATGACAACTCTCCTCAGATACTGTACCCCGCCCCGAAGGGAAACTCCTTCATGACCGAGCTGGTCCCCAAAGCTGCACACGGAGGCTCTCTGGTGTCCAAAGTGATCGCGGTGGACGCGGACTCCGGACAGAACGCCTGGCTGTCCTATCATATAGTCAAATCCACTGATCCGGGACTTTTCACTATTGGTCTCCACAGCGGAGAGATCAGGACACAGCGGGACATTTCTGAATCTGACAGCATGAAACAGAACCTTATTGTGTCAGTGAAAGATAACGGACAGCCCTCTCTCTCTGCCACCTGCTCCATGTATTTACTTATCTCTGATAACTTGGCTGAGGTGCCAGAACTGAAGGATATTTCTTATGATGAGAAGAACTCCAAACTGACCTCCTATCTGATAATCGCGCTGGTGTCCGTGTCCACCTTTTTCCTCACCTTCATTATCATCATCCTGGGTGTGAGGTTTTGTCGCAGGAGAAAGCCCAGACTGTTGTTTGATGGAGCAGTCGCCATCCCCAGCGCGTATCTCCCTCCTAATTACGCAGATGTTGACGGCACAGGAACTTTACGCAGCGCTTACAATTATGACGCCTACCTGACAACAGGTTCTAGAACCAGTGACTTTAAGTTCGAGTCATCTTACAATAACAACACACTGCCTGCTGACCAGACTCTGAGGAAAAGCCCTTCAGACTTTGCTGAAGTGTTTGGAGATTGTGATTCTTCTCCTGAGGTAGGGACACAAGCACACAACCCATATCTTTAAATTCGGATTAATTTCTCCTTTGGAGTGTTTAGAGATTTAAATACGCAAAGGAACTTTTGTCAAATGTTGTATTAATAAATAAATAGCCTACATTGAAACACATTTTCCTTTAAACAGGCTTTTCTTAATGATTTGCACATTAAATATGTAGACAAACTCAAGGCATTGTTTTTATACTAAATCAGTTGTGTTGCATTATTGTCATTTTGTGTGTTTGTATACATTATTTCAGTCCATGTGCCGTCTGTGTTAAGCAGCTATTGCAAATGTTCTTTTAAAAATGCAATTCAATCTTTTTCCTCAACAAACTTTTGTTCAGATTTTGAAATATTTTATTTTAACCATGGTACCTTTTTATACAGTAAATATTTAACCTTAGGCTTATTAGATTAGAGTTTTGCTTGTTGTTAATTAATTTACGTTACTTGATACTTTTTATTTTCAATCATATTACATATGAATAGATTCTTGAAACTCAGAAAGAATTTGAATGACAGTGAATTGTGTCATGTTTTCTTTTTAATCAAAGTCATCAGAGTTGTTGTCTTTCTAGTTTTTTTTCTAAATCTTTCAGATCTTCTGCAATTGTGTCATTTTACTGTGGCTGATTATTTTTGGAGATTTCTTGTTATCTTTTGGTCAGTAAATTAAGTTGATTGCTCAGGTGGAGCTGGGACATTGGGCTATTCATTTTTGAGAAAATGGTGCTTTCATAAAACCCTTGTTCTCCACTTGTTCACAGATGGTATATTTGTTATAATTGCATGCAGTGCTTGAATCAAGTTATTACTGAAAGATAACTTTAATTACTTTCTAAACCAATGCTAAGCTTGTGCATAAAAGGTGCAATTTGACAGAGTTTCACTAATGAATTTGGAAAGCTTCTGTATGTTTCAGTTGCATTTTTCATGTTTTTCTCGATGCTACAGCACATGCACACAATTAAATTATTTCGGTGCAGAGAAAAACTCATTTGTGGCTGTATATGGTATCATTATATAATTTATAGTATTGACTGATTTGCTACAGCTTTCTGGTAGAATAATTTTTATCAATGAAAAAAACAAACATAAAAACAAATAAACATTTTAATGAATTTGTTCTTAATTCATTCAGATTCAATCTTGTACCACTGATCTTAAATGGATTTTCAACCTGAGCTTTTACAGTTAGTTCCTTTTATCTATTTTTTCTTGGATTGGAAGTCATTTGCTAATTGCTTTGGTCAGAAGGGTCTGCCCCATAAATACATCTAAATGTACACATTGATCTTACACTTGAGGCCAGAGTATAATTCGTATAATATTATCCAGAAGTAATTTCATTTTACCTTAACAGCTGAACGACTGACAACTTACTGATATGCTGATGCTACTAATTATCGTTATTTAGGCGGAGATCATAACCAGTAGTATGCGTGTTTTGCATTTTAATCCAGTCCCCACCGCTTCAGTCTGTTCTGCTGATTGCTTTCTCTTCTAACCACTGTGGTTCTGAGGAAAAGATGTTGACAGTAAAAACAAAAAAAACAATACATATTCTTCAACCTGTGTTTTCACTGTATGGCTTGTTTGTGTTTTGTAGACCTATTATGATAGATTTTCAGATTCTAACTTGACAGAACATCACTTGTTCATCAATATGCAGTCCCAGTTTCACACAGGTAGTTTGGGCAGGTCATGCTGACAGAGTAAGGGACTTTCTTTAGTTGTTCTAGTCTATTAGTATTTGTAACGGCTTTTCTAACTGGTTGTTTTCTGTGGGTTTACCGGGTTAAAAGTGATGAGCCCTAATTTATTTCCTGGTTGTGCTATCCATGTCTTGTTGATTTTCAGATTAAGGTGAGAGGTGGATCTAATGCATCTGTTGTTATCTTAATTGATAAACATTGACAAACTGTATGATTTATCTCTAATCAGTGATGGTATTAAGGAGGGTATCCAGCCTCTTTGTACAGAAAGGGCAAAGGCTGGATCAATGCATCTTTTACTGTTTATGGTGTGGTCAAGCTTTGAGATCATCTTGAATCATCATACTTTCTGTACATCTGCAGTGTTGTACACGTCTATAGTACACTTGGTACAGGTTGACTTTAAGGGTTGTGGTATTTTTTGTTGAACAGGACACTGCTCTTTATGTCCTCTGTTTTCGGCCAGAAATGTGTGACTGTCTGCTAATTGTCTCTGTCCTTGGTGCTGAACAGCTTATAGGGGCTTTTTGTTTAGTTTTCTCCACAACTTAAAACTAAAAATACTTTGTGCACTCCCTGCAGTCATTTAAATAAACCTAGCAATTTAGGAAGTCCAAATGAAGTTAATGTTATCAAAACATTCACAGAGCCTCAAAATGACTGGTTTAAGTTGAAGGAACAAATATATAACTATAACCAATGTAAATTGTTAAATCTTTAAAGGTTGAGTCTCATTGTAACTAATAAATAATTTCCTTTTAAAATATAATAAGCTACTTCCCCGTTTAATCCAACTGAAGATCCACGTGCGCTGTATTCCACATTTTTACAACCCTTCAGATGTGCTTATCTTGACTATAGTCATTTCTGCAAATGTAGTTGTATTACTTTGAAAAGAAACACATAGAAAACATCCTAATTCGGAGCATTACTAACAAGTCAATAAAAGTATGTAGATGTATTTTTATTTCATTTATATTGTTGGCTGCACAGGATACTAACAGATGATATAAACAGTAAATCATAGAAAAAGTCTAAAGAACAGTATATATGGACTGTATCATCACAGTTACAAAACACACAATTTAAAACAAATCAGACATAAGTTTATATGCAAGAGAAGAAATAAGAATATTCAAAGCGAACATTATGTACTGATACTTGTTGACTTTATGAGATTCCTCGTTTGAATTTAATGGATAAATGATGTTTCGAATATTTATTTTACATTATCATAGTTGTATTCAGAAGAGAACCGCAGGATGTGATCAATTTTAAACATTTTTTATGAATCAGTGTTGTCGTCGAAATTAACTCACGGTGGCGCTATATGCCTGCTTTAAGATGATTTAATTCCTTTTCCTTCCGTGTGGACGCTCATTATTCTGCTCTTGTGCCAACATAGGGACAGTCAGTCTGGATTCGCTCTCCCTTGTGTTATGTAGTTGAGCTGTCTTTATTCTCTATTTTCTTCAATCTGTAAGGAATTTATAGTCGATGATGGATTCCAACGTAATCTCGTTTCAAACGTGCGGTTTCTTTGTAGTGCTTTCTTTCCTGCATGCCGCGTATGGAGACGTGAGCTACTCTTTTCCAGAGGAAATGAAACGAGGATCAGTTATTGGAAATATGGCCAAGGATCTCGGGCTGGAAAGGAGCGCGCTCTCTAACAGAAGAGCCCGCATTGACAGCGATGGGACTGATGAACGTTACTGTGACATAAACCTGAATAACGGGGAGTTGATTGTTGCCGACAGGATTGACCGAGAGGGGCTTTGTGGAGAAAAGGCTTCGTGCATCCTAAAATATGAGCTGGTGCTGGAGAATCCTCTCGAGCTCCATCGGATTAATCTTCACATTCAAGATATTAATGATAACTCGCCACAATTTAAGGAAGAATTTATAAATATAGAAATTCGTGAGTCGGCAGTCAGGGGAGCTCGTTTTGTGCTGGAGGAGGCGCGCGATGCGGATGTAGGACAGAATTCAGTTCAGCAGTACACCCTAAAAAAAAATGATAATTTCATTTTGTCTGTTGATGGAAACTCAATAGAGCTTGTTCTTGAAAAGGAGCTTGATCGTGAAAAACACCAAGAGATCAATTTGCTCCTCACAGCTTTAGATGGAGGCTCTCCTCAGAGATCAGGTACTGTAGTCATACACGTCACTGTGCTGGATGCTAATGATAACGCCCCAGTGTTTAGCCAGGCCGTTTATAAAGCCAGTCTGCCTGAAAACTCTCCTGTAGACACTGCAGTTGTCACAGTGAGCGCTACTGATGCAGACGAGGGAGTCAACGGAGATGTGACGTATGAATTTGGACATGTGACTGAAGATGTCAAGAAGATATTTAGTATTGACCGAAAAGTCGGTGAGATACGAGTGATTGGTACTGTTGATTATGAAACTACCACATCATTTGAAATACGAGTTAAAGCAAAAGATGGGTTAGGGCTGTCATCTTATGCTAAGGTTATCATTTCTATTAATGATGTCAATGACAATGCCCCTGTTCTCAGTTTAAAATCCCTGACTAACCCCATACCTGAGAACGTGTCACCAGGTTCAGAGGTGGGCATATTTAACGTGCAGGATAGAGACTCTGAGACTAATGGACAGGTCCGCTGCTCCATTCAGCAAAACGTCCCTTTTAAGTTGGTTCCTTCTATTAAAAACTATTATTCTCTGGTGACCACAGGACAACTGGACCGTGAACTAGTGTCTGATTACAACATTACAATCACTGCCACTGACGAAGGCTCCCCCCCTCTGTCCTCCTCTAAAACTGTTCAGTTATCTGTAGCAGACATCAACGACAACCCACCTGTGTTTGAGGAGCACTCCTACAGCGCATATGTGACTGAAAACAACAAACCTGGCTCCACTGTATGTTCCGTTACTGCTCGAGATCCCGACTTGAGACAAAACGGTACCGTGATTTATTCTCTGTTACCCGCTGAGGTGAACGGTGCCCCGGTGTCCTCCTATCTGTCTGTTAACGGAGACACGGGGGTGATCCACGCTGTCAGGTCGTTTGATTATGAACAGTTCAGGAGTTTTAAAGTCCACGTGATGGCCAGAGACAACGGTTCTCCTCCGCTCAGCAGCAACGTGACCGTCAGTGTTTTCATATCGGATGTGAATGACAACTCTCCTCAGATACTGTACCCCGCCCCGAAGGGAAACTCCTTCATGACCGAGCTGGTCCCCAAAGCTGCACACGGAGGCTCTCTGGTGTCCAAAGTGATCGCGGTGGACGCGGACTCCGGACAGAATGCCTGGCTGTCTTATCATATAGTCAAATCCACTGATCCTGGACTTTTCACTATTGGTCTCCACAGCGGAGAGATCAGGACACAGCGGGACATTTCTGAGTCTGACAGCATGAAACAGAACCTGATTGTGTCAGTGAAAGATAACGGACAGCCCTCTCTCTCTGCCACCTGCTCCATGTATTTACTTATCTCTGATAACTTGGCTGAGGTGCCAGAACTGAAGGATATTTCTTATGATGAGAAGAACTCCAAACTGACCTCCTATCTGATAATCGCGCTGGTGTCAGTGTCCACCTTTTTCCTCACCTTCATCATCATCATCCTGGGTGTGAGGTTTTGTCGCAGGAGAAAGCCCAGACTGTTGTTTGATGGAGCAGTCGCCATCCCCAGCGCTTATCTCCCTCCTAATTACGCAGATGTTGACGGCACAGGAACTTTACGCAGCGCTTACAATTATGACGCCTACCTGACAACAGGTTCTAGAACCAGTGACTTTAATTTCGTCTCATCTTACAATGACAACACACTGCCTGCTGACCAGACTCTGAGGAAAAGCCCTTCAGACTTTGCTGAAGTGTTTGGAGATTGTGATTCTTCTCCTGAGGTAGGGACACAACCCATATAATTAAATGTGTGTTCATCCTCCTGAAGTAGCTCTTCCCTGCTTTGTTCGGATTAATTTCTCCTTTGGAGTTTTTAGAGGTATAAATACGCACAGCAACTTTTGTCAAATGTTTTATGAATAAATAAATAGCCTACATTCAAACACAGTTTCCTTTAAACTTTTTATTCTTAGTGAATTGCACATTAAATAGCTGGATAAACTCAAGGATTTGTTGTTATGCTTCATCAGTTGTGTTGCATTATTGTCATTGTGTGTGTGTGTTGTTTCAGTCCATGTGCCTTCTGTGTTAAGCAGCTATTGCAAAGGTTGTTCTTTCATTAAATTCTGTTTCCTCAACAAGCTTGTTGTTCAGATTTTGAAATCTTTGATTTCAACCGGTTCCTTTTTTTTTATACAGATCTAACCTTAGGTTTATTAGATCAGAGTTTTGCGTGTTGTTAAGAGGTTAATTTACGTCACTTGATCATTTTTGTTTTCAATCAAGTTACGTATATGAATAGATTCTTGAAACATAGAAATAATTTGTACGACAGTGAATTTGTCATGGAAATGTTTTGTTTTTATTCAAAGTCATCAGAGTTTTCATATTACCAAAAGTAGTTATTTCAAAATCTTTCAGATCTTCTGTAATTTTGTCATTTTAATGTGGCTGATTGTTATGGAGATGTCTTGTTATCTTTTGTTCAGTATAAATTAAGTTGATTGCTGATGTTGAGCTGGGACATTGGGCTATTTTTTTTGGATTATTGGATTGGAAGTCATTTGCACATTGCTTTGGTAAAATGTGTCTGCCACATAAATACATTTACACGTTGATCTTACTCTTGAGGCCAGAGTATAAATCTTATAATATTATCCAGCAGATGTTTTTAAATATACCTTAACAGCGGAACGACTGACAACTTACTCACTTGCTGATGCTACTAATTCTCGTTATTTAGGATGAGAGCATAACCAGTAGTATGTGTGTTATTGCATTTGAATCCAGTCCACACCGCTTCAGTTTATTCTGCTGATTGCTTTCTCTTCTTACTGTGGTTGTGAGGAACAAATGTTGACAGTAAAAACAATACATATTATTAAACCTGCTTTCACTGTATGGCTTGGTTGTGTTTTGTAGACCTATTATGATAGATTTTCAGATTCTAACTTGACAGAACATCACTTGTTCATCAATATGCTGTCCCAGTTTCACACAGGTAGTTTGGGCAGGTCATGCTGACATAGTAAGGGACTTTATTTACATAGTTGTTCTATTCTATTAGTATTTGTAACTGATTGTCTGCCTGATTGTTTTCTGTGGGTTTACCGGGATAAAAGTGATGAGCCTTAATTTGTTTCCTGGTTGTGCTGCCCAGTCTTGTTGTTTTTCAGATTGTCGTCGGAGCTGGATCTAATGCATCTGTTGTTATCTTGTTGATAAACATTGACAAACTGTATGATTTATCTCTAATCAGTGATGGTATTAAGGAGGGTATCCAGCCTCTTTGTACACAAAGGTTAAAGGCTGGATCAATGCATCTTTTACTGTTTATGGTGTGGTCAAGCTTTGGGATCATCTTGAACCATATCTTCTGTATGCAGTACACGTCTATATTATGGTACAGGTTGACTTTAAGGGTTGTGGTATTTTTTGTTGAACAGGACACTGCTCTTAATGTCCTCTGTTTTCAGCCAGAAATGTTTGACTATCTGCTAATTGTCTCTGTCCTTGGTGCTGAACACCTGATAGGGGCTTTTTGTTTAGTTTCACCACAACTTCACACGAAGAATACTTTGAGATCTCCTTCATCGGTAATTCAAATAAACCAAAGCAATTTAGGAAATCCAAATGAAGTTAATTTTACAAAAAATGCAGATCCTCATGATGACTGGTTTAAGATGGATTCAAAAATATATAAGTGCTTATACAAAATGTAAATTGTTAAATCTTTAAAGGGTTGTGTCTCATTGAAACTAATAAATAATTTCCTTTAAAATATAAAAAAACGACTTCCCCTTTTAATCCAACTGAAGATGCACGTGCTCTGTATTCCACCTTTTTCAACCCTTCAGATATGCTTATCTTGACTATAGTAATTTCCGCAAATGTAGTTTTATTACTTTTAAAAGCAGGGGGAAAACATCCTTATTCGCAGCATTACTAACAAGTCAATACAAATATGTAGATGTATTTATTTATATGTTGGCTGCACAGGATACTATCAGATGATATAAACAGTAAATCATAGAAAATTCCTAAAGAACAGTATATATGGACTGGATCATCACAATAACAAAACATACCATTAAAAACAAATCAGACGTTTATATGTAAGAGATAAGTAGAATATTAAAACCAACATTATGTACTGGGACACTTGTTGACTTTATGAGTTTCCTGGTTTAAACTTAATGGATAAATGATGTTTCGAATATTTATTTTACATTATCATAGTTGTATTCAGAAGAGAACCGCAGGATGTGGTACATTTTAAACCTTTTTTATGAATCAGTGTTGTCGTCGAAATTAACTCACGGTGGCGCTATATGCCTGCTTTAAGATGATTGAATTCCTTTTCCTTCGGTGTGGACGTTCATTATTCTGCTCTTGTGCCTACATAGGGACAGTCACCCTGGATTCGCTCTCCATTGTGTTATGTAGTTGAGCTGTTTTTATTCTCTCTTTTCTTCAATCTGTAAGGAATTTATTGTCGATGATGGATTCCAACGTAATCTCGTGTCAAACGTGCGGTTTCTTCGTAGTGGTTTCTTTCCTGCATGCCGCGTATGGAGACGTGAGCTACTCTTTTCCAGAGGAAATGAAACGAGGATCAGTTATTGGAAATATGGCCAAGGATCTCGAGCTGGACAGGAGCGCACTCTCTAACAGAAGAGCCCGCATTGACAGCGATGGGACTGATGAACGTTACTGTGACATAAACCTGAATAACGGGGAGTTGATTGTTGCCGACAGGATTGACCGAGAGGGGCTTTGTGGAGAAAAGGCTTCGTGCATCCTAAAACACGAGCTGGTGCTGGAGAATCCTCTCGAGCTCCATCGGATTAGTCTTCACATTCAGGATATTAATGATAACTCGCCACAATTTAAGGAAGAATTTATAAATATAGAAATTCACGAATTGGCAGACAGGGGGGCTCGTTTTGTACTAGAGGAGGCACACGATGCGGATGTAGGACATAATTCAGTTCAGCAGTACAGCCTCAAAAAGAATGATAATTTCATTTTGGCTGTTGATGGAAACACAATAGAGCTTGTTCTTGAAAAAGAGCTTGATCGTGAAAAACAGCAAGAGATCAATTTGCTCCTCACAGCTTTAGATGGAGGCTCTCCTCAGAGATCAGGTACTGTAGTCATACACGTCACTGTGCTGGATGCTAATGATAACGCCCCAGTGTTTAGCCAGGCCGTTTATAAAGCCAGTCTGCCTGAAAACTCTCCTGTAGACACTGTAGTTGTCTCAGTGAGTGCTACTGATGCAGACGAGGGAGTCAACGGAGATGTGACGTATGAATTTGGACATGTTACTGAAGATGTCAAGAAGATATTTAGTATTGATAGAAAAGTCGGTGAGATACGAGTGATTGGTCCTCTTGATTATGAAACTACCAAATCATTTGAAATACGACTGAAAGCAAAAGATGGGCTAGGGCTGTCATCTTATGCTAAGGTAATCATTTATATCATTGATGTCAATGACAATGCCCCTGTTATCAGTTTAAAATCCCTGACAAACCCCATACCTGAGAACGTGTCACCGGGTTCAGAGGTGGGCATCATTAACGTGCAGGATAGAGACTCTGAGAATAACAGAAAGGTCCGCTGCTCCATTCAGCAAAACGTCCCTTTTAAGTTGGTTCCTTCTATTAAAAACTATTATTCTCTGGTGACCACAGGACAACTGGACCGCGAACTAGTGTCTGATTACAACATTACAATCACTGCCACTGACGAGGGTTCTCCCCCTCTGTCCTCCTCTAAAACTGCTCAGTTATCTGTAGCAGACATCAACGACAACCCACCTGTGTTTGAGGAGCAGTCCTACAGGGCATATGTGACTGAAAACAACAAACCTGGCTCCACTTTATGTTCCGTCACTGCTCGAGACCCCGACTGGAGACAAAACGGTACCGTGATTTATTCTCTGTTACCCGGTGAGGTGAACGGTGTCCCGGTGTCCTCCTATATGTCTGTTAACGGAGACACGGGGGTGATCCATGCTGTGAGGACGTTTGATTATGAACAGTTCAGGAGTTTTAAAGTCCACGTGATGGCCAGAGACAACGGTTCTCCTCCGCTCAGCAGCAACGTGACAGTCAGTGTGTTCATATCGGATGTGAATGACAACTCTCCTCAGATACTGTACCCCGCCCCGAAGGGAAACTCCTTCATGACCGAGCTGGTCCCCAAAGCTGCACACGGAGGCTCTCTGGTGTCCAAAGTGATCGCGGTGGACGCGGACTCCGGACAGAACGCCTGGCTGTCCTATCATATAGTCAAATCCACTGATCCGGGACTTTTCACTATTGGTCTCCACAGCGGAGAGATCAGGACAGAGCGGGACATTTCTGAATCTGACAGCATGAAACAGAACCTTATTGTGTCAGTGAAAGATAACGGACAGCCCTCTCTCTCTGCCACCTGCTCCATGTATTTACTTATCTCTGATAACTTGGCTGAGGTGCCAGAACTGAAGGATATTTCTTATGATGAGAAGAACTCCAAACTGACCTCCTATCTGATAATCGCGCTGGTGTCCGTGTCCACCTTTTTCCTCACCTTCATTATCATCATCCTGGGTGTGAAGTTTTGTCGCAGGAGTAAGCCCAGACTGTTGTTTGATGGAGCAGTCGCCATCCCCAGCGCGTATCTCCCTCCTAATTACGCAGATGTTGACGGCACAGGAACTTTACGCAGCGCTTGCAATTATGACGCCTACCTGACAACAGGTTCTAGAACCAGTGACTTTAAGTTCGAGTCATCTTACAATGACAACACACTGCCTGCTGACCAGACTCTGAGGAAAAGCCCTTCAGACTTTGCTGAAGTGTTTGGAGATTGTGATTCTTCTCCTGAGGTAGGGACACAAGCACACAACCCATATCTTTAAATTCGGATTAATTTCTCCTTTGGAGTGTTTAGAGATTTAAATACGCAAAGGAACTTTTGTCAAATGTTGTATTAATAAATAAATAGCCTACATTGAAACACATTTTCCTTTAAACAGGCTTTTCTTCATGAATTGCACATTAAATATGTAAACAAACTCAAGGCATTGTTTTTATACTAAATCAGTTGTGTTGCATTATTGTCATTTTGTGTGTTTGTATACATTATTTCAGTCCATGTGCCGTCTGTGTTAAGCAGCTATTGCAAATGTTCTTTTAAAAATGCAATTCAATCTTTTTCCTCAACAAACTTTTGTTCAGATTTTGAAATATTTTATTTTAACCATGGTACCTTTTTATACAGTAAATATTTAACCTTAGGCTTATTAGATTAGAGTTTTGCTTGTTGTTAATTAATTTACGTTACTTGATACTTTTTATTTTCAATCATATTACATATGAATAGATTCTTGAAACTCAGAAAGAATTTGAATGACAGTGAATTGTGTCATGTTTTCTTTTTAATCAAAGTCATCAGAGTTTTTGTCTTTCTAGTTTTTTTTCTAAATCTTTCAGATCTTCTGCAATTGTGTCATTTTACTGTGGCTGATTATTTTTGGAGATTTCTTGTTATCTTTTGGTCAGTAAATTAAGTTGATTGCTCAGGTGGAGCTGGGACATTGGGCTATTCATTTTTGAGAAAATGGTGCTTTCATAAAACCCTTGTTCTCCACTTGTTCACAGATTGTATATTTGTTATAATTGCATGCAGTGCTTGAATCAAGTTATTACTGAAAGATAACCTTAATTACTTTCTAAACCAACGCTAAGCTTGTGCATAAAAGGTGCAATTTGACAGAGTTTCACTAATGAATTTGGAAAGCTTCTGTATGTTTCAGTTGCATTTTTCATGTTTTTCTCGATGCTACAGCACATGCACACAATTAAATTATTTCGGTGCAGAGAAAAACTCATTTGTGGCTGTATATGGTATCATTATATCATTTATAGTATTGACTGATTTGCTACAGCTTTCTGGTAGAATAATTTTTATCAATGAAAAAAACAAACATAAAAACAAATAAACATTTTAATGAATTTGTTCTTAATTCATTCAGATTCAATCTTGTACCACTGATCTTAAATGGATTTTCAACCTGAGCTTTTACAGTTAGTTCCTTTTCTCTATTTTTTCTTGGATTGGAAGTCATTTGCTAATTGCTTTGGTCAGAAGGGTCTGCCCCATAAATACATCTAAATGTACACATTGATCTTACACTTGAGGCCAGAGTATAATTCGTATAATATTATCCAGAAGTAATTTCATTTTACCTTAACAGCTGAACGACTGACAACTTACTGATATGCTGATGCTACTAATTATCGTTATTTAGGCGGAGATCATAACCAGTAGTATGCGTGTTTTGCATTTTAATCCAGTCCACACCGCTTCAGTCTGTTCTGCTGATTGCTTTCTCTTCTAACCACTGTGGTTGTGAGGAAAATATGTTGACTGTAAAAACAAAAAAAACAATACATATTCTTCAACCTGTGTTTTCACTGTATGGCTTGTTTGTGTTTTGTAGACCTATTATGATAGATTTTCAGATTCTAACTTGACAGAACATCACTTGTTCATCAATATGCAGTCCCAGTTTCACACAGGTAGTTTGGGCAGGTCATGCTGACAGAGTAAGGGACTTTCTTTAGTTGTTCTAGTCTATTAGTATTTGTAACGGCTTTTCTAACTGGTTGTTTTCTGTGGGTTTACCGGGTTAAAAGTGATGAGCCTTAATTTATTTCCTGGTTGTGCTATCCATGTCTTGTCGATTTTCAGATTAAGGTGAGAGGTGGATCTAATGCATCTGTTGTTATCTTAATTGATAAACATTGACAAACTGTATGATTTATCTCTAATCAGTGATGGTATTAAGGAGGGTATCCAGCCTCTTTGTACAGAAAGGGCAAAGGCTGGATCAATGCATCTTTTACTGTTTATGGTGTGGTCAAGCTTTGAGATCATCTTGAATCATCATACTCTCTGTACATCTGCAGTGTTTTACACGTCTATAGTATACTTGGTACAGGTTGACTTTAAGGGTTGTGGTATTTTTTGTTGAACAGGACACTGCTCTTTATGTCCTCTGTTTTCGGCCAGAAATGTGTGACTGTCTGCTAATTGTCTCTGTCCTTGGTGCTGAACAGCTTATAGGGGCTTTTTGTTTAGTTTTCTCCACAACTTAAAACTAAAAATACTTTGTGCTCTCCCTGCAGTCATTTAAATAAACCAAGCAATTTAGGAAATCCAAATGAAGTTAATGTTATCAAAACATTCACAGAGCCTCAAAATGACTGGTTTAAGTTGAAGGAACAAATATATAACTATAACCAATGTAAATTGTTAAATCTTTAAAGGTTGAGTCTCATTGTATCTAATAAATAATTTCCTTTTAAAATATAATAAGCTACTTCCCCGTTTAATCCAACTGAAGATCCACGTGCGCTGTATTCCACATTTTTACAACCCTTCAGATGTGCTTATCTTGACTATAATCATTTCTGCAAATGTAGTTTTACTACTTTGAAAAGAAACACATAGAAAACATCCTAATTCGGAGCATTACTAACAAGTCAATAAAAGTATGTAGATGTATTTTTATTTCATTTATATTGTTGGCTGTACAGGATAATATCAGATGATATAAACAGTAAATCATAGAAAAAGTCTAAAGAACAGTATATATGGACTGTATCATCACAGTTACAAAACACACAATTTAAAACAAATCAGACATACGTTTATATGCAAGAGAAGAAATAAGAATATTCAAAGCCAACATTATGTACTGATACTTGTTGACTTTATGAGTTTCCTGGTTTGAATGTAATGGATAAATGATGTTTCGAATAATTGTTTTACATTATCATAGTTGTATTCAGAAGAGAACCGCAGGATGTGGTCAATTTTAAACCTTTTTTATGAATCAGTGTTGTCGTCGAAATTAACTCACGGTGGCGCTATATGCCTGCTTTAAGATGATTTAATTCCTTTTCCTTCGGTGTGGACGCTCATTATTCTGCTCTTGTGTCTACATAGGGACAGTCAGTCTGGATTCGCTCTCCCTTGTGTTATGTAGTTGAGCTGTCTTTATTCTCTTTTTTCTTCAATCTGTAAGGAATTTATAGTCGATGATGGATTCCAACGTAATCTCGTTTCAAACGTGCGGTTTCTTTGTAGTGCTTTCTTTCCTGCATGCTGCGTATGGAGACGTGAGCTACTCTTTTCCAGAGGAAATGAAACGAGGATCAGTCATTGGAAATATGGCCAAGGATCTCGGGCTGGAAAGGAGCGCGCTCTCTAACAGAAGAGCCCGCATTGACAGCGATGGGACTGATGAACGTTACTGTGACATAAACCTGAATAACGGGGAGTTGATTGTTGCCGACAGGATTGACCGAGAGGGGCTTTGTGGAGAAAAGGCTTCGTGCATCCTAAAATACGAGCTGGTGCTGGAGAATCCTCTCGAGCTCCATCGGATTAGTCTTCACATTCAAGATATTAATGATAACTCGCCACAATTTAACGAAGAATTTATAAATATAGAAATTCACGAATTGGCAGGTAAGGGAGCTCGTTTTGTGCTAGAGGAGGCGCACGATGCGGATGTAGGACAGAATTCAGTTCAGCAGTACACCCTCAAAAAGAATGATAATTTCATTTTGTCTGTTGATGGAAACACAATAGAGCTTGTTCTTGAAAAGGAGCTTGATCGTGAAAAACAACAAGAGATCAATTTGCTCCTCACAGCTTTAGATGGAGGCTCTCCTCGGAGATCAGGTACTGTAGTCATACACGTCACTGTGCTGGATGCTAATGATAACGCCCCAGTGTTTAGCCAGGCCGTCTATAAAGCCAGTCAGCCTGAAAACTCTCCTGTAGACACTGTAGTTGTCACAGTGAGTGCTACTGATGCAGACGAGGGAGTCAACGGAGATGTGACGTATGACTTTGGACATGTTACTGAACATGTCAAGAAGATATTTAGTATTGATAGAAAATTCGGTGAGATACGAGTGATTGGTCGTATCGATTATGAAACTACCACATTATTTGAAATACGAGTTAAAGCAAAAGATGGGCTAGGGCTGTCATCTTATGCTAAGGTAATCATTTCTATCACTGATGTGAATGATAACGCCCCTGTTATCAGTTTAAAATCCCTGACAAACCCCATACCTGAGAACGTGTCACCTGGTTCAGAGGTGGGCATCATTAACGTGCAGGATAGAGACTCTGAGAATAACAGAAAGGTCCGCTGCTCCATTCAGCAAAACGTCCCTTTTAAGTTGGTTCCTTCTATTAAAAACTATTATTCTTTGGTAACCACAGGACAACTGGACCGTGAACTAGTGTCTGATTACAACATTACAATCACTGCCACTGACGAAGGCTTCCCCCCTCTGTCCTCCTCTAAAACGGTTCAGTTATCTGTAGCAGACATCAACGACAACCCACCTGTGTTTGAGGAGCAGTCCTACAGCACATATGTGACTGAAAACAACAAACCTGGCTCCACTTTATGTTCCGTTACTGCTCGAGATCCCGACTGGAGACAAAACGGTACGGTGATTTATTCTCTGTTACCCGCTGAGGTGAACGGTGCCCCTGTGTCCTCCTATCTGTCTGTTAACGGAGACACGGGGGTGATCCACGTTGTCAGGTCGTTTGATTATGAACAGTTCAGGAGTTTTAAAGTCCACGTGATGGCCAGAGACAACGGTTCTCCTCCGCTCAGCAGCAACGTGACCGTCAGTGTGTTCATATCGGATGTGAATGACAACTCTCCCCAGATACTGTACCCATCCCCGGAGGGCAACTCCTTCATGACCGAGCTGGTCCCCAAAGCTGCACACGGAGGCTCTCTGGTGTCCAAAGTGATCGCGGTGGACGCGGACTCCGGACAGAACGCCTGGCTGTCCTATCATATAGTCAAATCCACTGATCCGGGACTTTTCACTATTGGTCTCCACAGCGGAGAGATCAGGACACAGCGGGACATTTCTGAATCTGACAGCATGAAACAGAACCTTATTGTGTCAGTGAAAGATAACGGACAGCCCTCTCTCTCTGCCACCTGCTCCATGTATTTACTTATCTCTGATAACTTGGCTGAGGTGCCAGAACTGAAGGATATGTCTTACGATGAGAAGAACTCCAAACTGACCTCTTATCTGATCATCGCGCTGGTGTCCGTGTCCACTTTTTTTCTCACTTTCATTATCATCATCCTCGGTGTGAGGTTTTGTCGCAGGAGAAAGCCCAGACTGTTGTTTGATGGAGCAGTCGCCATCCCCAGCGCTTATCTCCCTCCTAATTACGCAGATGTTGACGGCACAGGAACTTTACGTAGTGCTTATAATTATGACGCCTACCTGACAACAGGTTCTAGAACCAGTGACTTTAAGTTCGAGTCATCTTACAATGACAACACACTGCCTGCTGACCAGACTCTGAGGAAAAGCCCTTCAGACTTTGCTGAAGTGTTTGGAGATTGTGATTCTTCTCCTGAGGTAGGAATTGTTGTCACTTAAGGTTGACACCTATATTTGCACTGTGATGATCAAGCTGTTCAGATATGTTTTTGTCATTCTCTGTCTTTACACGACTATTATATATATATATATAATATAAGGTCGAGCAAAATCATGGAACTTTACAAGTAACTAAAATTGATACTTAACGCATCAATGGGCTTTATAATGCATCACGATTCGACAGCATAGTTTATATCTTAGTAAGCAGGTGTTTGAAATTCTTTGGTGATTCAAGTAGTAACATATGTTATTATTGAAGCCGGTTTTTCCGTTCAAAACTTGTCTCTCTCCTTGGTGCTGAAAAATCAAGTCTACCCATTTTCTTCGTTTTCTTTGCCATGCCTGTTATACGTTCACACACACACACACACACACACACACACACACACACACACACACACACACACACACACACACACACACACACACACACACACACACACACACACACACACACACACACACACACACTTGACAGCTTCAGCTCATCTGTGTCCTTGGTGCTGCAATGTTCTCTAGTGTAATTGTAGTGTAAGTATTGTCAATCCCTTGAGTTGGGACTTTATGTTACGTGCCTGAAAGGAGGTCAAGTTTGTCACAGTTGCCCAAGAAAAATATGAACTGATGCCTTGTTTATTTTGAGTTCATTCTTTTTTCTTAAATTAAAATTATAAGTTGACTTTTTTTTCTCCATAAAACAAATCATCCAGTTTTATTATTCAATAAAACATTTGTTTGTGGTTCATATAGTTATAGTAATATTTAATAGATTTGAGTTCATTTAACCCATATATAGCCCCTTTTTAAATATAACACCTTTCATTCATTTACATCAACTATTAATATTCTCAGCAATTTAAGTATCTCATTACAATTTGAGAAAACGATGCAACGGTGTTAAATAGACTTTAAAACCCTCTGAGACCCACATAGGACATTTCCGTTTATGTATATTTTTGTGTTTTGCCTTATACGTTGTCATTTCTTTACAGTATAATCAAGTTTTACCCATCCTAGAAATCCGCACAACCTCAGCTCATGATATATGTCACTCGTTATTAGAGACTTGTATACACTATAATAGGGGATATTTGCCCATAAATAAAATAAACTGTATAAAAACGGAGCTTGAATTTGTTACTTATTTTATTAAAAGGAACTGCTAACCACAACATTGAAAGAAACATTGAACACAGACATTTGCACACATTTATTATGATTGTATCAGAACTGTTTAGAAGATTAACTTATTCTGTTCATTAGTTAAGTCCATTCTTTTGGGCATTGTCCATGGTCGTTTTTTTGCCAGGAATTGTCATTTTTTGTCCTGCCAATTTTGAAGACTACACATGATATATATCATGGCAGTTCCTGTCCATAATCACACTCAGATTCGTCTGAATTTTCCTCGACATCGTCACCTTGAAAAATCAGCTCCAAAGCCTCAGCTGTAGTAAACTTCCTTGCCATACCTCAGTTTACTTTTACTTTTACTTTTTTGACACTAAAAGAACGTATTACAACTTTTATTTGGTTTGTGCGCGTGGAATTATACCGGCTCTCGTCTCAGTATAATAAGAACGGTCTCAGTACACAAAACAATGGAACTGACAGGCAACCCTCTGAATCAGACTCCGATTGGCTGTGACTGCATCCACTCAGAGTGTCCGATTCAGAAACGTGACTCTTACACTCTTTACGTCACAAATAAAGATGGTGGATGATAATAGATCTATAAAACAGAAAACGATAAGCAATGCGCCAGAATCAAGGAGACTATCCGCATCTTTTAAAACTTTACGCACATTCGTTTCACCGAAATAAGTAAACGCCTCTCAGTGAAAAACGTAATATAATTGTTTGGTGCCGTTTCTGTAGTTTAAGAGGAAAAACACCGCATGTCTCTGGCTCAAACAGCTGAGAAGTTATGACGCTTAGATCAATCAACACATGTAATATCAATGAAACATAATCATTGTTACATTTACAAAGACGCAATTTATTTCAAATGTATATTTTCAGTTGATGATTTTCCTGTCCATCGTGTCAGAGACAAATGTTCATCTTGTATTATACGTTTCCACAACTGGATTTGTACCTGGCTATATATTGGTCACAGTGCAATATATTGTTAAAAATATAAGCAAATGTACTTTCTGTCTCATATCATACTGTCTACTGTTGCAATAACCATCTCAGTCTCTTGGTGACGCTCTTTTATAATGTCTGGCTCATGGATGCTATGGCGTGTCTCACCTTATCTGTGTCAGTGGAACTGGAGTATTGAGTTAGAGCCCAGGGCTGTGCATGCTGTATGTGGATGTGTGGGTGTATGAGGGAGAGAAGAAGAGGGAGACTTTTTTTCCGTGAGAGAGAGGCAGAGAGGGAGCGAGAGAGAACGAGCAGTAATACAATTGGGACAGAGAGAGAGGAATCCAAGCAGACAGCTTTCCTAATAGAGCATGATTAACGCAGCTAGAGAAGCAGGGAACCGTTGGATTCAGCAGCATTTTTTGTTCGCTACTTGGATGTATATGTTTAGAATTTAGTTGTAATGGCGACTGTACAGCTTTTTCTTAAAGCATGTTTAATAATGGACCAGCGAGTAAACTTAAAATGGTGGCCGCATTTTCTATTAGTTTGCCTGCTTTTTGGAATGTCGTTTGGAGAAGTCCGTTACATCCTTCCAGAGGAGATGCAGCGGGGGTCGGTTATCGGGAACGTTGCACGGGATCTGGGACTGAAAGTAACGGAGCTTGATGCTCGTCGAGCCCGTGTTGTTGCAGAAGGAACTAGCCAGCTGTGTGAACTGGACACTGCGTCAGGCAATCTTTTGATCACCCAACGGATAGACCGAGAGGAGCTGTGCGCGCAAGCCATTGTCTGCATCCTACAGTACCAGCTTCTGCTTGAAAATCCTCTGCAAGCATACAGCTTAGTTTTGGATATTGCTGACATAAATGACAACAGCCCAGTTTTTGCTGTAGGGAAGATACAACTAGATTTAGTCGAATCCACAGTCCTGGGGAGGCGCTTTCCACTGGAGATTGCGCATGACCCCGATCTGGGAACGAACTCAGTCCGTGAATATAAACTTAGTCCGAATGATCATTTTGCACTTGAAATTAGTACCCAAATAAACGGCAATGCTTATCCTGAACTAGTTCTTAAGAAGGCCTTGGACCGAGAGGCACAGGCTGAACATGTACTGAAAATCAATGGAATTGACGGGGGAAATCCAGTCAGATCAGGAACTGCTTCTATCCATATCCGTGTTTTGGACGCCAATGACAATGTCCCAGTTTTTAGCCAACGAGTTTACAAAGCCTCTGTCCCAGAAAACTCTGCCATAGGGACTCTCATAGCGAAGCTGAATGCAACGGACTCGGATGAAGGTCTTTATGGAGAGATAACATACACTTTCAGTCACCTGTCAGACAAGATAGGAGGGGTAATTGAAATTGACCCTGTGAGTGGAGAAGTTCGGCTGTCAGGTACCATTGACTATGAAGATGCCAGTACGCATGAGCTGGATGTTCAGGCCAAAGATGGGGGTGGTCAGGCGTCTCACTGTAAACTTGTCATTGACGTCCTTGATGTCAATGACAACAAACCCATTATAGAAATAAAATCAGCCTCAGCTAATGTGGTTGAAAACTCTAAACTAGGAACTATGGTTGCTCTGATTAACATCTATGACCTGGACACAGGCAGCAGTGGGCGTGTCACGTGTAGAATCCAAGACGGTGTCCCATTTAAGTTTGTATCCGAGGTCAAAAACTACTACATGTTAGTGACTGACGGAATACTGGACAGAGAACTTCAACCCCAGTATAACATTACAGTCACTGCCATTGATGCTGGCTCCCCCTCACTCTCCAGTGTAAAAGTTTTAACAATTGTGGTCAATGACATCAATGATAACCCCCCGACTTTTACGCAGAGGGAGTACAATACCAACATCCTGGAAAACCAACCTGTGGGCACGTTTGTGATGAAAGTAAAAGCAGAGGACATTGATGACGGATCTAATGCAAATATACTGTACCAATTATCAAAGGACACAAAGTCAGAAGTGTCCTCCTTCCTCACCATCAACTCCGACACAGGAGAGCTCTTCACTTCCCTTCTATTTGATTACGAACAATCAGTTCACTTTCAAATTAAGGTGACAGCTCGAGATGGAGGGGATCCTCCTCTCTCCTCCACCTGCACTGTTAACGCTTTCATTAAGGATCAAAATGACAATGCACCTGTTGTCCTATATCCTGTCCAAAACACCGGGTTCATTGCTGAGGACAGGGTGCCAGTTGAAGCTCCTAAAGGCTACCTGGTTACTAAGGTGGTAGCTGTGGACGCCGACTCTGGCCATAACGCCTGGCTCTCCTACAGAATAATCAAAGCAACGCGGCCTAACCTGTTTATGGTCGGTCTGCATACAGGAGAAATCAGAACTGTGCGAGCCTTCATCGAGGAAGATGAACCAAAACAAACTGTTGTCGTTTCTGTGACGGATAATGGGCCAGAATCTCTGTCCGCCACCGCTACAGTCAGCATAGAGATTAGTGACGGGCTTCCTGTTTTAAACGAACTCTTTGAGTTTGCAGATGTGTCACAGGACAGCGATAACTTAACGCTCTATTTGATCATTGCTCTGTCAGCTGTTTCTGCTCTCTTCGTGCTGTTAATCAGTGGTGTGTTTTATTTTAAGCTCTGCAGGCATAGTTATGTTTACCGTTCAACCAATGCTAGTCTCCCCATGTTTCCCACTACCTACTGCCCCCCTAGTTTTACAGATTTAAACCACTGCGGGACCCTGATGAAAGATGAACGGTATGATTCCTTTTTGACCACTGGGTCTTGGAGAGGCGATTTTCGTTTCGCCTCAAGCACAGACACTGACACTCTGAAGCAAAGAAGTGCAGCCTATCAAAAAAACACGCTAAGGCGCGCGAGTACAGATAGGGCTACTCTGAAAGTGAGGGCAGGGGTTCCGCAGCCTTGTTATGTATTTCAATAAAAGTCGGCCCATCACTTTATATATGTTGTAAAATAAAACTTGTGCGATTAATTTAATTTTGACCCTTGGGAGGCCAAATATTACAGAATTGTATCTCTGTGTTGTCAATGCAACAATATGTTTTGTAACGTTTTTTGGAGTTATGCTGATAACCTCAGCATTATCCCACATAACTTGACCTTAAATATAGATGAAAATCTTGTTTTTTCTGGAAGATTTAAAAAAAGAAAATGGTATAGTAGCATATACATGGTCATTATTAAATCTCCATCTGTGTCGTTTTCGATTTTTTAAATGAAATATTGAAAACATGTTCAGCAGTTTGTTTGTTTGTTGAACTTTATTCAGGCAGAATACTCTCCCTTTCTTTGTCTTACTTATTGTTGTAAGTGCATGGACATTTCTGACTACTCTATCTACTATCTTCTGATCTTACGAGAACAAACATTTGTGTCGTATTTCTTTCTGAAAATATTTTACTTTGTCCTTGGTATACTCTTCTTTGCCTCTAATAATGTGTTGGTGCAGCCTTTGCTCTTGTAATTAATGTCAATTGTCTGACTTGGAATACACAACAGCCAAGTTTTGATAGAATCATGTTGTGTTTTTACAAAGTAACACATGGGTGATAGAGTCAAATGAAAGGTTTGTACTACATTGTATGGATTTAACTTTATGTAAACAGACTATAAGTGTATACAGAGGAAAAATAAACTTGAAGAGAATATTGTTTTTAGTTATCCGGTGCCTTATTGAGCTTTTAAACATAATCTGTAAAGGAGAGAAATCAAAGGATACAAGAAAACAAAGCTTATGGTCACATGAGCAAAAATCCATGGCAACTGTGATTAATAAGTTAATACACCCTGACATACTTGCATAAGATAAGGACTTGAATGATTCCTCACATTCATTTGATACAGCATTTCAAAGGAGGAAAACAATCTTTTAACATGATAAAAAAGTCCAAAAAAAAGACATAACACCAAGGAAGATACGTATGTTAGATTCATATATGCACTATATGAAAGTCATGCATGTCTTTATAGTACAACATGCCTCCATTTAGGATAGAGCAATACATTTTTGCAAAAAATAAAAAGAAGCCTCTCCATTTTCTGATTTGCCATTCGATAATGTGATATTGTAAAGTGGTTACAAATCATATAACATTAATGCAGAGCAAATACATATAGATAATATAACGTTGTTTATTTTACCATAACTTTGCTGCTAACTTGAAATATCAAATGAATTATATTTCTCAGGCATTTATTTTAATACACACAGTTAAAAATGGTGCATTTAATATGTAGACATTAACAAATAAGTATCGTAATGCTTCAATACCAAAACTGCTTAAACAATAGAAGCAAAGGACAAATGTGTCAGCATAGCTTTATACAATGCATACACCTTTAACATATTTGACTAAATCATTTAATATATTGTGTGAAGCATTGTCCTAGAAATACAATTATAAACATGTAAATAAATACACATTACTGCACCTACTTCTTATAATAAAACTTAATACAACATATAAGAATAGTGATAGTAAAACTTTTTTTTATTTAAAAAATGTTTTTTTTCAGGTTTCTTGAGTCAATAGGTTTAAGACATAAAAAGGTAAAACACAACAAAATGACAAAAGCAAAGCATTTAAAGTCACAAGCAGCATACAACATAAATATGTTCACGTATGACAAGAATTGTAGTTTATGTTAGACTAGTGGTAAGTCTTATCAAAGTCAAAGTCAAAGTCAGCTTTATTGTCAAGAATTCTACATGTTGTACATCCAGAAATCTCGAAATATCGTTTCCCGCAGTCCTACAGTGTGACATATACATCAAACAAAAAACAAAAAGGGCCTAGATAAACGGGGTATACATTAAACAAAACAAAGGGCCTAGATAACCGGGGTATACAGTTTAAAATGTTAATAATATAATTTAAGTGTTCAAAGTACAGTTTCAGTGCAGTAGCAGCGGAGATGGGCAGAAAAGTGAGTTAGGGGGGTTAGAGTCCAGGACCATTTGGGGCAGGGGAGAAAGGTCGGAGGCAGGGTGGAGAGTTCAGGGGAGAGATGTCAGAGAGGGGGAGAGAGGGAGGGAGGGGAGAGAGTTCAGCATCCTGACCGCCTGGTGGAGGAAGCTGTTGCCCAGCCTGGAGGTGCGCGAGCTGAGGCTGAGGAACCTTCTTCCTGAAGGCAGGAGGCTGAAGAGGCTGTTATAAAACAGTTGTCTGTATGTGTGTGCTTGTTTGTGTCATGGTTGTAAAAACAGAGAGGTTTTGTCATCAAAATAAGTCCCATGTGAATTCATGTGTGTTCCTGTTGGTGTTATAGCTGCAGGGTAGTTTGTGCCCCTAATTCTTTCCATGGAAGAAGGTGCTAACAACAAACAGCAATTACTGTTATCTATTATCTGGGTCACAGGAACCATGTTTTAAGTTCTGCATTTGGCACTATGAGAGAAAGATAAAAAAGGCTGTGTCAATTTAACAGCATGGCTGCTATACATTTACATCACAGGGTTTCCATTGTACTTATTTTGTAATACTGACAATGATTACATTTAGTTTTATCCAAACACTAATCCACAAAGTAACGGATGAAATGTTTTGAACAAATTTGACACATTTTGTAAATATAACAAAGAGTTGGGATTTTCTAGCAACATATGATTTCCACTCTAGTTGTTCTATGATTAACTGTCAGGGAATTTGAAACTGTGATTTGATATGAGTGGATGATGTAATCAAGATGAATTTTCTAAATTATAACATAATAAGATAAGGGCATGTGAGTTAAGCTGATTGAATCATGAAGTAAGCAGCATTTTGAAACACATAGAAGGTGCCAATTGACAGGGAAAGTAACCTTCTGAAGACTCGGTTTAGAAAGGAGGGCACAGCACTATTTTTGGTTTGCTAATAATACTCTGGGGTGTGCAGAACAGAGTTTAACAGGGAGAAGCTTTATCTTTGTTAACATTATATTACTTTAGGAACACTTTCTATGAAGACCACATCTGTAGTGCATTGTGATGGCATTCCTATAATATTTTCTAATGCACATTACAACAGTGATATAACATTTTCATCATTAATTTGATTGATTTATAAAAGTGTCATATACTCTAGAGGTTGACTGATGGGGATTATAAAACATTATGACTACCTATTCTCACCAATATACCACAACCATTATACATGTTTCATTTCACATCAGTGTTTCATTTTTGGTAGTTAGTAAAATGTGTTCCATTTTCATGTATTTAGGGAAATCCATGGTTCATCGTAAGTGATTATTAAGAATGAACTTGAACATCTATCTGGTGTCACTATTTGTGAAGTCTGCACACCTAATGCTAAGCAACCCTGGAAGTGATCCTGTGTGGCACTCAATTTGTTGACAAATCTCCAGGGCAGTAAACACATCTCGATAGTGTCTGATATGTCAAAAGATCAGACCTTTTTCTTATTCATCATAAAGCTGAGGACATGTTTATATTGCTAATAAATGTATGTGATGATGATGTGACCAGATCTGATTCATTTCTATTTTTCAGAATTCAAAAGAATGAATACTAACTGGCTTTTTTCTCCTTTCCTTTCTCGGTGCACTCCTTGAAAAAAACAACAATTTCCATCCAGCAGGTAAGATAATTTTCATATCCTTTCTTTTTAAATCCAACACAGGTCTCCCACAGGTGTTAGTATTACAGTCTCACACCATCGAGATGAAACACCATCAACCCATATTTAATTTTCATCAATGTTCCATGTCTTTTCTTTACTCTCTCTCTTTTTTCTTCTATATCTATTCTTCACCACACTCAAACTGCATCAAAAATACAAAAAAAAAACACTGATCTTCTCAAATATTGCTTTGAAAGTGATATTCACAAGACTGACATTTTAGGCAGCAGTCTTTTCAACACAGGCAGCTGCATTGCTCCTATTTTTGCACGCTTTGTGATTCCACCCGAGATTGTACACTACATTAATATTAATCATCCCGCTGTGCAGCCATGCCTGAATAATGCAGAATCATGATGTGCAGTAGTATGCTTATAGTGTGTGTGTGTGTGTGTGTGTGTGTGTGTGTGTGTGTGTGTGTGTGTGTGTGTGTGTGTGTGTGTGTGTGTGTGTGTGTGTGTGTGTGTGTGTGTGTGTGGGAAAGGGGGGATGCAAGGCACTATTGTGGCCTATTAAAAATAGGTTTGTGCAAACATCATGTTAAAGGAGAGGAATATGCTGTAAAGTGTGTCAGTGCCAATTCATGCTCATGAGTGAGTGTTGCAGTGGATACATACTGGATGCGAAATCCACTACTAAAATGTAGGTCACTGGAATTACCAGTCAGATTGGATCAGACAGAAACGATTATCTAATGTTTTTATTTTGAATTTATCTTTAGAAAACTCTGTGCTGTTCAACTAAGTGTGTGTACGTCCACAATTTGTTCTTGACATTTTTTAAGCATTTGGTTCCTCCCTTACATTTGAAATGATTGCAGCTGTTAAATGTTTCAATGACCTGCAGGAAGTTGTGTTATTAGTGGAAACAACTTCCGGACACAATACAACGTTTTCCCAGACTTACCCACTTGTACTTATAGTATTTTCATATCTTAACATTACCATAGCAGGGTCTCTGTATAAGCAGGTACTGAGAAACTGTGAACATGTTGTCTTTGTGCCAGACCTGTATTACTCGGAACTATTTTTATAGTCATATTTTGTAATATGTATGGTTCAGCAGGAAGGGCTTGTTTCGTGAAATTGGAAAATGCAGAGTATAAAGTCCAAGCATTGGTGCACACATACCGATTATGGTGTTATCTTACTGTTGGTGGTGCTGTTGCCTAATCAGACTCTCTAACATCAGCCTTACAACAAGTCACCGACCGTCTGCAAAGGATGTGAAAAATATTCACTAAGCCTCTAGTATGGATGGTGGCATTATGTGGATATGACCGAAGCTTAAGTAATACCTTTTCCATGTTGTAAGCGTGATACGAGGCCTCTCTTTCTAAACGGATACGTGTGACATTTTGGATCTGATATTCACGGGAAGACATGAATATTCTGAAGAGCAAAGTCATGTTATTTGATTGGAGAGTGTCCATTTTGCTTCTCTGCATTGTTGCTGCAGTTAGTGGACAAATTCGTTATTCTAGAGATGAGGAAAGGGCTGTTTGTCGGAGACGTTGCAAAAAACCTGGGCTTGGAAGTAAAAAGGTTGGTTTCTGGTCGGGCTCAACTTGTTATAGATGATGATAACCAATATGTCGTGCTGAACGATAACAAAGGACATATTGTTGTCAATGAAATAATTGATAGAGAACAACTACTACGTGTGCAGGACGACTGACTCCCAAAGGAGTGACATCAAGTATAAGCAACCAATGAGCCAAAGTTTGGTTAGTGTGGATGACGCTGGGACTGAAACTCTGGAGAAAGGAGAGCGGTCACCAGAGGCCTGTACTACGAAGCTGGATTTTCGCTTAGCCGGCTAAATTCAGGGAAATCTCGGGCTTTCCGGTCCTACGACGCTGGTTCTCTTTTTAGCAGGCTAGATTTCCATGGTAACTTATGCTGAGCGGCAAACCTGGGCGGTATACTACGAATCTAGTTCAACATATCCTGGATATGTTTTGAGTTATCCGGCTGACTAAATCCAAAAAAAAAAAACGCTCTCGCTAAACTGTCCTACGACGCTGGTTATCACCTCGACCGCAAGCCAGCCGTGTCCTATCTAGTTAGGTGCGCGTTCACATAAAAGGGGTGGTATTTGGAGCATTCGACCAATCACAAACATGGACAAGCCGTGTACTGACAGCGCAGCGCGTCATATATTTCCTGAATGAAAAGTCAACTAATATTAGACAAATATGAAGACGTTAAACTTTAAACATCCATGACTTAAACACTTTATCCAGGATAAAAGCCACATAGTTGCAGCTGCAAGGTGAATACAGCTGGTAAAAGAAAAAGTGTTTGAATACGTTCATTAACAGTTTTATGATATCACTGCTGCCCCGTCCAAGACACGAGTGGATCTGACTTTAATTACATTTGACTCGAGTGTCAATTTAATGTGTTGCTTAAAACATGGGCGTAGCAAGCATCCTGAATGTGGGGGGGACATTTTTAACGGGGGTGTGGGGGTGAAAAAAAATATAGATTTCCTGTATTCTGGTGCATTTTAACAGGTGGTTTGATACTTTTATGTGGCTATACTAGCATGAGGAAAATGATGGGTACATTTTGTAATTTCAGTAGTAAAGAAAGGAAACATATTTGATTATTAATTCAGAGCTGTCTTTGAATTAATAAAAAGCAGTTTAAATGCCCATTTTTTGTACATTTATATACAACAATAAATATTTGTGAGTGCATTGAGAGATATTGTTGTGGAGAGTCATTTATATATAAATCGCAAAATACATTTGTGAATCCTTCTGTGAGCATTTATTAATATTGAGACTGATCTGACTCCATACAGATGTTAAGTTCACCTAGGAATGGTATCATTGACTTAAAGCTCCCATGTCATGCTTTTCCGGTTATTACCCGTCCCCTTGTGTGTTATGAAGGTTTTTATGCATGTAAACGGTGTGCAGAGTCAAAACCCTCAAAGTACACCCTGTAGCGAGTAAAACTCTAACACAGAAAATACCTCCCCAAAACGCCTCGTTGGAGATACGTCACTGCCCATTTGATTCTTCCGGGTACCGCCTGATGTCATGCGGTACCCGGAACGAAATGGACCAATCCCGAAGAGCCGTTACGTTACGTCCGCGGAGCCGTTACGTTAAGCCCCCGCTGATTGGTCCAAATTGACCGATCCACGGACTTCCTCACACACACATCTGTGTGCAGGGAGCAGGCAGCTCAGCTGATTTCTCCTCCCTGGCTGCAGGCTGATAACAGACAGTTGGGATCGCGGCAAAATTCTCTCTGCAGACCCATTCTCTCAGCGTTTATCAACCTTTTTCTTACTCAATATCAAGCCACACTTATTGTTTTTACTTCGGATGTGAGTTTGTGTGTGCTCAGGATGAGTTTGGCTGTGTTTCGCTATGTATCCTAAACAAGGAAGCAACACCTCCACGGAGCTCAGCGCGATTCACAACGTCCCGACCAATCAGAGCACACTGTGCTCACAGGGAGGGTGGGGGCAGGAGCTTTTGGAGCTACAACGAGCCGTTAAAGGCAAATAGTGAAATTCAGTGAATACAAGTAGTTTACAGAGATGCTGTATGAGAAACCAATGTGAGTTTGGAAAAATGCACAGTATAAATCTATTTTAGTATACCTCAACAATGGAATTATGATCAGTGGAAATGGCCATGACACCTCTCCTTTAAATGTCCAAATAAATGTTGCTCTTCTGTCTATATTGGTCATATGATGCCCCTTGACTGAAATGTTTCCTGTTCAATATCCCCACTGATTTCCTTAAAATCCTGGGATGAGAGTCCACATCACAATTTACTCTCAACTGTCATTTCCCTTTCATCACTCACCTCAGCAATGGACCTCTCTCCACTGTCCCTGTATTCTGCCTCTGACTCACTCTCAAGTGCCTAGATGTCAAGAGAGGTGGTGAAGTGATAATAAATACTGATAAATACTAGTAACCTGGCATTTCGATGCCTTTTCTCATCTAAACTATTCAGTATTTGTATCTCTCTATCATGACATAAAGACGAAACTCCTCTCCAGAAGTGAGACGCCGCCATCACTGTTAACTGATTAACTGCTACCAGCTGATGACTTACTTTCCTCTTCTTTGAAAAAAATGTTCTTATGTCCATGTTGTCTGGGGGAGAAAACATATCAAACCAAGAGATCGTCAGCTTTGATTTTCGCTGTATTAACCATTTCCTGAACATTTGGTGTGTGTGCCTTACCTCCGCGACCGGCATCGCTTCATACAACAGATCTGAGCTGTCCAACTATGACAACACTCCTTGAACATGCGCGCTATGTGAGAATCTGCCTTGGTACAAAGTAGCAGTGAAAACATGGTACGGAGTTTCATTGATTTGGGCATTCTCTCAATAAGCAAGTGGAATGGATTTCATTTGATAGTGAAGCACTGACACAGCGCTCTACAAAGTGCGGCGAGTGGATAGACCGATTCACGGACTTTCCGCATAGTAAAAGTGGGGGGGTCTAAACTAATCATTTGAAAAAGTGGGGGGGACTTGTCCCACCCTCATATAATGGCTGCGACGCCCATGGCTTAAAATAATACTTCTGCATACAGTATGTGACACTGTGAGTGTTGCACGGCCAGATACGGCTCAAGAAGCTGACTCAGATAAGGAAATATATGATACATTATGATGAGATATCATGTGATATGAATGATAATGGGGTACGTCTGCACTCACAGTGCCGCGGACTGTAGGTTACTTATGTTGTGGCAGATATTTAAGTAAGCTTTCTTAACGCTAATGTTATAATAGTCAGATTGCTCTGAAGATGGGAGGTGATATTCTATTCATTTTCACGTTCACACAGTCGGTGATTTTGGCCGGCTGTCTTTCCTGCAACGGCAGTTTAAACTGTATTTCCTTTCTCCTCCTGTCATATGAATTGATCGCTTTAAACTCCGCACACTGAGCTCTGATTGGTCAGCAGGCAGTGCTTTTATCCTGGAACCTATCCTGCTCCGGAGGATAGCCGTTCAGAATAAGTTCTCTAGCCCGCTAAAAAGTGAACCAGCTTCGTAGGACCGGAAAACCCTGAAGTTAGCTTGCTAAACGAAAATCTTGATTCGTAGTATAGCCCCCTGCTCCGGAGCAGGTTAGGTGGCAGGCTAAGAGATCAACTCAGTGAAAGCACCGCCTGCTGACCAATCAGAGCTCCGTGTGTGCGGAGTTTAAAGCGATCAAGTCATATTACAGGATAGAGGAAATACAGAAAAACTGCCGTTGCAGGAAAGACAGCCGGCAAAAATCAACTGACTGTGTGAACGTGAAAATTAATAGAATATCCCCTCCCATCTTCAGAGCAATCTGACTATTATAATATTAGCGTTAAGAAAGCTTACTTAAATATCTGCCACGACATAAGTAACCGGATCAGAGTAACATTAAGTACAGTCCGCGGCACTGTGAGTGCAGACGTCGATGTGTGCCATTATCATTCATATCATATCACATCATAATGCATCATATATTTCCTTATTTGAGTCAGCTTCTTGAGCCGTATCTGGCCGTGCAACACTCACAGTGTCACATACTGTATGCAGAAGTATTATTTTAAGCAACACATTAAGTTGACGAAACACTCGAGTCAAATTCTCCTAATTAAAGTCAGATCCACTCGTGTCTTGGACGGGGCAGTGATTTCATAAACCTGTTAATGTACGCATTCAAACACTTTTTCTTTTACCAGCTGTATTCACCTTGCAGGTGCAGCTATGTGGCTTTTATCCTGGATAAAGTGTTTAAGACATGGATGTTTAAAGTTTAACTTCTTCATATTTGACTAATATTAAAGTTCACTTTTCATTCAGGAAGTATGACGCTCCGCTGTCAGTACGCTTGTCCGTGTTTGAGATTGGTCGAATGCTCCAAATACCACCCCTTTCATGTGAACGCGCACCTAACTAGATAGGACACGGCTGGCTTGAGCGATCCACTTGATAACCGGCGTCGTAGTACAGCTTAGCGCCAGCGCGTATGTTTTGGCTTAGGCCAACCGGCTAACTCAAACATATCCAGGTTAGGTTGAACCAGCTTCGTAGTACAGGCCTCAGGTGTACCTCGCATGTCTACTCTGGTAAGTCAGTTTGTTCGATGTAAATCATATCAGCTTTTACATTTATGGACATCATGAATTATATAGAAGCTTTACTTTCAAATACTGACATAACATTTTAAAGAGTGGACTTATACAAAGAGTTTATGTTCTGTTCTGCAGCTCCTTCGCTGTCCATGGTGCTGAATATTTGCTTTGCACTGAGACACTCTTAATAAGACTGTCATAGAAGAATAGAATTAGAATTGGAATTGAATTGGGAGGGATGAAACCCTCTTTTAATGGTCACACATGCAGAGCACACAGCACACACAGTGACATTTGGCCTCTGCATTTAACCCATCCTACCAGGAGTCAAGTCATTGAAGACCTTTTGTGGCTAAACTTTAAGACCCTGGTTGAATTTAATAACTCAATTCAGTGTTCTTATCATGATAATACAACTAATAATAATAATAATAATAATAATAATAATAATCATAATAATAATAATAATAATAATAATAATAATAATAATAACAACAACAATAATAATAATAATAATAATAATAATAATAATAATAATAATAATAATAATAATAATAATAATAATAATAACAACAATAATAGTAATAATAATAATAATAATAATAATAATAATAATAATAATAATAATAATAATAATAATAATAATAATAATGGTCTAAGTAATTGCATTTAATGACTGCGAAAATATACTCTTTTACTACTGCTTCATGGTATTCTCTCAATGCTTTGAACAATGAGCTAGACTCTCTTAATTGCTCAATGCACATTAAGGAGGAGTTGGAGTTTTAAGTGTTAGGTAAATGTTTCCTGTCAATGCAGTAGAGCCTTTTCTGTATTTTGTTTTGTTTTTCCTCTTTTCATGAATGAGAACGAAATGTATGGCACTACCATATAATTACAACCAAAACTCCAACTCATGCAGTTGATTTTTTTGCGATGCACGTTTGATAATTTATCCTCTAAGTGACGCTGTTGCCTGGTAAATCATTTTACTGTGCATAGTGACGCAGTTCTGTTCCCTCCCCTGTCACTGCGTTGTACAAGAGGGGATGATCTGTATTAATACGAGCTGGGGCTCATCGGAGACACAGACCATATATTAACCTTCCTATTTTCCATAATCTGGACTGTATGTGTTTTCGTCAGTCAGTTAAAATCTTCATTGTATTGTCCGGTTTGCTTTAAGACCCTTGTTTTCCATGGCACGTCAAGACAATTCTCGAGACGGAGGAGTAAGATGCCGATCGTTTGGACAATTGCGAGGGGGACTGTATCTGGGGTTTTTTCTCTTTTTTTTTCTCAATCAAGTAGTTGCCCAAATCCGGTATTCCATCCCAGAGGAGATGAAGAAAGGCTCCCTAATCGGTAATGTAGCACAAGATCTTGGTTTGGATTTGAAGAGGCTTCGTTCTGGGCGGGCCCGTATCGTGACCGGAGAAAACATCCACTACACCGAGCTGAAGACAGACAAAGGGATTCTAGTCGTGAATGAGAGAATAGACCGAGAGCAGCTTTGTGGAGACGAAACACCGTGTAGCTTTACCTTTGAGATTTTATTGGAAAAACCAATGGAGTTGCACCCTGTGACTATAGAAGTATTGGACGTAAATGACAACGCTCCTATTTTCCAAAACAGTCGCCTGAAATTTGAAATAAGCGAATCAATCGTGCTTGCTTCCCGATTTGTTTTAGAGAGTGCGGACGACGCTGACGTTGGGGAAAACAGTCTGCAGAATTACATATTAACTCCAAACGATAATTTTATTTTGAAACAACATGTCCATCCGGACGGCAGTAAATATGCTGAAATGGTGCTTCAGAAACCCCTGGACAGAGAAGAGCAGCCAAGCCTGTCTCTAAAACTGCTGGCAGTGGACGGTGGAGATCCACAGAGATCTGGTACAGTAAATATAGATGTATTCATTCTTGATGCCAATGATAATGCACCTGTGTTCAACCAGACACTGTATAAGGCCACGGTGATTGAAAATGCACCAAAAGGCACACATATTATCACTGTGAATGCAAGCGACATTGATAGTGGTTCAAACGGAAAGATAACGTATTCATTTTCAAAATCAAAAGCAGGAATAGCTGATTTGTTCGAAATAGATGAGGCTACTGGGAAAATATATGTGGCTCAGGAAATAGATTTTGAAAAAGACAAAAAAGTCGAGTTCAGGGTTGAAGCCAAAGATTATGGCGGACTGACAGATTCTAGCAAAGTTGAAATTGAGGTAATCGATGTAAATGATAATGCTCCGGTCATTAACGTGATGTCCTTCACGAGCCCTGTGTCTGAAGACTCCCCCGCCGGTACAACTATTGGCATAATTAATGTTAAAGATCTGGATTCGAGTGAAAACGGACAAGTTAGGTGCACGATCGAAGGCAATGTTCCTTTTAAAATTAAATCCAATGTTAGAAATTACTATGCATTGATCACTGATGCTGCATTAGATCGTGAACATCTGCCAGAGTGTAACATTACTGTTATTGCCTCAGACACTGGCTCGCCACCACTCTCAACTACAAGAACCTTTTATCTTAAGGTTTCTGATGTAAATGATAATGCCCCAGTATTTCCCCAGGGCGTTTATAGTGCATACACCACAGAGAATAATTCTCCGGGTGTATCTGTATTACGTGTTCATGCTAGAGACCCTGATGAAAACCAAAACGCCCGTGTTTCCTATATTTTGGAAGAGTGTGAAATAGGCGGATCTCCAATTTCTGTATATGTTTCTGTAAATGCGGAAAGCGGAGCAATACATGCATTGCGCTCTTTTGATTATGAACAAATAAAGCAAGTTGTATTCACTGTCAAAGCACAGGATGGAGGCTCTCCTCCACTCAGTAGCAACGTGACTGTGAAATTACTGATCCAGGACCAGAACGACAACCCTCCTCAGGTCCTGTACCCAGTCCAGACTGGTGGCTCTCTAGTGGCTGAGATGGTACCTCGTTCAGCAGATGTGGGCTATCTGGTCACTAAAGTGGTGGCTGTTGATGTGGACTCTGGACAGAATGCCTGGCTCTCCTATAAACTGCAGAAAGCCACAGACAGGGCGCTGTTTGAAGTGGGCTTACAGAATGGAGAAATAAGGACTATCCGCCAGGTGACTGATAAAGATGCGGTGAAACAAAGACTGACTGTTATAGTGGAGGACAACGGGCAGCCCTCTCGTTCAGCTACAGTCATTGTTAACGTGGTGGTGGCTGACAGCTTCCCGGAAGTGCTGTCTGAGTTCACTGACTTTACACAGGACAAGGAGTACAATGACAACCTGACTTTTTACTTAGTGCTGGCTCTGGCTGTAGTGTGCTTCCTCTTCATCACGTGTTTAGTGGTTATCATATCAGTGAAGATCTACAGGTGGAGGCAGTCTCGCATCATGTGCCACTCCAATCTCCCTGTGATTCCATATTATCCACCACGTTACTCAGACACTTTGGGGACAGGGACTCTCCAACACGTGTACAACTACGAGGTGTGCAGGACGACTGACTCCAGAAAGAGTGACTGTAAGTCCGGCAGAGCTGGTAGTCAGAACGTGCTGATAATGGACCCCAGTTCTACAGGGACGATGCAGCGGATACAGAGTGAAAAGAGCATCCTGGATGAACCCGACTCTCCTCTAGAGGTGAGTCAAATAATGTAGCTTTCTGTGACGGTTCCCCTCTTTCTTTGATTAGAGACATTGTTAGTGAAGTGGTGCATCCTATTCAGCACCATGGACAGCATCTCTCCTCTCGTTTGATATGAATACCGCTTCATTATTTACTTTCAGAACTTTCCAAAATATTCTTTCCACTTTTTCCCTCTTATTAATATGCTGATTTTTGGTTTTATATAGACAACGTTTATTTTTAGACGCATTTTGCTTTACCTTGGTCTTATCATTTTTTAAACATGGTTTGCAGCGAGGCTGCTCTCCAGTCTGTTAAAAGGTTTGAAATAGTGGTTGTGGTTTGGGACTTGAAATGTTTTACTAACAATCAATGTGTTCCTTATTTAATCTCAATTAGTTTTACCAAGCCCCATGTTTTATATGTCCCATTGCTTCCCCAAATTAAATAGGATTGAAGTTGTATTTTGCTTGTGTTCATTTGGGTTACTTGTTTGGTAATTAACAAACGGTATTTGGGTTTATAAAGATTTAACTGCAAACCAATACATACATGATAATAATTAATTTGAGATGAATATGTATTTTATTTTATTTTACGTAAAACTTGGATTAGTTTTTCATAGTTTGAGTATGCACCATTCAGATTTGATCAATCACTTAATATTTCCAGAAAGTCATCTATGTTGTATGGTGTTACAGATTTTGGACTCTAAGTGACGCTGTTGGTTAATCTACGTTTTTCCAAAACATTATCACAAAGTCCCCTCCCTATGAGAGAAAAGGAGGTGGTGTGCACGTAGTGGGCTGATATCTGAGGGTAACACAATAGCAAGCATTTCAATCTCAATTCGGATAAATACAAACTAAAGCATACGGGTCGTGTTGGTTTCGGTGCAGAGTATATTTTCCTATTTTTATTTTTGCAATGGCGTGTAGAATCTCTCCACACTCTCGATGCGTGAGATGGCACTTTGGCTGCGGACAGAATTGGAAACTCTTGTTTTTCTTTCTTTATCTAATTCAAGTGGTCAGCGGACAAATCCGATATTCTATACCAGAGGAGATGAAGAAAGGCTCCCTAATCGGTAATGTAGCACAGGATCTCGGTTTGGATCTGAAGAGGCTCCGTTCTGGGCGGGCCCGTATCGTGACCGGAGAAAACCTCCAGTACACCGAGCTGAAGGCAGACAAAGGGATTCTAGTCGTGAAAGAGAGAATAGACCGAGAGCAGTTTTGTGGAGACGAAACACCGTGTAGCTTCAGCTTTGAGGTGATTTTAGAAAACCCGATGGAGTTGCATCAAATTACAGTAGAAATAACAGACATAAATGATCACTCTCCTACGTTTAAAAGAGATACTATCCGTTTTGAAATCAGCGAATCAGCTAATGCTGGCGCTCGTTTTTCATTGACAAGTGCAGAAGACCCAGATGTTGGTGTCAATGATTTAAGGGAATATTTTTTGACCGAGAATGAGAATTTTGTTTTAAAACAAACCTCTAATGCCGACGGAAAGAAATACGCAGAGATGGTGCTGCAGAAGCCATTAGACAGAGAGACCTACCCTAATCTGTCTCTAAAACTGATAGCTGTTGACGGCGGAACTCCGCAGAGATCTGGTACAGTAAATATAGATATCACTGTTCTTGATGCCAATGATAATGCACCTGTATTTAATCAGTCTGTATACAAAGCTACAGTAATGGAAAACGCTCCCAGAGATACTTACGTTACCACTGTTAACGCCAGTGATGCAGATTTTGGGTCAAATAGTATTGTAACGTATTCTTTTTCCGACCTCAATAGTGGGCTCGGTAATTTGTTTATGATTGATGAAAAAACTGGTGTCATATTTATTAGAGGTGCTATCGATTATGAAAAATACATCAAATACGAGCTCAGAATAGATGCAAAAGATCAGGGAGGTTTGACAGATTCCAGTAAAGTGATAATTGAAGTAGGTGATGTAAATGACAACTCCCCTACTATTAGTGTCATGTCCTTCACTAGCCCTGTGTCAGAAGACTCTCCTCCTGGTACAACTATTGGCATTATAAATGTGAAAGATCTTGATTCAGGTGAAAACGGAAAGGTAACATGTAAAATAGAACAAAATACAGCTTTTAAGATTAAATCTAATTTAAGAAATTACTACACTTTGGTAACAGATACTGTATTGGATCGTGAAAGTGTTTCAGAATATAATATCACTGTAGTTGCGACAGATGCAGGAAGGCCTCCTCTCTCGACAAGAAAAACCTTTCATTTAAAGATCTCTGATGTGAACGATAATGCTCCTGTGTTTTCACAAAGTGTTTACAATGCGTTTATTGCAGAGAATAACTCTCCAGGTACTTCTGTTCTCACTGTGAGAGCTAAAGATCCTGATGAAAACCAAAACTCCCGTATATCTTATATTCTGGAAGATACAAAAATCGGCGGGTCTCCGGTTTCTGAATATGTTTCTATAAATGCAGAAAGCGGAATGATACATGCAGTACGCTCATTTGATTACGAGCAGATCAAACATTTGGTTGTCGTGATCAAAGCTCAGGATGGAGGCTCTCCTCCACTTAGTAGCAACGTGACTGTGAAAATACTGATCCAGGACCAGAACGACAACCCTCCTCAGGTCCTGTACCCAGTCCAGACTGGTGGCTCTCTGGTGGCTGAGATGGTGCCTCGTTCAGCAGATGTGGGCTATCTGGTCACTAAAGTGGTGGCTGTTGATGTGGACTCTGGACAGAATGCCTGGCTCTCCTATAAACTGCAGAAAGCCACAGACAGGGCGCTGTTTGAAGTGGGCTTACAGAATGGAGAAATAAGGACTATCCGCCAGGTGACTGATAAAGATGCTGTTAAACAAAGACTGACTATTATAGTGGAGGACAACGGGCAGCCCTCTCGTTCAGCTACAGTCATTGTTAACGTGGTGGTGGCTGACAGCTTCCCGGAAGTGCTGTCTGAGTTCACTGACTTTATACAGGACAAGGAGTACAATGACAACCTGACTTTTTACTTAGTGCTGGCTCTGGCTGTAGTGTCCTTCCTCTTCATCACGTGTTTAGTGGTTATTATATCAGTGAAGATCTACAGGTGGAGACAGTCTCGCATCATGTGTCACTCCAATCTCCCTGTGATTCCATATTACCCACCACGTTACTCAGACACTTTGGGGACAGGGACTCTCCAACACGTGTACAATTACGAGGTGTGCAGGACGACTGACTCCAGAAAGAGTGACTGTAAGTTCGGCAGAGCTGGTAGTCAGAACGTGCTGATAATGGACCCCAGTTCTACAGGGACGATGCAGCGGATACAGAGTGAAAAGAGCATCTTGGATGAACCCGACTCTCCTCTAGAGGTGAGTCAAATAATGTAGCTTTCTGTGACGGTTCCTCTTTTTCTGTGTTTAGAGACATTGTTAGTGAAGTGCTGCATCCTATTCAGCACCATGGACAGCATCTCTCCTCTCGTTTGATATGAATACCGCTTCATTATTTACTTTCAGAACTTTCCAAAATATTCTTCTCATTTTTTTCCCTCTTATTAATATGCTGATTTTTGGTTTACATAGACAAGGTTTTTTTTATGCGCATTTTGTTTTACCTTGGTCTTGTAATTTGTTTATGTGGTTTGCATCGAGGCTGCTCTCCAGTCTGTTAAAACGTTTGAAATAGTGGTTGTGGTTTGCTCTTGACCTGCATTTTTTTTTTACTAACAATCAATGCGTTCCTTATTTAATCTCAATTAGCTTTACCAAGCCCCATGTTTTATATTTCACATTGTTTCCCTAAATTAAATAGGATTGAAGTTGTACTTTGCTTGTGTTCATTTGGGTTACTTGTTTGGTAATTATGTTTCTATTTGCGTTTATAAAGATTTAACTGCACACAAATACATACATGATAATAATTAATTTGAGATGAATATGTATTTTTATTTTATTTTACGGAATACTTGGATTACGTATTTTTTCATAGTTTGAGTATGCACCATTCAGATTTGATCAATCACTTATTCTTTCCAGAATGTATTCTATGTTGCACGGTGTTACTGATTGTGGACTCTAAGCGACGCTGTTGGTTAATCTACGTTTTCCAAAACGTTATCACAAAGTCCCCTCCCTATGAGAGAAAAGGAGGTGGTGTGCACTTAGTGGGCTGATATCTGAGGGTATCAAACAAGCAAGCATTTAAATCTCAATTCGGATAAATACAAACTGAAAAGACCACGGAAAGTCTCCTTATAGTACGCTCAGTGTCCTTTTTCAGGATACGGGTCGTGTTTTTTTCGGTGCAGAGTATATTTTACTATTTTTATTTTTGCAATGGCGTGTGGAATCTCTCCATACTCGCGATGCGTGAGATGGCACTTTGGATGCGGACATAATGGGAAGCTCCTGTTTTTCTTGATATATCTAATCCAAGTGGTCAGCGGACAAGTCCGATATTCTATACCAGAGGAGATGAAGAAAGGCTCCCTAATCGGTAATGTAGCACAGGATCTCGGTTTGGATCTGAAGAGGCTCCGTTCTGGACGGGCCCGTATCGTGACCGGAGAAAACATTCAGTACACCGAGCTGAAGACGGACAAAGGGATTCTAGTCGTGAAAGAGAGAATAGACCGAGAGCAGCTTTGTGGAGACGAAACGCCATGTAGCTTCAGCTTTGAGATGATTTTAGAAAACCCGATGGAGTTGCATCAAATTACAGTAGAAATAACAGACATAAATGATCATTCTCCCGTTTTCAAAAAAGATACTATCCGTTTTGAAATCAGCGAAATTAACAGTGCTGGCGCTCGTTTTCCGTTGACGAGTGCAGAAGACCCAGATGTTGGTGTCAATGGATTAAAGGAATATGTTTTGACCGAGAATGAGAATTTTGTTGTGAAACAAACCTCTAATGCCGACGGAAAGAAATACGCAGAGATGGTGCTGCAAAAGCCATTAGACAGAGAGACCTACCCTAATCTGTCTCTAAAGCTGATAGCTGTTGACGGTGGATCTCCGCAGAGATCTGGTACAGTAAATATAGATATCACTGTTCTTGATGTGAATGATAATGCACCTGTATTTAATCAGTCTGTATACAAAGCTACAGTAATAGAAAACGCTCCAAGAGATACCTACGTTACCACTGTTAACGCCAGTGACCAAGATTTTGGATCAAATAGTATTGTAACGTATTATTTTTCAGACATCAGCAGTGGTTTTAGTAATTTGTTTACAGTTAATGAACAATCTGGTGTAGTTATTATAACAGGGTTAATTGATTATGAAAAAGAAAAAAAATACGAACTTAGAATCGAGGCCAAAGATCAGGGAGGTTTGACAGATTCCAGTAAAGTGATAATTGAAGTAAGTGATGTAAATGACAACTCCCCTACGATTAGTGTCATGTCCTTCACTAGCCCTGTGTCAGAAGACTCTCCTCCTGGTACAACTATTGGCATTATAAATGTGAAAGATCTTGATTCAGGTGAAAACGGACAGGTGACATGTAAAATAGAACAAAATGCACCTTTTAAGATCACATCTAATTTAAGAAATTACTACACTTTGGTAACAGATACGGTATTGGATCGTGAAAGTGTTTCAGAATATAATATCACTGTAGTTGCGACAGATGCAGGAAGGCCTCCTCTCTCGACAAGAAAAACCTTTAATTTAAAGATCTCTGATGTGAACGATAATGCTCCTGTGTTTTCACAAAGTGTTTACAATGCGTTTATTGCAGAGAATAACTCTCCAGGTACTTCTGTTGTCACTGTTAGGGCTAAAGATCCCGATGAAAATCAAAGCTCCCGTATATCTTATATACTGGAAGATACAAAAATCGGCGGGTCTCCGGTTTCTGAATATGTTTCTATAAATGCAGAAAGCGGAATGATACAGGCAATACGCTCATTTGATTACGAGCAGATCAAACATTTCGTTGTCGTGATCAAAGCGCAGGATAGAGGCTCTCCTCCACTGAGTAGCAGTGTGACTGTTAAAATACTGATCCAGGACCAGAACGACAACCCTCCTCAGGTCCTGTACCCAGTCCAGACTGGTGGCTCTCTGGTGGCTGAGATGGTGCCTCGTTCAGCAGATGTGGGCTACCTGGTCACTAAAGTGGTGGCTGTTGATGTGGACTCTGGACAGAATGCCTGGCTCTCCTATAAACTGCAGAAAGCCACAGACAGGGCGCTGTTTGAAGTGGGCTTACAGAATGGAGAAATAAGGACTATCCGCCAGGTGACTGATAAAGATGCTGTTAAACAAAGACTGACTATTATAGTGGAGGACAACGGGCAGCCCTCTCGTTCAGCTACAGTCATTGTTAACGTGGTGGTGGCTGACAGCTTCCCGGAAGTGCTGTCTGAGTTCACTGACTTTACACAGGACAAGGAGTACAATGACAACCTGACTTTTTACTTAGTGCTGGCTCTGGCTGTAGTGTCCTTCCTCTTCATCACCTGTTTAGTGGTTATTATATCAGTGAAGATTTACAGGTGGAGACAGTCTCGCATCATGTGTCACTCCAATCTCCCTGTGATTCCATATTATCCTCCACGTTACTCAGACACTTTGGGGACAGGGACTCTCCAACACGTGTACAATTACGAGGTGTGCAGGACGACTGACTCCAGAAAGAGTGACTGTAAGTTCGGCAGAGCTGGTAGTCAGAACGTGCTGATAATGGACCCCAGTTCTACAGGGACGATGCAGCGGATACAGAGTGAAAAGAGCATCCTGGATGAACCTGACTCTCCTCTGGAGGTGAGTCAAAAATGCCAGCTTCGTCTTTTTGGCCCCTTTGTTCTCTTTTTGTTTCTAGTTTCATTTTCAGCACCAAGGACCGCTTATTTTTCTTACACAACCTGATCAAAATGCTGTGTCTTTTAAAAATTGCAAATATATGTTTGGAAAAGCAAAGGCTCTTGAATGAGCCTTCATGACATGTTATATTTACTGCATTTTGTCTCAATGCGTTGTGGTGAAAGTAATGCAGCATCAGTAATGTTCAGCCTTCAGATGTGTGTGCAGTGTTCTGGCAACGCAATCATTGTTTATATACCATTTATTTTACTTATACAAATTTGGGAAATAGTTTTGTCACATGAGCAGGTAAAATATATTCACGGTTGGAAAAGAAAGATGCTGTTAGTGTGGTTTACGTTAGCAACACATGCATTTTGAACAGTGCTGTGCAATGTCTTAAGTAGAACCAGGATCCTCCACTTTCATGATATTGCTTATAGGTGATTGATTTATCAGACCATGCAAACCACTAAATTATAGGGAGTCAATCAAAGTTTTTCGCTTTTAAACATGCCTATATTTTTAACATGAAGATTACCATTTTATGTATTTATTTATTGTTTTTCTTGTTCGAACGTGTGCACAGTAGACCACTTTTCTTGAAAGTGAGATTACATTGTCTTTAATCATACTGGTCCTATTGCCTTAAATTTATACTAATAATTTCGTATTAAACAACCTGTTGAATGGCAAATATTTCAATTTACCACAGTAAAGTAGTTTTTTTAAAGACTTTCCGAAATGATTTCTAGGAAGAGTTCAGTTTGTCAGTTTTAGTGTGGTATGTGCTGTAATTGATGTTCAGCTTTTAGACTCTAAGCGACGCTGTTGGTCAGTTAATGATATCCTGTTAAATGTCGTCATTCAGTCCATCCCTAAGCAGACTATACAGTGGAGAAGGCTCTCTGTGTTTTGTCGAGGTTTAGGGCACGAAAGAGACAACATAATCTCACAGACTTGCATTTAAAGGCGGAGGACGTGATTAACCATCAGCAAACGGATATATCGAAACTAGTTTTACCTTCTTATCCACTGGATACAGATTTTTTTATTCTGTGTTGCCGTGATGGCATTGCGGGGATCTCTCACCTTCATATGCGCAAGACTTCCATTGTTTTATGGATTTCGAGGGCAAATAGGACTGCTTATGTTGCTGCTTCACACGGTTAATATGGTAGGAGCGCAGATTCGTTATTCTATACCAGAGGAGATGAAGAAAGGCTCTGTTATCGGTAATGTAGCACAGGATCTCGGTTTGGATCTGAGGAGGCTTCGTTCTGGGCGGGCCCGTATTGTGACCGGAGAAAACATCCACTACACCGAGCTGAAGACGGACAAAGGGATTCTAGTCGTGAATGAGAGAATAGACCGAGAGCAGCTTTGTGGAGACGAAACGCCGTGTAGCTTCAGCTTTGAGATGATTTTAGAAAATCCAATGGAACTGCACAGAGTAACTGTTGAGGTTTTAGATATCAATGATCATGCTCCCAGCTTTCCAAATAAAGAGAAGCCTATCTGTTTTGAAATGAGTGAATCGGCTGCAGTCGGGGTGCAGTTTCCACTGCAGAGCGCAGAGGATCTAGATGTGGGGCAAAACGCGTTGCAAGATTATGTTTTATCACCAAACGATAATTTTATTTTGAAGCAACATGCAAATCCAGACGGAAGTAAATATGTTGAAATGGTGCTTCAGAAGCCTGTAGACAGAGAGCTACATCCCCATCTGTCTTTAAAACTGATCGCAGTTGACGGAGGAACTCCCCAAAGATCCGGTACAGTAAATATAGATGTCACTGTGTTAGATGCCAATGACAATGCTCCAATATTTAACCAATCAGTGTATAAAGCATCTCTGATGGAAAACACAATGAAAGGCACGAGCATTATCTCAGTTATTGCCACAGACGCTGACAGTGGTTCAAATAGACTCATAAATTACAGTTTGTCAAAAACAAAAGGAAGTGCAGCAAATGTATTCAGTATTGATGAAATCACCGGCATAGTTTCTGTGTCTGGGCAAATAGATCATGAAAAAGACAGAAAATACGAGGTGAGAGTAGAGGCAAAGGATCAGGGTGGCTTAATTGGAACAAGTAAAATTATATTTGATGTTCTAGATGTTAACGACAATGCACCAGTTATAAATATAATGTCATTTTCCAGTCCAATTTCTGAGGATGCCCTTCCTGGTACAACAATCGCTATTTTAAATATAAAAGATCCAGACTCTGAAAAAAATGGGCAAATAAAATGTTCAATAGATGGTAAACTTCCTTTTAAGATAGAATCTTCTCTAACTAATTATTACAATTTGATCTCAGATCAACACTTTGATAGAGAATCTGTCTCCGAATATAATATAACAATAACAGCCACTGACATGGGCTCTCCCCCACTTTCTAGCTCAAGAGAATTACATCTTAAACTTTCTGATGTAAATGACAACGCACCTTTGTTTAATAAAAATAGTTACTCCGCTTACATAACAGAGAACAATTCACCTGGAGCGACAATATTTGCTGTCAGCGCGCGGGACTCTGATTGGAACCAAAACGCGAGAATCTCTTATCTTTTAGAGGAAACACAAGTCAGTGGAAGTCCAGTTTCTACTTATGTGTCTTTGAACTCTGAAACTGGAGTTCTTAGTGCAATTCGTTCTTTTGATTATGAGCAAATTAAACAAGTTCAGCTGGTAGTCATAGCTCAGGATGGAGGCTCTCCTCCACTCAGTAGCAATGTGACTGTGAAAATACTGATCCAGGACCAGAACGACAACCCTCCTCAGGTCCTGTACCCAGTCCAGACTGGTGGCTCTCTGGTGGCTGAGATGGTGCCTCGTTCAGCAGATGTGGGCTACCTGGTCACTAAAGTGGTGGCTGTTGATGTGGACTCTGGACAGAATGCCTGGCTCTCCTATAAACTGCAGAAAGCCACAGACAGGGCGCTGTTTGAAGTGGGCTTACAGAATGGAGAAATAAGGACTATCCGCCAGGTGACTGATAAAGATGCTGTGAAACAAAGACTGACTGTTATAGTGGAGGACAACGGGCAGCCCTCTCGTTCAGCTACAGTCATTGTTAACGTGGTGGTGGCTGACAGCTTCCCGGAAGTGCTGTCTGAGTTCACTGACTTTACACAGGACAAGGAGTACAATGACAACCTGACTTTTTACTTAGTGCTGGCTCTGGCTGTAGTGTCCTTCCTCTTCATCACGTGTTTAGTGGTTATCATATCAGTGAAGATCTACAGGTGGAGACAGTCTCGCCTCATGTTTCACTCCAATCTCCCTGTGATTCCATATTATCCACCACGTTACTCAGACACTTTGGGGACAGGGACTCTCCAACACGTGTACAACTACGAGGTGTGCAGGACGACTGACTCCAGAAAGAGTGACTGTAAGTCCGGCAGAGCTGGTAGTCAGAACGTGCTGATAATGGACCCCAGTTCTACAGGGACGATGCAGCGGATACAGAGTGAAAAGAGCATCTTGGATGAACCCGACTCTCCTCTAGAGGTTAGTCAAATAATGTAGCTTTCTGTGATAGTTCCTATCTTTCTGTGTTTATAGACATTGTTAGTGAAGTGGTGCATCCTATTCAGCACCATGGACAGCATCTCTCCTCTCGTTTGATATGAATACCGCTTCATTATTTACTTTCAGAATTTTCCAAAATATTCTTTCCACTTTTTCCCTCTTATTAATATGCTGATTTTTGGTTTTATATAGACAAAGTTTTTTTTTAGACGCATTTTGTTTTACCTTGGTCTTATCATTTGTTAAACATGGTTTGCAGCGAGGCTGCTCTCCAGTCTGTTAAAAGGTTTGAAATAGTGGTTGTGGTTTGCTCAGGACTTGAAATGTTTTACTAACTATCAATGTGTTCCTTATTTAATCTCAATTAGTTTTACCAAGCCCCATGTTTTATATGTCCCATTGCTTCCCCAAATTAAATACGATTGAAGTTGTACTTTGCTTGTGTTAATTTGGGTTACTTGTTTGGTAATTAACAAACGGTATTTGGGTTTATAAAGATTTAACAGCAAACCAATACATACATGATAATAATTAATTTGAGATGAATATGTATTTTATTTTATTTTACGGAATACTTGGATTACGTAGTTTTTCATAGTTTGAGTATGCACCATTCAGATTTGATCAATCACTTAATATTTCCAGAAAGTCATCTATGTTGCATGGTGTTACTGATTTTAGACTCTAAGCGACGCTGTTGGTTAATCTACGTTTTTCCAAAACGTTATCACAAAGTCCCCTCCCTATGAGAGAAAAGGAGGTGGTGTGCACTTAGTGGGCTGATATCTGAGGGTAACACAATAGCAAGCATTTCAATCTCAATTCGGATAAATAGAAACTAAAGGATATCGGTCGTGTTGGTTTCGGTGCAGAGTATATTTTCCTATTTTTATTTTTGCAATGGCGTGTGGAATCTCTCCACACTCTCGATGCCTGAGATGGCACTTTGGCTGCGGACAGAATTGGAAACTCTTGTTTTTCTTTCTTTATCTAATTCAAGTGGTCAGCGGACAAATCCGATATTCTATACCAGAGGAGATGAAGAAAGGCTCCCTAATCGGTAATGTAGCACAGGATCTCGGTTTGGATCTGAAGAGGCTCCGTTCTGGGCGGGCCCGTATCGTGACCGGAGAAAACCTCCAGTACACCGAGCTGAAGGCAGACAAAGGGATTCTAGTCGTGAAAGAGAGAATAGACCGAGAGCAGCTTTGTCGAGACGTAACGCCGTGTAGCTTCAGCTTTGAGGTGATTTTAGAAAACCCGATGGAGTTGCATCAAATTACAGTAGAAATAACAGACATAAATGATCACTCTCCTACGTTTAAAAGAGATACTATCCGTTTTGAAATCAGCGAATCAGCTAATGCTGGCGCTCGTTTTTCATTGACAAGTGCAGAAGACCCAGATGTTGGTGTCAATGATTTAAGGGAATATTTTTTGACCGAGAATGAGAATTTTGTTTTAAAACAAACCTCTAATGCCGATGGAAAGAAATACGCAGAGATGGTGCTGCAGAAGCCATTAGACAGAGAGACCTACCCTAATCTGTCTCTAAAGCTGATAGCTGTTGACGGCGGAACTCCGCAGAGATCTGGTACAGTAAATATAGATATCACTGTTCTTGATGCCAATGATAATGCACCTGTATTTAATCAGTCTGTATACAAAGCTACAGTAATGGAAAACGCTCCCAGAGATACTTACGTTACCACTGTTAACGCCAGTGATGCAGATTTTGGGTCAAATAGTATTGTAACGTATTCTTTTTCCGACCTCAATAGTGAACTCGGTAATTTGTTTATGATTGATGAAAAAACTGGTCTCGTATTTATTAGAGGTGCTATCGATTATGAAAAAGACATCAAGTACGAGCTCAGAATAGATGCAAAAGATCAGGGAGGTTTGACAGATTCCAGTAAAGTGATAATTGAAGTAAGTGATGTAAATGACAACTCCCCTACGATTAGTGTCATGTCCTTCACTAGCCCTGTGTCAGAAGACTCTCCTCCTGGTACAACTATTGGCATTATAAATGTGAAAGATCTTGATTCAGGTGAAAACGGACAGGTGACATGTAAAATAGAACAAAATACACCTTTTAAGATTACATCTAATTTAAGAAATTACTACACTTTGGTAACAGATACTGTATTGGATCGTGAAAGTGTTTCAGAATATAATATCACTGTAGTTGCGACAGATGCAGGAAGGCCTCCTCTCTTGACAAGAACAAACTTTAATTTAAAGATTTCTGATGTGAACGATAATGCTCCTGCGTTTTCACAAAGTGTTTACAATGCGTTTATTGCAGAGAATAACTCTCCAGGTATTTCTGTTCTCACTGTGAGAGCTAAAGATCCTGATGAAAACCAAAACTCCCGTATATCTTATATTCTGGAAGATACAAAAATTGGCGGGTCTCCGGTGTCTGCATATGTTTCTATAAATGCAGAAAGCGGAATGATACAGGCAGTGCGCTCATTTGATTACGAGCAGATCAAACATTTGGTTGTCGTGATCAAAGCTCAGGACGGAGGCTCTCCTCCACTCAGTAGCAATGTGACTGTGAAAATACTGATCCAGGACCAGAACGACAACCCTCCTCAGGTCCTGTACCCAGTCCAGACTGGTGGCTCTCTGGTGGCTGAGATGGTGCCTCGTTCAGCAGATGTGGGCTATCTGGTCACTAAAGTGGTGGCTGTTGATGTGGACTCTGGACAGAATGCCTGGCTCTCCTATAAACTGCAGAAAGCCACAGACAGGGCGCTGTTTGAAGTGGGCTTACAGAATGGAGAAATAAGGACTATCCGCCAGGTGACTGATAAAGATGCTGTGAAACAAAGACTGACTGTTAAAGTGGAGGACAACGGGCAGCCCTCTCGTTCAGCTACAGTCATTGTTAACGTGGTGGTGGCTGACAGCTTTCCGGAAGTGCTGTCTGAGTTCACTGACTTTACACAGGACAAGGAGTACAATGACAACCTGACTTTTTACTTAGTGCTGGCTCTGGTTGTAGTGTCCTTCCTCTTCATCACGTGTTTGGTGGTTATTATATCAGTGAAGATCTACAGGTGGAGACAGTCTCGCATCATGTGTCACTCCAATCTCCCTGTGATTCCATATTACCCTCCACGTTACTCAGACACTTTGGGGACAGGGACTCTCCAACATGTGTACAATTACGAGGTGTGCAGGACGACTGACTCCAGAAAGAGTGACTGTAAGTCCGGCAGAGCTGGTAGTCAGAACGTGCTGATAATGGACCCCAGTTCTACAGGGACGATGCAGCGGATACAGAGTGAAAAGAGCATCTTGGATGAACCCGACTCTCCTCTAGAGGTTAGTCAAATAATGTAGCTTTCTGTGACGGTTCCTCTTTTTCTGTGTTTAGAGACATTGTTAGTGAAGTGCTGCATCCTATTCAGCACCATGGAAAGCATCTCTCCTCTCGTTTGATATGAATACCGCTTCATTATTTACTTTCAGAACTTTACAAAATATTCTTCTCATTTTTTCCCTCTTATTAATATGCTGATTTTTGGTTTTACATAGACAAGGTTTTTTTTAGACGCATTTTGTTTTACCTTGGTCTTGTCATTTTTTTGTATGTGGTTTGCATCGAGGCTGCTCACCAGTCTGTTAAAACGTTTGAAATAGTGGTTGTGGTTTGCTCTTGACCTGCATTTTTTTACTAAAAATCAATGCGTTCCTTATTTAATCTCAATTAGTTTTACCAAGCCCCATGTTTTATATTTCACATTGTTTCCCTAAATTAAATAGGATTGAAGTTGTACTTTGCTTGTGTTCATTTGGGTTACTTGTTTGGTAATTATGTTTCTATTTGCGTTTATAAAGATTTAACTGCACACAAATACATACATGATAATAATTAATTTTAGATGAATATGTATTTTTATTTTATTTTACGGAATACTTGGATTACGTATTTTGTCATAGTTTGAGTATGCACCATTCAGATTTGATCAACCACTTATTATTTCCAAAATGTATTCGATGTTGCACGGTGTTACTGATTGTGGACTCTAAACGACGCTGTTGGTTAATCTACGTTTTCCAAAACGTTATCACAAAGTCCCCTCCCTATGAGAGAAAAGGAGGTGGTGTGCACTTTGTGAGCTGATATCTGAGGGTATAAAACAAGCAATCATTTAAATCTTAATTCGGATAAATACAAACTGAAAAGACCACGGAAAGTCTACTTATACGTACGCTCAGTGTCCTTTTCAGGATACGGGTCGTGTTTTTTTCGGTGCAGAGTATATTTTCCTATTTTTATTTTTGCAATGGCGAGTGGAATCTCTCCATACTCGCGATGCGTGAGATGGCACTTTGGATGCGGACATAATGGGAAGCTCCTGTTTTTCTTGATATATCTAATCCAAGTGGTCAGTGGACAAGTCCGATATTCAATCCCAGAGGAGATGAAGAAAGGCTCCCTAATCGGTAATCTAGCACAGGATCTCGGTTTGGATCTGAAGAGGCTCCGTTCTGGACGGGCCCGTATCGTGACCGGAGAAAACATTCAGTACACCGAGCTGAAGACAGACTAAGGGTTTCTAGTCGTGAAAGAGCGAATAGACCGAGAGCAGCTTTGTGGAGACGAAACGCCGTGTAGCTTCAGCTTTGAGGTGATTTTAGAAAACCCGATGGAGTTGCATCAAATTACAGTAGAAATAACAGACATAAATGATCATTCTCCCGTTTTCAAAAAAGATACTATCCGTTTTCAAATCAGCGAAATTAACAGTGCTGGCGCTCGTTTTCCGTTGACGAGTGCAGAAGACCCAGATGTTGGTGTCAATGGATTAAAGGAATATGTTTTGACCGAGAATGAGAATTTTGTTGTGAAACAAACCTCTAATGCCGACGGAAAGAAATACGCAGAGATGGTGCTGCAAAAGCCATTAGACAGAGAGACCTACCCTAATCTGTCTCTAAAGCTGATAGCTGTTGACGGTGGATCTCCGCAGAGATCTGGTAAAGTAAATATAGATATCACTGTTCTTGATGTGAATGATAATGCACCTGTATTTAATCAGTCTGTATACAAAGCTACATTAACGGAAAACGCTCCAAGAGATACCTACGTTACCACTGTTAACGCCAGTGACAAAGATTTTGGATCAAATAGTATTGTAACGTATTATTTTTCAGACATCAGCAGTGGTTTTAGTAATTTGTTTACAGTTAATGAACAATCTGGTGTAGTTCTTATAACAGGGTTAATTGATTATGAAAAAGAAAAAAAATACGAACTTAGAATCGAGGCCAAAGATCAGGGAGGTTTGACAGATTCCAGTAAAGTGATAATTGAAGTAAGTGATGTAAATGACAACTCCCCTACGATTAGTGTCATGTCCTTCACTAGCCCTGTGTCAGAAGACTCTCCTCCTGGTACAACTATTGGCATTATAAATGTGAAAGATCTTGATTCAGGTGAAAACGGACAGGTGACATGTAAAATAGAACAAAATGCACCTTTTAAGATCACATCTAATTTAAGAAATTACTACACTTTGGTAACAGATACGGTATTGGATCGTGAAAGTGTTTCAGAATTTAATATCACTGTAGTTGCGACAGATGCAGCAATGCCTCCTCTCTCGACAAGAAAAACCTTTCATTTAAAGATATCTGATGTGAACGATAATGCTCCTGTGTTTTCACAAAGTGTTTACAATGCGTTTATTGCAGAGAATAACTCTCCAGGTATTTCTGTTCTCACTGTGAGAGCTAAAGATCCCGATGAAAACCAAAGCTCCCGTATATCTTATATTCTGGAAGATACAAAAATTGGTGGGTCTCCGGTTTCTGAATATGTTTCTATAAATGCAGAAAGCGGAATGATACAGGCAGTACGCTCATTTGATTACGAGCAGATCAAACATTTGGTTGTCGTCATCAAAGCGCAGGATAGAGGCTCTCCTCCACTCAGTAGCAGTGTGACTGTTAAAATACTGATCCAGGACCAGAACGACAACCCTCCTCAGGTCCTGTACCCAGTCCAGACTGGTGGCTCTCTGGTGGCTGAGATGGTGCCTCGTTCAGCAGATGTGGGCTACCTGGTCACTAAAGTGGTGGCTGTTGATGTGGACTCTGGACAGAATGCCTGGCTCTCCTATAAACTGCAGAAAGCCACAGACAGGGCGCTGTTTGAAGTGGGCTTACAGAATGGAGAAATAAGGACTATCCGCCAGGTGACTGATAAAGATGCTGTGAAACAAAGACTGACTGTTATAGTGGAGGACAACGGGCAGCCCTCTCGTTCAGCTACAGTCATTGTTAACGTGGTGGTGGCGGACAGCTTCCCGGAAGTGCTGTCTGAGTTCACTGACTTTACACAGGACAAGGAGTACAATGACAACCTGACTTTTTACTTAGTGCTGGCTCTGGCTGTAGTGTCCTTCCTCTTCATTACCTGTTTAGTGGTTATTATATCAGTGAAGATCTACAGGTGGAGACAGTCTCGCATCATGTGTCACTCCAATCTCCCTGTGATTCCATATTATCCACCACGTTACTCAGACACTTTGGGGACAGGGACTCTCCAACACGTGTACAATTACGAGGTGTGCAGGACGACTGACTCCAGAAAGAGTGACTGTAAGTTCGGCAGAGCCGGTAGTCAGAACATGCTGATAATGGACCCCAGTTCTACAGGGACGATGCAGCGGATACAGAGTGAAAAGAGCATCCTGGATGAACCTGACTCTCCTCTAGAGGTGAGTCAAAAATGCCAGCTTCGTCTTTTTGGCCCCTTTGTTCTCTTTTTGTTTCTAGTTCCATGTTCAGCACCAAGGACAGCTTATTTTTCTTACACAACCTGATCAAAATGCTGTGTCTTTTAAAAATTGCAAAGATATGTTTGGAAAAGCAAAGGCTCTTGAATGAGCCTTCATATGAAATGTTATATTTATTGTATTTTGTCTCAATGCGTTGTGAGGAAAGTAATGCAGCATCAGTAATGTTCAGTCTTCGGATTTGTGCGCAGTGTTCTGACAACGTAATCATTGTTTAGATACCATTTATTTTGCTTATTCAAATTTGGGAAATAGTTTTGGCACATGAGTATGTGCTGTAATTGATGTTCAGCTTTTAGACTCTAAGCGACGCTGTTGGTCAGTAAATGATATCCTGTTAAATGTCGTCATTCAGTCCATCCCTAAGCAGACTATACAGTGGAGAAGGCTCTCTGTGTTTTGTCGAGGTTTAGGGCACGAAAGAGACAACATCATCTCACAGACTTGCATTTAAAGGCGGAGGACGTCATTAACCATCAGCAAACGGATATATCGAAACTAGTTTTACCTTCTAATCCACTGGATACAGATTTTTTTATTCTGTGTTGCCGTGATGGCATTGCGGGGATCTCTCACCTTCATATGCGCAAGACTTCCATTGTTTTATGGATTTCGATGGCAAATAGGACTGCTTATGTTGCTGCTTCACACGGTTAATATGGTAGGAGCGCAAATTCGTTATTCTATACCAGAGGAGATGAAGAAAGGCTCTGTTATCGGTAATGTAGCACAGGATCTCGGTTTGGATCTGAAGAGGCTCCGTTCTGGGCGGGCCCGTATCGTGACCGGAGAAAACATCCACTACACCGAGCTGAAGACAGACAAAGGGATTCTAGTCGTGAAAGAGAGAATAGACCGAGAGGAGCTTTGTGGAGACGAAACGCCGTGTAGCTTCAGCTTTGAGATGATTTTAGAAAATCCAATGGAACTGCACAGAGTAACTGTTGAGGTTTTAGATATCAATGATCATGCTCCTGTCTTTCCAAATAAAGAGAAGCCTATCCGTTTTGAAATGAGTGAATCGGCTGCAGTCGGAGTGCAGTTTCCACTGCAGAGCGCAGAGGACCTAGATGTGGGGCAAAATGCGTTGCAAGATTATATTTTATCACCAAACGTCAATTTTATTTTGAAGCAACATGCAAATCCAGACGGAAGTAAATATGTTGAAATGGTGCTTCAGAAGCCTTTAGACAGAGAGCTACATCCCCACCTGTCTTTAAAACTGATCGCAGTTGACGGAGGAACTCCCCAGAGATCCGGTACAGTAAATATAGATATCTCTGTGTTAGATGTTAATGACAATGCTCCAATATTTAACCAATCAGTGTATAAAGCATCTGTGATGGAAAACACATTGAAAGGCACGATCATTATCTCAGTAAATGCCACAGACGCTGACAGTGGTTCAAATGGACTTATTACTTACAGTTTGTCAAAAACAAAAGGAAGTGCAGCCAATTTATTCAGTGTTGATGAAAACACCGGCATAGTTTCTGTGTCTGGGCAAATAGATTATGAAAAAGACAGAAAATACGAGGTGAGAGTAGAGGCAAAGGATCAGGGTGGTTTAATTGGAACAAGTAAAATTATATTTGATGTTCTAGATTTTAACGACAATTCCCCAGTTATAAATATCATGTCTTTTTCCAGTCCCATTTCTGAGGATGCCCTTCCTGGTACAAAAATTGCCATTTTAAACATAAAAGATGCAGACTCTGAACAAAATGGGCAAATAAGATGTTCAATAGATGGTAAACTTCCCTTTAAGATAGAATCTTCTCTAACAAATTATTACAATTTGATCTCAGATCAACACTTTGACAGAGAATCTGTCTCAGAGTATAATATAACAATAACAGCCACTGACATGGGCTCTCCCCCACTTTCTAGCTCAAGAGAATTACATCTTAAACTTTCTGATGTAAATGATAACGCACCTTTGTTTAATAAAAATAGTTACTCCGCTTACATAACAGAGAACAATTCACCTGGAGCGACTATATTTGCTGTCAGCGCACGGGACTCTGATTGGAACCAAAACGCGAGAATCTCTTATCTCTTAGAGGAAACACAAGTCAGTGGAAGTCCAGTTTCTACTTTTGTGTCTTTGAACTCTGAAACTGGAGTTCTAAGTGCAATTCGTTCTTTTGATTATGAGCAAATTAAACAACTTCAGCTGGTAGTCATAGCTCAGGATGGAGGCTCTCCTCCACTTAGTAGCAACGTGACTGTGAAAATACTGATCCAGGACCAGAACGACAACCCTCCTCAGGTCCTGTACCCAGTCCAGACTGGTGGCTCTCTGGTGGCTGAGATGGTGCCTCGTTCAGCAGATGTGGGCTATCTGGTCACTAAAGTGGTGGCTGTTGATGTGGACTCTGGACAGAATGCCTGGCTCTCCTATAAACTGCAGAAAGCCACAGACAGGGCGCTGTTTGAAGTGGGCTTACAGAATGGAGAAATAAGGACTATCCGCCAGGTGACTGATAAAGATGCTGTGAAACAAAGACTGACTGTTATAGTGGAGGACAACGGGCAGCCCTCTCGTTCAGCTATAGTCATTGTTAATGTGGTGGTGGCGGACAGCTTCCCGGAAGTGCTGTCTGAGTTCACTGACTTTACACAGGACAAGGAGTACAATGACAACCTGACTTTTTACTTAGTGCTGGCTCTGGCTGTAGTGTCCTTCCTCTTCATCACGTGTTTAGTGGTTATTATATCAGTGAAGATCTACAGGTGGAGACAGTCTCGCATCATGTTTCACTCCAATCTCCCTGTAATTCCTTATTATCCTCCACGTTACTCAGACACTTTGGGGACAGGGACTCTCCAACACGTGTACAACTACGAGGTGTGCAGGACGACTGACTCCAGAAAGAGTGACTGTAAGTTCGGCGGAGCAGGTAGTCAGAACGTGCTGATTATGGACCCCAGTTATACAGGGACGATGCAGCGGATACAGAGTGAAAAGAGCATCCTGGATGAACCTGACTCTCCTCTAGAGGTGAGTTAGGAAAATATTGCTTTGCTTTTTGTCTCTGTGTACATTTTGTGCAATGATAAAGAACAGTTGAACACAACACGTCACTTTCAGCACCATAGACAGCCTGTTATACCTGACTCTCCTTTAGAGGTGAGTCAAACATACTAGCTTCGTATTTTTCGCCCCTTTGTTCTCTTTGTGTTTTTAAGTTTCCTTTTCAGCACCACGGACAGCTTATTTTTCTTACACAACCTTATCGAAATGCTGTGTTTTAAACATTGCAAAGATAAGCCTGTGGAAAGCAAATGGCTCCTGAATGATTTTCATTTTATATGTGTTATTTACTGCATTATGTCTCAATGTGTTGTGAGGAAAGTAATGCAGCATCAGTAATGTTCAGCCTTCAGATGTGTGCACAGTGCACTGGCAACATAATCATTATTTAGATACCATTGATTTTAGTTATACAAATTTGGGAAACTGTTTCGTCACAAGAGCAGGTAAAACATACTCACGCTTGGAAAAGAAAGATGCTGTTAGTGTGGTTTACGTTAGCAACACATGCATTTTGAACAGTGCTGTGCAATGTCTTAAGTAGAACCAGGATCCTCCACTTTCATGATTTTGCTTATAGGTGATTGATTTATCAGACCATGCAAACTACTAAATGATAGGGAGTCAAAAGTGTTTCGCTTTCAAACATGCCTATATTTTTAACATGAAGATTACCATTTTATGTATATTTCTTGTTTTTCTTGTTCGAACGTGTGCACAGTAGACCACTTTTCTTGAAAGTGAGATTACATTTTCTTTATTCATACTGGTCCTATTGCCTTAAACTTATACTTATAATTTGGTATTAAACAACCTGTTGAATGGCAAATATTTCAATTTACCACAGTAAAGTAGTTTTTTTAAAAGACTTTCCGAAATGATTTCTACCATAGGTAGAGTTCAGTTTGTCTGCTTCAGAGCTTGAGTGTGGTATGTGCTGTAATTGATGTTCAGCTTTTAGACTCTAAGCGACGCTGTTGGTCAGTAAATGATATCCTGTTAAATGTCGTCATTCAGTCCATCCCTTAGCAGACTATACAGTGGAGAAGGCTCTCTGTGTTTTGTCGAGGTTTAGGGCACCAAAGAGACAACATCATCTCACAGACTTGCATTTAAAGGCGGAGGACGTCATTAACCATCAGCAAACGGATATATCGAAACTAGTTTTACCGTCTAATCCACTGGATACAGATTTTTTATTCTGTGTTGCCGTGATGGCATTGCTAGGATCTCTCACCTTCATATGCGCAAGACTGCCATTGTTTTATGGATTTCGAGGGCAAATAGGACTGCTTATGTTGCAGCTTCACACGGTTAATATGGTAGGAGCGCAGATTCGTTATTCAATACCAGAGGAGATGAAGAAAGGCTCTGTTATCGGTAATGTAGCACAGGATCTCGGTTTGGATATGAAGAGGCTCCGTTCTGGGCGGGCCCGTATCGTGACCGGAGAAAACATCCACGACACCGAGCTGAAGACGGACAAAGGGATTCTAGTCGTGAATGAGAGAATAGACCGAGAGGAGCTTTGTGGAGACGAAACGCCGTGTAGCTTCAGCTTTGAGATGATTTTAGAAAATCCAATGGAACTGCACAGAGTAACTGTTGAGGTTTTAGATATCAATGATCATGCTCCCAGCTTTCCAAATAAAGAGAAGCCTATCTGTTTTGAAATGAGTGAATCGGCTGCAGTCGGAGTGCAGTTTCCACTGCAGAGCGCAGAGGATCTAGATGTGGGGCAAAACGCGTTGCAAGATTATATTTTATCACCAAACGATAATTTTATTTTGAAGCAACATGCAAATCCAAATGGAGGTAAATATGTTGAAATTGTGCTCCAGAAGCCTGTAGACAGAGAGCTACATCCCCATCTGTCGTTAAAACTGATCGCAGTTGATGGAGGTACTCCCCAGAGATCCGGTACAGTAAATATAGATGTCACTGTGTTAGATGCCAATGACAACATTCCGGTTTTTAACCAATCAGTTTATAAAGCATCTCTGATGGAAAACACAATGAAAGGCACGAGCATTATCTCAGTTAATGCCACAGACGCGGACAGTGGTTCAAATAGACTCATAAATTACAGTTTGTCAAAAACAAAAGGAAGTGCAGCAAATGTATTCAGTATTGATGAAATCACCGGCATAGTTTCTGTGTCTGGGCAGATAGATTATGAAAAAGACAGAAAATACGAAGTGAGGGTAGAGGCAAAGGATCAGGGTGGCTTAATTGGAACAAGTACAATTATATTTGATGTTCTAGATGTTAACGACAATGCACCAGTTATAAATATAATGTCATTTTCCAGTCCCATTTCTGAGGATGCCCTTCCTGGTACAACAATCGCTATTTTAAATATAAAAGATCCAGACTCTGGAAAAAATGGGCAAATAAAATGTTCAATAGATGGTAAACTTCCTTTTAAGATAGAATCTTCTCTAACTAATTATTACAATTTGATCTCAGATCAACACTTTGATAGAGAATCTGTCTCAGAGTATAATATAACAATAACAGCCACTGACATGGGCTCTCCCCCACTTTCTAGCTCAAGAGAATTACATCTTAAACTTTCTGATGTTAATGACAATGCACCATTATTTAATAAAAAGAGTTACTCCGCTTACATAACAGAGAACAATTCACCTGGAGCGTCTATATTTGCTGTCAACGCGCGGGACTCTGATTGGAACCAAAACGCGAGAATCTCTTATCTTTTAGAGGAAACACAAGTCAGTGGAAGTCCAGTTTCTACTTTTGTGTCTTTGAACTCTGAAACTGGAGTTCTTAGTGCAATTCGTTCTTTTGATTATGAGCAAATTAAACAACTCAGCTGGTAGTTAAAGCTCAGGATGGAGGCTCTCCTCCACTGAGTAGCAATGTGACTGTGAAAATACTGATCCAGGACCAGAACGACAACCCCCCTCAGGTCCTGTACCCAGTCCAGACTGGTGGCTCTCTGGTGGCTGAGATGGTACCTCAATCATCAGATGTGGGCTATCTGGTCACTAAAGTGGTGGCTGTTGATGTGGACTCTGGACAGAATGCCTGGCTCTCCTATAAACTGCAGAAAGCCACAGACAGGGCGCTGTTTGAAGTGGGCTTACAGAATGGAGAAATAAGGACTATCCGCCAGGTGACTGATAAAGATGCTGTGAAACAAAGACTGACTGTTATAGTGGAGGACAACGGGCAGCCCTCTCGTTCAGCTACAGTCATTGTTAAGGTGGTGGTGGCGGACAGCTTCCCGGAAGTGCTGTCTGAGTTCACTGACTTTACACAGGACAAGGAATACAACCTGACTTTTTACTTAGTGCTGGCTCTGGCTGTAGTGTCCTTCCTCTTCATCACGTGTTTAGTGGTTATTATATCAGTGAAGATCTACAGGTGGAGACAGTCTCGCATCATGTGTCACTCCAATCTCCCTGTGATTCCTTATTATCCTCCACGTTACTCAGACACTTTGGGGACAGGGACTCTCCAACAGGTGTACAACTACGAGGTGTGCAGGACGACTGACTCAGGAAAGAGTGACTGTAAGTTTGGCACAGCCCGGAGTCAGAACGTGCTGATAATGGACCCCAGTTATACAGGGACTATGCAGCGGATACAGAGTGAAAAGAGCATCCTGGATGAACCTGACTCTCTTCTGGAGGTGAGTTAGGGAAATATTGCTTCGTTTTCTGTCTCTGTGTACATTTTGTGCAACGATAAAGAACAGTTTAACACAACACGTCACTTTCAGCACCATAGACAGCATCCATGTTATAGTTAGGATCTTGAAGCCCTTGCTTTTCCAAATCTGATGTCAATGTTGACATGTGCACAGCATGTAATTCAAACCTTTTTTTTCTAAATAGTTTAAATTTAAAAAGCTACATTTCCACTCTTTATCAATATTTAATATTTACTATAATGCAAAAACTGGTACATATTTGTTTCTCTAAATAGGTGTTGCAGCTTTCACGTCTTTACGTGAAGTGATTTAAGTGTTTTAATTAGTGCTCATTGATGAGACTAATGAGGGCATTGTTGTTATTCTTATCTTGAATTACTTGGTAATTATATGTCTTCAGTGACTGATGCAGTGTTGTATGGCACTTTGATTCTCCACTGGAGATTTTTTACAATTTTTTTCTTTATTTGTATGTTTTGCTGTGTCGTGATTAACAGCATGTGTGTTACATTTTGTATGACATCATACATTATGAGGGACCCGGTGCTATGTATTCAATTTGCGATGGATATGGTGCATTATTTGGTCGGTATCATGTTAGTATGAAAATTACATTTGCAAGAATTTCCCCACTTTGTGTTGATATTCATTCACTGGACTCTAAGGGACGCTGTTGGTCTAGTTAAACAACTCTGAACAGTGTTTCAGGTTGTGCCTTTCTACATCCTGCTCTGTGGAGAGTGAATATGCTTCATACCGTACACGACGTTGAAGTGGGCGCAGATAGACTGTGTTTGAATTGATATTTTTCACCACGAAAGAAACGAAATACAAATCGTTTTATCATAAACTACACTCTCGTTAATAGTTCGTTTTTTGTATGAGCAGTGTTTGGATGGTATTATTTCCCATACATTATTTGATAACATGGATTTCGGTAAATATGACTACTGGACACTAAGATGGCGTTTGGGATACGGACTGACGTCGCGAGGCATTCTGTTTATTATTTTTCTCAGTCATATTGCCGGCGGTCAAATACGTTATTCAATCCCAGAGGAAATGAAGAAGGGATCCCTTATTGGTAATGTCGCATTGGACCTCGGAATATCTGCGCAGAGGCTCCGTTCTGGTCGAGCCCGTGTCGTGACAGGAGAAAGCATCCAGTACACCGAGCTGAAGACAGACAAAGGGACGCTGGTAATAAATGAGAGGATAGACCGAGAGCAGCTTTGTGCAGAGGTAACACCGTGTAGCTTCAGCTTTGATTTGATTTTGGAAAACCCGATGGAACTGCATCACGTGACGGTCGAAGTATTGGACATTAATGATAATTCACCTTCTTTTCATCAGCATGACATGCAATTAACGATTGGAGAATCAGCCGTACCTGGAGCACGTTTTGTTTTGCCAACAGCCAATGATCCTGATGTCGGAGTCAATGCACTGCAGGACTATCATTTATCTCCAAATGAACATTTTATTTTAAAAAAATATTCAAATTCTGACGGAAGAAAATATGCTGAGATGGTTCTTGAGAAACCACTGGATAGAGAGCAATATCCAAGTTTGTCCCTAAAGCTGATAGCATTTGACGGTGGGACGCCACATAAATCGGGTACGGTAATTATAGATATCACTGTCTTGGATAATAACGATAATTCTCCTGTTTTCAATCAAACAGTTTATAAGGCTAATGTAGTGGAAAACTCCCCCGGAGGTACATATATCATCACGGTTAATGCCACTGACGCAGATAGCGGATCAAATGGTTTGATTTATTATTCTATTTCCAAAATGCAAGGCAGCATAGACAGCATATTTGAAATTAACAAAACAACGGGTGTGATATTTCTTTCAAGGCAGGTTGACTATGAAAAAGCAAAGAAGTATGAAATACGCATTGAAGCAACAGACCAAGGAGCTTTAACAGACTCAAGTAAGGTCATAGTTGAGGTGATTGATGTGAATGATAACTCACCTGTAATAAATGTCATGTCCTTCACTAGCCCTGTGTCAGAAGACTCTCCTCCTGGTACAACTATTGGCATTATAAATGTGAAAGATCTTGATTCAGGTGAAAACGGACAGGTAACATGTAAAATAGAACAAAATGCATCTTTCAAGATTAATCTAATTTAAGAAATTACTACACTTTGGTAACAGATACTGTATTGAATCGTGAAAGTGTTTCAGAATATAATATCACTGTAGTTGCGACAGATGCAGGAAGGCCTCCTCTCTCGACAAGAAAAAACTTTAATTTAAAGATCTCTGATGTGAACGATAATGCTCCTGCGTTTTCACAAATTGTTTACAGTGCGTTTATTGCAGAGAATAACTCCCCGGGTATTTCTGTTGTCACTGTGAGAGCTAAAGATCCGGATGAAAACCAAAACTCCCGTATATCTTATATTCTGGAAGATACTCAAATCGGTGGGTCTCCAGTTTCTGAATATGTTTCTATAAATGCAGAAAGCGGAATGATACATGCAGTGCGCTCATTTGATTACGAGCAGATCAAACAGTTGGTTATCACTGTCAAAGCACAGGATGGAGGCTCTCCTCCACTCAGTAGCAACGTGACTGTGAAATTACAGATCCAGGACCAGAACGACAACCCTCCTCAGGTCCTGTACCCAGTCCAGACTGGTGGCTCTCTGGTGGCTGAGATGGTGCCTCGTTCAGCAGATGTGGGCTATCTGGTCACTAAAGTGGTGGCTGTTGATGTGGACTCTGGACAGAATGCCTGGCTCTCCTATAAACTGCAGAAAGCCACAGACAGGGCGCTGTTTGAAGTGGGCTTACAGAATGGAGAAATAAGGACTATCCGCCAGGTGACTGATAAAGATGCTGTGAAACAAAGACTGACTGTTATAGTGGAGGACAACGGGCAGCCCTCTCGTTCAGCTACAGTCATTGTTAACGTGGTGGTGGCTGACAGCTTCCCGGAAGTGCTGTCTGAGTTCACTGACTTTACACAGGACAAGGAGTACAATGACAACCTGACTTTTTACTTAGTGCTGGCTCTGGCTGTAGTGTCCTTCCTCTTCATCACATGTTTGGTGGTTATTATATCAGTGAAGATCTACAGGTGGAGACAGTCTCGCATCATGTGTCACTCCAATCTCCCTGTGATTCCATATTATCCACCACGTTACTCAGACACTTTGGGGACAGGGACTCTCCAACACGTGTACAACTACGAGGTGTGCAGGACGACTGACTCCAGAAAGAGTGACTGTAAGTTCGGCGGAGCAGGTAGTCAGAACGTGCTGATAATGGACCCCGGTTATACAGGGACGATGCAGCGGATACAGAGTGAAAAGAGCATCCTGGATGAACCTGACTCTCCTCTAGAGGTGAGTTAGGAAAATATTGCTTTGCTTTTGTCTCTGTGTACATTTTGTGCATTGATAAAGAACAGTTGAACACAACACGTCACTTTCAGCACCATAGACAGCATGTTATACCTGACTCTCCTTTAGAGGTGAGTCAAACATATAGCTTCGTATTTTTCACCCCTTTGTTCTCTTTGGGTTTCTAGTTTCCTTTTCAGCACCACGGACAGCTTATGTTTCTTACACAACCTTATCGAAATGCTGTGTTTTAAACGTTGCAAAGATAAGCCTGTGGAAAGCAAATGGCTCCTGAATGATTTCATTTGATATGTGTTATTTACTGCATTCTGTCTCAATGCGTTGTGAGGAAAGTAATGCAGCATTAGTAATGTTCAGCCTTCAGATGTGTGCACAGTGCACTGGCAACGTATTCATTGTTTAGATACCATTTATTTTAGTTATACAAATTTGGGAAACTGTTTCGTCACAAGAGCAGGTAAAACATATTCACGCTTGGAAAATAGAGATGCAGTTAGTGTGGTTTACGTTAGCAACACATGCATTTTGAACAGTGCTGTGCAATGTCTTAAGTAGAATCAGGATCCTCCACTTTCATGATAGTGCTTTAGGTGAGTGATTTATAAGACCTTCAAACCGCTGAATTATTTTAGGGAGTCAATCAAACGTGTTTCGCTTTCAAACATGCGTATTTTTTGTAAATTAATATAACCTTTTTATTGATTATATATCCATGAAATATATATGTTTTCATGAAATATATATATATGTGTTTGTTTTTTCTTCTTCGACCGTGAGCACTGGAGACAACTTTTATTACATTACTCATTACATTTTCTTTTATGTACACATGTTCTCTTTCCTAAAACGTATACTCAGAATCTGGTATTAAATAACATGTTGAATGGCAAAGTATTTCAATTTAACTCATACAAGTATATCTTTTTTAAAGACTTTCCGAAATTATTTCTCGTTCAGTTTGTCAGCTTCAGAGCTGTGCTGTAATTGATGTTCAGCTTTAAGACTCTAAGCGACGCTGTTGGTCAGTAAATGATATCCTGTTTAATGTCGTCATTCAGTCCATCCCTTAGCAGACTATACAGTGGAGAAGGCTCTCTGTGTTTTGTCGAGGTTTAGTGCACCAAAGAGACAACATCATCTCACACAGACTTGCATTTAAAGGCGGAGGACGTGATTAACCATCAGCAAACGGATACATCGAAACTAGTTTTACCTTCTTATCCACTGGATACAGATTTTTTTTTTCTGTGTTGCCGTGATGGCATTGCTAGGATCTCTCACCTTCTTATGCGCAAGACTGCCATTGTTTTATGGATTTCGAGGGCAAATAGGACTGCTTATGTTGCTGCTTCACACGGTTAATGTGGTAGGTGCGCAGATTCGTTATTCTATTCCAGAGGAGATGAAGAAAGGCTCTGTTATCGGTAATGTAGCACAGGATCTCGGTTTGGATCTGAAGAGGCTCCGTTCTGGGCGGGCCCGTATCGTGACCGGAGAAAACATTCACTACACCGAGCTGAAGACGGACAAAGGGATTCTAGTCGTGAATGAGAGAATAGACCGAGAGCAGCTTTGTGGAGACGAAACGCCGTGTAGCTTCAGCTTTGAGGTGATTCTAGAAAGCCCGATGGAACTGCACAGAGTAACTGTTGAGGTTTTAGATATCAATGATCACTCTCCCAGCTTTCCAAATAGAGATAAGCCTATCCGTTTTGAAGTAAGTGAATTGGCTTCTGTGGGAGTAAAGTTTCCACTGCAGAGTGCAGAGGACCTAGATGTGGGGCAAAACGCGTTGCAAGATTATATTTTATCACCAAACGATAATTTTATTTTGAAGAAACATGCAAATCCAGATGGAGGTAAATATGTTGAAATGGTGCTCCAGAAGTCTTTAGACAGAGAGCTACATCCCCATCTGTCTTTAAAACTGATCGCAATTGACGGAGGAACTCCCCAGAGATCCGGTACAGTAAATATAGATGTCACTGTGTTAGATGCAAACGACAACATTCCGGTTTTTAACCAATCAGTTTATAAAGCATCTGTGATGGAAAACACATTGAAAGGCACGATCATTATCTCAGTAAATGCCACAGACGCTGACAGTGGTTCAAATGGACATATTACTTACAGTTTGTCAAAAACAAAAGGAAGTGCAGCAAATTTATTCAGTATTGATGAAAACACCGGCATAGTGTCTGTGTCTGGGCAGATAGATTATGAAAAAGACAGAAAATACGAAGTGAGAGTAGAGGCAAAGGATCAGGGTGGTTTAACCGGATCAAGTAAAATTGTATTTGATGTTTTGGATGTCAACGACAATTCCCCAGTTATAAATATCATGTCTTTTTCAAGCCCTGTTTCTGAGGATGCCCTTCCTGGTACAACAATTGCCATTTTAAATATAAAAGATCCAGACTCTGAAAAAAATGGGCAAATAAAATGTTCAATAGATGGTAAACTTCCCTTTAAGATAGAATCTTCTCTAACAAATTATTACAATTTGATCTCAGATCAACACTTTGATAGAGAATCTGTCTCAGAGTATAATATAACAATAACAGCCACTGACATGGGCTCTCCCCCACTTTCTAGTTCAACAAAATTACATCTTAAAATATCTGATGTTAATGACAACGCACCATTATTTAATAAAAATAGTTACTCCGCTTACATAACAGAGAACAATTCACCAGGAGCGTCTATATTTGCAGTCAGCGCGCGGGACTCTGATTGGAACCAAAACGCCAGAGTCTCTTATATTTTAGAGGAAACACAAGTCAGTGGAAGTCCAGTTTCTACTTTTGTGTCTTTAAACTCTGAAACTGGAGTAATAAGTGCAATTCGTTCTTTTGATTACGAGCAAATTAAACAACTTCAGCTGGTAGTCAAAGCTCAGGATGGAGGCTCTCCTCCACTGAGTAGCAACGTGACTGTGAAAATACTGATCCAGGACCAGAACGACAACCCTCCTCAGGTCTTGTACCCAGTCCAGACTGGTGGCTCTCTGGTGGCTGAGATGGTGCCTCGTTCAGCAGATGTGGGCTACCTGGTCACTAAAGTGGTGGCTATTGATGTGGACTCTGGACAGAATGCCTGGCTCTCCTATAAACTGCAGAAAGCCACAGACAGGGCGCTGTTTGAAGTGGGCTTACAGAATGGAGAAATAAGGACTATCCGCCAGGTGACTGATAAAGATGCTGTGAAACAAAGACTGTCTGTTATAGTGGAGGACAACGGGCAGCCCTCTCGTTCAGCTACAGTCATTGTTAACGTGGTGGTGGCGGACAGCTTCCCGGAAGTGCTGTCTGAGTTCACTGACTTTACACAGGACAAGGATTACAATGACAACCTGACTTTTTACTTAGTGCTGGCTCTGGCTGTAGTGTCCTTCCTCTTCATCACGTGTTTGGTGGTTATTATATCGGTGAAGATCTACAGGTGGAGACAGTCTCGCATCATGTGTCACTCCAATCTCCCTGTAATTCCTTATTATCCTCCACGTTACTCAGACACTTTGGGGACAGGGACTCTCCAACACGTGTACAATTACGAGGTGTGCAGGACGACTGACTCCAGAAAGAGTGACTGTAAGTTCGGCGGAGCAGGTAGTCAGAACGTGCTGATAATGGACCCCAGTTATACAGGGACGATGCAGCGGATACAGAGTGAAAAGAGCATCCTGGATGAACCTGACTCTCCTCTAGAGGTGAGTTAGGAAAATATTGCTTTGCTTTTTGTCTCTGTGTACATTTTGTGCAATGATAAAGAACAGTTTAACACAACACGTCACTTTCAGCACCATAGACAGCATGTTATACCTGACTCTCCTTTAGAGGTGAGTCAAACATACTAGCTTCGTATTTTTCGCCCCTTTGTTCTCTTTGTGTTTCTCGTTTCCTTTTCAGCACCACGGACAGCTTATTTTTCTTACACAACCTTATCGAAATGCTGTGTTTTAAACGTTGCAAAGATAAGCCTGTGGAAAGCAAATGGCTCCTGAATGATTTTCATTTTATATGTGTTATTTACTGCATTCTGTCTCAATGCGTTGTGAGGAAAGTAATGCAGCATCAGTAATGTTCAGCCTTCAGATGTGTGCACAGTGCACTGGCAACGTAATCATTGTTTAGATACCATTTATTTTAGTTATACAAATTTGGGAAACTGTTTTGTCACAAGAGCAGGTCAAACATATTCACGCTTGGAAAATAGAGATGCAGTTAGTGTGGTTTACGTTAGCAACACATGCATTTTGAACAGTGCTGTGCAATGTCTTAAGTAGAATCAGGATCCTCCACTTTCATGATAGTGCTTTAGGTGAGTGATTTATAAGACCTTCAAACCGCTGAATTATTTTAGGGAGTCAATTAAACGTGTTTCGCTTTCAAACATGCGTATTTTTTGTAAATTAATATAACCTTTTTATTGATTATATATCCATGAAATATATATATATATATGTTTTCATGAAATATATATATATGTGTTTGTTTTTTCTTCTTCGACCGTGAGCACTGTAGACAACTTTTATTACATTACTCATTACATTTTCTTTTATGTACACATGTTCTCTTTCCTAAAACCTATACTCAGAATCTGGTATTAAATAACATGTTGAATGGCAAAGTATTTCAATTGAACTCATACAAGTATATATTTTTGAAAGACTTTCGGAAATAATTTCTAGTTCAGTTTGTCAGCTTCAGAGCTGTGCTGTAATTGATGTTCAGCTTTAAGACTCTAAGCGACGCTGTTGGTCAGTAAATGATATCCTGTTTAATGTCGTCATTCAGTCCATCCCTTAGCAGACTATACAGTGGAGAAGGCTCTCTGTGTTTTGTCGAGGTTTAGTGCACCAAAGAGACAACATCATCTCACAGACTTGCATTTAAAGGCGGAGGACGTGATTAACCATCAGCAAACGGATATATTGAAACTAGTTTTACTTTCTTGTCCACTGGTTACAGATTTTTTAATTCTGTGTTGCCGTGATGGCATTGCGGGGATCTCTCACCTTCATATGCGCAAGACTGCCATTGTTTTATGGATTTCGAGGGCAAATAGGACTGCTTATGTTTCTGTTTCACATGTTTAATATGGTAGGTGCGCAGATTCGTTATTCTATTCCAGAGGAGATGAAGAAAGGCTCTGTTATTGGTCATGTAGCACAGGATCTCGGTTTGGATCTGAAGAGGCTCCGTTCTGGGCGGGCCCGTATCGTGACCGGAGAAAACATTCACTACACCGAGCTGAAGACGGACAAAGGGATTCTAGTCGTGAATGAGAGAATAGACCGAGAGCAGCTTTGTGGAGACGAAACGCCGTGTAGCTTCAGCTTTGAGATGATTTTAGAAAGCCCGATGGAACTGCACAGAGTAACTGTTGAGGTTTTAGATATCAATGATCACGCTCCTGTCTTTCCAAATAAGGATAAGCATATCAAACTTGAAATCAGTGAATCGGCTGTAGTCGGAGTGCAGTTTCCACTGCAGAGCGCAGAGGATCTAGATGTGGGGCAAAACGCGTTGCAAGATTATATTTTATCACCAAACGTCAATTTTATTTTGAAGCAACATGCAAATCCAGACGGAAGTAAATATGTTGAAATGGTGCTTCAGAAGCCTTTAGACAGAGAGCTACATCCCCATCTGTCTTTAAAACTGATCGCAGTTGACGGAGGAACTCCCCAGAGATCCGGTACAGTAAATATAGATATCACTGTGTTAGATGCCAATGACAATGCTCCAATATTTAACCAATCAGTTTATAAAGCATCCGTGATGGAAAACACATTGAAAGGCACGATCATTATCTCAGTAAATGCCACAGACGCTGACAGTGGTTCAAATAGACATATTACTTACAGTTTGTCAAAAACAAAAGGAAATGCAGCAAATGTATTCAGTATTGATGAAAACACCGGCATAGTTTCTGTGTCTGGGCAGATAGATTATGAAAAAGACAGAAAATACGAGGTGAGAGTAGAGGCAAAGGATCAGGGTGGTTTAACAGGAACATGTAAAATTATATTTGATGTTTTGGATGTCAATGACAATGCCCCAGTTATAAATATCATGTCTTTTTCAAGCCCTGTTTCTGAGGATTCACTTCCTGGTACAACAATTGCCATTTTAAATATAAAAGATCCAGACTCTGAAAAAAATGGGCAAATCAAATGTTCAATAGATGGTAAACTTCCCTTTAAGATAGAATCTTCTCTAACAAATTATTACAATTTGATCTCAGATCAACACTTTGATAGAGAATCTGTCTCAGAGTATAATATAACAATAACAGCCACTGACATGGGCTCTCCCCCACTTTCTAGTTCAACAAAATTACATCTTAAAATGTCTGATGTTAATGACAACGCACCATTATTTAATAAAAATAGTTACTCCGCTTACATAACAGAGAACAATTCACCTGGAGCGACAATATTTGCTGTCAGCGCACGGGACTCTGATTGGAACCAAAACGCCAGAATCTCTTATCTTTTAGAGGAAACACAAGTCAGTGGAAGTCCAGTTTCTACTTATGTGTCTTTGAACTCTGAAACTGGAGTTCTTAGTGCAATTCGTTCTTTTGATTATGAGCAAATTAAACAACTTCAGCTGGTAGTCAAAGCTCAGGATGGAGGCTCTCCTCCACTCAGTAGCAACGTGACTGTGAAAATACTGATCCAGGACCAGAACGACAACCCTCCTCAGGTCCTGTACCCAGTCCAGACTGGTGGCTCTCTGGTGGCTGAGATGGTGCCTCGTTCATCAGATGTGGGCTATCTGGTCACTAAAGTGGTGGCTGTTGATGTGGACTCTGGACAGAATGCCTGGCTCTCCTATAAACTGCAGAAAGCCACAGACAGGGCGCTGTTTGAAGTGGGCTTACAGAATGGAGAAATAAGGACTATCCGCCAGGTGACTGATAAAGATGCTGTGAAACAAAGACTGTCTGTTATAGTGGAGGACAACGGGCAGCCTTCTCGTTCAGCCACAGTCATTGTTAACGTGGTGGTGGCTGACAGCTTTCCGGAAGTGCTGTCTGAGTTCACTGACTTTACACAGGACAAGGAGTACAATGACAACCTGACTTTTTACTTAGTGCTGGCTCTGGCTGTAGTGTCCTTCCTCTTCATCACGTGTTTAGTGGTTATTATATCAGTGAAGATCTACAGGTGGAGACAGTCTCGCCTCATGTTTCACTCCAATCTCCCTGTGATTCCATATTATCCACCACGTTACTCAGACACTTTGGGGACAGGGACTCTCCAACATGTGTACAATTACGAGGTGTGCAGGACGACTGACTCCAGAAAGAGTGACTGTAAGTTCGGCAGAGCTGGTAGTCAGAACGTGATGATAATGGACCCCAGTTCTACAGGGACGATGCAGCGGATACAGAGTGAAAAGAGCATCTTGGATGAACCCGACTCTCCTCTAGAGGTTAGTCAAATAATGTAGCTTTCTGTGACGGTTCCTCTTTTTCTGTGTTTAGAGACATTGTTAGTGAAGTGCTGCATCCTATTCAGCACCATGGACAGCATCTCTCCTCTCGTTTGATATGAATACCGCTTCATTATTTACATTAAGAACTTTACAAAATATTCTTCTCATTTTTTCCCTCTTATTAATATGCTGATTTTTGGTTTTACATAGACAAAGTTTTTTTTAGACGCATTTTGTTTTACTTTGGTCTTGTAATTTGTTTATGTGGTTTGCATCGAGGCTGCTCTCCAGTCTGTTAAAACGTTTGAAATAGTGGTTGTGGTTTGCTCTTGACCTGATTTTTTTTTACTAACAATCAATACGTTCCTTATTTAATCTCAATTAGTTTTACCAAGCCCCATGTTTTATATTTCACATTGTTTCCCTAAATTAAATAGGATTGAAGTTGTACTTTGCTTGTGTTCATTTGGGTTACTTGTTTGGTAATTCTGTTTCTATTTTCGTTTATAAAGATTTAACTGCAAACAAATACATAAATGATAATAATTAATTTGAGATGAATATGTATTTTTATTTTATTTTACGGAATACTTAGATGATGTATTTTTTCATAGTTTGAGTATGCACCATTCAGATGTAATCAATCACTTAATATTTCCAGAATGTATTCTATCTTGCACGGTGTTACTGATTTTGGACTCCAAGCGACGCTGTTGGTTAATCTACGTTTTTCCAAAACGTTATCACAAAGTCCCCTCCCTATGAGAGAAAAGGAGGTGGTGTGCACTTAGTGGGCTGATATCTGAGGGTAACACACTCGCAAGAATTTCAATCTCAATTCGGATAAATAGAAACTAAAGGATATCGGTCGTGTCTTTTTCGCTGCAGAGTATATTTTCCTATTTTTATTTTTGGAATGGCGTGTGGAATCTCTCCACACTCTCGATGCGTGAGATGGCACTATGGATGCGGACATAATTGGAAGCTCCTGTTTTTCTTGATATATCTAATTCAAGTGGTCAGCGGACAAATCCGATATTCAATCCCAGAGGAGATGAAGAAAGGCTCCCTAATCGGTAATGTAGCACAGGATCTCGGTTTGGATCTGAAGAGGCTTCGTTCTGGGCGGGCCCGTATCGTGACCGGAGAAAACATCCACTACACCGAGCTGAAGACAGACAAAGGGATTCTAGTCGTGAAAGAGAGAATAGACCGAGAGCAGCTTTGTGGAGACGAAACACCGTGTAGCTTCAGCTTTGAGGTGATTTTAGAAAACCCGATGGAGTTGCATCAAATTACAGTAGAAATAACAGACATAAATGATCATTCTCCCGTTTTCAAAAAAGATACTATCCGTTTTGAAATCAGCGAAATTGCTAGTGCTGGCGCTCGTTTTCCGTTGACGAGTGCAGAAGACCCAGATGTTGGTGTAAATGGATTAAAGGAATATGTTTTGACCGAGAATGAGAATTTTGTTGTGAAACAAACCTCTAATGCCGATGGAAAGAAATACGCAGAGATGGTGCTGCAAAAGCCATTAGACAGAGAGACCTACCCTAATCTGTCTCTAAAGTTGATAGCTGTTGACGGCGGAACTCCGCAGAGATCTGGTACAGTAAATATAGATATCACTGTTCTTGATGCCAACGATAATGCACCTGTATTTAATCAGTCTGTATACAAAGCTACAGTAATGGAAAACGCTCCAAGAGATACCTACGTTACCACTGTTAACGCCAGTGACCAAGATTTTGGGTCAAATAGTATTGTAACTTATTATTTTTCAGACATCAGCAGTGGTCTTAGTAATTTGTTTACAGTTAATGAACAATCTGGTGTAGTTCTTATAACAGGGTTAATTGATAATGAAAAAGAAAAAAAATACGAACTTAGAATCGAGGCCAAAGATCAGGGAGGTTTGACAGATTCCAGTAAAGTGATAATTGAAGTAAGTGATGTTAATGACAACTCCCCTACGATTAGTGTCATTTCCTTCACTAGCCCTGTGTCAGAAGACTCTCCTCCTGGTACAACTATTGGCATTATAAATGTGAAAGATCTTGATTCAGGTGAAAACGGACAGGTAACATGTAAAATAGAACAAAATACAGCTTTTAAGATTAAATCTAATTTAAGAAATTACTACACTTTGGTAACAGATACTGTATTGGATCGTGAAAGTGTTTCAGAATATAATATCACTGTAGTTGCGACAGATGCAGGAATGCCTCCTCTCTCGACAAGAAAAACCTTTCATTTAAAGATCTCTGATGTGAACGATAATGCTCCTGCGTTTTCACAAAGTGTTTACAATGCGTTTATTGCAGAGAATAACTCTCCAGGTATTTCTGTTCTCACTGTGAGAGCTAAAGATCCTGATGAAAACCAAAACTCCCGTATATCTTATATTCTGGAAGACACTAAAATTGGCGGGTCTCCGGTTTCTGAATATGTTTCTATAAATGCAGAAAACGGAATGATACAGGCAGTACGCTCATTTGATTACGAGCAGATCAAACAGTTGGTTATCACTGTCAAAGCACAGGATGGAGGCTCTCCTCCAATCAGTAGCAATGTGACTGTGAAAATACTGATCCAGGACCAGAACGACAACCCCCCTCAGGTCCTGTACCCAGTGCAGACTGGTAGCTCTCTGGTGGCTGAGATGGTGCCTCGTTCAGCAGATGTGGGCTATCTGGTCACTAAAGTGGTGGCTGTTGATGTGGACTCTGGACAGAATGCCTGGCTCTCCTATAAACTGCAGAAAGCCACAGACAGGGCGCTGTTTGAAGTGGGCTTACAGAATGGAGAAATAAGGACTATCCGCCAGGTGACTGATAAAGATGCTGTGAAACAAAGACTGACTGTTATAGTGGAGGACAACGGGCAGCCCTCTCGTTCAGCTACAGTCATTGTTAACGTGGTGGTGGCTGACAGCTTCCCGGAAGTGCTGTCTGAGTTCACTGACTTTACACAGGACAAGGAGTACAATGACAACCTGACTTTTTACTTAGTGCTGGCTCTGGTTGTAGTGTCCTTCCTCTTCATCACGTGTTTAGTGGTAATTATATCGGTGAAGATTTACAGGTGGAGACAGTCTCGCATCATGTTTCACTCCAATCTCCCTGTGATTCCTTATTATCCTCCACGTTACTCAGACACTTTGGGGACAGGGACTCTCCAACACGTGTACAATTACGAGGTGTGCAGGACGACTGACTCCAGAAAGAGTGACTGTAAGTCCGGCAGAGCTGGTAGTCAGAACGTGCTGATAATGGACCCCAGTTCTACAGGGACGATGCAGCGGATACAGAGTGAAAAGAGCATCCTGGATGAACCTGACTCTCCTTTAGAGGTGAGTCAAACATACTAGCTTCGTATTTTTGGCCCCTTTGTTCTCTTTTTGTTTCTAGTTTCATTTTCAGCACCACGGACAGCTTATTTTTCTTACAAAACCTGATCGAAATGCTGCATCTGTTAAACATTACAAATATTATTCTGCGGAAAGCAAATGCTCCTGAATTACTTTCATTTGAAATTTGATATCCACATTATTCTGTCTCAATGCGTTGTGAGGAAAGTAATGCAGCGTCAGTAATGTTCAGCCTTCAGATGTGTGCGCAGTGTTCTGGTAACGTAATCATTGTTTAGATGTATTTTAGAACAGTGCTGTGCAATGTCTTAAGTAGAACCAGGATCCTCCACTTTCATGATAGTGCTTTCTAGATTAGTTATTTTTAAGACCTTCAAACCGCTGAATCATTGCAGGGAGTAAATCAAACGTTTTTTCGCTTTTAAACATGCGTATTTTTTGTACATGAAGATAACCATTTTATTGATTATATATTTGTTTTTTTCTTCGACCGTGAGCACTAGACAACTTTTATTATTTACACATGTTCTCTTTCCTAAAACGTATACTCAGAATCTGTTATTAAATAACATGTTGAATTTCAAAGTATTTCAATTTACCACATAAAAGCAGTTTTTTTTTTAAAGACTTTCCGAAATAAAAATTATCAGAGCTTTAGTGTGGTATATGCTGTAATTGATGTTCAGCTTTTAGACTCTAAGCGACGCTGTTGGTCAGTAAATGATATCCTGTTAAATGTCGTCATTCAGTCCATCCCTTAGCAGACTATACAGTGGAGAAGGCTCTCTGTGTTTTGTCGAGGTTTAGGGCACCAAAGAGACAACATCATCTCACAGACTTGCATTTAAAGGCGGAGGACGTGATTAACCATCAGCAAACGGATACATCGAAACTAGTTTTACCTTCTTATCCACTGGATACAGATTTTTTTATTCTGTGTTGCCGTGATGGCATTGCGGGGATCTCTCACCTTCATATGCGCAGGACTTCCATTGTTTTATGGATTTCGAGGGCAAATAGGACTGCTTATGTTGCTGCTTCACACGGTTAATATGGTAGGTGCGCAGATTCGTTATACTATACCAGAGGAGATGAAGAAAGGCTCTGTTATCGGTAATGTAGCACAGGATCTCGGTTTGGATCTGAAGAGGCTTCGTTCTGGGCGGGCCCGTATCGTGACCGGAGAAAACATCCATTACACCGAGCTGAAGACAGACAAAGGGATTCTAGTCGTGAATGAGAGAATAGACCGAGAGCAGCTTTGTGGAGACGAAACGCCGTGTAGCTTCAGCTTTGAGATGATTTTAGAAAGCCCGATGGAACTGCACAGAGTAACTGTTGAGGTTTTAGATATCAATGATCACGCTCCCGTCTTTCCAAATAAGGATAAGAATATCAAACTCGAAATCGGTGAATCTGCTGCAATCGGAGTGCAGTTTCCACTGCAGAGCGCAGAGGATCTAGATGTGGGGCAAAACGCGTTGCAAGATTATATTTTATCACCAAACGATAATTTTATTTTGAAGCAACATGCAAATCCAGATGGAAGTAAATATGTTGAAATGGTGCTCCAGAAGCCTTTAGACAGAGAGCTACATCCCTATCTGTCTTTAAAACTGATCGCAGTTGACGGAGGAACTCCCCAGAGATCCGGTACAGTAAATATAGATGTCACTGTGTTAGATGCCAATGACAACATTCCGGTTTTTAACCAATCAGTTTATAAAGCATCTGTGATGGAAAACACATTGAAAGGCACGATCATAATCTCAGTAAATGCCACAGACGCTGACAGTGGTTCAAATGGACATATTACTTACAGTTTGTCAAAAACAAAAGGAAGTGCAGCAAATTTATTCAGTGTTGATGAAATCACCGGCATAGTTTCTGTGTCTGGGCAGATAGATTATGAAAAAGACAGAAAATACGAAGTGAGGGTAGAGGCAAAGGATCAGGGTGGTTTAACCGGAACAAGTAAAATTATATTTGATGTGTTGGATGTCAACGACAATTCCCCAGTTATAAATATCATGTCTTTTTCAAGCCCTGTTTCTGAGGATTCACTTCCTGGTACAACAATTGCCATTTTAAACATAAAAGATGCAGACTCTGAAAAAAATGGGCAAATAAAATGTTCAATAGATGGTAAACTTCCTTTTAAGATAGAATCTTCTCTAACAAACTATTACAATTTGATCTCAGATCAACACTTTGACAGAGAATCTGTCTCAGAGTATAATATAACAATAACAGCCACTGATATGGGCTCTCCCCCACTTTCTAGCTCAACAAAATTACATCTTAAAATGTCTGATGTAAATGATAATGCACCATTATTTGATAAAAATAGCTATTCCGCTTACATAACAGAGAACAATTCACCTGGAGCGACTATATTTGCTGTCAGCGCACGGGACTCTGATTGGAACCAAAACGCCAGAATCTCTTATCTTTTAGAGGAAACACAAGTCAGTGGAAGTCCAGTTTCTACTTTTGTGTCTTTAAACTCTGAAACTGGAGTTATAAGTGCAATTCGTTCTTTTGATTACGAGCAAATTAAACAACTTCAGCTGGTAGTCAAAGCTCAGGATGGAGGCTCTCCTCCACTTAGTAGCAACGTGACTGTGAAAATACTGATCCAGGACCAGAACGACAACCCTCCTCAGGTCCTGTACCCAGTCCAGACTGGTGGCTCTCTGGTGGCTGAGATGGTGCCTCGTTCAGCAGATGTGGGCTATCTGGTCACTAAAGTGGTGGCTGTTGATGTGGACTCTGGACAGAATGCCTGGCTCTCCTATAAACTGCAGAAAGCCACAGACAGGGCGCTGTTTGAAGTGGGCTTACAGAATGGAGAAATAAGGACTATCCGCCAGGTGATTGATAAAGATGCTGTGAAACAAAGACTGTCTGTTATAGTGGAGGACAACGGGCAGCCCTCTCGTTCAGCTACAGTCATTGTTAACGTGGTGGTGGCGGACAGCTTCCCGGAAGTGCTGTCTGAGTTCACTGACTTTACACAGGACAAGGAGTACAATGACAACCTGACTTTTTACTTAGTGCTGGCTCTGGCTGTAGTGTCCTTCCTCTTTATCACGTGTTTAGTGGTTATTATATCAGTGAAGATCTACAGGTGGAGACAGTCTCGGATCATGTGTCACTCCAATCTCCCTGTGATTCCTTATTATCCTCCACGTTACTCAGACACTTTGGGGACAGGGACTCTCCAACATGTGTACAACTACGAAGTGTGCAGGACGACTGACTCCAGAAAGAGTGACTGTAAGTTTGGCACAGCCCGGAGTCAGAACGTGCTGATAATGGACCCCAGTTCTACAGGAACGATGCAGCGGATACAGAGTGAAAAGAGCATCCTGGATGAACCAGACTCTCCTCTAGAGGTGAGGTGCAATTTGCAAAGTATTTTTATTTTTTAATATTATTTATCTGGATTATCCTTACGTATTTGGATACAGTTTACCTGAAAACAAGTGCAAGCGTTCCGTTTCAGCACCATAGTGTGGACAGCTCCTCTTTTTGTGAAAAACCTTTCTGTATCGTTGACCTTGAACGTTCTTCATAACCTTTCATTTGAAATGATACATCTCATATACATGATCAATTTCCTTATTATTAATAGTAATAATAATAATAATAATAATAATAATAATAATAATAATAATAATAATAATAATAATAATAATAATAATGATGATGATGATATTTATAATTATAATAGTGGGCATTGCCAAATATAAGACGATATTCCCTATCAGGGTATTGAAATAATCATTAGTGGTATTGTTATTTATTTATTTGTTTGTGTAAAGTCAGAAGCCATACCATTATACATCGAGACGCATCCAAACGCTTATTGTATACTATTTAAAGTGTTCCTAATATTTTGCCCACCACATACATTACCGTGGATGGGCTCTGAGCGCCGCTGTTGATACATCACTGACTTACTGTCTAAATAAGCAGTGCAGTGGTCCACCCCTTTATCTCCCTTCAGTGTTTCAGCTTAGAGAGAAGACGGTGTGTCCTGTGAGGATTTAAAGAGCAGCATTTTTGTCGTGGACTTCTTCTGCTGAAGACAGAGTTACTATTCAATTCATGGATTTATTCACATCAGTTTTGCATTGAAAGGGATTTCTGCGTCTGTAGCCTACCTCTGGATTTATGATGGCTTGTTTGTGGATAACCGCGCGCAGAGGCCGATGGCAAGCACTGGTGGTGACTCTTTGTCTGTTCGAGCTGAGCTCAGTAGCTGGACAGGCTCGGTACTCCGTACCGGAGGAGCAGGCAGAAGGCTCTGTTGTTGGAAACATCGCTAGAGATTTAGGTGTGGATGGTACGAGGCTCATATCAGGTAAAGCTCGTATTATTACCAAAGGAAGCCGACAGTACGTTGATTTAAACAGAGACAAAGGCACCCTTGTTATTAAAGAGCGGATCGACCGAGAAGAGCTGTGTGGAAAGACGACGCCCTGTAGCTTCAGTTTCGAGCTCATTTTAGAAAACCCAATCCAGCTTTACCGTGTAACAGTGGAGGTTATAGATATAAACGATAACAGCCCGTCTTTTCCTAAGGATGAAATCAATTTAAATATCGTGGAAAGTGTTACATCAGGGGCTCGCTTCTCACTTGAGAGTGCATATGACCAAGATGTGGGAATGAATGATATTCAAAAATACATGCTTAAATCTTCAGATAACTTCAAATTGGAAGTTCAAAGCCAGTCTCATGGGGGAAATTTGGTCGAAATTGTTTTAAAAACCCCGTTGGACCGAGAGAAAGAAGAGACCCACAATCTCGTGCTGATTGCTTCAGATGGAGGGGAGCCACACAGATCAGGGACAGTGCGCATTCACATCACTGTGCTGGATGCTAACGATAATGCGCCAGTGTGCAGCCAAACTGTTTATAAAGCAGAAGTCAAGGAAAACTCTCCTACAGGAACAGTGGTAACTACTGTGAGTGCAACTGATGCAGATAAAGGAGTCAATGGCGAAGTTACATTTTCCATAGCACAGTTCGCTAGAGAGGTGAAGCAGCTTTTTGAAGTAAATGTTAAAACTGGAGAAATTAAAGTTGCAGGTAATCTTGATTTTGAAAAATCTAAGACCTTTCAATTAAACGTTAAGGCTAGTGATCACGGGGGACATTCAGATACTTGTAATGTTATTGTTCAAATAATTGACGAGAATGACAACGTCCCTACAATTCAGCTAATGTCATTTTCTAACTCTATATCTGAGGATTCTCCTCCAGGTACAACTATAGCTGTTATTAATGTTGATGATGAAGACTCTGATGGTAACGGTGTTGTAAAATGCTCCATCAACTCTGATATACCTTTCAAAATCGAGTCCTCATTAACAGGATATTATACTATAGTAACCGAAGACTACTTAGACAGAGAAAGTATTCCTGAGTATAATATCACCATCACCGTCTCTGACCAAGGCTCCCCGCCTCTGACCAGCAGTAAAAACATTAACGTAAAAGTTTCTGACGTGAATGACAGCCCGCCCAGATTTGACCAATCAGAATATAGTAAGACTGTACCAGAGAATAACTCTCCAGGGTTTTCTGTTTTCACTCTAAGTGCTAGTGATTCAGACTGGGGTCAAAACGCTCGAGTTTCTTACTTTCTGGAAGAGAAAGACAATAATGGGGCAGCTGTGACTTCCTTAGTGTCAGTCAATTCAGAAAATGGTGTCATTCATGCTTTAAGGTCTTTTGATTATGAGCAGATCAAGTGGTTTGAATTTAACGTAACTGCTCGCGATGCTGGATCCCCCCCTCTGAGTTCAGTGGCCACAGTTAAAATACTGATCCAGGACCAGAACGACAACCCTCCTCAGGTCCTGTACCCAGTCCAGACTGGTGGCTCTCTGGTGGCTGAGATGGTGCCTCGTTCAGCAGATGTGGGCTATCTGGTCACTAAAGTGGTGGCTGTTGATGTGGACTCTGGACAGAATGCCTGGCTCTCCTATAAACTGCAGAAAGCCACAGACAGGGCGCTGTTTGAAGTGGGCTTACAGAATGGAGAAATAAGGACTATCCGCCAGGTGACTGATAAAGATGCTGTGAAACAGAGACTGACTGTTATAGTGGAGGACAACGGGCAGCCCTCTCGTTCAGCTACAGTCATTGTTAACGTGGTGGTGGCGGACAGCTTCCCGGAAGTGCTGTCTGAGTTCACTGACTTTACACAGGACAAGGAGTACAATGACAACCTGACTTTTTACTTAGTGCTGGCTCTGGCTGTAGTGTCCTTCCTCTTCATCACGTGTTTAGTGGTTATTATATCAGTGAAGATCTACAGGTGGAGACAGTCTCGCATCATGTTTCACTCCAACCTCCCTGTGATTCCATATTATCCTCCACGTTACTCAGACACTTTGGGGACAGGGACTCTCCAACACGTGTACAATTACGAGGTGTGCAGGACGACTGACTCCAGAAAGAGTGACTGTAAGTTCGGCACAGCCGGAAGTCAGAACGTGCTGATAATGGACCCCAGTTCTACAGGCACGATGCAGCGGATACAGAGTGAAAAGAGCATCCTGGATGAACCTGACTCTCCTCTAGAGGTAAGGTGCAATATAAACGTTTTTATTTTTATCTTTTACTGAACTGAGTTTGCAATCTATCACTTGTTTCAATCTAATACACACTGTCCATTTAATTCTGGCTGAACCTGACTCTCCTTTAGAGGTTTCTATTAATCAAGCAATTGTTTATAACTTGCAAGAAAGGTTTACTTTCAGTACCACTCTTGATGGACAGCTTCTCTCAGTGTAGAGCGATTTAACTGAAGTGGAAACAGTGTCAGTATGGGAAATGCTCACTGAAAAAGGTATTCTCTGGTGCCGATACGTTTGACTAACATATCATTCAATATTTTTCTGCATAGATAGTTTTATTTCTTCAAATAAAAAAGACTTATTGTCTTTCCGAATAAATGCAAAGGTTTGCTTTTGTGGAGGCAGACAGCAGCAATATAATGGCAATAGAGTTTCCACCTAACATGTCTCATGCTGTATTTTTGCTCTTCCACTTTATATTTTCCTGTCATTTGTAACGCGTAGCTACGTCTTGCATGTATTATTTTCAGTTGTAACCGTTATAAATGCACTCAAAACATGAATCATAACACAGATACACACAACGTTTTCTGGCCGCTCAACACTCTCAACTTTTATTGAAAGAGACGTGTATTTCCTTTTTGTTTTTGTTACCTCACTTGTTATCTTCACTTCGCACTCTAAGGGCCGCTGTTGGTCTTCAAAAAACATGTGAAGCGTTAGAAATGCAGCTACACCTCCAGTGCTCCTCATAGTGTTCCGTTGAGAGCAGGAATACGGTCTTTATTCTCACCAATGTTTTTTCTCCTAATGTATGTGTCGTCACACGGTGGATTATAATCACATCGACAGAAGGACGATACAGGGGAATAGGTCGGCTTTTTGCAACATACTCTCGTGTGGAGTAGTTTGGATGTATTCGTGAATATGGCTTTTATCAGCAGTAAACCCGTGATAACAGGGCAAGTACGGGCCTTCATTCTCGTGTTTCTCTTTGAAACGACAGTCTGTCAGATCCGCTACTCTGTCCCCGAGGAGATGAGAAAAGGCTCATACGTTGGAAATATTGCTGAAGATTTGGGTATCGACGCTAAAAGACTTGTTTCAGGCGGTGGTCGAATTGTTAGCGGCGATAGCAGCGAATACATCAGGCTGGATGCAGACAAAGGGATTCTTGTCGTGGGAGAAAGGATAGATAGAGAGCAGCTCTGCGGGCAGACAGCGCCCTGTAGCCTGAATTTTGAAATGATTATGATTAATCCAATGCAACTTCATAGCGTTTTAGTGGAAGTTTTGGATGTTAATGATAATGCACCCGCCTTTCATGAGAAAGAAGTGCATGTAGAAATATTAGAATCTGCTCTTCTTGAAACCGAAATATTACAAGAGAGTGCCACGGACCCTGATGTTGGCATAAACGCTTTACACAGCTATACTTTACACCCAACAACACATTTTAATATTAAGGTTCTGTCCAGCCAAAATGGTCACAAATACGCACAGCTGTATCTTTCCAGTGCTTTAGACCGCGAGAAAGATGAAAAGATGCTTCTTACGCTAACTGCTGTTGACGGAGGAGAACCTCAAAGATCAGGGTCACTAAAAATACATATTACTGTCCGAGACACAAATGACAATGCTCCCGTTTTTACGCAATCAATTTTCAAAGCGTCTGTTAAAGAAAATGTTCCAAAAGGAACCTTAGTGGTGAGCTTGAGCGCAACAGATGCAGATGAAGGGATAAATGGTCGTGTTACATACCATTTTAATCGCATGTCTAGTAATGTTGCTGAACTATTTAATCTGGATGAAAACAGCGGCGATTTAACTGTAAATGGCATGATTGATTATGAAGATACTCGAATCTATGAGATTGGTGTGCAAGCAAAAGATCAAGGAGGACAAAGCACATCAACAAATGTAATTATTGAGGTGACGGATGTAAACGATAATATGCCTGTGATAACATTAACATCGTCTTCTAGTGCCATCGCAGAGGATTCTCCTAGTGGGACTACTGTTGCTATCATAAACGTAAAAGACCTAGATTCAGGCAAAAATGGTAAAGTAGACTGTTCAGTAAACGGCAACATCCCGTTCACAATCCACTCATCTCTAAAGAATTATTATACTTTGGAAACAAATGGTGTTCTTGACAGAGAGCGTAATCCTGATTATAATATAACTTTCACGGCAATGGATGAAGGTAACCCCCCACTCTCGACTAACAAGACAATACAACTTCGAATATCCGACGTAAATGATAATGCCCCCATATTTGAACAGAGTTATTATGAAGCTTATATCATAGAGAATAACTCTCCAGGGTTGTCTGTGTTTTCCGTAAAAGCACACGACTCTGACTCAGGCCAAAACGCACGACTGTCTTACCTGCTTATTGATACTCAATTAAACGGTAACCCCATATCCACCTACATATCTGTTAACGCGGAAAGTGGAGTTATACAAGCAGTTCGATCATTTGACTATGAGCAAATTAAAATTCTTGATATTTTTGTAAAAGGGCAGGATGGGGGTTCCCCACCTTTAAGCAGTAATGCCACAGTTAAAATAAATATTCAAGACCAGAACGACAACCCTCCTCAGGTCCTGTACCCAGTCCAGACTGGTGGCTCTCTGGTGGCTGAGATGGTGTCTCGTTCATCAGATGTGGGCTATCTGGTCACTAAAGTGGTGGCTGTTGATGTGGACTCTGGACAGAATGCCTGGCTCTCCTATAAACTGCAGAAAGCCACAGACAGGGCGCTGTTTGAAGTGGGCTTACAGAATGGAGAAATAAGGACTATCCGCCAGGTGACTGATAAAGATGCTGTGAAACAAAGACTGACTGTTATAGTGGAGGACAACGGGCAGCCCTCTCGTTCAGCTACAGTCATTGTTAACGTGGTGGTGGCGGACAGCTTTCCGGAAGTGCTGACTGAGTTCACTGACTTTACACAGGACAAGGAGTACAATGACAACCTGACTTTTTACTTAGTGCTGGCTCTGGCTGTAGTGTCCTTCCTCTTCATCACGTGTTTAGTGGTTATTATATCAGTGAAGATCTACAGGTGGAGACAGTCTCGCATCATGTGTCACTCCAATCTCCCTGTGATTCCATATTATCCTCCACGTTACTCAGACACTTTGGGAACAGGGACTCTCCAACACGTGTACAATTACGAGGTGTGCAGGACGACTGACTCAAGAAAGAGTGACGTGAAATATATGCAACCGATGACTGAAAGTTTAGTCAGTGTGGATGGAGCTGGGACTGATACCCCACAGTTGGACCAGCAGCTGTCAGGCAACCAATCTCAAATGTCAACTTTGGTGAGTATAATATTTAATCGTACATCCCTTTTTTCTTTTTCGTTGCCTTTCTCTTTTTCTTTTTACATCAGTAGTTGGAGCAAATTGTACGCACACAGCTGCTAGGAGCGTTTTAGTGTCACTGGCCATGGTCCTGAAACCTTCGATGGATTCGTTGTGAAATAAATTCCTAAACAAAGCCTATATTTGTTTGGGTTAAATTGTCAAACACAATACCGACCCAATAAGGGCAATCGACATCAAATTAACCACAGTCTTGTCTTGTTTGCGACAGGCATTTCTACATATTGAGATTAACCTTTTGTATTCTGTATTTTGTCCCGTATAATCACTGATTTTTCACCACATTGCCCCAGTTATGATCTTAACGGTTTTAATTACATTAGAACTCCCGTGATATCAGTATCATAATAAACTGAAATTACTTGTGTGAACATTGCTCAGCAGTGTACAATCACAATATTTATTTACACCTATTTCATGAGAGAATCCAATTAATACTTAAAACTAGAATATAACGTAGCCCATAAACTGTTTGAATAGTGTTCACACCATAAACATTACCATGGATGGGCTCTGAGCGCCGCTGTTGATACATCACTGACTTACTGTCCAAATAAGCAGTGCAGTGGTCCACCCCTTTATTCCCATTCAGTTTTACAGCTTAGATAGAAGACGATGTGTCCTGTGAGGATTTAAGGAGCAGCATTCGTCGTGAACGTTTCCTGCTGAAAACATCGTTATACAATTCATGGATTTATTTACATCAGTTTTGCATTGAAAGGGATTTCTGCGTCTGTACCTCTGGATTTATGATGGCTTGTTTGTGGATACCCGCGCGCAGAGGCCGATGGCAAGCACTGTTTGTGACTCTTTGTCTTTTCGAGCTGAGCTCAGTAGCTGGACAGGCTCGGTACTCCGTACCGGAGGAGCAGGCAGAAGGCTCTTTTGTTGGAAACATCGCTAGAGATTTAGGTTTGGATGTGACGAGGCTCATATCAGGTAAAGCTCGTATTATTACCAAAGGAAGCCGACAGTACGTTGATTTAAACAGAGACAAAGGCACGCTTGTTATTAAAGAGAGGATCGACCGAGAAGAGCTATGTAGAAAGACGACGCCCTGTAGCTTCAGTTTCGAGCTCATTTTAGAAAACCCAATCCAGCTTTACCGTGTAACAGTGGAGGTTATAGATATAAATGATAACAGTCCGTCTTATCCTAAGGATGAAATACATTTAAAAATAGTGGAAAGCGTTACATTAGGGACTCGCTTTTCTTTAGTGAGCGCTGACGATCCGGATGTGGGAATTAATGATATTCAAAAGTACATGCTTAAACCCTCAGATAATTTCAAGCTGGAAGTGCAGATCCAGCCTGATGGAGAAAATGTGATCGAAATGGTTTTACAAACCCCCTTAGACCGAGAGAAAGAGGAGACTCACAATCTCGTGCTGATTGCTTCAGATGGAGGGGAGCCACACAGATCAGGGACAGTGCGCATTCACATCACTGTGCTGGATGCTAACGATAATGCGCCAGTGTGCAGCCAGCCTGTTTATAAAGCAGAAGTCAAGGAAAACTCTCCTACAGGAACAGTGGTAACCTCTGTGAGTGCAAAAGACGCAGATAAAGGAGTCAATGGTGAAGTATCTTATTCCATAGCTAATGTTGCCAGAGAGGTGAAAAATATTTTTGAAGTAAACGTCAAAACTGGGGAAATTAAAGTTGCAGGTAATCTGGATTTTGAAGAATCTAAGACCTTTCAATTAAAAATTCAGGCTAGTGACCATGGTGGACATTCAGATACGTGCAAAGTTATTATTCAAATAATTGACGAGAATGACAACGTCCCTACAATTCAGCTAATGTCATTTTCTAACTCTATATCTGAGGACTCTCCTCCAGGTACAACTATAGCTGTTATGAATGTTGATGATGAAGACTCTGATGGTAACGGTGTTGTAAAGTGCTCAATGAACTCTGATATACCTTTCAAAATCGAGTCCTCATTAACAGGATATTATACTATAGTAACCGAAGACTACTTAGACAGAGAAAGTATTCCTGAGTACAATATCACCATCACTGTCTCTGACCAAGGCTCCCCGCCTCTGACCAGCAGTAAAAACATAAATGTAAAAGTTTCTGACGTGAATGACAGCCCGCCCAGATTTGACCAATCAGAATACAGTAAGACTATACCGGAGAATAACTCTCCGGGGTTTTCTGTGTTCACACTAAGTGCAAGTGATTCAGACTGGGGTCAAAACGCTCGAGTTTCTTACTTTCTGGAGGAGAAAGACAATAATGGGGCAGCTGTGACTTCATTAGTCTCAGTCAATTCAGAAAATGGGGTCATTCATGCAGTGAGGTCTTTTGATTATGAGCAAATCAAGTGGTTTGAATTTAACGTAACTGCACGCGATGCTGGATCCCCTCCTCTGAGTTCAGTGACCACAGTTAAAATACTGATCCAGGACCAGAACGACAACCCTCCTCAGGTCCTGTACCCAGTCCAGACTGGTGGCTCTCTGGTGGCTGAGATGGTGCCTCGATCAGCAGATGTGGGCTATCTGGTCACTAAAGTGGTGGCTGTTGATGTGGACTCTGGACAGAATGCCTGGCTCTCCTATAAACTGCAGAAAGCCACAGACAGGGCGCTGTTTGAAGTGGGCTTACAGAATGGAGAAATAAGGACTATCCGCCAGGTGACTGATAAAGATGCTGTGAAACAAAGACTGACTGTTATAGTGGAGGACAACGGGCAGCCCTCTCGTTCAGCTACAGTCATTGTTAACGTGGTGGTGGCGGACAGCTTCCCGGAAGTGCTGTCTGAGTTCACTGACTTTATACAGGACAAGGAGTACAATGACAACCTGACTTTTTACTTAGTGCTGGCTCTGGCTGTAGTGTCCTTCCTCTTCATCACGTGTTTAGTGGTTATTATATCAGTGAAGATCTACAGGTGGAGACAGTCTCGCATCATGTTTCACTCCAATCTCCCTGTGATTCCATATTATCCTCCACGTTACTCAGACACTTTGGGGACAGGGACTCTCCAACACGTGTACAATTACGAGGTGTGCAGGACGACTGACTCCAGAAAGAGTGACTGTAAATTTGGCACAGCCCGGAGTCAGAACGTGCTGATAATGGACCCCAGTTCTACAGGGACGATGCAGCGGATACAGAGTGAAAAGAGCATCCTGGATGAACCTGACTCTCCTCTAGAGGTTAGTTAAATAATTAAGCCTATCTTCTGTGCTCATGTATCTCTTTATGTGCTTAGTTGCAATATTTGGGAACTTAAGTACGCCATTTTGGCGTTTTCAGAACCATGGACAGCATCCCACTGCCTGAATACTGAATAAGTGATGGCTGTCATATTATTCCACATGCACCGTATTTTGTCTTCAATTCCTTGTGTGTTTAAGTGAACAGAAAACTCCCTTGAAGCTTTGATTGCTTAATCACTTTTTTTCATTTATACAGACCTTGCTAATAGCACATATTTTATAGCTTTCGGTAGAAAAACCTAGTTTATGCAGTTTTAAACACCTCAAGTTCATGTCAAAGGTTCCCTCTATTATATTATAGTTATATTGTATAACATTTCATTTACAATATTGGTAATTGGGTATGTCGTTATCTGCACTTATATTAGAGTCAGTAGTATAGATGTGGAGAAGTATTGTTCTCAGTATTTGATTGGCTGGCTGTTTTTGTTTTGAGATATTTAAATTAATTTTCGTTCATATTGAGCAGACGGAACAAGTTTTTTATTTGATACACATGTTCTCATAATATATTATTAATAAATATATTTTTATAAAAATCATTGACATCATTATTCTCACATGGTACTTGCATTACTTTTATCTGCATGAAAGGACTTGTGAGTCCTTGCCCGCAATGTTGGCTGTTTTTAGACTTTAATAATTTCAGTTCCTTCACAGCGACTTTTCTGGACTCAGAATTTCCCCCTCCATTAATTTATTTGACATAATTTGATTATGTAAGTAGTCTTTCTAATCAATTGTATTGTACATCTTTGTATTTGTATCCATCGTATTTTGTCTTAAATTCCTTGTGTGTTTAAGTGAACAGAAAACTCCCTTGAAGCTTCGATTGCTTAATCACTTTTTTTCATTTATACAGACCTTGCTAATATTACATATTTTATAGCTTTCGGTAGAAAAACCTAGTTTATGTTTTAAAAACCTCAAGTTCATGTCAAAGGTTCCCTCTATTATATTATAGTTATATTGTATAACATTTAATTTACAATATTGGTAATTGAGTTTGTCGTTATCTGCACTTATATTAGAGTCAGTAGTATAGCTTTGGAGAAGTATTGTTCTCAGTATTTGATTGGCTGGCTGTTTTTGTTTTAAGATATTTAAATTAATTGTTGTTCATATTGAGCAGACAGAACAAGTTTTTTATTGATGGCTTGTTATACACATGTTCTCATAATATACATCAATAAATATATTTTCATAAAAATCAGTGACATCATTATTCTCACATGGTACTTGCATTACTTGTATCTGCATGAAAGGACTTGTGCTTGCCAGCAATGTTGGCTGTTTTACACTTTAATAATTTCAGTAGCTTGAACAGTGACTTTTCTGGACTCAGAATTTCCCCTTCCATTAATTTATTTGACATAATTTGTCATTCTAATCAATTGTATTTGTATTTATTTTGGTTTCAGATGTAGTTTAAGTTTTATTGAACATAGTTATATTTCTAAAGATTCAAACAAATGAGAGAAATCATGGCCATAAACACGTTATATGTGGCCATTTATGTTACTAATTGTTACCTTATTCAAGTCAAACATTTCCAATAAATCTGCTGGGCAGATTGGTTAATGTTGGTTTGCTGCAGTTTTCCATGGTGGACTCTTAGGGCCGCTGTTGACCAGAATGTGCACGGCTGAGAGTAGGTCTGTGGCAGCACCTCCCATGTAATATCATCATAAAGAAGAGAGAACACGACGGCAAAACAACGGACTCGGGGAGAATATCTGAAAACACACGACGATCTTTGAGACGTATCTATTTACTGTGTGGATTGTATAGCTGTGAAATTGTCGTTTGACACTGAAGTGGACTGTATTTTGTTGGATATTTAACCGGACTGTGGGATTTTGCTGAAAAAATACAAGGATTGAACAATGAAAGGAGAAGTGCTGTTGTTCATCTCCCTCCTTTCGCTCGGCTCGGTTATTGGGCAGGTCAGCTACACGATACCAGAGGAAATGGCAAAAGGCTCTTTAGTAGGCAACATAGCACAAGATTTAGGTTTGGAAAGCAAACGTTTGACTTCTGGTAAAGCTCGAATTTATACCCGAGACAGCGACGAGTACATCGAGCTGAACAGAGAAAGAGGAGTCCTCCTCGTCAAACAGAGAATCGACAGAGAGGCTCTCTGCAGACAGACGACGCCTTGTGCTTTACATTTTCAGATTATTTTGGACAATCCTATGGAGTTTTACAGTGTGACAGTCCAGATTACAGATATTAATGATAATACACCAACCTTTGAAAAAAGCGAAAAGAAATTCAAAATCAGCGAGTCAGCAATCACCGGAGCAAAATTCGTGCTGGAAAGAGCTGTTGATCTTGATGTTGGACTTAATGATCTTCAAAGATACGAATTAAAACCAACTGATCATTTTGCTCTGAAAATCCACAATAACGCAGATGGGAATAAAAACGTCGAGATGGTGCTACAGAAGCCTTTAGACAGAGAGAAACAAGAGCAGATATCTCTTGTGTTAACGGCTGTGGACGGAGGAGATCCGCAGATGTCAGGAACAATGCTGATTGTTATTACAGTTTTAGACCATAATGATAATGCCCCCGTTTTTACACAGCCCACATACAAGTCTGCAGTAACTGAAAACTCACCTAAAGGCACAGTTGTTGCCACTGTCACAGCTTCAGATGCAGATCAGGGTTCTAATTGTAAAATAACATATTCAATCACAAATACATTAGACGATGTCAGGAAAATATTTGAAGTAAATGAGCAAAACGGTGAAGTTTTATTAATTGGAAATATTGACTTTGAAGATTCACGGAACTATCAAATAAATCTGCTTGCTAGTGACGAGGGAGGACTCACAGATTCTTGCAAATTATTTGTTGATGTACAAGACATGAATGACAACGAGCCTGAAATTAACATAATGTCGAAGTCAAATGTGATATCAGAGGATGCCGAACTCAATACAGTCGTTACAATGATAAATATTGAGGACATGGACTCCGGAGAAAACGGTAACGTGAAATGCTTAATTAACGAAAATATACCTTTCGCTCTAAAGAAATCTACAAATAATTTCCATAGTTTAGTGACAGATAGTGATTTAGACAGAGAGACAGCATCTCAGTATAATATTACAGTGACCTGCTCTGATGAGGGCGTGCCCTCCCTCTCCAGCAGCGTCACTCTCACCTTACAGATCTCTGATGTGAATGATAACGCGCCTGTCTTTGACAGCAGCTCATATGAGGCCTACATTGTAGAAAACAACACACCAGGCCTCTCTATATTCACAGTGAGAGCCAGAGACGCTGACTGGAACCAGAATGCCCGTGTTTCTTACATCCTGGAGGACTCCTCTGTTAACGGAGTGCAAGTCTCCTCTTATGTGTCTGTTAGTGCTGATAGTGGAGTCATCCATGCAGTGCGCTCTTTTGACTACGAGCAGATCAAAGACTTCCACTTCCGGGTCAAAGCTCAGGATGGAGGCTCTCCTCCACTGAGTAGCAATGTGACTGTGAAAATACTGATCCAGGACCAGAACGACAACCCTCCTCAGGTCCTGTACCCAGTCCAGACTGGTGGCTCTCTGGTGGCTGAGATGGTGCCTCGTTCAGCAGATGTGGGCTACCTGGTCACTAAAGTGGTGGCTGTTGATGTGGACTCTGGACAGAATGCCTGGCTCTCCTATAAACTGCAGAAAGCCACAGACAGGGCGCTGTTTGAAGTGGGCTTACAGAATGGAGAAATAAGGACTATCCGCCAGGTGACTGATAAAGATGCTGTGAAACAAAGACTGACTGTTATAGTGGAGGACAACGGGCAGCCCTCTCGTTCAGCTACAGTCATTGTTAACGTGGTGGTGGCGGACAGCTTCCCGGAAGTGCTGTCTGAGTTCACTGACTTTACACAGGACAAGGAGTACAATGACAACCTGACTTTTTATTTAGTGCTGGCTCTGGCTGTAGTGTCCTTCCTCTTCATCACGTGTTTAGTGGTTATCATATCAGTGAAGATCTACAGGTGGAGACAGTCTCGCATCATGTGTCACTCCAATCTCCCTGTGATTCCTTATTATCCTCCACGTTACTCAGACACTTTGGGGACAGGGACTCTCCAACACGTGTACAACTACGAGGTGTGCAGGACGACTGACTCCAGAAAGAGTGACTGTAAGTTCGGCAGAGCCGGTAGTCAGAATGTGCTGATAATGGACCCCAGTTCTACAGGGACGATGCAGCGGATACAGAGTGAAAAGAGCATCCTGGATGAACCTGACTCTCCTCTAGAGGTGAGGTGCAATTTGCAAAGTATATACTTCTTGAATATTGTTTCTTTGGATAAATAGTATTTGGTTACAGTTTATTTCTGAGAACAAGTGCAAGCGGTCAGTTTCAGCACCATATGGTGGACAGCTTCTCTTTTAGTGAAAAAGCTTTCTGTTCCGAAGAGCTTCAACTTCCTTAAATGTTACCTTGTATACGAATCAATTGCCTATATAATAATAATAATAATAATAATAATAATAATAATAATAATAATAATAATAATAATAATAATAATAATAATAATAATAATAATAATAATAATAATAATAATAATAATAATAATAATAATAATAATAATAATAACAGCAACATTGGGAACGTCTCTCAGCATTTCCAAAAATCAATTGCCCTTACCAGTTAGGTGTTTGAATTATCATTAGTTGTGTTATTGTGGCTATTAATATGTATGTGTTATTGAGGTCTAAAGTCAGAAGCCATCCCATTATACACCGATATGCATCCAAACGCTTGTATATTAAAAGTGTTCCTTATATTTAAACCACCATAAACATTACCGTGGATGGGCTCTGAGCGCCGCTGTTGATACATCACTGACTACTGTCCAAATAAGCAGGGCAGTGGTCCACCCCTTTATCTCCATTCAGTATTTTACAGCTTAGAGAGAAGACGATGTGGCCTGTGAGGATTTAAAGAGCAGCATTTATCGTGGACATTTCTGCTGAAAACACTGTTACTATTCAATTCATGGATTTATTCACATCAGTTTTGCATTGAAAGGGATTTCTGCGTCCATACCTCTGGATTTATGATGGCTTGTTTGTGGATACCCGCGCGCAGAGGCCGATGGCAAGCACTGTTTGTGACTCTTTGTCTGTTCGAGCTGAGCTCAGTAGCTGGACAGGCTCGGTACTCCGTACCGGAGGAGCAGGCAGAAGGCTCTTTTGTTGGAAACATCGCTAGAGATTTAGGTTTGGATGTTACGAGGCTCATATCAGGTAAAGCTCGTATAATTACAAAAGGAAGCCGACAGTACGTTGATTTAAACCGAGATAAAGGCAGTCTTGTTATTAAAGAGCGGATCGACCGAGAAGAGCTGTGTGGAAAGACGACGCCCTGTAGCTTCAGTTTCGAGCTCATTTTAGAAAACCCAATCCAGCTTTACCGTGTAACAGTGGAGGTGATAGACATAAATGATAACAGTCCGTCGTTTCCAAAGGGGGAAATACATTTAAATATCGTTGAAAGTGTTACATCAGGGACTCGCTTCTCACTTGAAAGTGCAGACGACCCTGATGTTGGAATTAATGACATTCAAAAATACGTGCTAAAACCTTCAGATCATTTCAAATTGGAAGTGCAGATCCAGCCTGATGGAGGAAAATTCATCGAAATGGTTTTACAAACCCCATTAGACCGGGAGAAAGAGGAGACTCACAATCTCGTGCTGGTTGCTTCAGATGGAGGGGAGCCACACAAATCAGGGACAGTGCGCATTCACATCACTGTGCTGGATGCTAACGATAATGCGCCAGTGTGCAGCCAGCCTGTTTATAAAGCAGAAGTCAAGGAAAACTCTCCTACAGGAACAGTGGTAACCAGTGTGAGTGCAACTGATGCAGATAAAGGAGTGTATGGTGAAGTTACATTTTCCATATCTCACGTTGCCAAAGAAGCAAAAAATATGTTTGAAGTAAATGTTATAACTGGAGAAATTAAAGTTGCAGGTAATCTGGATTTTGAAAAATCTAAGACCTTTCAATTAAACGTTAAGGCTAGTGATCACGGGGGACATTCAGATACGTGCAAAGTTGTTATTCAAATAATTGACGAGAATGACAACGTCCCTACAATTCAGCTGATGTCATTTTCTAACTCTATATCTGAGGATTCTCCTCCAGGTACAACTATAGCTGTTATGAATGTTGATGATGAAGACTCTGATGGTAACGGTGTTGTAAAATGCTCCATCAACTCTGACATACCTTTCAAAATTGAGTCTTCATTAACAGGATATTATGCTATAGTAACCGAAGACTACTTAGACAGAGAAAGTATTCCTGAGTATAATATCACCATCACCGTCTCTGACCAAGGCTCCCCACCTCTGACCAGCAGTAAAAACATAAATGTAAAGATTTCTGACGTGAATGACAGCCCGCCCAGATTTGACCAATCAGAATATAGTAAGACTTTACCGGAGAATAACTCTCCGGGGTTTTCTGTGTTTACTCTGAGTGCTAGTGATTCAGACTGGGGTCAAAACGCTCGACTTTCTTACTTTCTGGAGGAGAAAGAGATTAATGGGGCAGCTGTGACTTCCTTAGTGTCAGTCAATTCAGAAAATGGGGTCATTCATGCAGTGAGGTCTTTTGATTATGAGCAGATCAAGTGGTTTGAATTTAACGTAACAGCTCGCGATAATGGATCCCCTCCTCTGAGTTCAGTGGCCACAGTTAAAATACTGATCCAGGACCAGAACGACAACCCTCCTCAGGTCCTGTACCCAGTCCAGACTGGTGGCTCTCTGGTGGCTGAGATGGTGCCTCGTTCAGCAGATGTGGGCTACCTGGTCAGTAAAGTGGTGGCTGTTGATGTGGACTCTGGACAGAATGCCTGGCTCTCCTATAAACTGCAGAAAGCCACAGACAGGGCGCTGTTTGAAGTGGGCTTACAGAATGGAGAAATAAGGACTATCCGCCAGGTGACTGATAAAGATGCTGTGAAACAAAGACTGACTGTTATAGTGGAGGACAACGGGCAGCCCTCTCGTTCAGCTACAGTCATTGTTAACGTGGTGGTGGCGGACAGCTTCCCGGAAGTGCTGTCTGAGTTCACTGACTTTACACAGGACAAGGAGTACAATGACAACCTGACTTTTTACTTAGTGCTGGCTCTGGCTGTAGTGTCCTTCCTCTTCATCACGTGTTTAGTGGTTATTATATCAGTGAAGATCTACAGGTGGAGACAGTCTCGCATCATGTTTCACTCCAATCTCCCTGTGATTCCTTATTATCCTCCACGTTACTCAGACACTTTGGGGACAGGGACTCTCCAACACGTGTACAATTACGAGGTGTGCAGGACGACTGACTCCAGAAAGAGTGACTGTAAATTTGGCACAGCCCGGAGTCAGAACGTGCTGATAATGGACCCCAGTTCTACAGGGACGATGCAGCGGATACAGAGTGAAAAGAGCATCCTGGATGAACCTGACTCTCCTCTAGAGGTTAGTTAAATAATTAAGCCTATCTTCTGTGCTCATGTATCTCTTTATGTGCTTAGTTGCAATATTTGGGAACTGAAGTACGCCATTTCTGCGTTTTCAGAACCATGGACAGCATCCCACTGCCTGAATACTGAATAAGTGATGGCTGTCATATTATTCCACATGCACCATATTTTGTCTTCAATTCCTTGTGTGTTTAAGTGAACAGAAAACTCCCTTGAAGCTTCGATTGCTTAATCACTTTTTTTCATTTATACAGACCTTGCTAATAGCACATATTTTATAGCTTTCGGTAGAAAAACCTAGTTTATGTAGTTTTAAACAACTCAAGTTCATGTCAAAGGTTCCCTCTATTATATTATAGTTATATTGTATAACATTTCATTTACAATATTGGTAATTGGGTATGTCGTTATCTGCACTTATATTAGAGTCAGTAGTATAGCTTTGGAGAAATATTGTTCTCAGTATTTGATTGGCTGGCTGTTTTTGTTTTAAGATATTTAAATTAATTTTCGTTCATATTGAGCAGACGGAACACGTTTTTTATTGATACACATGTTCTCACAATATACATCAATAAATATATTTTTATAAAAATCATTGACATCATTATTCTCACATGGTACTTGCATTACTTGTATCTGCATGAAAGGACTTGTGCTTGCCCGCAATGTTGGCTGTTTTACACTTTAATAATTTCAGTACCTTCGACAGCGACTTTTCTGGACTCAGAATTTCCCCCTCCATTAATTTATTTGACATAATTTGATTATGTAAGTAGTCATTCTAATCAATTGTATTTGTATTTATTTTGGTTTCAGATGTAGTTGAAGTTTTCTTGAACATAGTTCTATTTCTAAAGATTCAAACAAAAGAGTGAAATCTTGACCATAAGGTGTTATGTGGCCATTTACTGTATGTTACTAATGTTTACCTTATTCAAGTCAAACATTTCCAATAATCTGCTGGGCAGATTGGTTAATGTTGGTTTCCTGCAGTTTTCCATGGTGGACTCTTAGGGCCGCTGTTGGCCAGAGTTTGCACGGCTGAGAGTAGGTCTGTGGCAGCACCTCCCATGTAACATCATCATAAAGAAGAGAGAACACGACAGCAAAACAACGGACTCGGGATATATAGAATATCTGAAAACACACGACGATCTTTGAGACGTATCTATTTACTGTGTGGATTGTATAGCCGTGAAATTGTCGTTTGACACTGAAGTGGATTGTTTTTTGATGGATATTTAACCGGACTGTGGAATTTTGCTGGAAAAATACAAGGATTGAACAATGAAAGGACAAGCGCTGTTGTTCATCTCTCTCCTTTCGCTCGGCTCGGTTACTGGGCAGGTCAGCTACACGATACCGGAGGAAATGGCAAAAGGCTCTTTAGTAGGCAACATAGTAAAAGATTTAGGTTTGGAAAGCACACGTTTGACTTCTGGTAAAGCTCGAATTTATACCCGAGACAGCGACGAGTACATCGAGCTGAACAGAGAAAGAGGAGTCCTCCTCGTCAAACAGAGAATCGACAGAGAGGCTCTCTGCAGACAGACGACGCCTTGTGCTTTACATTTTCAGATTATTTTGGACAATCCTATGGAGTTTTACAGTGTGACAGTCCAGATTACAGATATTAATGATAATACACCAACCTTTGAAAAAAGCGAAAAGAAATTCAAAATCAGCGAGTCAGCAATCACCGGAGCAAAATTCGTGCTGGAAAGAGCTGTTGATCTTGATGTTGGACTTAATGATCTTCAAAGATACGAATTAAAACCAACTGATCATTTTGTTCTGAAAATCCACAATAACGCAGATGGGAATAAAAACGTTGAGATGGTGCTACAGAAGCCTTTAGACAGAGAGAAACAAGAGCAGATATCTCTTGTGTTAACGGCTGTGGATGGAGGAGATCCGCAGATGTCAGGAACAATGCTAATTATTATTACAGTTTTAGACGTCAATGATAATGCCCCCGTTTTTACACAGCCCACATACAAGACTGCAGTAACTGAAAACTCACCTAAAGGCACAGTTGTTGCCATTGTCACAGCTTCAGATGCAGATCAGGGTTCTAATTGTAAAATAACATATTCAATCACAAATACATTAGACGATGTCAGGAAAATATTTGAGGTAAATGAACAAAACGGTGAAGTTTTATTAATTGGAAATATTGACTTTGAAGATTCACGGAACTATCAAATAAATCTGCTTGCTAGTGACGAGGGAGGACTCACAGATTCGTGCAAATTATTTGTTGATGTACAAGACATGAATGACAACGAGCCTGAAATTAACATAATGTCGAAGTCAAATGTGATATCAGAGGATGCCGAACTCAATACAGTCGTTACAATGATAAATATTGAGGACATGGACTCCGGAGAAAACGGTAACGTGAAATGCTTAATTAACGAAAATATACCTTTCGCTCTAAAGAAATCTACAAATAATTTCCATAGTTTAGTGACAGATAGTGATTTAGACAGAGAGACAGCTTCTCAGTATAATATTACAGTGACCTGCTCCGATGAAGGAGTGCCCTCCCTCTCCAGCAGCGTCACTCTCACCTTACAGATCTCTGATGTGAATGATAACGCTCCTGTCTTTGACAGCAGCTCATATGAGGCCTACTTTGTAGAAAACAACACACCAGGCCTCTCTATATTCACAGTGAGAGCCAGAGACGCTGACTGGAGCCAGAATGCCCGTGTTTCTTACATCCTGGAGGACTCCTCTGTTAACGGAGTGCCAATCTCCTCGTATGTGTCAGTTAGTGCTGATAGTGGAGTCATCCATGCAGTGCGCTCTTTTGACTACGAGCAGATCAAAGACTTCCACTTCCGGGTCAAAGCGCAGGATGGAGGCTCTCCTCCACTCAGTAGCAATGTGACTGTGAAAATATTGATCAAGGACCAGAACGACAACCCTCCTCAGGTCCTGTACCCAGTCCAGACTGGTGGCTCTCTGGTGGCTGAGATGGTGCCTCGTTCAGCAGATGTGGGCTATCTGGTCACTAAAGTGGTGGCTGTTGATGTGGACTCTGGACAGAATGCCTGGCTCTCCTATAAACTGCAGAAAGCCACAGACAGGGCGCTGTTTGAAGTGGGCTTACAGAATGGAGAAATAAGGACTATCCGCCAGGTGACTGATAAAGATGCTGTGAAACAAAGACTGACTGTTAAAGTGGAGGACAACGGGCAGCCCTCTCGTTCAGCTACAGTCATTGTTAACGTGGTGGTGGCGGACAGCTTTCCGGAAGTGCTGTCTGAGTTCACTGACTTTACACAGGACAAGGATTACAAAGACAACCTGACTTTTTACTTAGTGCTTGCTCTGGCTGTAGTGTCCTTCCTCTTCATCACGTGTTTAGTGGTTATCATATCAGTGAAGATCTACAGGTGGAGAGAGTCTCGCATCATGTGTCACTCCAATCTCCCTGTGATTCCATATTATCCTCCACGTTACTCAGACACTTTGGGAACAGGGACTCTCCAACACGTGTACAATTACGAGGTGTGCAGGACGACTGACTCCAGAAAGAGTGACTGTAAGTTCGGCGGAGCCGGTAGTCAGAACGTGCTGATAATGGACCCCAGTTATTCAGGGACGATGCAGCGGATACAGAGTGAAAAGAGCATCCTGGATGAACCTGACTCTCCTCTAGAGGTTAGTCGAATAAATTAGCATATCTGCTGTGCTTTTGTATCTCTTTCTGTGCTTAGTTGCAATATTTGGGAACTGAAGTATACGCCATTTCGGTGTTTTCAGAACCATGGACAGCATCCCACTGCCTGAATACTGAATAAGTGATAGGCTGTCATATTATTCCACATGCACCGTATTTTCTCTTCAATTCCTTGTGTGTTTAAGTGAACAGAAAACTCCCTTGAAGCTTCGATTGCTTAATCAGTTTTTTTCATTTATACAGACCTTGCTAATAGCACATAATGTTATAGCTTTCGGCAGGGACGTGCACAGACATTTTGGGGGGCTGGTGCTCAAGTGAGAAAAAGGGCACTTCCCATAATCATTTATAAACAAATGTTTTAAAACAAAAAGTTAAATATAGTTGCACATCTCTGACTTACTGACCAATTTATTTTAATACCCTCACACTCACGCAATTGTTTAATACTCAGCAGAATTCTACAAAATAATCAGTTAACACGGAGACAATGGTCTTCTTTAGTATTCACTATGCACAAGAGCAGACAACAAACTAGTACAATTAATAGTTATTAAATGAGCAGCCAACAATCAAAATTATGAAGTTACTGTTTAAGGACATTACAGGCAAAAATATCGTTTTTTCATGTACTTGTTCTTTTGGTCTATTTTGCTTCCATGTTTTCTTTCACTCTAATGGAAATAAAACTTCCAAGAAACACATATACATGGTGTTCGTTTTATTACCATGTCTGAATTCATCTATAGATTTAAAGCTAATCTGCATTTAACAAAACATTTCCGGGGAAAATACTGATTTGACGTAAGTAACTATCTGGGGAAGTTGTGAGGTGATATGTTTTTTTGTTTGATCCTTTTCACCTGCATGCAAATTAGCGCATTTTAATTAGGCCTAGTTCACGCCTAATTTGCATATCAATGTGGCGATTGTGAGGACGTTATTAGATACACATTTTACTGTATTCACCTTTAGTGTCTACCCTTAAGTACAGTAGCCTACATTAGCCTGTATGCCCATGATAAATTGCCTTAGCTAAACCTTGAGCTAACTTAGCCATTAGCTAGTGGCCTACCTTAGTTAACTATATTTGTTATTGTCTTTTAGCTAATTAGCTGTAAACTCGAGGCACTGGCAGTTTAGTAATTTGTTCATCACCAGTCACCTTCAAAATAAACCAAGAAAAGCCGGCATAACATGGGACAGTAAAGTGGGAGGTGCTGCTACATGTATGTCTGAAGTGACTGCCGATGTCTGCACCGCTGTGCGGGAGACGTGGAGGGAGGGAGGGAGAGCTACGGAACTTCACAGTCTAATCTCCCGACCTGATATTTTGTATTCAATCAATATATTTTTGGAAAGGGAAACTGTGCGCAAACAGCAGTAGATATATATTCATTTATAAAAATAAAAAAAGGGGGGGAAAAGGGCACTTTCTCAGAGAAAGTTTCTCTGGAGGAAGTAAAAGGGCAGGGGCTCAAGCCCATTTTAATGTCTATGTGTGCACGTGCATGGCTTTCGGTAGAAAAACCTAGTTTATGTAGTTTTAAACACCTCAAGTTCATGTCAAAGGTTCCCTCTATTATATTATAGTTATAGTGTATAACATTTAATTTAAAATATTGGTAACTGGATATGTCGTTTTCTGCACTTATATTAGAGTCAGTATAGCTTTGGAGAAGTATTGTTCTCAGTATTGACTGGCTGTTTTTATTTTAAGATATTTAAATACATTTTCGTTCATATTGAGCTGACAACACGTTTTTTATTGATGGCTTGTTATACACATGTTCTCACAATATACATCAATAAATATATTTTTATAAAAATCATTGACATCATTATTCTCACATGGTACTTGCATTACTTGTATCTGCATGAAAGGACTTGTGCTTGCCAGCAATGTTGGCTGTTTTTAGACTTTAATAATTGCAGTGCCCTGGACAGCGACTTTTTTGGTTTCAGCTTTTCCCCCTATTCCTTTATTTTACATTATTTGATTATGTGAGTATTGATTTCAATTTGTTTCTATTTGTTTTATATTTACAATTTATTTCAGATGTATGTTTTCTGGAACATAGTTATATTGCTAAAGAGTCAAACAAAAGAGAGATATCTTGACCATAAAACTGTTTTTATGTGACCATTTATGTAACTAGTGTTACCTCATTTCAAATCAAACATTTCCAATAAGTCTGCTGGACAGATTGGTTGATGTTGGTTTGCTGCAGTTTTCCATGGTGGACTCTTAGGGCCGCTGTTGACTAGAGTGTGTACGGCTGAGAGTAGGTCTGTAGCAGCACCTCCCATGTAACATCATCATAAAGAAGAGAGAACACGACGGCAAGACAACTGACTCGGGATGTGTTGAATATCAAAAAACTCAAGGCGATATTTGAGACTTTTCTATTTACTCTGTGGAGTATTTAGCTTTGAAATTGTCGTTCGACATTGGAGTGGATTGTAATTGGTTGGATATTTACCCAGACTGTGGAATTTTGCTGAAAAAAACCAAGGATTGAACAATGAAAGGAGAAGTGCTGTTGTTCATCTCCCTCCTTTCGCTCGGCTCGGTTATTGGGCAGGTGAGCTACACAATACCGGAGGAAATGGCAAAAGGCTCTTTAGTAGGCAACATAGCACAAGATTTAGGTTTGGAAAGCAAACGTTTGACTTCTGGTAAAGCTCGAATTTATACCCGAGACAGCGACGAGTACATCGAGCTGAACAGAGAAAGAGGAGTCCTCCTCGTCAAACAGAGAATCGACAGAGAGGCTCTCTGCAGACAGACGACGCCTTGTGCTTTACATTTTCAGATTATTTTGGAGAATCCTATGGAGTTTTACAGTGTTATTGTTCAGATAACAGACATCAATGATAATTCACCCACTTTTGAAGAAAGGGAAATCCAATTCAAAATCAGCGAGTCAGCAATCACCGGAGCAAAATTTGTGCTGGAAAGAGGTGTCGATCTTGATGTTGGACTTAATGATCTTCAAAGATACGAATTAAAACCAACTGATCATTTTGCTCTGAAAATCCACAATAACGCAGATGGGAATAAAAACGTTGAGATGGTGCTACAGAAGCCTTTAGACAGAGAGAAACAAGAGCATATATCTCTTGTGTTAACGGCCGTAGACGGAGGAGAGCCTCAGATGTCAGGAACAATGCTGATTATTATTACAGTTTTGGATGCTAATGATAATGCCCCCGTTTTTACACAGCCCACATACAAGACTGTAGTAACTGAAAACTCACCTAAAGGCACAGTTGTTGCCACTGTCACAGCTTCAGATGCAGATCAGGGTTCTAATGGTATAATAACATATTCAATTACAAATACGTTAGACGACGTCAGAAAAACGTTTAGCATAAACAAGGAAAATGGAGATGTTACTTTGATTGGAAATATTGATTTTGAAGAATCGCGTCATTTTCAAATAAATCTACGTGCTAGTGACGAGGGAGGACTCACAGATTCCTGTAAATTAGTTGTCGACGTGCAAGATGTAAATGACAATAAGCCCGACATTAACATAATGTCTAAGTCAAATGTGATATCGGAGGATGCCAAACTCGACACAGTCGTTACAATGATAAATATTGACGACAAAGACACTGGAGAAAACGGAAAAGTGCAATGTTTTATAAACGAAAATGTACCATTCACTTTAAAGACATCCGCTAATGATTTTTATAGATTAGTTACAGATAGTGAGTTAGACAGAGAGAGATTGTCTGAGTATAATATAACAGTGACGTGCTCCGATGAGGGAGTGCCCTCCCTCTCCAGCAGCGTCACTCTCACCTTACAGATCTCTGATGTGAATGATAACGCGCCTGTCTTTGAGAGCAGCTCATATGAGGCCTACATTGTAGAAAACAACACACCAGGCCTCTCTGTATTCACAGTGAGAGCCAGAGACGCTGACTGGAACCAGAATGCCCGTGTTTCTTACATCCTGGAGGACTCCTCTCTTAACGGAGTGTCAGTCTCCTCTTATGTGTCTGTTAGTGCTGATAGTGGAGTCATCCATGCAGTGCGCTCTTTTGACTACGAGCAGATCAAAGACTTCCACTTCCGGGTTAAAGCTCAGGACGGAGGCTCTCCTCCTCTGAGTAGCAATGTGACTGTGAAAATGCTGATCCAGGACCAGAACGACAACCCTCCTCAGGTTCTTTACCCAGTCCAGACTGGTGGCTCTCTGGTGGCTGAGATGGTGCCTCGTTCAGCAGATGTGGGCTATCTGGTCACTAAAGTGGTGGCTGTTGATGTGGACTCTGGACAGAATGCCTGGCTCTCCTATAAACTGCAGAAAACCACAGACAGGGCGCTGTTTGAAGTGGGCTTACAGAATGGAGAAATAAGGACTATCCGACAGGTGACTGATAAAGATGCTGTGAAACAAAGACTGACTGTTACAGTGGAGGACAACGGGCAGTCCTCTCGTTCAGCTACAGTCATTGTTAACGTGGCGGTGGCGGACAGCTTTCCGGAAGTACTGTCTGAGTTCACTGACTTTACACAGGACAAGGATTACAATGACAACCTGACTTTTTACTTAGTGTTGGCTCTAGCTGTAGTGTCCTTCCTCTTCATCACGTGTTTAGTGGTTATTATATCAGTGAAGATCTACAGGTGGAGACAGTCTCGCATCCTGTATCACTCCAATCTCCCTGTGATTCCATATTATCCACCACGTTACTCAGACACTTTGGGGACAGGGACTCTCCAACACGTGTACAATTACGAGGTGTGCAGGACGACTGACTCCAGAAAAAGTGACTGTAAATTCGGCACAACCGGTAGTCAGAACGTACTGATAATGGACCCCACATCTACAGGGACGATGCAGCGGATACAGAGTGAAAAGAGCATCCTTGATGAACCTGACTCTCCTCTTGAGGTGAGGTGCAATGTGCAAAGTATTTACTTAATGAATATTGTTTCTCTGGATAAATAGTATTTGGTTACAGTTTATTTCTGAGAACAAGGGCAAGCGGTCAGGTCCATGGTTGTACAGCTCCTTGTTTAGTGAACAATAATTCTGTTCCAAAGACCTTTAACTTTCTTATCTGTAACCTTGTATACATACTGAATCAATTGCCTACGTAAAAATAATAATAATAATAATAATAACAATAATAATAACAATAATAATAATAATAACAGCAACAGAACGTCTCTCAGCATTTCCAAATATACAATTTACCTTACCAGTTAGGTTGTTGGAATTATAATTTGTTGTGTTGTTGTTGTTATTAATATGTTTTTGTTTTTTGAGGTCTAAAGTCAGAAACCATCCCATTATATATCGATATGCATCCAAACGCTTGTATTATAATATTAAAACTGTTCATAATATTTAAACCACCACATACATTACCGTGGATGGGCTCTGAGCGCCGCTCTTGATACATCACTGACCTACTGTCCAAATAAGCAGTGCAGTGGTCCACCCCTTTATTCCCATTCAGTTTTTTGCTGCTTAGAGAGAAGACGGTGTGGCCTGTGAGGATTTAAAGAGCAGCATTTATCGTGGACATTTCTGCTGAAAACAGAGTTACTATTCAATTCATGGATTTATTCACATCAGTTTTGCTTTGAAAGGGATTTCTGCGTCCGTACCTCTGGATTTATGATGGCTTGTTTGTGGATACCCGCGCGCAGAGGCCGATGGCAAGCACTGTTTGTGACTCTTTGTCTGTTCGAGCTGAGCTCAGTAGCTGGACAGGCTCGGTACTCCGTACCGGAAGAGCAGGCAGAAGGCTCTTTTGTTGGAAACATCGCTAGAGATTTAGGTTTGGATGTGACGAGGCTCATATCAGGTAAAGCTCGTATTATTACCAAAGGAAGCCGACAGTACGTTGATTTAAACAGAGACAAAGGCACGCTTGTTATTAAAGAGCGGATCGACCGAGAAGAGCTGTGTAGAAAGACGACGCCCTGTAGCTTCAGTTTCGAGCTCATTTTAGAAAACCCAATCCAGCTTTACCGTGTAACAGTGGAGGTGATAGACATAAATGATAACAGTCCGTCGTTTCCAAAGGGGGAAATACATTTAAAAATTGTGGAAAGTGCTGCATCAGGCTCTCGCTTCTCTCTAGAGAGTGCAGACGACCCTGATGTTGGAATTAATGATATTCAAAAATACATGCTAAAAACTTCAGATAATTTCAAACTGGAAGTGCAGATCCAGCCTGATGGAGAGAATGTGATCGAAATGGTTTTACAAACCCCGTTAGACCGGGAGAAAGAGGAGACTCACAACCTCGTGCTGATTGCTTCAGATGGAGGGGAGCCACACAGATCAGGGACAGTGCGCATTCACATCACTGTGCTGGATGCTAACGATAATGCGCCAGTGTGCAGCCAGCCTGTTTATAAAGCAGAAGTCAAGGAAAATTCTCCGACAGGAACAGTGGTTACCTCTGTGAGTGCAACTGATGCAGATAAAGGAGTCAATGGTGAAGTATCTTATTCCATTGCTAATGTTGCCAGAGAGGCAACAAATATTTTTGTAGTAAACGTCAAAACTGGAGAAATTAAAGTTGCAGGTATTCTGGATTTTGAAGAATCTAAGACCTTTCAATTAAACGTTAAGGCTAGTGATCATGGAGGATATTCAGATACGTGCAAAGTGATTATTCAAATAATTGACGAGAATGACAACGTCCCTACAATTCAGCTGATGTCATTTTCTAACTCTATATCTGAGGATTCTCCTCCAGGTACAACTATAGCTGTTATTAATGTTGATGATGAAGACTCTGATGGTAACGGTGTTGTAAAGTGCTTCATCAACTCTGACATACCTTTCAAAATTGAGTCCTCATTAACAGGATATTATACTATAGTAACCGAAGACTACTTAGACAGAGAAAGTATTCCTGAGTATAATATCACCATCACCGTCTCTGACCAAGGCTCCCCGCCTCTGACTAGCAGTAAAAACATTAACGTAAAAGTTTTTGACGTGAATGACAGCCCGCCCAGATTTGACCAATCAGAATATAGTAAGACTTTACCAGAGAATAACTCTCCGGGGTTTTCTGTGTTCACTCTAAGTGCTAGTGATTCAGACTGGGGTCAAAACGCTCGAGTTTCTTACTTTCTGGAGGAGAAAGAGATTAATGGGGCAGCTGTGACTTCCTTAGTGTCAGTCAATTCAGAAAATGGTGTCATTCATGCAGTAAGGTCCTTTGATTATGAACAAATCAAATGGTTTGAATTTAACGTAACTGCTCGCGATGCTGGATCCCCTCCTCTGAGTTCAGTGGCCACAGTTAAAATACTGATCCAGGACCAGAACGACAACCCTCCTCAGGTCCTGTACCCAGTCCAGACTGGTGGCTCTCTGGTGGCTGAGATGGTGCCTCGTTCAGCAGATGTGGGCTATCTGGTCACTAAAGTGGTGGCTGTTGATGTGGACTCTGGACAGAATGCCTGGCTCTCCTATAAACTGCAGAAAGCCACAGACAGGGCGCTGTTTGAAGTGGGCTTACAGAATGGAGAAATAAGAACTATCCGCCAGGTGACTGATAAAGATGCTGTGAAACAAAGACTGACTGTTATAGTGGAGGACAACGGGCAGCCCTCTCGTTCAGCTACAGTCATTGTTAACGTGGTGGTGGCTGACAGCTTCCCGGAAGTGCTGTCTGAGTTCACTGACTTTATACAGGACAAGGAGTACAATGACAACCTGACTTTTTACTTAGTGCTGGCTCTGGCTGTAGTGTCCTTCCTCTTCATCACGTGTTTAGTGGTTATCATATCAGTGAAGATCTACAGGTGGAGACAGTCTCGCATCATGTTTCACTCCAATCTCCCTGTGATTCCTTATTATCCTCCACGTTACCCAGACACTTTGGGGACAGGGACTCTCCAACACGTGTACAATTACGAGGTGTGCAGGACGACTGACTCCAGAAAGAGTGATTGTAAGTTCGGCAGAGCCGGGAGTCAGAACGTGCTGATAATGGACCCCAGTTCTACAGGGACGATGCAGCGGATACAGAGTGAAAAGAGCATCCTGGATGAACCAGACTCTCCTCTAGAGGTTAGTTATTTCATTGCAAAGCAGTCATTCTTTTAATTATTCAAGCAAAAAAATTGGAAGAGTGTATATATAACCGTGTTCAATGTTTTGTTGTTAAGCTGAGTTTCTCCAATGGGATACATTGGTTATAGCACCACGGACAGCGCTAGACGAATTTTCTTTGAGGTTAATGGATTTCTGCAGGAGCTCTGTTTTCCAATATCTTTATTCGGCTTCCAGCAAACTTGTGTGTCTTTGCGTATACTACCAGCTGCAACTAGAGGCATACAGTTGACATACATGGTCTCAGTAATACACATCTGTTCTTTTATTGCTTTTAAATATTTTTCCATGTATCTTCTTTTTTTTCGATACGTAGAATTGTCCCACAAAAGCAATACAATGCTTAGACCCCTTAATGTCCCTGTCTTGTGCAGTTCAGTGTTCTGCACTCTTAGGGACGCTGTTGGCCAGTGTGTGGTAGTTTGACTGCATATTTCAGCAGCACCTCCCTGATCATTTAGATTTGTGAGAAGCGAGGTCGAGACAATGCACGGTTCGAATTATCGAGAACACTGCATACGAGCAAAGGAGTTGGACATCATTTGATCAACATTTGTTTGTCGACGCCTCTTATTTCTCAGTCCTCAAGTGTTTGGAATACAACTGTCCTTCTTTTCGGATTATTTTCTGATTTGCTGTGATCATCCAGAACCGTTAAACGAAACAATGAGACGGCAAGTACTGTTGTTTTTCTCAATGCTCTCTCTCTGTTCCGTGCTTGGGCAGGTCAGCTATTCTATTCCTGAGGAAGTGTCAAAAGGCTCGTTGATCGGCAACATAGCACAAGATTTAGGTTTGGATTTAAAACGATTGAAAACAGGAAAAGCTCGCTTGCATGTTGGAAACACCGCTGAATACATCGAGTTAAATAGAGAAAAGGGGGTCCTTCTCATCAAAGAGAGAATGGACAGAGAAGCGTTATGCAAACAAACGACCCCTTGTGCTTTACATTTTCAAATCATTTTGGAAAACCCCATTGAATTTTATCGCGTTACGTTAGAAATAACAGATATAAACGACAACGCCCCTTTATTTAAAATGAATAATATGCTATTTGAGATAAGCGAATCTGCTGTCATCGGGGCAAAATTTGTGTTAGAAAAAGCATTAGATTATGACGTCGGTATAAACGGACTCAAAAGTTATTCCCTCAACCCAACCGATAATTTCATTTTAAAATTTAACAGCAACGCAGATGGGGACAAAGAAGTACAGATGGTTTTGGAGAAACCTCTCGATCGTGAGAAACAAGAACAATTGACTCTAACACTAACAGCCGTCGACGGAGGTGATCCTCAGCTATCAGGCACAGTGCAAATTCACGTAACTGTGTTAGATGCGAATGATAATTCTCCGGTGTTTACGCAGTCAACATATAAAGCAAGCTTAATGGAAAACTCCCAGAAGGGAACGTCATTAATGACTGTGACAGCCACTGATCGAGATCAAGGCACAAATGGTTTAGTAACGTACTCTATTTCCAGTAACACAGAGGGAATTTTGGATTTATTTGAAATACATGGAACAAGTGGTGAGGTACGTTTGATTGGCAAAATAGATTATGAGACATCGAAACATTATAACTTGGACGTTAAAGCAAGAGATCAGGGTGGGCTCACTGACTCATGCAAAATAGTATTTGACATTGTTGATTTGAATGATAATATTCCGGTAATTGATTTAATGTCAACTACACAATCAATACCGGAGGATTCTACGTTTCAAACAGTTATTGCTGTTATAATTGTGCATGATGCTGACTCAGATAACAACGGAGTAGTTAAATGTTTTCTAAGTGACACTGTGCCTTTTGATATTGAAAATACTTCGAATGGTTTTTATAGCATAAGAACAAACGATGATTTGGACAGAGAGAGAGCCTCTGAGTATAATATAACAGTGACCTGCTCCGATGAGGGAGTGCCCTCCCTCTCCAGCAGCGTCACTCTCACCTTACAGATCTCTGATGTGAATGATAACGCTCCTGTCTTTGAGAGCAGCTCATATGAGGCCTACATTGTAGAAAACAACACACCAGGCCTCTCTATATTCACAGTGAGAGCCAGAGACGCTGACTGGAACCAGAATGCCCGTGTTTCTTACATCCTGGAGGACTCCTCTGTTAACGGAGTGGCAGTCTCCTCATATGTGTCTGTTAGTGCTGATAGTGGAGTCATCCATGCAGTGCGCTCTTTTGACTACGAGCAGATCAAAGACTTCCACTTCCGGGTCAAAGCACAGGATGGAGGCTCTCCTCCACTCAGTAGCAACGTGACTGTGAAAATACTGATCCAGGACCAGAACGACAACCCCCCTCAGGTCCTGTACCCAGTCCAGACTGGTGGCTCTCTGGTGGCTGAGATGGTGCCTCGTTCAGCAGATGTGGGCTATCTGGTCACTAAAGTGGTGGCTGTTGATGTGGACTCTGGACAGAATGCCTGGCTCTCCTATAAACTGCAGAAAGCCACAGACAGGGCGCTGTTTGAAGTGGGCTTACAGAATGGAGAAATAAGGACTATCCGCCAGGTGACTGATAAAGATGCTGTGAAACAAAGACTGACTGTTATAGTGGAGGACAACGGGCAGCCCTCTCGTTCAGCTACAGTCATTGTTAACGTGGTGGTGGGTGACAGCTTCCCGGAAGTGCTGTCTGAGTTCACTGACTTTACACAGGACAAGGAGTACAATGACAACCTGACTTTTTACTTAGTGCTGGCTCTGGCTGTAGTGTCCTTCCTCTTCATCACGTGTTTAGTGGTTATTATATCAGTGAAGATCTACAGGTGGAGACAGTCTCGCATCATGTTTCACTCCAATCTCCCTGTGATTCCTTATTATCCTCCACGTTACTCAGACACTTTGGGGACAGGGACTCTCCAACACGTGTACAATTACGAGGTGTGCAGGACGACTGACTCCAGAAAAAGTGACTGCAAGTTCGGCAGAGCTGGTAGTCAGAACGTGCTGATAATGGACCCCAGTTCTACAGGGACGATGCAGCGGATACAGAGTGAAAAGAGCATCCTGGATGAACCTGACTCTCTTCTAGAGGTTAGTCTAAAAGGAATGAGAAAGTTGTTATGCAAGTGTTGTACTATTCTTTTAGTAACACCACTTTTTTCTATTTAGTCATTTTGCTCCTCATTTAACTCAGTGGTATTTTAAAGGTCTAAATCATACTACAATACACTAATGCTGGTCCTTTTTTAGTTTTTATAAAGACAATTTTAATACCCTCTCTTCTTCACATTTGAATCGTTTTATAACACCTGTACCTAGTTGTCTCAAATCCAAAAATCAGCAACATGCAATCAAGTACAGTATAAGGCCAAAATGTGTCATACCTTATATGTGTGAACATTTACTATTTTGGAATAGTTATTCAATTAAGTGTTTTGGCTTTCTGTTTGTTTGCTAAGTCTGGTTCTCCTTTAATAGGTACTTTTGAGAAAGGACTGCATTAGGATATAACATAAGAAAATAAGAAAATACACAACAATTTTTTGGCAAAATTGATGATTCACTTTTTTAATCTATTTAATTTTTCATCAGCTATACTGTATATCCAACCTGGTTTCTTTTAATAGAATATTTAATAGGGGCATAAGTCACTTGTGTTTATAAATCTGAAAATAGCTTTCCTCTTCATACTTTTTGAAATCTTACTTACAGCAAGCCTTCTGTATAACCGCAACTCTATCACATCATTTGTAATTAAAACCATAGGTTCTGTATATTGGTTAACATTATTATGGATTTAGCAATATCACGGACAGCATTTTCCAGAGAGGTATACACTGCAAAATATACACCAGTATAAGGATTCTGCCCTTTCTCTCCAAAACACATATTTACACAGTTCCTTTCAGAAGATAGTTCCAGGTATTTCATAAATGTTTTTTTTTTTGTTTTAAAATTGTAATGTTCTTAGATTCCAAAATGACTCCCAAGAGAGTGAGTCTGCATTAGCGTTCCCTATTTTACTATTCCAGTTGTCCTTCTAATGGATTTCTCTTATTTTTTCTTTGTTGTGTCTAAGCATCAAAATAGAACACTGTTTAATAGTGTGGGAAGCATTGACCTGATCTACTGTTCCTCTATACGGGCATTAATTACATTTTCTGTGATTATCTTTGCAGGGCTATTGTTATCAGGAACAGAAACACCTACTTGTATGTTATTTAACCAGAGTTACCTGTTTGCAAAGTGTGACAGCTGACAATTATGGCCACTACCGTTGTCTTTGCAGTGCATGTTGTCTGCATTATCTTTCTCTTGTTGAATTCTAGCCGATTAGTTATCAGTAGAGGCACTAAGGGCAGTTTATGTTCAGATACCCTACTATATCGACATATGTGTTCGTATAGCAAAATAAGTCACTCAGTCTGAATTCCTCATCCAACTTTATCCAGATAATTACTTTGTGGACAGGATGGAGGTGAAGGTTGTAAACATAATGTTCTTTTAAAAATGGATGAAGGTTCCTTTAAACTTTAGTTTTAGTCTGTGTAGACAAAAATACAATAGTCAGAAATGTATTTTATAGACTCCGTTTTAATTGTAGGTATAACCTAAAAGGGAGAAACACATTAAAAAAAAAAGTAAAGTAAAGAGCAATATCTATCCTTCTGCAAATGTGGTTATGAGTTCTCTTGTGCTCCATCTGTTCAGGAAACATCTAGTTCAGGTAAACAGTTGTAGTTGCCTAACTCATCAGTTTGGTTCTGGTTATTCCTGACAAGACTGTAAATTACTACAACAAAGTTCCTGATTGAAAATAAGTTTTATGAGCATGTGATGCCCCTATGGGTTCATCTTGAGAGGGTGTGGCTGTGCTGCATCCAGCCGCTTGATTGTAGTAACTCAGGGCACCTGGGTCTGGAGCCCTGCAGCTATGTAAAGCCTCTCTGCTCCTCTCTGTCTTCCCTCTGCTTCTCCCTCCAGGCACCCCGGTTTTGTTGAGTATGCTATGAGTTCCTTCAGTTGCTTCACTTTGTGCACTTCAACACTCTCACACTCAAACATGTCCATACAATCCTCACCCTGCATTTACACTACTGATACCACTGACATCCACACATCATACTTTACTTGTTTTGCACTTAATTCATTTGGTTGATTTGAATGTTTTGCTTAAATAAACATATTTTGTTAAACGTGGATATGGTGTGTCTCCTCTTTGTTGTGGCCTTTTGAGCCATAACAGAGCAGCAAAAAAAGTTATTGATTACAGGTCAGATAAATAATTTCCCAGCATTGGGTGGTTATTTTTTTCTCAAATTCCTAATAGAATACTTACTCGACTAATAAATCATGTCTCTCTTCTTTTTAATTCTATTAAGTCAAAGTCACCTAAGCATTTTCCTGTGATTTAAATGTCTCTGGTTGACTCCACAAAACAAATAGATTCTTTGTTATGATATTACTACATTTTAATTGAATTACATTCATACTTACCTGCAACAACTGAAATCTCTTTGTATCGACATTATAGCTATTGATTGAACAGTTACATATTATATATATTCCAACGTGAGGCGTTGCCTGGTTATTTTTGTAATGAATTTGTCTTTATTTCTTCATTCCGAAACTCCAAATAATGTAATTTCTTGTAGTGCAAGTGTTAGGACTCTCGGGGCCGCTGTTGGCCAATCTAGAGCCAACCCCCTTCATTTGTTACATTCAACGGAGAGAGAGACACACATATCTACTGCACACATGCTTCGTTGCAGACATCGGGAGATATCCTCTCAACGATTCATTCATTCCGGATTCAAGAAACACGAAGATAATCGATCTTCCTCTGCAGCATTGTTTTGAAAAGGGACCATAACGCTTTGGATTTTTGTCTTTACATCTACAGTATTTGTCGAGTTTAAAATGTCGGACAGAACAATGATGCGGCAAGTACTGTTGTTTATTTTGCTATTGTCCCTCAGCTCAGTGTTTGGCCAGGTCGCATACTCTATTCCTGAGGAAATGTCAAAAGGCTCTCTAGTTGGTAACATAGCGCAGGATTTAGGGTTAGATGTGAAAAGATTGATGTCAGGCAAAGCTCGCATTTATACAGAGGACAATGCCGACTACATCGAGCTGAATAAAGAGAGAGGAGTCCTGCTTGTGAAAGAGAGAATTGACAGAGAGACCCTTTGTGGTCAGGCAACACCTTGTGCTTTACATCTTCAGATTACACTAGAAGACCCAATTGAGTTCTTTACAGTTACGGTCGAAATTAATGACATTAACGATAATGCACCCAGCTTCAAAAAAGATGAGATGAAATTTAGGATTAGTGAGTCGGCTGTGATAGGAGCAAAATTTGTGCTCGAAAGAGCGATGGATCTAGATGTTGGTGTGAACGGTTTGCAGGGTTATTCACTTAAACCTACAGACAACTTTCATCTTAAACTTCAGAATCAGCAAGATGGAAGTAAAAAGGTGGAGATTGTTTTGCAAAAACAACTAGACAGAGAGGCGCAAGAGCACTTATCTTTGACTCTCACAGCTACTGATGGTGGAGATCCACAGCTCACTGGAACAATGAGAATAGACATTTCAGTACTAGACGCTAACGACAACGCACCTGTGTTCACACAGGAAGTTTATAAGGTGAATATCATGGAGACAGCTCCGAAGGGCACATTATTGAGTACCGTTAGTGCTGTAGATGCAGATCAAGGTTCAAATGGAAAAGTCTCCTATTCAATAACAAACACTTTGGATGATGTCCCTGTTATGTTTCAAATCGACGGAGAAAATGGCGTGGTAGCTTTAGCTGGCAGCCTGGATTATGAAAAGGCACAGCATTATGAAATACACGTTCAAGCTAGTGATGATGGGGGACTCACAGATTCCTGTAAGATTATTGTTGAGGTGACCGATACAAACGATAATCACCCATCTATTAATATCATGTCAAAAACGAATTCAATATCAGAGAATTCTAAGCCAGGAACTGTGGTTACAATATTTAACGTTCAAGATCCTGATTCCGGACAAAATGGCAAAGTTACTTGTAATATCGAAGAACACATGCCATTTCTAATGAAAGCAACATCGAAAAAATTCTTTAGCCTAATAACCGAAAGTGAATTAGACAGAGAGATAGCTTCTCAGTATAATATAACAGTGACCTGCTCAGATGAGGGAGTGCCCTCCCTCTCCAGCAGCGTAACTCTCACCTTACAGATCTCTGATGTGAATGATAACGCGCCTGTCTTTGAGAGCAGCTCATATGAGGCCTACATTGTAGAAAACAACACACCAGGCCTCTCTGTATTCACAGTGAGAGCCAGAGACGCTGACTGGAACCAGAATGCCCGTGTTTCTTACATCCTGGAGGACTCCTCTGCTAACGGAGTGCCAGTCTCCTCTTATGTGTCTGTTAGTGCTGATAGTGGAGTCATCCATGCAGTGCGCTCTTTTGACTACGAGCAGATCAAAGACTTCCACTTCCGGGTCAAAGCACAGGATGGAGGCTCTCCTCCAATCAGTAGCAATGTGACTGTGAAAATACTGATCCAGGACCAGAACGACAACCCTCCTCAGGTCCTGTACCCAGTCCAGACTGGTGGCTCTCTGGTGGCTGAGATGGTGCCTCGATCAGCAGATGTGGGCTATCTGGTCACTAAAGTGGTGGCTGTTGATGTGGACTCTGGACAGAATGCCTGGCTCTCCTATAAACTGCAGAAAGCCACAGACAGGGCGCTGTTTGAAGTGGGCTTACAGAATGGAGAAATAAGGACTATCCGCCAGGTGACTGATAAAGATGCTGTGAAACAAAGACTGACTGTTATAGTGGAGGACAACGGGCAGCCCTCTCGTTCAGCTACAGTCATTGTTAACGTGGTGGTGGCAGACAGCTTCCCGGAAGTGCTGTCTGAGTTCACTGACTTTACACAGGACAAGGAGTACAATGACAACCTGACTTTTTACTTAGTGCTGGCTCTGGCTGTAGTGTCCTTCCTCTTCATCACGTGTTTAGTGGTTATTATATCAGTGAAGATCTACAGGTGGAGACAGTCTCGCATCATGTTTCACTCCAATCTCCCTGTGATTCCATATTATCCTCCACGTTACTCAGACACTTTGGGAACAGGGACTCTCCAACACGTGTACAATTACGAGGTGTGCAGGACGACTGACTCCAGAAAGAGTGACTGTAAATTTGGCACAGCCCGGAATCAGAACGTGCTGATAATGGACCCCAGTTCTACAGGGACGATGCAGCGGATACAGAGTGAAAAGAGCATCCTGGATGAACCAGACTCTCCCCTAGAGGTTAGAAACTGTACATATCATAATATATCCCTTTTAAGAACTTAAACATTGTTCTATTGCATGCATTTCACTCACTTGGTGGCTCTCAGTAGCAACTAAAAAGATAAAGTTAATTAAAGCCTGAGATGTTAAGTTATTACCACATGTTTACTCAGCACCATGGACAGTGAGACTTAACGCTGACAACAGTAGAGTACCCATGTGCTGTTTTCTCGTTTAGCCTATGCTGCATACCTCTTATTCCTGAAGACTTTGGTTCAACAAAAATAATGTATTCATTTTTCATTCAAATATGTGTCAATATCACTTCAGGTAATTATTATCAAACAATATATATTGGAAAATATCATTATGCCAAGTAAATGGCCCTATACATTACATCTTCAACCCATGTCCTTGAAGGAAACGATGTGTTAGGTTGTGGTTATATTTGTTTTATAATAGCAGTAATAATAATACCATTTCCATAATCAGCAGTAACATTAGTAGCCTCGTTGTAGTATTATTAGTACCTAGTCGAGGAATAAACTCTCAAGAAGAATTATTGCAATGAAAAATTGTATTGATAGTTTCTAGATATGTCATCCCTAAGGCATCACATATTTGAAAACAGCTTGAGCAGTCTTGGACCTTTTCCATAATTTGAAGGTGGTTTGTGTCAGCACTGCGGACAGCGACATACACAGTTCACCCGCATGTTTATCCTCTGTCAGTGGCTGTTTCCACATTTTTATCGTCGGTCTTGTTGTTTGTTCTTCGTGTTATTGTTCAGTTATCATTATTTAGAGAAATCATTTTCCCTTTTGATCTTTCATTTAGATTTTAGATTTACTCCAATCTCTGAAACATAGATGTTTCATGATAGACACGATGTCCATCCTTTATTTTGCATCCTTCTTCTTCAAATATGTTATTGAAATACCATAAACGGTGCACATGATGCATTCTCATGATATGTGTTTGTTGTCGTTGGTTAAATCAAAGATGCTGTATAACTAAAGTAGACCCATTGCAGTTCGATTTCCGGATGCAGTGCAATGTGTTCTCCTGAGCTGAATTTTAGTCGGTGTTCTGCAGTTTTCCAGTATGGACTCTTAGGGCCGCTGTTGACCAGAGGGTTGGTGGTTACAGCACGTTGTATCAGCACCTCCCATGTAACAGCGTCACAGTACAAAGAGATCACGACGGGCAAACACGGAGGATTCCGTTTTGGAGATATTCTTTTGAAATATAAAAGGAGAGATTTTTGTTTGCAAGCCGTTTGCTTTAAATGATTTGGATATGCTGCTTTTCTTTTGAGATTTGACATTGGAATCTGAGAGTCTCTGTTTTTTGTATGGATATAAGCAGCACTGTGGAACAAAACGGATAGAACAATGAATCGGCAAGTACTGCTGTTTATTTCTGTCCTTTCCCTCGAATATGTTTTCGGGCAGGTCAGCTACTCTATTCCGGAGGAAATGGCGAAAGGCTCTTTAGTGGGCAATATAGCGCAAGATTTGGGTTTGGATAAAAAACGTTTGATATCAGGCAAAGCTAAAATCTATACGAGGAATAGCGGCGAGTACATCGAGCTGAACACAGAAAGAGGAGTCCTCCTCGTGAAACAGAGAATCGACAGAGAGGTGCTGTGTACAGAGACCACACTTTGCGCTTTACATTTTCAGATTATTTTGGAAAATCCTATGGAGTTTTACAGTGTTACTGTACAGATAACAGATATCAATGATAACGCACCAACCTTTGAAAAAAACGAAATGACATTTAAAATAAGTGAGTCCGCGGTGATCGGGGCAAAATTCGTGCTTGAACGAGCTGTTGATCTTGATGTTGGAAATAATGGTGTTCAAAGATACGAATTAAAACCAACCGATAATTTTGCTCTGAAAATCCACAATAACGCAGATGGGAATAAAAACGTTGAGATGGTGTTACAGAAAACTTTAGATAGAGAGAAACAAGAACAGATATCTCTTGTGTTAACGGCTGTAGATGGAGGAGAGCCGCAGATGTCAGGAACAATGCTGATTATTATTAACGTTTTAGACGTCAATGATAATGCCCCCGTTTTTACACAGCCCACATACAAGACTGCCGTTACAGAAAACTCACCTAAAGGCACAGTTGTTGCCACTGTCACAGCTTCAGATGCAGATCAGGGCTCAAACGGTAAGATAACTTATTCAATCACAAATATGTTAGAAAATGTCAGAAAAGCATTTGAGGTGAATAAAGAAAACGGCGAAATTTCGTTGATTGGAAATATTGATTTTGAAAAGTCAAGACACTTTCAAATAAATGTACTTGCTAGTGACGATGGAGGACTCACAGATTCTTGCAAATTAATTGTCGATGTACAAGACATGAATGACAACAAGCCTGAAATTAACATAATGTCGAAGTCAAATGTGATATCAGAGGATGCCGAACTCAATACAGTCGTTACAATGATAAATATTGAGGACTTAGACTCGGGAGATAACGGAGACGTCAGATGCTTAATCGGCGAAAATGTGCCATTCACTTTAAAAACATCTACAAATAATTTTTATAGCTTAGTTACAGACAGCGTTTTAGACAGAGAGACAGCTTCTCAGTATAATATAACAGTGACCTGCTCAGATGAGGGAGTGCCCTCCCTCTCCAGCAGCGTCACTCTCACCTTACAGATCTCTGATGTGAATGATAACGCTCCTGTCTTTGAGAGCAGCTCATATGAGGCCTACATTGTAGAAAACAACACACCAGGCCTCTCTATATTCACAGTGAGAGCCAGAGACGCTGACTGGAACCAGAATGCCCGTGTTTCCTACATCCTGGAGGACTCCTCTGTTAACGGAGTGCAAGTCTCCTCTTATGTGTCTGTTAGTGCTGATAGTGGAGTCATCCATGCAGTGCGCTCTTTTGACTACGAGCAGATCAAAGACTTCCACTTCCAGGTTAAAGCTCAGGACGGAGGCTCTCCTCCTCTGAGTAGCAATGTGACTGTGAAAATACTGATCCAGGACCAGAACGACAACCCCCCTCAGGTCCTGTACCCAGTCCAGACTGGTGGCTCTCTGGTGGCTGAGATGGTACCTCGATCAGCAGATGTGGGCTATCTGGTCACTAAAGTGGTGGCTGTTGATGTGGACTCTGGACAGAATGCCTGGCTCTCCTATAAACTGCAGAAAGCCACAGACAGGGCGCTGTTTGAAGTGGGCTTACAGAATGGAGAAATAAGGACTATCCGCCAGGTGACTGATAAAGATGCTGTGAAACAGAGACTGACTGTTATAGTGGAGGACAACGGGCAGCCCTCTCGTTCAGCTACAGTCATTGTTAACGTGGTGGTGGCGGACAGCTTCCCGGAAGTGCTGTCTGAGTTCACTGACTTTACACAGGACAAGGAGTACAATGACAACCTGACTTTTTACTTAGTGCTGGCTCTGGCTGTAGTGTCCTTCCTCTTCATCACGTGTTTAGTGGTTATCATATCAGTGAAGATCTACAGGTGGAGACAGTCTCGCTTCATGTTTCACTCCAATCTCCCTGTGATTCCATATTATCCTCCACGTTACTCAGACACTTTGGGGACAGGGACTCTCCAACACGTATACAATTACGAGGTGTGCAGGACGACTGACTCCAGAAAGAGTGACTGTAAGTTCGGCGGAGCCGATAGTCAGAACGTGCTGATAATGGACCCCAGTTCTACAGGGACGATGCAGCGGATACAGAGTGAAAAGAGCATCCTGGATGAACCAGACTCTCCTCTCGAGGTTAGTCAAATAAATTAGCATATCTTCTGTGCTCTTGTATCTCTTTCTGTGCTTAGTTGCAATATTTGGGAACTGAAATACGCCATTTCGTCGTTTTCAGAACCATGGACAGCATCCCACTGCCTGAATACTGAATAAGTGATGGCTGTCATATTATTCCACATGCACCGTATTTTGTCTTCAATTCCTTGTGTGTTTAAGACTCAGTGCTTCTCAAAGTGTGGTCCGCAGACCACTGGTGGTCCGTGAGCGCCCCCTAGTGGTCCGTGTGTATATTTGTAACATTTCACATTTGAAATATATAAATACATTTGAGTTTTCCGCACTCTCGCGGGAATATCTCCGCAATGGAGTGAGCTTACGTTTCACTTTCAATTGCATGATATAGCCCAGTGCAACACCTGCATCACAGATGTTGCCACTTGTTTGTACCATTTTCAGGCGATTTTTAATCTGTTCTAGAAAAACGATGTGATTTTGGATATTTGTGGAGTTAGGTGGTCCGCGAGTGTTTTTTTATTGGTTAAGTGGTCCTTGGTATGAAAAAGTTTGAGAAACACTGGTTTAAGTGAACAGAAAACTCCCTTAAAGCTTCGATTGCTTAATCACTTTTTTTCATTTATACAGACCTTGCTAATAGCACATAATGTTATAGCTTTCGGTAGAAAAACCTAGTTTATGTAGTTTTAAACACCTCAAGTTCATGTCAAAGGTTCCCTCTATTATATTATAGTTCTATTGTATAACATTTAATTAAAAATATTGGTAACTGGATATGTCGTTATCTGCACTTATATTAGAGTCAGTAGTATAGCTTTGGAGAAGGATTGTTCTCAGTATTTGATTGACTGGCTGTTTTTATTTTAAGATATTTAAATTAATTTGTGTTCATATTGAGCAGACAGAACAAGTTTTTTATTGATGGCATGTTTTTTATTGATGGCATGTTCTCATAATATACATCAATAAATATATTTTTATACAAATCATTGACATCATTATTCTCACATGGTACTTGCATTACTTGTATCTGCATGAAAGGACTTGTGCTTGCCAGCAATGTTGGCTGTTTTTAGACTTTAATCATTTCAGTGCCCTGGACAGCGACTTTTTTGGTTTCAGCTTTTCCCCCTCCATTCCTTTATTTTACATTATTTGATTATGTGAGTATTGATTTCAATCAAATCTATTTGTTTTACATTTACAGTTTATTTCAGATGTAGTTTATGTTTTCTGGAACATAGTTATATTGCTAAAGAGTCAAACAAAAGAGAGATATCTTGACCATAAAAATGTTTTTATGTGACCATTTATGTAACTTACCTCATTTCAAATCAAACATTTCCAATAAGTCTGCTGGGCAGATTGGTTGATGTTGGTTTGCTGCAGTATTCCATGGTGGACTCTTAGGGCCGCTGTTGACTAGAGTGTGTACGGCTGAGAGTAGGTCTGTAGCAGCACCTCCCATGTAACATCATCATAAAGAAGAGAGAACACGACGGCAAGACAACTGACTCGGGATGTGTTGAATATCAAAAAACTCAAGACGATATTGTAGACTTTTCTATTTACTGTGTGGAGTATTTAGCTTTGAAATTGTCGTTCGACATTGGAGTGGATTGTAATTGGTTGGATATTTACCCAAACTGTGGAATTTTGCTGAAAAAAACCAAGGATTGAACAATGAAAGGAGAAGTGCTGTTGTTCATCTCCCTCCTTTCGCTCGGCTCGGTTATTGGGCAGGTGAGCTACACAATACCGGAGGAAATGGCAAAAGGCTCTTTAGTAGGCAACATAGCACAAGATTTAGGTTTGGAAAGCAAACGTTTGACTTCTGGTAAAGCTCGAATTTATACCCGAGACAGCGACGAGTACATCGAGCTGAACAGAGAAAGAGGAATCCTCCTCGTCAAACAGAGAATCGACAGAGAGGCTCTCTGCAGACAGACGACGCCTTGTGCTTTACATTTTCAGATTATTTTGGAGAATCCTATGGAGTTTTACAGTGTTATTGTTCAAATAACAGACGTCAATGATAATGCACCCACCTTTGAAGAAAGGGAAATCCAATTCAAAATCAGCGAGTCAGCAATCACCGGAGCAAAATTCGTGCTGGAAAGAGCTGTTGATCTTGATGTTGGACTTAATGATCTTCAAAGATACGAATTAAAACCAACGGATAATTTTGCTCTGAAACTCTACAATAACGCAGATGGGAATAAAAACGTTGAGATGGTGCTACAGAAGCCTTTAGACAGAGAGAAACAAGAGCAGATATCTCTTGTGTTAACAGCTGTAGATGGAGGAGAGCCTCAGATGTCAGGGACAATGCTGATTGTTATTACAGTTTTAGACGTCAATGATAATGCCCCCGTTTTTACACAGCCCACATACAAGGCTACAATTACTGAAAACTCACCTAAAGGCACAGTTGTTGCCACTGTCACAGCTTCAGATGCAGATCACGGTTCTAATGGTAAAATAGCTTATTCAATTACAAATACGTTAGACGATGTCAGAAAAATGTTTAACATAAACAAGGAAACTGGAGATGTTACTTTAATTGGGAATATCGATTTTGAAGAATCGCGACATTTTCAAATAAATCTACGTGCTAGTGACGAGGGAGGACTCACAGATTCTTGTAAATTAGTTGTCGACGTGCAAGATGTAAATGACAATAAGCCAGACATTAACATAATGTCGAAGTCAAATGTGATATCGGAGGATGCCAAACTCGACACAGTCGTTACAATGATAAATATTGACGACAAAGACACTGGAGAAAACGGAAAAGTGCAATGTTTTATAAACGAAAATATACCATTCACTTTAAAGACATCCGCTAATGATTTTTATAGATTAGTTACAGATAGTGAGTTAGACAGAGAGAGATCCTCTGAGTATAATATAACAGTGACGTGCTCTGATGAGGGAGTGCCCTCCCTTTCCAGCAGCGTCACTCTCACCTTACAGATCTCTGATGTGAATGATAACGCGCCTGTCTTTGAGAGCAGCTCATATGAGGCCTATATTGTAGAAAACAACACACCAGGCCTCTCTATATTCACAGTGAGAGCCAGAGACGCTGACTGGAACCAGAATGCCCGTGTTTCCTACATCCTGGAGGACTCCTCTGCTAACGGAGTGCCAGTCTCCTCTTATGTGTCTGTTAGTGCTGATAGTGGAGTCATCCATGCAGTGCGCTCTTTTGACTACGAGCAGATCAAAGACTTCCACTTCCGGGTCAAAGCACAGGATGGAGGCTCTCCTCCACTTAGTAGCAATGTGACTGTGAAAATACTGATCCAGGACCAGAACGACAACCCTCCTCAGGTCCTGTACCCAGTCCAGACTGGTGGCTCTCTGGTGGCTGAGATGGTGCCTCGTTCAGCAGATGTGGGCTATCTGGTCACTAAAGTGGTGGCTGTTGATGTGGACTCTGGACAGAATGCCTGGCTCTCCTATAAACTGCAGAAAGCCACAGACAGGGCGCTGTTTGAAGTGGGCTTACAGAATGGAGAAATAAGGACTATCCGCCAGGTGACTGATAAAGATGCTGTGAAACAAAGACTGACTGTTATAGTGGAGGACAACGGGCAGCCCTCTCGTTCAGCTACAGTCATTGTTAACGTGGTGGTGGCGGACAGCTTCCCGGAAGTGCTGTCTGAGTTCACTGACTTTACACAGGACAAGGAGTACAATGACAACCTGACTTTTTACTTAGTGCTGGCTCTGGCTGTAGTGTCCTTCCTCTTCATCACGTGTTTAGTGGTTATTATATCAGTGAAGATCTACAGGTGGAGACAGTCTCGCATCATGTGTCACTCCAATCTCCCTGTGATTCCATATTATCCTCCACGTTACTCAGACACTTTGGGGACAGGGACTCTCCAACACGTGTACAATTACGAGGTGTGCAGGACGACTGACTCCAGAAAGAGTGACTGTAAGTTCGGCAGAGCCAGTCAGAACGTGCTGATAATGGACCCCAGTTCTACAGGGACGATGCAGCGGATACAGAGTGAAAAGAGCATCCTGGATGAACCAGACTCTCCCCTAGAGGTTAGAAACTGTACATATCATAATATATCCCTTTTAAGAACTTAAACATTGTTCTATTGCATGCATTTCACTCACTTGGTGGCTCTCAGTAGCAACTAAAAAGAGAAAGTTAATTAAAGCCTGAGATGTTAAGTTATTACCACATGTTTACTCAGCACCATGGACAGTGAGACTTAACGCTGACAACAGTATAGTACCCATGTGCTGTTTTCTCGTTTAGCCTATGCTGCATACCTCCTATTCGTGTACACTTTGGTTAAAAAAAGATAATGTATTCATTTTTCATTCAAATATGTGAAAATATCACTTCAGGTAATTATTATCAAACAATATATATTGGAAAATATCATTATGCCAAGTAAATGGCAAGGTTTTTTTCTGATTTTACATCCTCTTGATCATCAGTGTAACTCTGCATTACACTGGTGTTGTTTCATATCACTTGTTGTAGTTTGTATTTTCAACTCAGAGGGTCGCTATTGGCAAGCGTGTTGCGTATTGGAGCTTATCTTTTTCTGTCTGTCCTGCCCATTCGTGTATATTACACGGGTGTCTCAACCGGAGAAAGACGGAACAAACAGTCTGCGCTTATAGGGAGCCCTGAGAGGATTTACATCTCTGGATGCTTTGTTTTTCCTACTAAAGTTGGAGTGTGGACGGTTTTTCTTGATTTCTACTTTGGCATTGACTGAATCGGGATGTATTTGTTTTAACGGTGCAGGAAACGATTCCAGGCAGAACAATGAGACGGCAAGTACTGTTGTTTCTCTCGCTGCTATGCCTCAGCTACGTGATCGGGCAGGTCAGTTATTCCATCCCCGAAGAAATGTCGAAAGGCTCTGTCGTTGGTAACATAGCCCAGGATTTAGGTTTAGATCTTAAAAGGCTGAAATCAGGTAAAGCTCGTGTCTATACAGGAGGCAGCGTAGAATACATCGGGCTGAATAAAGAAAGAGGAGTCCTTCTCATTCAGGAGAGAATAGACAGAGAGGCTTTGTGCGGAGAGACGACGCCTTGTGCTTTACATTTCCAGTTAATTCTGGAAAATCCAATGGAAATGTTTCGTGTAACAGTGGAGATCACCGACATAAATGATAATACCCCCAGTTTTACAAATGCAGAAAAACGATTTGAAATCAGTGAGTCCGCTGTCATAGGATCGAAATTTGTATTAGAAAAAGCAGTTGATTCTGACAATGGAATGAATAGCTTACAACGATACTCACTTACTCCTTCTGATAACTTTGTATTAAAACCTGGAATTCAGGCAGGGGGAAGTAAGAAGGTCGAGATGGTTTTACAGAAGCCTCTAGACAGAGAAAAGCAGGAACATATTTCACTTTTGTTAACCGCTATAGATGGAGGAGAGCCGCAGTTGTCAGGGACAATGCAGATATTTGTAAATGTATTAGATGCAAATGACAACGCACCTACATTCGCTAAACCTCTGTATAGAGCAAAAATACTAGAAAATTCTCCTAAAGGCACCAGCGTAACGACTGTAAGTGCTTCAGATAAAGACATCGGCTCAAACAGAGAAGTGTCATATTTGATATCTACCAGTCAAAGTGTTTTATCTGAAATGTTTAGGATTAATTCAAAAACTGGTGAAATTGTGCTAATTGGTGAAATAGATTATGAAAAAGCCAAGATTTATGAAATGGATGTTGAAGTTGTAGACAGTGGGGGACTCTCTGATTCCACTAAAGTATTACTAGATGTTATTGATATAAATGACAACAATCCTTACATGAACATTGTTTCTAAATCAGAGACGGTATTCGAGGACTCACCTCCTAATACTGTTATAGCTATGTTAAGTGTAAATGATCCAGATTCAGAGAATAATGGAGAGGTAGAGTGTAATATAGATGCTAACATTCCCTTCAAAATACAATCTACATTAAATGGATTTTATACTTTAGTTACAGAGGTCTCTTTAGACAGAGAGATAGCTTCTCAGTATAATATAACAGTGACGTGCTCTGATGAGGGAGTGCCCTCCCTCTCCAGCAGCGTCACTCTCACCTTACAGATCTCTGATGTGAATGATAACTCGCCTGTCTTTGAGAGCAGCTCATATGAGGCCTACATTGTAGAAAACAACAAACCAGGCCTCTCTATATTCACAGTGAGAGCCAGAGACGCTGACTGGAACCAGAATGCCCGTGTTTCTTACATCCTGGAGGACTCCTCTGCTAACGGAGTGCAAGTCTCCTCTTATGTGTCTGTTAGTGCTGATAGTGGAGTCATCCATGCAGTGCGCTCTTTTGACTACGAGCAGATCAAAGACTTCCACTTCCGGGTCAAAGCACAGGACGGAGGCTCTCCTCCACTGAGTAGCAATGTGACTGTGAAAATACTGATCCAGGACCAGAACGACAACCCTCCTCAGGTCCTGTACCCAGTCCAGACTGGTGGCTCTCTGGTGGCTGAGATGGTGCCTCGATCAGCAGGTGTGGGCTATCTGGTCACTAAAGTGGTGGCTGTTGATGTGGACTCTGGACAGAATGCCTGGCTCTCCTATAAACTGCAGAAAGCCACAGACAGGGCGCTGTTTGAAGTGGGCTTACAGAATGGAGAAATAAGGACTATCCGCCAGGTGACTGATAAAGATGCTGTGAAACAAAGACTGACTGTTATAGTGGAGGACAACGGGCAGCCCTCTCGTTCAGCTACAGTCATTGTTAACGTGGTGGTGGCGGACAGCTTCCCGGAAGTGCTGTCTGAGTTCACTGACTTTACACAGGACAAGGAGTACAATGACAACCTGACTTTTTACTTAGTGCTGGCTCTGGCTGTAGTGTCCTTCCTCTTCATCACGTGTTTAGTGGTTATCATATCAGTGAAGATCTACAGGTGGAGACAGTCTCGCATCATGTTTCACTCCAATCTCCCTGTGATTCCATATTATCCTCCACGTTACTCAGACACTTTGGGGACAGGGACTCTCCAACACGTGTACAATTACGAGGTGTGCAGGACGACTGACTCCAGAAAGAGTGACTGTAAGTTCGGCGGAGCTGGTAGTCAGAACGTGCTGATAATGGACCCCAGTTCTACAGGGACGATGCAGCGGATACAGAGTGAAAAGAGCATCCTGGATGAACCTGACTCTCCTCTAGAGGTGAGGTGCAATGTGCAAAGTCTTTACTTCTTGAATATAGTTTATCTGGATAAATAGTATTTGGTTACAGTTTATTTTTGAGAACAGGGGCAAGCGGTCAGTTTCAGCACCATATGGTGGACAGCTTCTCTTTTAGTGAAAAAGCTTTCTGTTCCGAAGAGCTTCAACTTCCTTAAATGTCACCTTTTTTTCATGCTGAATATATTGGCTATATAATAATAATAAAATAATAATAATAATAATAATAATAACAGCAGCAATGGGAACGTCTCTCAGCATTTCCAAATATACATTTACCTTACCAGTTAGGTTGTTGGAATTATAATTTGTTGTGTTGTTGTTATTAATATGTTTGTGTTTTTTGAGGTCTAAAGTCAGAAACCATCCCATTATATATCGATATGCATCCAAACGATTGTATTATAATATTAAAACTGTTCATAATATTTAAACCACCACATACATTACCGTGGATGGGCTCTGAGCGCCGCTCTTGATACATCACTGACCTACTGTCAAAATAAGCAGTGCAGTGGTCCACCCCTTTATTCCCATTCAGTTTTTTGCTGCTTAGAGAGAAGACGATGTGGCCTGTGAGGATTTAAAGAGCAGCATTTATCGTGGACATTTCTGCTGAAAACAGAGTTACTATTCAATTCATGGATTTATTCACATCAGTTTTGCATTGAAAGGGATTTCTGCGTCTGTTCCTCTGGATTTATGATGGCTTGTTTGTGGATACCCGCGCGCAGAGGCCGATGGCAAGCACTGTTTGTGACTCTTTGTCTGTTCGAGCTGAGCTCAGTAGCTGGACAGGCTCGGTACTCCGTACCGGAAGAGCAGGCAGAAGGCTCTTTTGTTGGAAACATCGCTAGAGATTTAGGTTTGGATGTGACGAGGCTCATATCAGGTAAAGCTCGTATTATTACCAAAGGAAGCCGACAGTACGTTGATTTAAACCGAGATAAAGGCAGCCTTGTTATTAAAGAACGAATCGACCGAGAAGAGCTGTGTGGAAAGACGACGCCCTGTAGCTTCAGTTTCGAGCTCATTTTAGAAAACCCAATCCAGCTTTACCGTGTAACAGTGGAGGTTATAGATATAAATGATAACAGTCCGTCGTTTCCAAAGGAAGATATCAATTTAAAAATTGTAGAAAATGCTGCAGCGGGCACACGCTTCTCTTTGGTTAGTGCTGACGACCCGGATGTTGGAATAAATGACATTCAAAAATACATACTTAAACCCTCGGTTCACTTCAAATTGGAAGTGCAGATCCAGCCTGATGGAGTACAATTCATCGAAATGGTTTTACAAACCCCGTTAGACCGGGAGAAAGAGGAGACTCACCATCTCGTGCTGATTGCTTCAGATGGAGGGGAGCCACACAGATCAGGGACAGTGCGCATTCACATCACTGTGCTGGATGCTAACGATAATGCGCCAGTGTGCAGCCAGCCTGTTTATAAAGCAGAAGTCAATGAAAACTCTCCTACAGGAACAGTGGTTACCTCTGTGAGTGCAACTGATTCAGATAAAGGAGTCAATGGTGAAGTAACTTATTCCATCCCTCATCTCGCCAAAGAAGCGAAAAAGCTTTTTGACGTAAATATTAAAACAGGAGAAATTAAAGTTGCAGGCAATCTGGATTTTGAAAAATCTAAGACTTATCAATTAAACGTTCAGGCTAGTGACCACGGTGGATATTCAGATACGTGCAAAGTTGTTATTCAAATTATTGATGAGAATGACAACGTTCCTACAATTCAGCTGATGTCATTTTCTAACTCTATATCTGAGGATTCTCCTCCAGGTACAACTATAGCTGTTATTAATGTTGATGATGAAGACTCTGATGGTAACGGTGTTGTAAAGTGCTCAATAAACTCTGATATACCTTTCAAAATGGAGTCTTCATTAACAGGATATTATACTTTAGTAACTGAAGACTACTTAGACAGAGAAAGTATTCCGGAATATAATATCACCATCACCGTCTCTGACCAAGGCTCCCCGCCTCTGACCAGCAGTAAAAACATAAATATAAAAGTTTCTGATGTGAATGACAGCCCGCCCATATTTGATCAATCAGAATACAGTAAGACTTTACCGGAGAATAACTCTCCGGGGTTTTCTGTTTTTACTCTGAGTGCTAGTGATGCAGACTGGGGTCAAAACGCTCGTGTGTCTTACTTTCTGGAGGAGAAAGAGATTAATGGGGCAGCTGTGACTTCGTTAGTCTCAGTCAATTCAGAAAATGGGGTCATTCATGCAGTGAGGTCCTTTGATTATGAGCAGATCAAGTGGTTTGAATTTAACATAACTGCTCGCGATGCTGGATCCCCTCCTCTGAGTTCAGTGACCACAGTTAAAATACTGATCCAGGACCAGAACGACAACCCCCCTCAGATCCTGTACCCAGTCCAGACTGGTGGCTCTCTGGTGGCTGAGATGGTGCCTCGATCAGCAGATGTGGGCTACCTGGTCACTAAAGTGGTGGCTGTTGATGTGGACTCTGGACAGAATGCCTGGCTCTCCTATAAACTGCAGAAAGCCACAGACAGGGCGCTGTTTGAAGTGGGCTTACAGAATGGAGAAATAAGGACTATCCGCCAGGTGACTGATAAAGATGCTGTGAAACAAAGACTGACTGTTATAGTGGAGGACAACGGGCAGCCCTCTCGTTCAGCTACAGTCATTGTTAACGTGGTGGTGGCTGACAGCTTCCCGGAAGTGCTGTCTGAGTTCACTGACTTTACACAGGACAAGGAGTACAATGACAACCTGACTTTTTACTTAGTGCTGGCTCTGGCTGTAGTGTCTTTCCTCTTCATCATGTGTTTAGTGGTTATTATATCAGTGAAGATCTACAGGTGGAGACAGTCTCGCATCATGTTTCACTCCAATCTCCCTGTGATTCCATATTATCCTCCACGTTACTCAGACACTTTGGGGACAGGGACTCTCCAACACGTGTACAACTATGAGGTGTGCAGGACGACTGACTCCAGAAAGAGTGACTGTAAGTTTGGCACAGCCCGGAGTCAGAACGTGCTGATAATGGACCCCAGTTCTACAGGGACGATGCAGCGGATACAGAGTGAAAAGAGCATCCTGGATGAACCGGACTCTCCTCTAGAGGTTAGACTGATTTAATACCGTTTCAGTGTCTAATGTATTATTTAAATGTCATTAATTGCACTATTTTCCCTTTGAGTAACAAACAAATGCTCGTACCACGTTATTTGCAATGTTGCCCTCAGTGACCGACAATTTGGGATTCACATGATTATTCCCCAAAATAAATGGCCCTATACATTACATCTTCAACCCATGTCCTTGAAGGAAACGATGTGTTAGGTTCTGGTTATATTTGTTTTATAATAGCAATAATAATAATACAATTTCCATAATCAGCAGTAACATTAGTAGCCTCGTTGTAGTATTATTGGTAGTCGAGGGATAAACTCTCAAGAAGAATTATTGCAATGAAAAATTGTATTGATAGTTTCTAGATATGTCATCCCTGAGGCATCTCATATTTGAAAACAGCTTGAGCAGTCTTGGAACTTTTCCATAATTTGAAGGTGGTTTGTGTCAGCACTGCGGACAGCGACATACACAGTTCACCCGCATGTTTATCCTCTGTCAGTGGCTGTTTCCACATTTTTATCGTCGGTCTTGTTGTTTGTTCTTCGTGTTATTGTTCAGTTATCATTATTTAGAGAAATCATTTTCCCTTTTGATCTTTCATTTAGATTTTAGATTTACCCCAATCTCTGAAACATAGATGTTTCATGATAGACACGATGTCCATCCTTTATTTTGCATCCTTCTTCTTCAAATATATTATTGAACTACCATAAACGGTGCACATGATGCATTCTCATGATATGTGTTTGTTGTCGTTGGTTAAATCAAAGATGCTGTATAACTAAAGTAGACCCATTGTAGTTCGATTTCCGGATGCAGTGCAGTGTGTTCTCCTGAGCTGAATTTTAGTCGGTGTTCTGCAGTTTTCCAGTATGGACTCTTAGGGCCGCTGTTGACCAGAGGGTTGGTGGTTACAGCACGTTGTATCAGCACCTCCCATGTAACAGCGTCACAGTACAAAGAGATCACGACGGACAAACACGGAGGATTCCGTTTTGGAGATATTCTTTTGAAATATAAAAGGAGAGATTTTTGTTTGCAAGCCGTTTGCTTTAAATGATTTGGATATGCTGCTTTTCTTTTGAGATTTGACATTGGAATCTGAGAGTCTCTGTTTTTTGTATGGATATAAGCAACACTGTGGAACAAAACGGATAGAACAATGAATCGGCAAGTACTGCTGTTTATTTCTGTCCTTTCCCTCGAATATGTTTTCGGGCAGGTCAGCTACTCCATTCCGGAGGAAATGGCAAAAAGCTTTTTAGTGGGCAATATAGCGCAAGATTTGGGTTTGGATAAAAAGCGTTTGATATCAGGCAAAGCTAAGATCTATACGAGGAATAGCGATGAGTACATCGAGCTGAACACAGAAAGAGGAGTCCTTCTCGTGAAACAGAGAATCGACAGAGAGGTGCTGTGTACAGAGACCGCACTTTGCGCTTTACATTTTCAGATTATTTTGGAAAATCCTATGGAGTTTTACAGTGTTACTGTACAGATAACAGATATCAATGATAACGCACCAACCTTTGAAAAAAACGAAATGACATTTAAAATAAGTGAGTCCGCGGTGATCGGGGCAAAATTCGTGCTTGAACGAGCTGTTGATCTTGATGTTGGAAATAATGGTGTTCAAAGATACGAATTAAAACCAACGGATAATTTTGCTCTGAAAATCCACAATAACGCAGATGGGAATAAAAACGTCGAGATGGTGCTACAGAAGCCTTTAGACAGAGAGAAACTAGAGCAGATATCTCTTGTGTTAACGGCTGTGGACGGAGGAGAGCCGCAGATGTCAGGAACAATGCTGATTATTATTACAGTTTTAGATGCTAATGATAATGCCCCCGTTTTTACACAGCCCACATACAAGTCTGCAGTAACTGAAAACTCACCTAAAGGCACAGTTGTTGCCACTGTCACAGCTTCAGATGCAGATCAGGGTTCTAATGGAAGAATCATTTATTCAATCACAAATACGTTGGAAAATGTAAGGAAGGTATTTGAGGTGAATGAGCAAAACGGCGAAGTTTCATTGATCGGAAATATTGACTTTGAAAAGTCAAGACACTTTCAAATGAATTTACTTGCTAGTGACGAGGGAGGACTCACAGATTCTTGCAAATTAATTGTTGATGTGCAAGATGTAAATGACAACAAGCCTGAAATTAACATAATGTCGAAGTCAAATGTGATATCAGAGGATGCCGAACTCAATACAGTCGTTACAATGATAAATATTGAGGACTTAGACTCGGGAGAAAACGGAAACGTTCGATGCTTAATCGGCGAAAATGTGCCATTCACTTTAAAAACATCAAACAACAATTTTTATAGTTTAGTGACAGATAGTGAACTGGACAGAGAGAGATCCTCTGAGTATAATATAACAGTGACGTGCTCTGATGAGGGAGTGCCCTCCCTCTCCAGCAGCGTCACTCTCACCTTACAGATCTCTGATGTGAATGATAACGCGCCTGTCTTTGAGAGCAGCTCATATGAGGCCTACATTGTAGAAAACAACACACCAGGCCTCTCTATATTCACAGTTAGAGCCAGAGACGCTGACTGGAACCAGAATGCCCGTGTTTCTTACATCCTGGAGGACTCCTCTGTTAACGGAGTGCCAGTCTCCTCATATGTGTCCATTAGTGCTGATAGTGGAGTCATCCATGCAGTGCACTCTTTTGACTACGAGCAGATCAAAGACTTCCACTTCCGGGTCAAAGTGCAGGATGGAGGCTCTCCTCCTCTGAGTAGCAATGTGACTGTGAAAATACTGATCCAGGACCAGAACGACAACCCTCCTCAGGTCCTGTACCCAGTCCAGACTGGTGGCTCTCTGGTGGCTGAGATGGTGCCTCGTTCAGCAGATGTGGGCTACCTGGTCACTAAAGTGGTGGCTGTTGATGTGGACTCTGGACAGAATGCCTGGCTCTCCTATAAACTGCAGAAAGCCACAGACAGGGCGCTGTTTGAAGTGGGCTTACAGAATGGAGAAATAAGGACTATCCGCCAGGTGACTGATAAAGATGCTGTGAAACAAAGACTGACTGTTATAGTGGAGGACAACGGGCAGCCCTCTCGTTCAGCTACAGTCATTGTTAACGTGGTGGTGGCGGACAGCTTCCCGGAAGTGCTGTCTGAGTTCACTGACTTTACACAGGACAAGGAGTACAATGACAACCTGACTTTTTACTTAGTGCTGGCTCTGGCTGTAGTGTGCTTCCTCTTCATCACGTGTTTAGTGGTTATTATATCAGTGAAGATCTACAGGTGGAGACAGTCTCGCATCATGTTTCACTCCAATCTCCCTGTGATTCCATATTATCCTCCACGTTACTCAGACACTTTGGGGACAGGGACTCTCCAACACGTGTACAACTACGAGGTGTGCAGGACGACTGACTCCAGAAAGAGTGACTGTAAGTTCGGCACAGCCCGGAGTCAGAACGTGCTGATAATGGACCCCAGTTCTACAGGGACTATGCAGCGGATACAGAGTGAAAAGAGCATCCTGGATGAACCAGACTCTCCTCTAGAGGTTAGAAACTGTACCTATCACAATAATTCCCCTTTTAAGAACTTCACAATCATTTTATTGCATGCATTGCATTTACTTGGTTGCTCTCAGTAGCATCTCAAAAGAGAAAGTTATTCAAAGCCTGAGAGATTAAGTTATTACCACATGTTTACTCAGCACCATGGACAGTGAGACTTAACGCTGACAACAGTAGAGTACCCATGTGCTGATTTTCGTTTCGCCTATACCTCCTATTCCTGAAGACTATTCTTCAAACACACTAATTTGATCATTTTTCGTTCAGATATGTGACAATATCACTTTAGGACATTATTATCAAACAATATATATTGAAGAATATCATTATGCCAAGTAAATGGCCAGGTTATTTTCAGATTTTACATTCTCTTGATCATCAGTGTAACTGCATTTGTTTCATATCACTTGTTGTAATTTGTATTTTCAACTCAGAGGGTCGCTATTGGCAAGCGTGTTGTGAATTAGAGCTTATATTTTTCTGTCTGTCCTGCCCATTCGTGTATATTGCACGGGAGTCATAACCGGAGAAAGACGGAGCACACAGTCTGCGCTTATAGGGAGCCCTGAGAGGATTTACATCTCTGGATGCTTTGTTTTTCCTACTAAAGTTGGAGTGTGGACGGTTTTTCTTGATTTCTACTTTGGCATTGACTGAATCGGGATGTATTTGTTTTAACGGTGCAGGAAACGATTCCAGGCAGAACAATGAGACGGCAAGTACTGTTGTTTCTCTCGCTGCTATGCCTCAGCTACGTGATCGGGCAGGTCAGTTATTCCATCCCCGAAGAAATGTCGAAAGGCTCTGTTGTTGGTAACATAGCCCAGGATTTAGGTTTAGATCTTAAAAAGCTGAAATCAGGTAAAGCCCGTGTCAATACAGGAGGCAGCGTAGAATACATCGGGCTGAATAAAGAAAAGGGAGTCCTTCTCATTCAGGAGAGAATAGACAGAGAGGCTTTGTGCGGAGAGACGACGCCTTGTGCTTTACATTTCCAGTTAATTCTGGAAAATCCAATGGAAATGTTTCGTGTAACAGTGGAGATCACCGACATAAATGATAATACCCCCAGTTTTACAAATGCAGAAAAACGATTTGAAATTAGCGAGTCTGCTGTTATAGGATCGAAATTCATTTTGGAAAAAGCAATTGATTCTGATATCGGGATAAATGGCTTACAGCGATACTCACTTACTCCTACCGATAACTTCATATTAAAACTACAAAATCAAGCAGACGGTAGTAAGAAAGTCGAGATAGTTCTACAGAAGCCTCTAGATAGAGAAAAGCAGGAATACATTTCACTTTTGTTAACTGCTATAGATGGAGGAGAGCCGCAGATGTCAGGGACAATGCAGATATTTGTAAATGTATTAGATGCAAATGACAACGCACCTACATTCGCTAAACCTCTGTATAGAGCAAAAATACAAGAACATTCTCCCAAAGGCACCAGCGTAACGACTGTAAGTGCTTCAGATAAAGACATTGGTGTGAATGGAGAAATATCATATCTTATATCCACCAGCAAACGTGTTTTATCTGAACTTTTTAAGATAAATATAAAAACCGGTGAAATTATCCTTATCGGTGACTTAGATTATGAAAAGGCGAAGATGTATCAAATGGATATTGAAGTTGTAGACAGCGGAGGACTCTCTGATTCCACTAAAGTTGTTGTAGATGTTATTGATATAAATGATAATAGTCCTTACATTAACGTGCTTTCCAAATCCGAGACTGTGTTAGAGGACTCACCTCCTAACACTGTTATAGCTATGTTAATTGTAAATGATCCAGATTCAGAGAATAATGGAGAGGTAGAGTGTAATATAGATGGTAACATTCCCTTCAAAATACAATCTACATTAAATGGATTTTATACTTTAGTTTCAGAGGTCGCATTAGACAGAGAGATAGCTTCTCAGTATAATATAACAGTGACCTGCTCAGATGAGGGAGTGCCCTCCCTCTCCAGCAGCGTCACTCTCACCTTACAGATCTCTGATGTGAATGATAACGCGCCTGTCTTTGAGAGCAGCTCATATGAGGCCTACATTGTAGAAAACAACACACCAGGCCTCTCTATATTCACAGTGAGAGCCAGAGACGCTGACTGGAACCAGAATGCCCGTGTTTCTTACATCCTGGAGGACTCCTCTGTTAACGGAGTGCCAGTCTCCTCATATGTGTCCATTAGTGCTGATAGTGGAGTCATCCATGCAGTGCGCTCTTTTGACTACGAGCAGATCAAAGACTTCCACTTCCGGGTCAAAGTGCAGGATGGAGGTTCTCCTCCTCTGTGTAGCAATGTGACTGTGAAAATACTGATCCAGGACCAGAACGACAATCCTCCTCAGGTCCTGTACCCAGTCCAGACTGGTGGCTCTCTGGTGGCTGAGATGGTGCCTCGATCAGCAGATGTGGGCTACTTGGTCACTAAAGTGGTGGCTGTTGATGTGGACTCTGGACAGAATGCCTGGCTCTCCTATAAACTGCAGAAAGCCACAGACAGGGCGCTGTTTGAAGTGGGCTTACAGAATGGAGAAATAAAGACTATCCGCCAGGTGACTGATAAAGATGCTGTGAAACAAAGACTGACTGTTATAGTGGAGGACAACGGGCAGCCCTCTCGTTCAGCTACAGTCATTGTTAACGTGGTGGTGGCTGACAGCTTCCCGGAAGTGCTGTCTGAGTTCACTGACTTTACACAGGACAAGGAGTACAATGACAACCTGACTTTTTACTTAGTGCTGGCTCTGGCTGTAGTGTCCTTCCTCTTCATCACCTGTTTAGTGGTTATTATATCAGTGAAGATCTACAGGTGGAGACAGTCTCGCATCATGTGTCACTCCAATCTCCCTGTGATTCCTTATTATCCTCCACGTTACTCAGACACTTTGGGGACAGGGACTCTCCAACACGTGTACAACTACGAGGTGTGCAGGACGACTGACTCCAGAAAAAGTGACTGTAAGTTTGGAAGAGCCGGTAGTCAGAACGTGCTGATAATGGACCCCAGTTCTACAGGGACGATGCAGCGGATACAGAGTGAAAAGAGCATCCTGGATGAACCAGACTCTCCTCTAGAGGTTAGAAACTGTACCTATCATAATAATTCCCCTTTTAAAAACTGCACAATCATTTTATTGCATGCCTTGCATTTGCTTGGTTGCTCTCAGTAGCATCTCAAAAGAGAAAGTTCATTAAAGCCTGAGAGGTTCAGTTATTACATTTGTACTCAGCACCATGGACAGTGAGACTTAACGCTGACCACAATAGAGTACCTATGTGCTGCTTTTTTGTTTCGTCTTGCTTCATACCTCCTATTCCTGAAGACTATTCTTCAAACACACTAATTTGATAATTTCTCGTTCAGATATGTGCCAATATCACTTCAGGACATTATTACCAAACAATATATATTGGAAAATATCATTATGCCAAGTAAATGGCCAGGTTATTTTCAGATTTTACATTCTCTTGATCATCAGATCAGTGTAACTCTGCATTACACTGGTGTTGTTTCATATCACTTGTTGTAATTTGTATTTTCAACTCAGAGGGTCGCTATTGGCAAGCGTGTTGCGAATTAGATGTTATATTTTCTGTCTGTCCTGCCCATTCGTGTATATTACACGGGAGTCATAACCGGAGAAAGACGGAGCACACAGTCTGCGCTTATAGGGAGCCCTGAGAGGATTTACATCTCTGGATGCTTTGTTTTTCCTACTAAAGTTGGAGTGTGGACGGTTTTTCTTGATTTCTACTTTGGCATTTACTGAATTGGGATGTATTTGTTTTAACGGTGCAGGAAACGATTCCAGGCAGAACAATGAGACGGCAAGTACTGTTGTTTCTCTCGCTGCTATGCCTCAGCTACGTGATCGGGCAGGTCAGTTATTCCATCCCCGAAGAAATGTCGAAAGGCTCTGTTGTTGGTAACATAGCCCAGGATTTAGGTTTAGATCTTCAAAGGCTGAAATCAGGAAAAGCTCGTGTCCATACAGGAGGCAGCGTAGAATACATCGGGCTGAAGAAAGAAAGGGGAGTCCTTCTCATTCAGGAGAGAATAGACAGAGAGGCTTTGTGCGGAGAGACGACGCCTTGTGCTTTACATTTCCAGTTAATTCTGGAAAATCCAATGGAAATGTTTCGTGTAACAGTGGAGATCACCGACATAAATGATAATACCCCCAGTTTTACAAATGCAGAAAAACGATTTGAAATTAGCGAGTCTGCTGTAATAGGATCGAAATTCATTTTGGAAAAAGCAATTGATTCCGATATCGGGATGAATGGCTTACAGCGATACTCACTTACTCCTTCTGATAATTTTGTATTAAAACCTGGAATTCAGGCAGGGGGAAGTAAAAAGGTCGAGATGGTTTTACAGAAGCCTCTAGATAGAGAAAAGCAGGAATACATTTCACTTTTGTTAACCGCTATAGATGGAGGAGATCCGCAGATGTCAGGGACAATGCAGATATTTGTAAATGTACTAGATGCGAATGACAACGCACCTACATTTGCTAAGCCGCTGTATAGAGCAAAAATACAAGAACATTCTCCCAAAGGCACCAGCGTAACGACTGTTAGTGCTTCAGATAAAGACATCGACTCAAACGGAGAAGTGTCATATTTGATATCTACTAGTGAACGCATTTTATCTGAACTATTTAAAATGGATTCAAAAACAGGAGAAATTGTCCTAATCGGAAACATTGATTATGAAAAGGCGAAAATATATGAAATGGATGTTGAGGTTGTAGACAGCGGAGGACTCTCTGATTCCACAAAAGTTATTGTAGATGTTATTGATATAAATGATAATAATCCCTTCATTACCATGCTTTCTAAATCAGAGACCGTATTAGAGGACTCACCTCCTAACACTGTTATAGCTATGTTAAGTGTAAATGATCCAGATTCAGAGAATAATGGAGAGGTAGAGTGTAATATAGATGGTAGCATTCCCTTCAAAATTCTATCTACGTTAAATGGCTTTTACACTTTAGTTACAGAGGTCACATTAGACAGAGAGATAGCTTCTCAGTATAATATAACAGTGACCTGCTCTGATGAGGGAGTGCCCTCCCTCTCCAGCAGCGTCACTCTCACCTTACAGATCTCTGATGTGAATGATAACGCTCCTGTCTTTGAGAGCAGCTCATATGAGGCCTACATTGTAGAAAACAACACACCAGGCCTCTCTATATTCACAGTGAGAGCCAGAGACGCTGACTGGAACCAGAATGCCCGTGTTTCTTACATCCTGGAGGACTCCTCTGTTAACGGAGTGCAAGTCTCCTCTTATGTGTCTGTTAGTGCTGATAGTGGAGTCATCCATGCAGTGCGCTCTTTTGACTACGAGCAGATCAAAGACTTCCACTTCCGGGTTAAAGCTCAGGATGGAGGCTCTCCTCCACTCGGTAGCAATGTGACTGTGAAAATACTGATCCGGGACCAGAACGACAACCCTCCTCAGGTCCTGTACCCAGTCCAGACTGGTGGCTCTCTGGTGGCTGAGATGGTGCCTCGTTCAGCAGATGTGGGCTATCTGGTCACTAAAGTGGTGGCTGTTGATGTGGACTCTGGACAGAATGCCTGGCTCTCCTATAAACTGCAGAAAGCCACAGACAGGGCGCTGTTTGAAGTGGGCTTACAGAATGGAGAAATAAGGACTATCCGCCAGGTGACTGATAAAGATGCTGTGAAACAAAGACTGACTGTTATAGTGGAGGACAACGGGCAGCCCTCTCGTTCAGCTACAGTCATTGTTAACGTGGTGGTGGCGGACAGCTTCCCGGAAGTGCTGTCTGAGTTCACTGACTTTATACAGGACAAGGAGTACAATGACAACCTGACTTTTTACTTAGTGCTGGCTCTGGCTGTAGTGTCCTTCCTCTTCATCACATGTTTAGTGGTTATTATATCAGTGAAGATCTACAGGTGGAGACAGTCTCGCATCATGTGTCACTCCAATCTCCCTGTGATTCCATATTATCCTCCACGTTACTCAGACACTTTGGGGACAGGGACTCTCCAACACGTGTACAACTATGAGGTGTGCAGGACGACTGACTCCAGAAAGAGTGACTGTAAGTTTGGCACAGCCCGGAGTCAGAACGTGCTGATAATGGACCCCAGTTCTACAGGGACGATGCAGCGGATACAGAGTGAAAAGAGCATCCTGGATGAACCAGACTCTCCTCTAGAGGTTAGTTATGTGGGGTTATTTCAGTTGTAAGCTTTTCAAACGATTTATGTGGCTGAAACATTTGTTACCAGGCGCAATGCATCAGTATTTTGCAATCAGAACCATGGACTGTGGCACTGGTCGCGCCCTGGGCTTTTTTTTCTATGTATTGTTGTGTGAATTTCCTTAATGTGCTTGCCAATATCTATCTATTTATCTATCTTTCTATTTATCTACATCTATCTATCGTATTATGCAAACCATAACTTTTAATGAATTAGTATTTAACTATTTAATTTGTTACTTGGTATTTATAACTATTTGAATGGAACTCTTTGTACATAAGCGAACATATTGTATTGATATTTCCTTTCCACTTCATGGTTTTTTAACCAATGTATGAAGTATGCCCTTCATTATATGGAATTGCATTTTTTTAATCAACTATTTGTTTGGTTATCTCTCCTTGTACATATCGAAATGGTTTGTGCTCGAGTACAGTTTATTTTTTCCGGGCACATTCTGTAGTTCATCACTCTGTACTCTTAGGGCCGCTGTAGGCCAGTGTGTTGAGTTGTCATGGTATATTTGTAAAGAAACCTCCCCATTACGATGATATCACATAGAGAAGGACAGACACAGGGTTACAACGTCGGTGGACATTTAACCGAGTGGAGAAGCTCTTTTTACCGATGAAGACGAACATGGATTTACCCATTTTACTCTGTTTTTAAAACTGTGAAGGACCATAGATATCCTTGCATCGCGCAACATAACTCGTTTTATTGCATTTTGCGAGGAAAATGTCGGGCAGAATAATGAGACTGCAAGTACTGTTGTTTTCTTTGGTCTTTCATCTCAGTTCAGTGCTCGGCCAGGTCAGCTACTCCATCTCCGAGGAAATGCCGAGTGGCTCTTTAGTCGGTGCTATTGCTCAGGATTTGGGATTAGATGTAAAACGACTGAAATCCGGTCAAGCTCGCGTTTTTACAGGAGACAGTGCGGGATACATCGAGTTGAACAAAGACCGAGGAGTCCTTATTATCAAAGACAGGGTCGACAGAGAGACGATATGCAGACAGACTACGCCTTGTGCTTTGCATTTTCAGATAATTTTGGAGAACCCCATGGAGTTCTACAGTATCACAGTCGAAATTGCAGACATAAATGATAATCCTCCCACCTTTGAAAAAAATGAAGTCAGTTTTAAAATTAGCGAATCTGCTGTAATTGGATCAAAGTTTGTATTAGACAGAGCAATTGATCCTGATGTTGGCAAAAATGGTCTTCAGAAATACGAACTTAAACCCACCGATAATTTTGTACTAAAACGTGAAAGTCAAGCTGATGGAACAGACAAAGTGGAAATGATTTTGCAGAAGCCCCTCGACAGAGAGAAGGACGAATTAATCTCTTTAGTTTTAACTGCGTTCGATGGAGGAGACCCGCAAATGTCAGGAACAATTCGGATTTTTATAACGGTATTAGATGTCAATGATAATGCTCCTATTTTTACACAGTCCACCTACACTGCCACTGTTTTTGAAAATGCTCCTGAAGGGACAGTTGTCACCGGGGTTACTGCGTCAGATGCAGATCATGGGACAAATGGTAGAATAAGATATTCAATTGCAAACAGTTTACATCAAGCACATTCATTGTTTCAGATAAACGAAGACAGTGGTGAAATTAGATTGACTGGAAATATTGATTATGAAAATGCACGGAATTACCATATTAATATACGTGCAAGTGATGATGGTGGACTTACAGATTCGTGTAAAGTCATAGTTGAAGTGGTGGATATAAACGACAATAAACCAACAATTAATATAATGTCAAAATCAAACGTGATATCAGAAAACTCAAAACCGAGCACAGTTGTAGCGATGATGAACGTCCAAGACCCAGATTCCAATGAAAACGGTAAAGTTAGCTGTTTTATCAACGATAATACCCCTCTGACTATAATGTTGACATCAAACAATTTCTATAGTTTAATGACAGATAGTGATCTGGATAGGGAGACAGCCTCTGAGTATAATATAACAGTGACCTGCTCTGATGAGGGAGTGCCCTCCCTCTCCAGCAGCATCACTCTCAGCTTACAGATCTCTGATGTGAATGATAATGCTCCTGTTTTTGAGAGCAGCTCATATGAGGCCTACATTGTAGAAAACAACACACCAGGCATCTCTGTATTCACAGTGAGAGCCAGAGATGCTGACTGGAACCAGAATGCCCGTGTTTCTTACATCCTGGAGGACTCCTCTGTTAATGGAGTGCCAGTCTCCTCATATGTGTCCGTTAGTGCTGATAGTGGAGTCATCCATGCAGTGTGCTCTTTTGACTACGAGCAGATCAAAGACTTCCACTTCCGGGTCAAAGCACAGGATGGAGGCTCTCCTCCACTGAGTAGCAATGTGACTGTGAAAATACTGATCCAGGACCAGAACGACAACCCTCCTCAGGTCCTGTACCCAGTCCAGACTGGTGGCTCTCTGGTGGCTGAGATGGTGCCTCGTTCAGCAGATGTGGGCTATCTGGTCACTAAAGTGGTGGCTGTTGATGTGGACTCTGGACAGAATGCCTGGCTCTCCTATAAACTGCAGAAAGCCACAGACAGGGCGCTGTTTGAAGTGGGCTTACAGAATGGAGAAATAAGGACTATCCGCCAGGTGACTGATAAAGATGCTGTGAAACAAAGACTGTCTGTTATAGTGGAGGACAACGGGCAGCCCTCTCGTTCAGCTACAGTCATTGTTAACGTGGTGGTGGCTGACAGCTTCCCGGAAGTGCTGTCTGAGTTCACTGACTTTACACAGGACAAGGAGTACAATGACAATCCTGACTTTTTACTTAGTGCTGGCTCTGGCTGTAGTGTCCTTCCTCTTCATCACGTGTTTAGTGGTTATTATATCAGTGAAGATCTACAGGTGGAGACAGTCTCGCATCATGTTTCACTCCAATCTCCCTGTGATTCCTTATTATCCTCCACGTTACTCAGACACTTTGGGGACAGGGACTCTCCAACACGTGTACAATTACGAGGTGTGCAGGACGACTGACTCCAGAAAGAGTGACTGTAAATTTGGCAGAGCTGGTAGTCAGAACGTGCTGATAATGGACCCCAGTTCTACAGGGACGATGCAGCGGATACAGAGTGAAAAGAGCATCCTGGATGAACCAGACTCTCCTCTAGAGGTTGGTAATTTAGGGTTATTTTAGTTACAATATTTTCACATGTTCTATGTCACTGAAACATTTGTTGTCAGGCGCAATGCATCAGTATTTTGCAATCAGCACCATGGACAGGGGAACTAATCGCACCCTAGCCTTTTTTCCTGTTTATTGTCGTGTGAATTTCCTTATTGCGTTTCCAATAGTGAGTATTTTTTTCATCTATGTATGGGGGTCATTTAGAGGACTGTCAAGCTTATAAAAAACGTTTCAATTTATATAATCTAAACATAATCTGTTCGATCATTTAGTGACTTCTGTATATTGCTTTTGTCTATTACGTATTGGTTTTAGTACAGGTGACAGAGAACTACAGCCACTATAAATTATTTGTTTACATGCTACTTCTATGCGTTGCTATTCATGGTATTCATTAAAATATTACAAGATACTACTACTAATTGTAGGGGTTCTTCTTAACACTTAATTAGCTAAATCTGCAATTAAACACTTATATTACAGACTGGCCAACTTTCTAATGAGATTAGCAAAATACGTTTATTCTGCTAGATCTACACGTGTCCTTTTAATAATTCTAACACTAGTAATTCTAATGTAAATTGTACTTTTAATCACGTGTGTTTTATTTTTTCAAACTCATCTACGTTATCATCCCCTTTACCAACGCTTGCTGTTTGGTGTATTGAACAGAAAGGGCCGCTATTGGCCAGAGTGTGGCAGTCTTAGCTAGGGCTGGCAACTGTACCTCCCCCTTAAATTGTGACATGGTAGACAATAAAACGGGCACGAAGCGCCATGTCTTCGTTTCAATAAATAACTGCTCACGGACATGGAAAGCTGTTAGCTTAGTTGATCACTTGCTTTGATATATTGTCGGGAATTCTAGCAGTATCCGTACGGATTACATTTTTTTTCTAAACAAGATTGGAATACAACGACACAAAATGAGACGGCAAGTACTGTTGTTCATGTTGGTCCTCTCTCTCGCCCCGGTCTTTGGGCAGGTCAGCTACTCCATTCCTGAGGAAATGGAGAAAGGTTCATTAGTCTGTAATTTAGCTCAGGATTTAGGTTTAGAGTTTAAAAGACTCAAGTCAGGAAGAGCTCGTATTCATTCGGGAGACAGTGCAGAATATTTCGAGTTGAACAGAGAGAGGGGTGTCCTCCTTATCAAAGAGAGAATGGACAGAGAAACGCTGTGCGGAGAAACGACGCCCTGTGCTTTACATTTACAGATGATTTTAGAAAATCCGATGGAATTGTTTCGCATTACAATAGAAATCACAGATATAAACGATAATGCTCCCAGCTTTGCGTCGAGCGAGAAGCGTTTTGAAATCAGTGAGTCTGTAGTTATTGGGTCTAAATTTGTACTGGAGAAAGCCATCGATGCTGACATTGGTACAAATGATCTGCAAAACTATTCGCTTAATCCAACAAACAACTTTGCTTTGAAAATAGAGGATCAAGCGGACGGAAGTAAAAAGGTAGAAATGGTTTTACAGAAGCCTCTAGATCGAGAGCACCAGGATCAGATATCGCTGTTATTAACTGCACTAGATGGCGGACAGCCGCGTATGTCAGGTACAATGCAGATAACTGTCAACGTGTTGGATGCAAATGACAATGCGCCGGTTTTCACTAAGCCCATATACAAGGCAACAATAACCGAGAATTCCCCGAGAGGAACTAGTGTTATAACTGTTAGTGCGTCTGACAAAGATGGAGGCTCTAATGGAGAAATAACATATGCAATTTCAAATAGCAAGCGTCGACTATCTGACCTATTTCAGATCAATGGAAAAACAGGTGATGTCGTCTTGATAGGTGAAATAGATTATGAAAAAGCGAAACTCTTTCAAATAGATATTGAGGCGATAGATAATGGAGGACTCTCTGACTCCAGTAAGATCCTAATTGATATCACTGATGTCAATGACAACAGTCCTCAGTTAAAAATACTATCTAAATCAGACACCTTTTTAGAAGACTCCCCTGAGAATACTGTGATTGCTATGCTAAGCGTGAATGACCCTGACTCTGAAAGGAATGGAGAGGTCAAATGTAAAATTAATGACGACATCCCTTTTAAAATACAAAGTACAATGAATGGATTTTATAGTTTACTTACAGAGGTAGCTTTAGACAGAGAGATATCTTCTCAGTATAATATAACAGTGACCTGCTCCGATGATGGAGTGCCCTCCCTCTCCAGCAGCGTCACTCTCACCTTACAGATCTCTGATGTGAATGATAACGCTCCTGTCTTTGAGAGCAGCTCATATGAGGCCTACATTGTAGAAAACAACACACCAGGCCTCTCTATATTCACAGTGAGAGCCAGAGACGCTGACTGGAACCAGAATGCCCGTGTTTCTTACATCCTGGAGGACTCCTCTGTTAACGGAGTGTCAGTCTCCTCTTATGTGTCCGTTAGTGCTGATAGTGGAGTCATCCATGCAGTGCGCTCTTTTGACTACGAGCAGATCAAAGACTTCCACTTCCGAGTCAAAGCTCAGGATGGAGGCTCTCCTCCACTCAGTAGCAACGTGACTGTGAAAATACTGATCCGGGACCAGAACGACAACCCCCCTCAGGTCCTGTACCCAGTCCAGACTGGTGGCTCTCTGGTGGCTGAGATGGTGCCTCGTTCAGCAGATGTGGGCTATCTGGTCACTAAAGTGGTGGCTGTTGATGTGGACTCTGGACAGAATGCCTGGCTCTCCTATAAACTGCAGAAAGCCACAGACAGGGCGCTGTTTGAAGTGGGCTCACAGAATGGAGAAATAAGGACTATCCGCCAGGTGACTGATAAAGATGCTGTGAAACAAAGACTGACTGTTATAGTGGAGGACAACGGGCAGCCCTCTCGTTCAGCTACAGTCATTGTTAACGTGGTGGTGGCAGACAGCTTCCCGGAGGTGCTGTCTGAGTTCACTGACTTTACACAGGACAAGGAGTACAATGACAACCTGACTTTTTACTTAGTGCTGGCTCTGGCTGTAGTGTCCTTCCTCTTCATCACGTGTTTAGTGGTTATTATATCAGTAAAGATCTACAGGTGGAGACAATCTCGCCTCCTGTGTCACTCCAATCTCCCTGTGATTCCATATTATCCTCCACGTTACTCAGACACTTTGGGGACAGGGACTCTCCAACACGTGTACAACTACGAGGTGTGCAGGACGACTGACTCCAGAAAGAGTGACTGTAAGTTCGGCGGAGCAGGTAGTCAGAACGTGCTGATAATGGACCCCAGTTCTACAGGGACGATGCAGCGGATACAGAGTGAAAAGAGCATCCTGGATGAACCTGACTCTCCTCTAGAGGTTAGAAAGTAACAATTCGTATAATCAAAGTCATACTTGGATATAAGTTCACGATTCATCCATATCATTTACAGCCCATGCAATTTCAGCATGCCTTACAGCGAATTTTATTTCTCTCTTCTATATTTCTGCTTTCCAAAAAGTATTTTCTCCTTTGTTGACACAGGTGATTTCCTTTATTTATAGCCAATATTTATTGTTCTTCTTTCGGTGTAATCCTGTGCTGTTTTTGTAGCAGCGTTCTAATTTAATCTAATCAAAGCTGTTTTCTGTGTGCTGTGTTTTAAAGGGGACATAGTAACAACAGACCCAACAGTATCTTTTACTTAATTTATCTCTTGTAGTTTCGTCTTGTGAACTCAGTGGGCCGCTGTTGACTAGCGTCTTGGCGTTTAAAATGTGTATGTCTACAGGAGGAACTCCCCTGTCCGCACACAAGAGAGGATGATTAGGAAGAATTTACGCAGAGTCGAAGGTGGAAGTAACACGATGCACGGAATATCACATTGGAATTATAGCGTCGTCAGCTGTTGATTAGACAGATCCTTTTGCCTACTTTATTTGCCTCGGTAACGCTGATTGCGAAAGGGAAGAGAACACGTTAGTTTGGTTGGACGGATGAGCCTGACGGAACAATGAGACCGCAAGTACTGTTGTTTTTCTCCGTGCTCTGTCTCAGTTCAGTGCTCGGCCAGGTCAGCTACTCCATTCCGGAGGAAATGGCCAAAGGATCTTTGGTCGGTAACATAGTTCAGGATTTAGGTTTGGGTGTTAAACGATTACAAACGGGTAAAGCTCGAATCCACACGGGAGACAGCACAGAATATATTCATCTTAACAAGGAAAAGGGACTACTTGTCATTAAAGAGAAAATAGACCGCGAGGCTCTCTGTGGTCAGACAACGCCTTGTGCTTTGCATTTTCAGATCGCCTTAGAAAACCCAATAGAAATATTCCAGATCACTGTCGAAATCACAGATATTAATGACAATGCTCCCGTTTTCGAAAAGGAAGAGAGGACGTTTGAAATAAGCGAGTCTGCTATTATCGGCTCTAAATTCATGCTAGAGAAAGCAATAGACCCTGATATAGGACTGAACGGTCTTCAGAGCTACACACTGAAGCCCAATGATCATTTTGTGCTTAAATTACATAGTCAGTCTGATGGCGGTAAAAAGGTGGAAATGATTTTACAGAAACCCTTGGATAGAGAAAAACAAGAGTTTGCATCATTATTGTTAACGGCTGTAGATGGAGGAGAGCCGCAGAGATCTGGCACGATGCTCATTCAAATAACTGTGTTAGATGCTAATGATAACGCTCCTGTGTTTACACAAAACATTTACAAAGCAAGTGTGAAAGAAAACGCTGTGACGGGAACACTTATAACAAAAGTGAGTGCCTCAGATGTAGACAAAGGCTCGAATGGGGAGGTTAGCTACGTAATAGGAAATAGCATGAGGAGCATTTCCAAATTATTTCACGTTACTGAAGATGGTCACTTAATATTAAATGGGCTTATTGACTATGAAAAAGCCAAAAAATATGAAATTGATATAGAGGCAGTTGACCGAGGAGGTTTATCTGATTCAAGCAAAGTAGTTATTGATGTAGGTGACATTAATGACAATAGCCCAGTTATTAATATTATTTCATCATCAAATTCAATAGAAGAAGATTCACGTCCAAACACAGTGGTTGCTGCAATGAGTGTAAATGATCCTGATTCTGAAGAAAACGGGAAGGTCCGATGTGTAATTGATAAAAACATACCCTTTACAATTACACCTACGTCCAGTAATTTTTATAGCATTGTGACAGACAGTGAATTAGACAGAGAGAGATTCTCTGAATATAATATAACATTGACCTGCTCGGATGAGGGAGTGCCCTCCCTCTCCAGCAGCGTCACTCTCACCTTACAGATCTCTGATGTGAATGATAACGCGCCTGTCTTTGAGAGCAGCTCATATGAGGCCTACATTGTAGAAAACAACACACCAGGCCTCTCTATATTCACAGTGAGAGCCAGAGACGCTGACTGGAACCAGAATGCCCGTGTTTCTTACATCCTGGAGGACTCCTCTGTTAACGGAGTGCCAGTCTCCTCTTATGTGTCTGTTAGTGCTGATAGTGGAGTCATCCATGCAGTGCGCTCTTTTGACTACGAGCAGATCAAAGACTTCCACTTCCGGATCAAAGCTCAGGATGGAGGCTCTCCTCCACTTAGTAGCAATGTGACTGTGAAAATACTGATCCAGGACCAGAACGACAACCCCCCTCAGGTCCTGTACCCAGTCCAGACTGGTGGCTCTCTGGTGGCTGAGATGGTGCCTCGATCAGCAGATGTGGGCTATCTGGTCACTAAAGTGGTGGCTGTTGATGTGGACTCTGGACAGAATGCCTGGCTCTCCTATAAACTGCAGAAAGCCACAGACAGGGCGCTGTTTGAAGTGGGCTTACAGAATGGAGAAATAAGGACTATCCGACAGGTGACTGATAAAGATGCTGTGAAACAAAGACTGACTGTTATAGTGGAAGACAACGGGCAGCCCTCTCGTTCAGCTACAGTCATTCTTAATGTGGTGGTGGCGGACAGCTTCCCGGAAGTGCTGTCTGAGTTCACTGACTATACACAGGACAAGGAGTACAATGACAACCTGACTTTTTACTTAGTGCTGGCTCTGGCTGTAGTGTCCTTCCTCTTCATCACGTGTTTAGTGGTTATTATATCAGTGAAGATCTACAGGTGGAGACAGTCTCGCATCATGTTTCACTCCAATCTCCCTGTGATTCCTTATTATCCACCACGTTACTCAGACACTTTGGGGACAGGGACTCTCCAACACGTGTACAACTACGAGGTGTGCAGGACGACTGACTCCAGAAAGAGTGACTGTAAGTTCGGCGGAGCAGGTAGTCAGAACGTGCTGATAATGGACCCCAGTTCTACAGGGACGATGCAGCGGATACAGAGTGAAAAGAGCATCCTGGATGAACCAGACTCTCCTCTAGAGGTTAGAAATGTGTAACACTAATTACCACTCCCTTATTGTTAATACTAAATGTTCGAATCAAATATGCCAGCATTTTGACCCATCTGTTTGGAACTTTATGTTTCAGCACCTCGGACAGCACCATGGAGCATTTGTATGGAACTATATCAGGGTCATACGTTTTGATCATTCAAAAAAATACAATTCATTTGAAAGTTCAAGTTTTTATCCTGAACTTTGAAAAATACAATGATGTATTCAAACTAAAAATAAGTATTTGAAATAATTGTTCAGGTTAAATATTATTTTGATTCAGTTCAGCAATTCTTTTTGAATAAAATATTTATTTTCTTATTTTACTTTTATACATATTTTGATATTTGAATCCTTATTTGTTTTAGTTGCAGATTTTACGCTTTCAGATTCAAAACAACTATTTTTTTTAGTTTCAAATCTTGTTTTTTTAGGTTTTTAGGTTTTTTTTAGGTATTTGTTTTCACTTTCAGATCTTTTTTTTTCGCTTTCAAACTTGAATCCTGATATTGCTTGGGGGGCGGGGCTTACCAAAGAGTAGGTTGGCATCTTTAGTGACAGCCCTCGCTCTGTCATGTTGCCTTCATGGATGTTAGGTAGGCCTATAGCGCGAGAAATATAACTCAATACATACATTTGAAAACATGTTGTTTAGTGTGACAGAAAATGGTTAGTTGTCCCCATACTATGACTGTCGACATATTTGAACATGTTTTATTTACACATTTAGATTGTAGTTGAATCAATAGATTATTTAACTATGGCTATAATATAACAATTGTATTCAAGTTATTTCCCCAGCTTTCCATCTCTCCCCTCTCACAACACATGGTGTGCAGTTTTGTTATTTGAACTCAATGGGCCGCTGTTGCCTAGTCTGTTGCAGTTGTAGTATATTTAAAGCAGTACCGCCTTTTCATTTCGATGTGTAGAGAGAGAGGGCAGTCGCAGATCGCAGTGTCTTCGGTAGGGGAGCCGTTAAACACGGCTTAGAAAAAATACTTAATATTTCCGCTTCAAATTTGAGGACTGGTTTTGCTTCATATTTTTATTTGAATGCTCGTTCACCTTTCTGACGGATTTACGAGTTTGTTCTTCCTTTTTCTGAGATAATTTTAAACAATGAGACGGCAAGTACTGTTGTTTATTACGATCCTCTCTCTTGGTTCAGTCTTCGGGCAGGTCAGCTACTCTGTACCGGAGGAGATGGCGAAAGGCTCTTTGGTTGGTAATATAGCTCTGGATTTGGGTTTGGACTCTAAACGCTTGAGGTTGGGCAACGCTCGTGTTTATTCTGGTGATAGCAGAGAATACATGGAGCTGAACAGCGAGAGAGGAGTCCTCCTTATTAAAGAGAAAATAGACAGAGAGGCGTTGTGCGGTGATACGACACCATGTGCTGTGCATTTCCAAATTGTCTTAGAGAATCCTATGGAATTTTACAGTGTAACAGTTGAAATTACTGATATTAACGATAATGCACCAACCTTTGAAAAAAACGAAATCATATTCATAATCAGTGAATCTGCGGTCGTCGGTGCAAAATTCGATCTAGAAAGAGCAGTTGATTTGGATGTAGGTATAAATAGTCTTCAAAGCTACGTACTTAAGCCAAGCGATAATTTTCTACTCAAACTGCACAACCAAGCCGATGGTACAAAGAATGTTGAGATGGTCTTACAAAAACCTCTAGACAGAGAGAAAAATGAGTTCATTTCTTTGGCTCTGACGGCTGTAGACGGAGGAGAACCACAGATGTCAGGGACAATGCAGATTATCATCACAGTGTTAGATGCCAATGACAATGCACCTGTTTTTACGCACCCAATTTACAAAGGCACTATAGCTGAAAATGCTGCGAAAGGCACGATAGTGACCACGGTCAGTGCGTCAGATGCTGATCATGGATTAAATGGAAAAATAACGTATTCTATCACAAACACTTTAGATGACGTCAGACATATGTTTGATATAAATGAGGACAGCGGTGAGGTTAAGTTGATTGGACTTTTGGATTATGAAAAGAAACGAACTTTCCAGATCAATGTACGGGGAAGAGATAACGGGGGTCTTAGTGATTCTTGTAAAGTGATAGTCGATGTAGTCGATATAAATGACAATGAGCCAACGATCAAAATCATGTCTAAATCAACTATTATATCAGAGAGTGCAAACCCCAAAACAGTCGTTACAATGATTAACATCCAAGACCCAGACTCAGGTGAAAATGGTAGAGTTCAGTGTTTCATAAATGAAAATATTCCTTTCGAATTGAAATTGACTTCAAATAATTTCTATAGTTTAGTGACAGATGGTGATTTAGACAGAGAGATAGCTTCTCAGTATAATATAACAGTGACCTGCTCCGATGATGGAGTGCCCTCCCTCTCCAGCAGCGTCACTCTCACCTTACAGATCTCTGATGTGAATGATAACGCTCCTGTCTTTGAGAGCAGCTCATATGAGGCCTACATTGTAGAAAACAACACACCAGGCCTCTCTATATTCACAGTGAGAGCCAGAGACGCTGACTGGAACCAGAATGCCCGTGTTTCTTACATCCTGGAGGACTCCTCTGTTAACGGAGTGTCAGTCTCCTCTTATGTGTCTGTTAGTGCTGATAGTGGAGTCATCCATGCAGTGCGCTCTTTTGACTACGAGCAGATCAAAGACTTCCACTTCCGGGTCAAAGCTCAGGACGGAGGCTCTCCTCCACTCAGTAGCAACGTGACTGTGAAAATACTGATCCAGGACCAGAACGACAACCCTCCTCAGGTCCTGTACCCAGTCCAGACTGGTGGCTCTCTGGTGGCTGAGATGGTGCCTCGTTCAGCAGATGTGGGCTATCTGGTCACTAAAGTGGTGGCTGTTGATGTGGACTCTGGACAGAATGCCTGGCTTTCCTATAAACTGCAGAAAGCCACAGACAGGGCGCTGTTTGAAGTGGGCTTACAGAATGGAGAAATAAGGACTATCCGCCAGGTGACTGATAAAGATGCTGTGAAACAAAGACTGATTGTTATAGTGGAGGACAACGGGCAGCCCTCTCGTTCAGCTACAGTCATTGTTAACGTGGTGGTGGCTGACAGCTTCCCGGAAGTGCTGTCTGAGTTCACTGACTTTACACAGGACAAGGAGTACAATGACAACCTGACTTTTTACTTAGTGCTGGCTCTGGCTGTAGTGTCCTTCCTCTTCATCACGTGTTTAGTGGTTATTATATCAGTGAAGATCTACAGGTGGAGACAATCTCGCCTCCTGTGTCACTCCAATCTCCCTGTGATTCCTTATTATCCACCACGTTACTCAGACACTTTGGGGACAGGGACTCTCCAACACGTGTACAATTACGAGGTGTGCAGGACGACTGACTCCAGAAAGAGTGACTGTAAGTTCGGCGGAGCAGGTAGTCAGAACGTGCTGATAATGGACCCCAGTTCTACAGGGACGATGCAGCGGATACAGAGTGAAAAGAGCATCCTGGATGAACCAGACTCTCCTCTAGAGGTTAGAAATGTGTAACACTAATTACCACTCCCTTATTGTTAATACTAAATGTTTGAATCAAATATGCCAGCATTTTGACCCATTTGTTTGGAACTTTATGTTTCAGCACCTCGGACAGCACCATGGAGCATTTGTATGGAGCTATATCAGGGTCATACGTTTTGATCATTCAAAAAAATACAATTTATTTGAAAGTTGAAGTTTTTATCCTGAACTTTTAAAAATACAATGATGTATTCAAACTAAAAATAAGTATTTGAAATAATTGTTCAGGTTAAATATTATTTTGATTCAGTTCAGCAATTCTTTTGAATAAAATATTTATTTTCTTATTTTACTTTATACATATTTTGATATTTGAATCCTTATATTTTTCAGTTGCAGATTTTACGTTTTCAGATTTAAAACAATTATTTTTTTACTTTCAAATCCTGTTTTTTAGGTTTCAATTTTTTTTTCGCCTTCAGATCGTTTTTCACTTTCAGATCCTTTTTTTTCGCTTTCAAACTTGAATCCTGATATTGCTTGGGGGGCGGGGCTTACCAAAGAGTAGGTTGGCATCTTTAGTGACAGCCCTCGCTCTGTCATGTTGCCTTCATGGATGTTAGGTATAGCGCGAGAAATATAACTCAATACATACATTTGAAAACATGTTGTTTAGTGTGACAGAAAATGGTTAGTTGTCCCCATACTATGACTGTCGACATATTTGAACATGTTTTATTTACACATTTAGATTGTAGTTGAATCAATAGATTATTTAACTATGGCTATAATATAACAATTGTATTCAAGTTATTTCCCCAGCTTTCCATCTCTCCCCTCTCACAACACATGGTGTGCAGTTTTGTTATTTGAACTCAATGGGCCGCTGTTGCCTAGTCTGTTGCAGTTGTAGTATATTTAAAGCAGTACCGCCTTTTCATTTCGATGTGTAGAGAGAGAGGGCAGTTGCAGATCGCAGTGTCTTCGGTAGGGGAGCCGTTAAACACGGCTTAGAAAAAATACTTAATATTTCCGCTTCAAATTTGAGGACTGATTTTGCTTCATATTTTTATTTGAATGCTCGTTCACCTTTCTGACGGATTTACGAGTTTGTTCTTCCTTTTTCTGAGATAATTTTAAACAATGAGACGGCAAGTACTGTTGTTTATTACGATCCTCTCTCTTGGTTCAGTCTTCGGGCAGGTCAGCTACTCTGTACCGGAGGAGATGGCGAAAGGCTCTTTGGTTGGTAATATAGCTCTGGATTTGGGTTTGGACTCTAAACGCTTGAGGTTGGGCAACGCTCGTGTTTATTCTGGTGATAGCAGAGAATACATGGAGCTGAACAGCGAGAGAGGAGTCCTCCTTATTAAAGAGAAAATAGACAGAGAGGCGTTGTGCGGTGATACGACACCATGTGCTGTGCATTTCCAAATTGTCTTAGAGAATCCTATGGAATTTTACAGTGTAACAGTTGAAATTACTGATATTAACGATAATGCACCATCTTTCGAAAAGAGCGATATTAAATTCAGAATTAGCGAATCTGCAGTCGTCGGTGCAAAATTTGTTTTAGAAAGAGCAGTTGATTTGGATGTAGGTATAAATAGTCTTCAAAGCTACGTACTTAAGCCAAGCGATAATTTTCTACTCAAACTGCACAACCAAGCCGATGGTACAAAGAATGTTGAGATGGTCTTACAAAAACCTCTAGACAGAGAGAAAAATGAGTTCATTTCTTTGGCTCTGACGGCTGTAGACGGAGGAGAACCACAGATGTCAGGGACAATGCAGATTCTCATCACAGTGTTAGATGTCAATGACAATGCACCTGTTTTTACGCACCCAATTTACAAAGGCACTATAGCTGAAAATGCTGCGAAAGGCACGATAGTGAACACGGTCAGTGCGTCAGATGCTGATCATGGATTAAATGGAAAAATAACGTATTCTATCACAAACACTTTAGATGACGTCAGACATATGTTTGATATAAATGAGGACAGCGGTGAGGTTAAGTTGATTGGACTTTTGGATTATGAAAAGAAACGAACTTTTCAAATCAATGTACGGGCAATGGATAACGGGGGTCTTAGTGATTCCTGTAAAGTGATAGTCGATGTTGTCGATATAAATGACAATGAGCCAACGATAAAAATCATGTCTAAATCAACTACAATATCAGAGAGTGCAAACCCCAAAACAGTCGTTACAATGATTAACATCCAAGACCCAGACTCAGGTGAAAATGGTAGAGTTCAGTGTTTCATAAATGAAAATATTCCTTTCGAATTGAAATTGACTTCAAATAATTTCTATAGTTTAGTGACAGATGGTGATTTAGACAGAGAGATAGCTTCTCAGTTTAATATCACAGTGACCTGCTCTGATGAGGGAGTGCCCTCCCTCTCCAGCAGCGTCACTCTCACCTTACAGATCTCTGATGTGAATGATAACGCGCCTGTCTTTGAGAGCAGCTCATATGAGGCCTACATTGTAGAAAACAACACACCAGGTCTCTCTATATTCACAGTGAGAGCCAGAGACTCTGACTGGAACCAGAATGCCCGTGTTTCTTACATCTTGGAGGACTCCTCTGCTAATGGGGTGCCAGTCTCCTCATATGTGTCTGTTAGTGCTGATAGTGGAGTCATCCATGCAGTGCGCTCTTTTGACTACGAGCAGATCAAAGACTTCCACTTCCGGGTCAAAGCTCAGGATGGAGGCTCTCCTCCACTGAGTAGCAATGTGACTGTGAAAATGCTGATCCAGGACCAGAACGACAACCCTCCTCAGGTCCTGTACCCAGTCCAGACTGGTGGCTCTCTGGTGGCTGAGATGGTACCTCGATCAGCAGATGTGGGCTACCTGGTCACTAAAGTGGTGGCTGTTGATGTGGACTCTGGACAGAATGCCTGGCTCTCCTATAAACTGCAGAAAGCCACAGACAGGGCGCTGTTTGAAGTGGGCTTACAGAATGGAGAAATAAGGACTATCCGCCAGGTGACTGATAAAGATGCTGTGAAACAAAGACTGTCTGTTATAGTGGAGGACAACGGGCAGCCCTCTCGTTCAGCTACAGTCATTGTTAACGTGGTGGTGGCGGACAGCTTCCCGGAAGTGCTGTCTGAGTTCACTGACTTTACACAGGACAAGGAGTACAATGACAACCTGACTTTTTACTTAGTGCTGGCTCTGGCTGTAGTGTCCTTCCTCTTCATCACGTGTTTAGTGGTTATTATATCAGTGAAGATCTACAGGTGGAGACAGTCTCGCATCATGTTTCACTCCAATCTCCCTGTGATTCCATATTATCCTCCACGTTACTCAGACACTTTGGGGACAGGGACTCTCCAACACGTGTACAATTACGAGGTGTGCAGGACGACTGACTCCAGAAAGAGTGACTGTAAGTTCGGCGGAGCCGGTAGTCAGAACGTGCTGATAATGGACCCCAGTTCTACAGGGACGATGCAGCGGATACAGAGTGAAAAGAGCATCCTGGATGAACCAGACTCACCTCTAGAGGTTAGAATTGGCTTGCTATCTGTTGCTTGGTTAAAGACACGCTTTGAATCACTTTTCTCTTATTTTCAGCACCTTGGAGAGCAATGTCATTGCATATTCAAAACCTTTATATAAGCTACATTCCCCGTGTTTTTTTTAAATGGTTATTTACTATCACACTTTGTAATCACTCCAACATTTGCATTTCAAATTTCCCGTTTAGAATATTATATTAATTGGGTAACTGCAGTATCAAACAAAACGTTCAACTAACAGGAGAGTTATTATCTGTGCTATGTTTTATTCTAAATCGGTACATATCAGTTTATTATGAACATTTGACATGCAATTGTACTTTATGAACTCAGAGTGCCGCTGTTGGCCAGCCTGTATTGGATTTACCGCAGACCCAATGTACCTCCCACCATGTCTGTATTTTATAGAGAGAAAGAGGCAGAATCATAGCACACGTCCGACTAAACGGGAGATACAGAACAGGAAATATGTACCACGTTGGGGATATGCTTTGAAATTCAGCGTCGACTGAGAAAATTGGAGGGCAAAACACTTGGTTTACACTGGAATAACGTTGGGCAGAACAATGGGAGGGCAAGTACTGTTGTTTTTCTCGCTCCTCTCTCTCGGATCGGTGTTCGGACAGGTCAGCTACTCAATTCCCGAGGAAATGCCAAAAGGTTCTCTCGTGGGCAACATGGCAAGGGATTTTGGCTTGGATGTTAAGAGACTAAAATCGGGTAAAGCTCGCATTTTTACTCGAGACAGTGACGGATATATTGAGCTGAATAACGAAAAAGGAGTTCTCCTCATCAAAGACAGGATAGACAGAGAGGCGTTGTGTGGACAGACGACGCCTTGCGCTTTGCATTTTAAGATCATATTAGAGAATCCGATGGAATTTTTAAGTGTAACTATTGAGATCACAGATATTAATGATAACCCCCCATCCTTTGAAAAGAACGATGTGAAATTCAAAATAAGTGAATCCGCTGTTAGTGGGTCTAAATTCATATTAGATCGGGCAGTTGATTCTGATGTAGGCTCGAATGGATTGCAAACATATAAACTCGAACCGGCGGATAATTTTGTTGTTAGACTGCACGAACAAGCAGATGGGACGAAAAATGTCGAAATGGTATTAGACAAGCCTCTTGACAGAGAAAAAAATGAACACCTCTCGTTAGTTCTGACTGCGGTGGATGGAGGAGAGCCGCAGATGACAGGAACAATGCAGATTCTCATCACTGTTTTAGACGTGAATGACAATGCCCCTGTTTTTACGCAACCTATTTATAAAGCCTCTATAAAAGAAAATGCACCAGTAGGAACAGTTGTAGTGACAGTTACTGCGACAGATTCAGATCAGGGATCTAATGGAAGAATAACGTATTCAATTTCGAGTATTTTAGATCATGCCCGTGGGTTATTTGAAGTAAATGATGCAAGTGGTGAAATTCGGCTAAAAGGAAATGTTGACTATGAAAAAGCTCGAACATTTCAGATAAACATTCGGGCAAGTGATGATGGGGGACTAGTTGACTCGTGTAAAGTGATGATTGAAGTTATTGACATAAATGACAATAAAGCCGATATCCATATATTATCAAAATCAAACGTGATATCAGAAGATGCCGTAGCCGGTACTGTTGTGACAATGATAAATATTGAGGACACAGATTCGGGTGAAAATGGCAAAGTACACTGCAGTATAAATAATGATATTCCTTTTGTAATGAAGTCTTCAACCAATGATTTCTACACTTTAGTTACAGATAGTGGTTTAGATAGGGAGACAGCCTCTGAGTATAATATAACAGTGACCTGCTCAGATGAGGGAGTGCCCTCCCTCTCCAGCAGCGTCACTCTCACCTTACAGATCTCTGATGTGAATGATAACGCGCCTGTCTTTGACAGCAGCTCATATGAGGCCTACATTGTAGAAAACAACACACCAGGACTCTCTATATTCACAGTGAGAGCCAGAGACGCTGACTGGAACCAGAATGCCCGTGTTTCTTACATCCTGGAGGACTCCTCTGTTAACGGAGTGCAAGTCTCCTCATATGTGTCCGTTAGTGCCGATAGTGGAGTCATCCATGCAGTGCGCTCTTTTGACTACGAGCAGATCAAAGACTTCCACTTCCGGGTCAAAGCTCAGGATGGAGGCTCTCCTCCACTGAGTAGCAATGTGACTGTGAAAATGCTGATCCAGGACCAGAACGACAACCCTCCTCAGGTCCTGTACCCAGTCCAGACTGGTGGCTCTCTGGTGGCTGAGATGGTGCCTCGTTCAGCAGATGTGGGCTATCTGGTCACTAAAGTGGTGGCTGTTGATGTGGACTCTGGACAGAATGCCTGGCTCTCCTATAAACTGCAGAAAGCCACAGACAGGGCGCTGTTTGAAGTGGGCTTACAGAATGGAGAAATAAGGACTATCCGCCAGGTGACTGATAAAGATGCTGTGAAACAAAGACTGACTGTTATAGTGGAGGACAACGGGCAGCCCTCTCGTTCAGCTACAGTCATTGTTAACGTGGTGGTGGCTGACAGCTTCCCGGAAGTGCTTTCTGAGTTCACTGACTTTACACAGGACAAGGAGTACAATGACAACCTGACTTTTTACTTAGTGCTGGCTCTGGCTGTAGTGTCCTTCCTCTTCATCACGTGTTTAGTGGTTATTATATCAGTGAAGATCTACAGGTGGAGACAATCTCGCCTCCTGTGTCACTCCAATCTCCCTGTGATTCCATATTATCCACCACGTTACTCAGACACTTTGGGGACAGGGACTCTCCAACACGTGTACAATTACGAGGTGTGCAGGACGACTGACTCCAGAAAGAGTGACTGTAAGTTCGGCAGAGCTGGTAGTCAGAACGTGCTGATAATGGACCCCAGTTCTACAGGGACGATGCAGCGGATACAGAGTGAAAAGAGCATCCTGGATGAACCAGACTCTCCTCTAGAGGTTAGAAAATGCTAGCAATTGGTTCCTTCGTTAATGCCATGCTTTAAATCACTCTCATCTTATTTTCAGCACTTTGGAAAGCAATGTGATTTAATATGTTTTTTCTTACGTTTCCCGCGTCCGTTTAAATGGCTATTACATTCATACAATCAAATGGCCAGTACCATGGACAGAGAAATCATTCTCATGATAATATATGTTCTTTATGCTTTCTGTCTTTCTGTCTAGTTTATACAAGTAAAAGGATAGTAATACTTATCATGCAGCTTTTTCTGTAGTTTCTTTTCACGTCCCTAAGTGCCGCTGTTGGTTAGTGTGAGAACAGTGAGGCTATTTTCCTCATTGAAGTCCTTCCTTGTTCTTGCAGCTCTATTTCAATCGGACTGAGAAAACCACTCGGCAACCTATGAGCTCATAAAAATATCTTTAGCCGGATTTCTACGCGGTTGTTTGGTTTTAATATTCGGATTTTGGAAAGGCTCTCCTCAAGATGGGAGTTATTTGTTGTGTGGGCGGAAGAAATACGTTTTCATGGTGGCCGCTCCTTCTCTGCATTTGGGGCGCAGAAATGGCTCTCGGGCAGGTCCGTTATTCTTTACCTGAAGAAATGGCGACGGGCTCTGTGGTCGGGAATATCATTCAGGACCTAGGCTTGGATATTAAACGGCTTAAATCCGGGCGGGCTCGGATATTTACCGAGGATGGCAGTGAGTACATTGGTCTGAATGCAGATAAGGGAACTCTGGTAGTGGCTAAAAGGATAGACAGAGAAGAATTGTGCAACCAAGTGTCTCCCTGCTCTCTTCATTTCCAAATCATCCTTGAAAATCCAATGGAGTTGCATAGGATTGATGTAGAGATTACAGATATTAATGATAATGCTCCGTTCTTTTCGAAAAAGGAATACAATTTCCAGGTTATTGAATCCGCCTCACCAGGGGCTCGCTATTCACTTGAGAGTGCAAAAGATCCAGATGTAGCGCATAACACTCTTCAAACATACAAACTCAACCCTACAGATCATTTCAAATTGAATGTTGTTTCTCGACCTGACGGGACAAAATATATTGAAATGGTTCTTCACACGTCGCTTGACAGAGAAAAACAAGAAGAGCACAAATTAACGTTGACAGCATTTGACGGTGGTGATCCTCAGAAATCGGGATCTGTCAAAATAAATATCGTTGTTTTGGATGCTAATGACAATGCACCAGTATTCACACAGTCTGTTTACAGAGTTACAGTTCCTGAAAACGCTTCTAGGGGCTCTGTTATTTTAAGAGTCAGTGCCACTGATAACGATAAAGGAGCAAACAATGAAGTGGCGTATTCGTTCTCCCAGCATACCGATAGTGCATCCTCCCTGTTTAATATTGACCCCCATACCGGAGAAATGACTGTAAATGGTGTGTTAGATTACGAAAAAGCTAAACGTTATGAAATAGATATTGAAGCTACAGACAAGGGAGGGTTGACAGATACAAGCAAGGTGCTAATTGAGGTGACCGACCTAAATGATAATGCCCCTTTCATAAGCATAATTTCCCTTTCAAATCCGATACCAGAGGATTCAGCTCCAGATACTGTTATAGCAATGCTAAATATCAAAGACTTGGACTCAGACAAAAATGGCCAAATAAAGTGTTTTATTAGCAAAGATTTACCTTTCAAAATCAAGTCATCATCAACTAATTTTTATAGCCTGATCTCTGACGATGTTTTAGATCGTGAAGCTGTGCCGGAATATAACATAACAATTACAGCAATGGATGAGGGCTCACCGCCTTTTTCCACAAACAAGACTATTAATTTAAAAATATCAGACGTTAATGACAACCCCCCAATGTTCACAAAGATTTTAACCACCGCTTTCATCACTGAAAATAATTCACCTGGCATGTCAATCCACTCTATCAAAGCCAGTGACAAAGACTCAGGGAACAATGCCCGCATTTCCTACTTCCTCGAGGAAAGCCAATTGAATGGGTTGTCGGCCTCCGCTTATTTTTCAGTGAATGCAGAGAGTGGAGAGATACTTGCTGTGCGTTCCTTCGACTATGAGCAGACCAAAGAGTTTAATATTCGCGTCAAAGCACAGGATGGAGGCTCTCCTCCACTCAGTAGCAACGTGACTGTGAAAATACAGATCCAGGACCAGAACGACAACCCTCCTCAGGTCCTGTACCCAGTCCAGACTGGTGGCTCTCTGGTGGCTGAGATGGTGCCTCGTTCATCAGATGTGGGCTATCTGGTCACTAAAGTGGTGGCTGTTGATGTGGACTCTGGACAGAATGCCTGGCTCTCCTATAAACTGCAGAAAGCCACAGACAGGGCGCTGTTTGAAGTGGGCTTACAGAATGGAGAAATAAGGACTATCCGCCAGGTGACTGATAAAGATGCTGTGAAACAAAGACTGTCTGTTATAGTGGAGGACAACGGGCAGCCCTCTCGTTCAGCTACAGTCATTGTTAACGTGGTGGTGGCTGACAGCTTCCCGGAAGTGCTGTCTGAGTTCACTGACTTTACACAGGACAAGGAGTACAATGACAACCTGACTTTTTACTTAGTGCTGGCTCTGGCTGTAGTGTCCTTCCTCTTCATCACGTGTTTAGTGGTTATTATATCAGTGAAGATCTACAGGTGGAGACGCGAGCAAGTGTTTTACAAATCTACTGGGAATCTTCCTGTTATTCCGTATTACCCGCCCCTTTACGCAGACGTAGGAGGTACCGGTACGTTGAAGCAGGCACTCAGTTACGAGGTGTATGGAACTACTGACTCCCGGATGAGTGACATGAAGTGCTCCCGACCCTTCAGTCAGAGCACTCTGACTGTCGACCATAGTGCTACCAGGACAGTACCAAGGCATAATACTGAGTCAGAGAATATGCTCACAGAGGTGAGATCAAGCCCTTCCTTGTTTCATTTGAACCCTAGATCCTTGTGATTTGTGTTTGTTTATATCTTTCTTATTGCTTTTATTGGTATTTCAGTTCAGTTTTGCCACTACACTACTTGGTACTGTACCCACTTGTAGTACCCCCTGAAAGCTTTGCTTTGCATATACCAATTTATATTCAACAACTTTAATATTTATGTATCTCACAACTGATCTTGTGGCTGGATTGGACATGCTCTTGATATAAAATAGTGTCAGGAATAGTGTGAATATTGATATTTGATACTATATTGAACATTGGTTTATCTGTCTTTGTTTCGTCAAGTATAAACATTGGAGAGTTTATACTTCCTCGTTTTAGGCCCTTACACTTCTATACTGACCAAATGTTGCCCCCCAAAACAATGACATTTTTTTAAATACTCAATAAAACAACTAATATTTGTTGGATATGCTTAACCCATTTGTGGGTATAGAAATACTCAATGGACATACTCAAACACTGTTGTTGACGCTGCTTTATTTAGAGGCTTAACCTGTGCTATTGTTTTAAGGTACACTGTCTCAGATACTTTGTTAGCTGTGTTTCACAATTACACTATATCCTCCATGAAGTATTTTTTGTGGCATTTCTCACATTAATCCCATTCATTCTTATTCCTATTGATTCATTAAACATATAGTTATAGCAATTAGCTGCAACATCTGCCACTGAAGCCTGATTTTATTTGCAAATAATTCAGTTACCTATTTAGATATTCTTTTACTGCCTTTTTACTTAATGCATGTGTGAGAGAACCAACCAGGTCCGGGTTGGAGAGAACGTTATAGAAGATACAATCAAAGGAGATGCTTGGCTTCATCACTGTTAAAGGATTGCTTCATATTGCTTCTGCTTCTGCTAACACACAACCACACAGTGCACTACTTTTTCAGTGACCTAGTTCCCCCAATAACAGTGTGTAGCCATGAGCATAAGACTACACAGAGAAAAATGGCTGGAATAGATGCAAGCACACAAAAATAAAGCAAGAATAATAAAAATTAATGTTAAATAAATGAAATAAGTGAAACAATAATATTGATTGAATAATCAACGTTTAAACTGTGGTATAAGGGAGGAGGAAATGGTCACTAATGGTGCTGGGCAGATTGAGAACGAGGGGGAAAAGCAGTGTGATGGAGAGGAAGAGAGAGGCAGCGGGGGAGGGGAAGAGGCACGTGGTAACCGGCACAGTCTCCAACATCACTGTGCAGCATTTGTGTTAGTGATGTACGGCAGCCATTTTGATCTGCAGCCCTCTTTGTCTAATGGGATACAGGGTTCAGGAAAGCATTATGTGTAAAATAGCTACATATACTGACTGCCTGTAAAAGACACAGACGGTTTGAGATATTTCTTCAAAATATAGAGGAATAATTAGTCAAGAGAGAGAGAGATGGACAGGAAGACAAAAAGAAAGAGAGATCTACATTAGTTATATAACAAGTGACAGGGGGATGTTAGAAAATAGAAAAAGAGACTGGATGTGAAAAGAAGCACATCATGGTAAAGGAAAAATTACATCATTTATTCAAAATATATCTGTCCACAAAATCAGCTTCATATAGATTGATATGCAGAGTTGCACTGCAGTAGAAAGCTAGTTTTCTGTTCACAGTGTGAGTCTCCACATGGTACAGTTTACATTATAGGCTGAAAACCAAAGATGTGTGTTGTAAAAACGGACAGTGTTGTGGAGTGGTCCACATATCCCTGCGGTTGGTTGTTATTATAATGAATCCTGTGTGAAAATATACAATGTATATTATCTTGTACATTTAGTGCAAATGGCATTTTTGACTTCAACATTTTCTTGACCCAGTGCAGCACATTTTTTTTCACTTAGAAAATAGATCTTGTATTTCGGGAAACAGGCACTTAAAGCATAATTTGAAGATCCAGCTTGATGCATGAGCATTGAATACATGCATGTATGATGTGGATAATCTGGTTTGTCCAGTATCAGAGGAAGCACCACATTAACTAATGTGCCTTATATGTTTCCTCTGGGTTGTGTAGGTGGTTTTGCAGTTAAGTCTGCATGTTGTTCAGGTTGTGTGTGTGTGAAAATAGAAGTTGACAAACTACAAGGAAGGAGCAGGTTAATTATGTGAACCACCATACCCACTGGAAGCAGTTTGCCATCATTATCAGACCACATCTGTGTCTGCTTTACCTTTGTTTAAACAGTTGTTGAACCATTTTGTTTCCTCAGGTTTGTTAATTGATGGTTTTTACTGAGTACCATAAATTCCTTTGGCCAGTGTCACCATAGGGTTCAAAGCAAAAGGTAACATATTTATGAGCTAAATGGTTCAGCCTGTTCATCCACTGTACCCCTTTAGCATATTGTTGTTTTATATTTCTCTTGTTTGTGAAAACTACCTTAGAGCTGTTATCATTTAATCAGTTTGCTGAACTTGTTTCTTACCACAAAACCATAATAACATGCAGACGCTGCTGGTTCCCACAGGACCAGGCTCTTGTTTAAGTGTCCCACGTTCCCAGCTAAGTTGTCTGGTGAGCAGCTGTGTGCCCATGTGTATGCCGGAAGGGCTCATCCACACACTGTGCACCATGTGTGTCAGGGGATGTGGTTAATGTCTGTACTTAAACAACTCATTGTGTTTCTGTTTGCATGATATCCGAGCTATCTGTTTAACGTTTTTCAAACAAAACAAACTACACCTTTATATACTGAGTGTGGTATCAACAGAAAAAATGAAATATACATAAATAGCTCAAGTGCATAATGCTCTCTCCATGTGATGATTGTTGTTGCCTGTCCTTCTGGAACTATTGTTTTGTTGAGTTATGCGAAAGGAAACATTTAAACTCAAACAGAATAGGGCCAAGCAGTTAAAGAGCACAGTGAAAGGACAATGTCTTTCACTGCATAAGGGAGGCAGGAAAAACAGTACTACCAAAAGTAAATACACCTTTACAGGCATTATTAGTAAAGAACATATATTGTATGTAACAGTCATTAATACATATCTTTATCAACCATGTACAAATGGCAAAAGTATTGATATCAGTTTGACTGTGTTTCTCTCAGGCATTCAATGATGGCAGGACACAACCTCATTTGTCTACAGTGGATTTACAAGGAAGCTGAAGTGAATACAAGCAAGTGCATGTGTACTATAACACCTGTCTTTGCATGAGGGCAGGTATATTGAACATTCATTAGATATTATATTTGGATGTGTGTTGATGTCACAGAGGTTGTGGAGAAGTGTGGAGTTCTGCACTGGCAGGGATTACACTAGGGATTCACTGTGTAATATGGGGCAGTGACAAAGTTATGTCAAACTCAGAAAGACTATATTTCCTTTACTTAGATATTGCATATTCCCAAATATATAGAGCATGATTGTAAATGTGAGTTTTATCCTCCTAATCCAACACACAGAGACACGTTGTGCTTTGGACGCAGGACAGAGCATTCCACCACAACAAAGATGCAAATTGTAATTCTTATGATTTGGTCAATTATATGACTTCCACATGGTTATTATGGATTATTTGAACTTTCACATTATATTACATCCTGATTGACAATTCAGAAAAACAATTACAAAATATGTTGGTTTTGTTTTCTGTCTTCTACTCAAACATTTCAGTTAAAATGGTATCAATTTGAAGCTGAAACTTGATTGCAACTGCTCAGCAGCCATCCTTGGTTTCCAACAGTCTTTCTTTTCCTCCTGATCTCATTTTCTGCATCCTTCCCCTCCCCCTATCCAGCTGCACCACTCTGCTGCAGAGAGAGAAAGAGACAGAGAAAGGGAGAGGTAGATTGCTAAATGTAGGACATCTTGTTCGGTCTATAAAAAGAAATTATGCACCATATACTGTCATTTCATCCCTTTAAAGGTTGTCACATTCATGATAAGAAGAAATATGTCCTTTGAAGCATCTTTCAGTCATTTAAGAAAATATGCTTTGCAATACAGCAGTCCATAAACATGTGCTTTGTATGAACAACATGTCAAATACAAAAGTGTGTGTCATGGTATGGTTTTTCTTTCTTTCATCCATCTTTCTTGTTTATCCTCTAATTTGTTTTGTAGCTCTTTTTTTGCCCCCATTGCCAGCCCTCAGGAAGCATGGTGGGATGCAAGCAAGGGAGGTAGGATGTGTTACCATAGCAACAAGCTGACTCACTGACAGGGCTGTACCATTCGTACTTGGTCCACAGGGGTTCAGTAGAGGATGCAGCCTCTGAGCAGTGATGGCTCCATGCATGTGCATACTGGGAGGGTAGGAGACACCCCTGTTTTGGTCAAATAGATGCAGCATCCTCAGTCCTGGGGTGGCTGATGATGAAGAAAGGGGAGGGGTAGAGGGTGATCATGGCTGATTTTGATACTTGTTCTGATGGATGCTGCCATGTTTGTTTTTCTTTCCCCTGTTAAAGCATAGCATATACATGATGATGGTATACACTGATATACAGACTTAAATGAACCAATTTTGATGACATTATTGTTGTATGAAAAGAAAAACAGCTTTTTGATGTCCCTTTTTCATTTCATTGTTGCTTGACTTCCTGAATGATCAGTTTAGGTTGGATGAGGCTTTTTGACTGTAATCTCATGTTAAAATGTGTTCATGTGCACAAAAAGCATATGACTCACGACAGTACATCAGTTGAAAAAAAACAGTTGCTGCTTTGCTTTGACTAAGCAGCTTAAATCTGCTCTCACAGAGACACTCCAACCTGCATCAGCTGTGACAAACACAGGGTCACAGAGCAAAGAATCTCATTAATAAGGCATGGATTTGTCTCGGCATCGCCTCGAGGCCCCCTGCTGTTGCTATAAGGGTAGTGGCTTTGTGCAGCAGTGCAGTATTTCTGTTGTGATTCAACCCTGCTGTAGTGTCAGAAATGTATTTTAAGTCTTCACTTTCCACAGAAATCATTGCGTTTATATTTTGGTTTCATGCTGATGTGGTTTTACTGTACCAAAGTATATGTATGCTTCTGTTTGAAGGGCAACGTAGTTGTTGTAGCAGTTTCTTTTGTGCAGCATTATCTAACATGGCATCTATTTAGTGAATGCAGAAAATTATTCACAAAACATTGCATGGACATATTTTTGGTTTAGGGAACCAAAGTGACCTGTCTCTCTGGACTGTGTAATGTTATTTTCTATCCAAGGCGGAGCTACTGCCTCTTTCTTTCCTCAACAATATCATTTGTTTTGTGTCATCATAATTATCACCCCTCTTGCAAGGACAGCAATGCTAACACAACATCTTTCTGAGAAATCAACCTCTCTCTGTCTCTCTCTCTCTCACTCACTAACTCAAACAGACACAATCACAATGGTTGCCTAATGTTTTTTATATGTTTATACCTTTGACACCCTGCTTGGATGTCTTTTCATATTCTTTCATCAATTAGGGTATTTCCATTATCTGTTCAGTATTGTTGGAACTATACAGCTCTAAATGTTATATCATTATAATAATCTATCATGCTTTTGTATTTGTTTGCTTTTTGATGTTTTCGCTGATGGATGATGAATGTTCTTAATAATAATATTATTAATATTGTAATGTTTTAATTTGTGTTATTATTATCCAAAACAGATACAGATCAAACAACAAATTATAATTGTACACAATTTGAAACTTTTATAGTTTATATGTGCACACAGTAGAGGTTTTTGTGAACAATCCAATTATCAAAGAGCATTTATTATCAATCAAAATAAACATAAATTAGAGACTCTATGAATATCCACATGAATCACAACACCCATTTGTTGTGAGCCACATGGTAAGTATGTTGGTTTCTCTTCTTCCCAAAGCCAGACTCGCTAAGATGACCACCAGTCTAACTGACATCCTTCCTCTCTTGTGTTTCTCTTTCATGTGTCCCTCTTGCTGCCTGCTGCTGTTCCTGTCCTCCCCCTGACTCCTGTTCAATCCCGTCTCACCAAATAAGGTAAGAGAAAAAGTGTTCTTCTTTATTGTTGACAGCCATCAAACCGTATAGTGGTACAAACAGCACTTATTACTGATACACTGACAACTGAACATCATACTCTATTTCACCACACAGTGACTGAATACAAACACAGAAAGCAGCAGTGATATGTTTTATGTATGCAAACATTACACATTGGCACTGAATCAGATGACTTTCTACCAGCATCTGTTCATACCTCACAAAACATCTATCATCGCTGAAGATTGCTTAATCCAGCGTTGATGGACGTACCTTGATCATGTGTGACAGTGTGTGTGGCTTCACGCTCAAAATATGGCGTGATGTGTTTTATGTGACTGGGGTGTTGCACAACATCATCTATCAGTTATACTGTACAGTAATATTCTCTAGGTATTAAATGATAAAATAATATTTTAAACTCTAATATTGTAAATCAGCTTTTTATATCCTTTGTACATACCCTCTATTTCAGGTGCAGAAGTACTTCACATTTGAGAGAGGCTGGACAGCTAACAGGCTTATATGGTTGAGGAACGTATTAGCAGGGAACCAGCTGTTAAAGTAACTAAAGCCAGAATGAATTGTCAGTAATTATGTTATAATGCCAGATTTTTGTATTTTGTTTTACCATGTGGCTTTTGTGCTCCATACCTCTATCCACTTTATATAGTGGATTGTTAAGCATAACACAGTTACACATAAGATAGTTAAGGTATTAACCCTTAGATGCATAAGTGGGTCTTTTTTGACCCGGTGAGGTGATTTTCTTAGAGTATCTTTGTAATTACATTTTTTTATCATTTCATATTCCAGCTATTCCTCAAAAAACATATTTTGGATATCATGCCATTCAAATTTTAAATTTACATTTTATACATTTTAAGAAATTGTAGTTTTTGTATTACTACCCCAAGCTTAAAAAAAATGACCCGCATGCATTTTCTATGGAATGTAAAAAAAATGTCTAAAATTATAAATATTGAAATATTAAATATAAAATATTTCTAGTGTGAACCAAAATATAATACTAAATATTATACAAGTGATTTTTCTTAACCAAAATGACAAAAATGGCATAAAAACACATATTATTCTAATACGGGTCCTTTTTGACCCACTTACTGTATGGAAGAGTGTAGGGTCCAGTCACTCGTGCATCTAAGGGTTAAAGTAGTTTAATAAAATAGTGGAATGCAGAAGATAAATAAGGTACAACGTAACAAGCAACAACGCAGAAATGATGAAAACTCTGTGACAGAGTGCATCATGTAGGCTTGTGATGTCGTCTCAACATGCCAACATATTAGAGGAAGTTGACTGGATCACTAAGTTGGATGGATATCAGTTAAACAAAAAGCATAGTATTCATTCAACTCTGGTCATTCTTTAAAGAGAGCAGACTAAGATGTGTGGTTTTAACAAACTAAACATACTGTGATTTGGGTTGTATTCATGGATAATCTTTATACATTGTTTTGCACCCAACATGTTGCAGTTTATCCGATACAGGTTAGAGTACTAAATTAAATCATGCATTGAACAATGACTGTATGAAGATGGTGCTGGCTTGCAGGCACATGTTTGTAGAGAGTGCATGTCCTCCTCCATCTGTAGTGATATGTCCGGTGTGTATGATGTCCCCCTGTCACAGGATAGGTGGATACAGAAAATGGCTTAATGGATGGAGAAATGAGAATAAATATCAGTAAGCTTTTGTAAATAAAAAACCTCTTACAGTACGTCTTTGTCACTTAAGCACTTGGTATTGTAGCTAAACACTTTGCAGTGATCAAATACTTGATCAGGAAGTTTAAAGTGTGAATAAACTGTATGTGTGCATGTTTACCTTAGAATTACACATTGTGTGTGTTTCCTGATGTCTATAAGAACTATGGAATAATATCATAGGGAATCATGGAAAAGTAGCATCACAATATTCAAGTCTTTATTAGGGAAAGTTTTGTATCATAATTGTATCAATTATTATTATTATTATCATCATTATTATTTTTTATTTCAAATTATTTCTGAATGGTGCTTGTCTGAATTTTGCATACAAAATTGTATTTTATTTTTTATTTAACCTTTATTTAACCAGATAAATGCATTGAGATAAAATCTCATTTTCAATGCTGACCTGGCCAAGAAGGCAGCAACGTTACACATAACACAAACATATAAAATACAGAGAACAACTAAGAAAACAAAAGACGAAAAAGCAGTCACTACATTGTGCACATTAGGACAGTAAGAAAGGTGCCCTATTACTGCAAGAGCAGCTGGTGGTGAGGACTTCAGACAACTTCAATTTAAAGCATGCTATAGAGACAAGTGCCATCAGTTTTAGGCTTGATTGAAGGTCATTCCAAGACCAAGGACCATAAAAAATACATTTGAATACCTATCAAACATTTGTTTTTATTTGAAATCCAATATTCCAGCAATCCTTTCTTGGGTTGATATTTATACTTTTTTATTCTCAGTTGATATTTCTATGACGTGTGTTTGCAGTGGTAACATTTTATAAGGTGCCAGTAGGTGGGTCCTGGAGGATTTTCTCTTGTTTTTGTTCCTGATTTGGAAAATGTGTGTTTTGTTATCCTGTTACTGTCTTCAGTGAGAACCTGGTTGCAGTCGAATAGTCTATTTAGCTTAGGAAGTACCTCAGTGGCAGCCATGACAAGCACTATGGAGGAGTGTGGTGCAGTGGTTTGTGTGTTGGTGTTCGGATCAGGGGGTCACAGGTTCAAACCCCACTGCAGTCAGCATGTTGTTGTGTCCCTGGGCAAGACACTTCACCTCAAATTGCTCCTGTGGGGATTGCCCACAGTATTGAGTATGTAAGTGTCTAACAAGTGACATGTAATATTATAAACGTTAGTCCTTAACATCTATCACTGTGTATATCACCATTCAAACGTCTTTTAAAAGTTGAACAAACCACACACAGCTCAGTAAACACTGTGAAATGTTTACTTTATTTGATCATTTCAGTAAAAACCAACGTTCATATTTCTCTTTTTGATTATAATACTGATGAACGTGAGCATTTTCTCCTCTCCTTTCGTAAAGGGAAGTCCAGTGGTTCCTAAGCTAAAGGAGGTTATAAAGGAAGTTTGAAACCTCCTTTCCTATCATCTAGAGAATTCGAAGGGCACTTATCATGGCTGCCACTGAGGGACTTCCGGGTAATTTCACTCCGTTAGGAAGGTTCCTAAGCTAAATGGACTATTCGACTTCAGCCGAGGATTCAAACTTCCTTTATAACCTCCTTTAGCTTAGAAACCACTGGACCTCCCTTCACGAAAGGAGAGGAGAAAGTGCTGCCCCACAATGCCTTGCAGCCGCAGCATTTGCCGTCACACAACATTGACACAGTGATAGATGTTAAGGACTAACGTTTATAATAAATACATTTATATTGATTTTAAGATCTTTTCATAGTTCATACAATCATACGTATTGGGATCATTTGTATTAATGTGGACCGGAGGGAGAGGGTGACGAGCATAAGTTTCACTTTCCTTTTTTATTTAAATTCCAACTTTGGTCATGAAGAATATGTTTCTCTGTTGTCCACGTTCATACAGCATAAAATAACAGCATCAGAGCACGGTGCAGAGTCTCTAGATGAGTTTACAGTAGTCCATCGTTCTTATTACATCCATGTTATAGTCCGCTGTATAGAAAACTGTAGTTTCCATAGTTTCCCCACAGCAGCAGACGCACATTTATGACGTCCGCTGGCGCATCATAAACACGTCGGATAGTGAAAGTGCAGTCGGATTCTAGTCTAAAGTACTCTCCAAAGTCCTTTTGAATTCTCCTATCCACTATCCCTTAACCCCGTGACGTTTCACACAGAGGTCAAGGGATAGACGATAGGGATAGACGTTAGGAGCTAATTTTTGGACTATTCGACTGCAACCCCTGTGAGTCTGTGGGCTGTACAGCAGCAGCATGCAGCAGCAGCAGTTGGCCGCCTGTGTGGCGCTGTCCACACGTGTGGTGCTGAAAGCTGCTCAGGCGCTCTCTCACGCTCTCTGCCTCTCACACTGCCTCTCTACATATCCCTCTGTCGCTCACCGCCATTAAAACAGACGATTATTGCAAATAGTTGTTTGTGTTTTTCTAATAAATTTACTTTTGTTATTGTGGATTATTTCACCATACGCCCAACTGAATTCATGCATTTTGGGGTTTCTTCATTATATTTAATGTCAGCGTGTAATGCCTAAGCCCAGCGGATATTGAGTAATGCTGTTGCATAATTTTAAGAATAATTTGATTGATAATAATTAGTCTGGGAAATGTTGGTAAGAGAGAGAGAGAGAGAGAGAGGAGAGCGAGACGGAGATGGAGAGAGGAGCAGCGGAGAGAGAGAGGAGACGTGAGAGAGAGAACTAGAGAGAGAGGACGGTGAGACGACTGAGCAGGAGAGCAGGGAGAGAGAGAGTTGACGAGATGAGAGAGACGATCTGAGAGAATGAGATGTAAGGAGTGAGAAGAGCAGGAGAGAGAGAGAGAGAGAGAGGAGAAGAGGAAGATTTGAGAGAGAGAGAGATTGAGGTACGGAGATGAGAGAGAGAGAGAGAGAGAGGAGAGAGAGAGAGAGTAACGGAGGACGAGAGAGCGGAGTCGAGAGAGGGATGAGAGAGAGATGAAGGGAGAGATGAAGGGAGAGATGAAGGGAGAGCGAGCCGCACCATCGGCGCTCCCCCTCCCTTTTCGTCCATACGGGTATTTTACGTGGGCTGCAGACATAATTATTTCACTGAGGCGTGGTACAGACGACGTAAGGACGTATGCAGGCTGCATTGGCTTTCTCTGGCCACAGGTAGGCAACGAAGAGCCTTGTCAGATTGAAAGACATGTGCATGCATTCAGGTACATAGGAAGGAGCATAAATGATGGATTAACACGAAACATTGAATGTGTGGTCATATAAAGATCCGACATTTACTTATTTATACACTGGCCTTAGGATCTTATATTTACAATTTGTATCAATAATAAATGTACTCTATAGTTTTCATATTTAAATACATTACATTTTTTTAAACCCAGTAGAGGGAGACTACTTGGAGTTCATTGGTTGTCTATAATATTTATAATGATAGCTTTGCAATAACCAGGATGGTATTCATACTTAAACGTCACTGATGCCACGATTGGTGGAAACAGGAATATCCCCTCCACCAATGAAATCCAGAGTATTACAAAGAGATCTACTCCATCTCACCGAGTAGCTTCAGCCTCGTAACCATTACAATGTTCTGCACTGGGGAGAGGGATGCATATGCAGACACAAAGCATGACTGTCTCGGTTGCATATGAGGACGCATCTACATCGGATCATGTACCTTCTATATGTAATCAGCTAAGAAGTTTGGATTGTGATAAGATATTGAATTTATGGAACGAGGAATAATGTGGACCAAATTTCCTGCATGGCAGGTGTTTTTGTGGTGGCATCATTTCTTTCTTTTGTGGAGTACAATAGAAGGACAGACTCGTTACAGCATTCCGGAGGAACTGAAACAGGGCTCCGTTGTAGGAAATCTAGCCAAAGATCTTGGTCTGGTTGTATCTGAACTGTACCCACGTAAATTGCGGATAACCTCGGAAGCTGGTAAGCAGTATTTAAGCGTGGACTTGGGGAAGGGGGAACTGGTGGTGATTGATAGGATAGATAGGGAGGAACTGTGTGGACAAAGACCGTCATGTGTGTTGCCTTTGGAACTAGTCATAGATAATCCTCTACAACTGCATAGGGTCGAGATTGAAATACAGGATACAAACGACAATTCTCCTATTTTTTTTACTAAGGAGAAAGTGGTGAAAATTGCAGAGCTGGTTAATCCAGGCGCCCGATTTCCATTAGAAAGTGCACAGGATTTGGATGTTGGCTCTAATTCTGTACGTACTTACCTTATTAGCAAAAACGATCATTTCAAATTGGCTGTTAAAAACCACAAAGACGGTAGAAAAATCCCTGAACTGGTCCTCGAAAAGCCACTTGATAGAGAAAAGCTGCCTGTGCACAATCTTATCCTCACCGCTGTAGACGGTGGAGATCCTGTGCGCTCAGGGACATCTGAAATTAAAGTTATAATACTTGACATAAATGATAATGCGCCTGTGTTTGAAAAACAGGTATATGAGGCTAATGTTAGCGAAAAGGCAACACCTGGAACTGAGATACTGCAGGTTAAAGCTATAGATGTAGACGAAGGACTAAATGGAGTAATCGAATATGTGTTTGCAGAGCAAACTACAAATCTGATTGTATCATTGTTTAACATTGAACCTTCTACTGGAGTTATTGTTGTCAAAGGAATTTTAGACCATGAAACTAACTCTTTACATAGATTTGACGTCACTGCTAAAGATAAAGGAAATCCTGAGATGGATGGGCATTGTGGTGTCGAAATTAAAATAGTAGACATTAACGACAATATTCCTGAAATAATAGTAACTTCTCTAACAACACCTATTCCAGAAGACTCTGCTATTGGAACCGTAATTGCGTTGATAAGTGCAAAAGACCCAGATTCTGGTGACAATGGTAAAATTAAGTTAAGCGTGTCTTCAAAATCACCCTTCAAGTTAAATCCTTCGGTGTCTAATCATTACTCATTAGTGACGAATGGGCCACTTGACCGTGAAACAAATAGCCAGTATAGTGTCAAGATCATTGCTACTGATTCTGGAAAGCCCCCATTATCGAGTGAAAAAATCATATCTGTTGAATTGTTAGATGTAAATGACAACCCACCAGTGTTCTCTCAGCCTTCTTATGCCGTATATGTAAAAGAGAACCATGCTCCTGGGAAGATTTTGTTCTCAATATCAGCGTCTGATATGGATTTTGGTGAAAACTCCAAAATATCCTACTCCATACTGGACTCTAAAGTGCAGGACGTTTCTGTCTCGTCTTATGTTTACATTAACTCAGATAACGGCAGCATCTACAGCATGCACTCGTTTGACTATGAGAAACTGAAGGTGTTTCAGATCCAGGTTCAGGCAAAGGATCAGGGATCTCCGTCTCTCAGCAGCAACACCACTGTCCATGTTTTTATCCTGGACCAGAACGACAATGCCCCCGCTGTTATTTACCCCTCCTCCGCTGTCCTGGGCTCCCTCTCTCACCAGAGGATGTCCCGCTCCGCTAAAGCGGGTCACCTGGTTACTAAGGTGACGGCCGTGGACGCTGACTCGGGCCATAACGCCTGGATCTCCTACAAACTGGCGGAGGCCACAGACGCCTCTCTGTTCACTGTCAATCTGTACACAGGGGAGGTGAGGACTAAACGCGCTGTGTCTGAGCAGGACGACTCCTCTCAGAGGCTGCTTATAGAGATCAAGGACGACGGGGAACCGATGCAGTCCGCCACTGTCACGGTGTCCATCCTGCTGGAGGACGGCCTCCATGAGCCCATCTTAGACCTCCGACAGAAAACGGCCGAGCCCAGCAGGAAAACTGGGAGAATCGCCCTTTATTTGATTCTCTCTCTTGCCTCGGTGTCCGTGCTGTCTCTGGTGACTTTTCTCATCTTAGCGGTTAAATGCATGAGGAACAGCAGCAGCAGCGGTAGTTGCTGCATGAGACGCAGCGACTGTGATCATTACAAGAACCCCAACAGAAACATGCAGATTCAGCTCAACACTGATGGACCTATAAAGTACGTGGAGGTCCTGGGAGGAGACATGATGTCTCAGAGTCAGTCCTTCAGGTCTTGCATGTCTCCAATGTCAGAGTACAGTGATTTCACTTTGATTAAGCCCAGCAGCACCACTGACTTTACGGAGGTGATCAGTGTTCTGGATGCTTCTTTACCCGACAGCACCTGGACCTTTGAGAGCCAGCAGGTGAGCAAAACATAATGCAGATTGAGTCTATCTATCTATCTATCTATCTATCTATCTATCTATCTATCTATCTATCTATCTATCTATCTATCTATCGATCTATCTATCTATCTATCTATCTATCTATCTATCTATCCCTCTACATCTATCTATCTATCTATCTATCCCTCTACATCTATCTATCTATCTATCTATCTATCTATCTATCTATCTATCTATCTATCTATCTATCTATCTATCTATCCCTCTACATCTATCTATCTATCTATCTATCTATCTATCTATCTATCTATCTATCTATCTATCTATCTATCTATCTATCTATCTATCTATCTATCTATATATATATATCCCTCTAACCATCTATCTATCCCTCTAACCATCTAACCATCTATCTATCTATCTATCTATCTATCTATCTATCTATCTATCTATCTATCTATCTATCTATCTATCTATCTATCTATCTATCTATCTATCTATCTATTTCATCACACATTCCAATTCCAAATAGTTCAGCACAAAGCTGTACAGTGACTCTTGGATGTAAGGGATATTTTTTTTTGCTGATCATCTTTAAGGGGAAAAACAGTATTTTATTCCCCTCAACTTGTTTCTAGTGATTGGTTAAAATAGGATATCACTGTGGAAAATTTGGATTTTTCAAAATGTAAGCTGATATGGCCAGACTCTTTTCCTGTTCTTTCTTTCTCTCTCTCTCTCTTTCTTCTTTCTTTCTTTTATTCTTTCTTTCTTGTTTTTCCTGTCCTTCTTAAAATAAATAGTATATAATTTAAATTAAATAGTATATTACATATTCATTGAAATAGTATTTTAAAGTGGCATACCATTGAATGTTTGGCTACCCGTAAGTGTCAAAACAACAGCTTGGGTTAAACTAAAAGGACAAAATGAAAATAGACGCTGCCACTTTAAGAGTGTCGATCTGTTTCCCTCTCATTGGATGGTAGATGCGGATGCTTTGCACCAATAGGAGTCAGAACTGTACAAAGCAATCTAGTCCCTGCCCCCATGCAGCCTCCGAGCTGTAACATTGAGACAGCAAAGTGATCGAGGAGAGACGGCAATGGGCTCGTTTTCATAATGAAATCGGATAACTCATCATACAGCCATGCTTAGTAATTTTGGGAAATCTCTATTGGACTAGTACCTGCGATGATGAATTTCACCATCGTTCTATCGAATATGTCGTTTGGATTGTATATATTATAGCGGACTAAGGATGACAAAGACAATAGGATACCGAGACTGGAGATGGCAGGCGCTTTGGTGGCATCATTTCTTTCTCTTGTGGAGTACAATAAACGGACAGACTCGATACAGCATCCCGGAGGAACTAAAACAGGGCTCTGTGGTAGGAAATCTAGCCAAAGATCTGGGTCTCGGACTGTCAGAGATTTTTGACCGTAAACTGCGTGTTGCCTCTGAGGCTGGAGAGCAGTATTTCAGTGTGGATGCAGGGAAGGGAGAGCTGCTGGTGAATGACAGAATAGACAGAGAGACTCTTTGTGGACAAAGCGCGAGCTGCGTTTTGCCTCTTCAGGTTGTTATTGAGGACCCATTACAACTTTTTCGTGTTGAGGTAGAAATACAAGACATTAATGATAATGCACCTAGATTTCCATCAAATGATATCACATTAGAGGTAGCGGAATCTACCGGTTTGGGTGTTCGTTTTCCACTTGAAAGCGCCATAGACCCTGATGTTGGGGGGAATTCTTTAAAGTCATACACGCTCAGTAAAGATGAATGTTTTAGTATTAGAGTTAAAGACGTTGCCGGCGGAAGGAAAGTCCCTGAATTGATTTTAGCAAAACATTTAGATAGAGAGAAAAAGGCTGTCCATAAGCTTTTGTTGACAGCTCTAGATGGAGGCAACCCAGTACGATCAGGGACTGCTCAACTAAATATAAGAGTCCTTGACATAAACGACAACGTCCCAACGTTTGAGAAAACGTTGTATAAGGTATCTATCAGTGAAAATGCTGCAGACGGTGAGTTAATAGTACAAACAAAAGCGACTGATATGGATGATGGTCAAAACGGAGAAATAGAATATGCATTTGGTGCACACACACCGGATACTGTTCACTCTGTCTTCACTATTGATCATAATTCTGGAATAATATTTCTCAAAGGAAAACTGGATTTCGAAACAATTACAAATTATGAATTAGATATAAGTGCGAAAGATAAAGGCAGTCCGAGAATGGAGGGGCACTGTACTGTGAATGTTGAAGTGTTAGATGTTAACGATAATGCCCCAGAAATAATACTCACTTCTCATCCAAAGCCTGTGCGCGAAGACTCGCCTAATGGCACCGTAGTAGCGTTGATCAATGCCAGAGACATTGACTCTGGTGTAAATGGTAAAGTAACATTACAGCTCCCAAAAAAATCTCCATTTGCTCTAAAACCATCGTTTTCTCAAAATTACGCCTTGGTTACAAGTGGTGTTTTAGATCGAGAAAATGTCTCTGAATATAAGATTGAAATAACAGCCACTGATTCAGGCTCTCCTCCTCTATCCAGTAAGAGAATTATACCTGTCATCATCACTGATGTGAATGATAACCGCCCTATATTCACTCAGCCCTTCTATAATGTGTATTTAAAAGAGAATGGGGTGCCAGGCTCTATACTGTACTCAGTATCTGCGTCTGACCTGGATTTTGGTGAAAACGCTAAAATCTCCTATTCCATCTTCGACTCTAAAGTGCAGGACGTTTCTGTCTCGTCTTATGTTTATATTAACTCAGATAACGGCAGCATCTACAGCATGCACTCGTTTGACTATGAGAAACTGAAGGTGTTTCAGATTCAGGTTCAGGCAAAGGATCAGGGCTCTCCGTCTCTCAGCAGCAACACCACTGTCCATGTTTTTATTCTGGACCAGAACGACAATGCCCCCGCTGTTATTTACCCCTCCTCCGCTATCCTGGGCTCCCTCTCTCACCAGAGGATGTCCCGCTCCGCTAAAGCGGGTCACCTGGTTACTAAGGTGACGGCCGTGGACGCTGACTCGGGCCATAACGCCTGGATCTCCTACAAGCTGGCGGAGGCCACAGACGCCTCTCTGTTCACTGTCAACCTGTATACAGGGGAGGTGAGGACTAAACGCGCTGCGTCCGAGCAGGACGACTCCTCTCAGAGGCTGCTTATAGAGATCAAGGACGACGGGGAACCGGTGCAGTCCGCCACCGTCACGGTGTCCATCCTGCTGGAGGACGGCCTCCATGAGCCCATCTTAGACCTCCGACAGAAAACGGCCGAGCCCAGCAGGAAAACTGGGAGAATCGCCCTTTATTTGATTCTCTCTCTGGCCTCGGTGTCCGTGCTGTCTCTGGTGACTTTTCTCATCTTAGCGGTTAAATGCATGAGGAACAGCAGCAGCAGCGGTAGTTGCTGCATGAGACGCAGCGACTGTGATCATTACAAGAACCCCAACAGAAACATGCAGATTCAGCTCAACACTGATGGACCTATAAAGTACGTGGAGGTCCTGGGAGGAGACATGATGTCTCAGAGTCAGTCCTTCAGGTCCTGCATGTCTCCAATGTCAGAGTACAGTGATTTCACTTTGATTAAGCCCAGCAGCACCACTGACTTTACGGAGGTAATCAGTGTTCTGGATGCGTCTTTACCCGACAGCACCTGGACCTTTGAGAGCCAGCAGGTGAGCAAAACATAATGCGGATTATGAGTCCACATATCTATCTATCCATCTACCCATCTATCCATCTATCCATCTATCCATCTATCCATCTATCCATCTATCCATCTATCCATCTATCCATCTATCCATCTCACATTCCCATATTCATTTCTGAATAATTCAGCACCACACCACTGGACAGCGACTCTTGGATTGCAGGGGATGCTTAGGCACAACGTGTGTGTCTTCGTGCATATGTCTTTGCATTGTGCTGATCATCTTTCAAGGGAAACATTGTTTTCTTTCTGTCCTGGGCTTGTTTCTAGTGATTGGTTGAACAAGGATATCACTGTGGAAATGTTAGATTTTTTACAATGTAAGGTGATTTAGCCAGACTCTCTTTCTTTCTGGCTTTCTTTTTTTTCTTTTTTCTCTCTTTCTTTTATTCTTTCATTATTGTTTTTTTGTTCTTTCTTTAAAAAGATATGCATTTAGTTAAAATTATATATAATATTAAATATTAGTTGATATATTATTTTAAAGTGGCATACCATTGAATGTTTGGCTACCCGTAAGTGTCAAAACAAAAGTTTTGGTCAAACTAAAAGGGCAAAATGAAAATAGACGCTGCCACTTTAAGAGTGTCGATCTGTTTCCCTCTCATTGGATGGTAGATGCGGATGCTTTGCACCAATAGGAGTCAGAACTGTACAAAGCAATCTAGTCCCTGCCCCCATGCAGCCTCCGAGCTGTAACATTGAGACAGCAAAGTGATCGAGGAGAGACGGCAATGGGCTCGTTTTTATAATGTAGAAATCGTATAACTCATCGTAGAGCCATGCTCAGTAATTTTGGGAAATCTCTGGAGTAATACCTGCGATGATGAATTTCACCATCGTTCTATCGAATATGTCGTTTGGATTGTATATGTTATAGCGGACTAAGGATGACAAAGACAATAGGATACCGAGACTGGAGATGGCAGGTGCTTTGGTGGCATCATTTCTTTCTCTTGTGGACTACAATAAACGGACAGACTCGGTACAGCATCCCGGAGGAACTAAAACAGGGCTCTGTGGTAGGAAATCTAGCCAAAGATCTGAGTCTCGGACTATCAGACATTTTAGATCGTAAAATGCATATCGCCTCTGAGGCTGGAGAGCAGTATTTTAGTGTGGATGCAGGGAAGGGCGAGCTGGTGGTGAATGATAGAATAGACAGAGAGGCTTTATGTGGACAAAGCGCGAGCTGTGTTTTAACTCTGCAAGTAGTTGTTCAAAATCCTTTGCAGTCTCATCGTATTGAAGTGGAAATTAGAGATATAAATGACAATTCTCCTAATTTTCTTACACAGGAAATTAACCTTAAAATACCAGAATCAGTGGCTCTTGGCAGACGTTTTCCCTTGGAAAGTGCAAAAGACCCTGATGTTGGAAGCAATTCTTTAAAAACGTACTCCCTGAGCAAAAACGATTATTTTGCTCTTAAATCTAAAGACACGAAAAATGGTAAGGCTGTACCAGAATTGGTGTTAGAAAAGCCATTGGACCGGGAAAAGACTGCTCTCCATCAGCTTTTGTTGACTGCATTAGATGGAGGTAACCCTGTTAAATCTGGAACCTGTACTATTATTATCACTGTACTTGATAACAACGACAATTTTCCAATATTCAATGAAAATGAGTACAAAGTGTCTTTGAAGGAGAACAGCACCAAAGGAACATTTGTGATCAAACTTAAAGCTTCAGATGCAGACGACGGTGTTAATGGTGAAGTTAAATATTATTTTGGGTCTCGCACTCCAGACTTTGTCTTATCAACATTTGATATTAATGAAATAACAGGACAAATCATATTAAAAGGAGCATTAGATTATGAGAGTGCTAAATCATACCTTATCGATATAACTGCTAAAGACAGGGGCATTCCCGAAATGGAGGGTAACTGTCGTGTACAGTTGGACATAGAGGACATAAATGATAATGCTCCAGAAATTGTGCTTACATCAAAACCTAGTCCTGTGCCCGAGGACGCACCAAGTGGCACAGTTGTGGCTTTAATCAGTGCACGAGACTTTGACTCCGGAAATAACGGTAGAGTGATGTTACAGCTTCCAAAACGGTCTCCTTTCACTCTGAAACCGTCCTACTCTAATAATTACCAGCTGGTCACTAGTGGTGCTTTGGACCGAGAGAGTTTCTCAGAATATAATATTGAGATAACAGCCACTGATTCAGGCTCTCCTCCTCTGTCCAGTAAGAAAAGCATACCTGTCGGCATCAGTGATGTGAATGATAACCCCCCTATGTTCACTCAGCCATTCTATAATGTGTATTTAAAAGAGAATGGGGTGCCAGGCTCTATTCTGTACTCAGTATCAGCATCTGACCTTGATTTTGGTGAAAACGCTAAAATATCTTACTCCATACTGGACTCTAAAGTACAGGACGTTTCTGTCTCGTCTTATGTTTATATTAACTCAGATAACGGCAGCATCTACAGCATGCACTCGTTTGACTATGAGAAACTGAAGGTGTTTCAGATCCAGGTTCAGGCAAAGGATCAGGGATCTCCGTCTCTCAGCAGCAACACCACTGTCCATGTTTTTATCCTGGACCAGAACGACAATGCCCCCGCTGTTATTTACCCCTCCTCCGCTGTCCTGGGCTCCCTCTCTCACCAGAGGATGTCCCGCTCCGCTAAAGCGGGTCACCTGGTTACTAAGGTGACGGCCGTGGACGCTGACTCGGGCCATAACGCCTGGATCTCCTACAAACTGGCAGAGGCCACAGACGCCTCTCTGTTCACTGTCAACCTGTACACAGGGGAGGTGAGGACTAAACGCGCTGCGTCCGAGCAGGACGACTCCTCTCAGAGGCTGCTTATAGAGATCAAGGACGACGGGGAACCGATGCAGTCCGCCACCGTGACGGTGTCCATCCTGCTGGAGGACGGCCTCCATGAGCCCATCTTAGACCTCCGACAGAAAACGGCCGAGCCCAGCAGGAAAACTGGGAGAATCACCCTTTATTTGATGCTCTCTCTGGCCTCGGTGTCCGTGCTGTCTCTGGTGACATTTCTCATCTTAGCTGTTAAATGCATGAGGAACAGCAGCAGCAGCGGTAGTTGCTGCATGAGACGCAGTGACTGTGATAATTACAAGAACCCCAACAGAAACATGCAGATTCAGCTCAACACTGATGGACCTATAAAGTACGTGGAGGTCCTGGGAGGAGACATGATGTCTCAGAGTCAGTCCTTCAGGTCCTGCATGTCTCCAATGTCAGAGTACAGTGATTTCACTTTGATTAAGCCCAGCAGCACCACTGACTTTACGGAGGTGATCAGTGTTCTGGATGCGTCTTTACCCGACAGCACGTGGACCTTTGAGAGCCAGCAGGTGAGCAGACAGTAACATAATCTTGCATAGACGCACAAAAAAAACATTATTTGTATCCTGTTTTTTGTCTGCTTTATCCGAGGGATTCATTTCATGAAAACTTGTTAAAGCATTATTTCTCTCATATTCATATCTTCAAAATTATTGAGAGCTTTACGGCATTCAACACATTCTCACACATGTAAACGTTTTTTTTTTCAACATCCGTTAAACAAAACAAAAACCTAACAATAATTTGAAATATTTAAGAATCAAAACTGTCACATACTGCTTCAGCACATTTTAAGTTTTTAGATAAACCTAAACTGCCCTTAGTTGTTGTAGGGATGCATTAAAGCGTTTGTTTTATTACTGGATGACTGTCATAACAGTCACGCATACCCAAGAACAGTAATTGTAAAGATGTGCAAATGAAACATAATATTGTAAACTCTTAAATTAATATCTAAGCATGTCCGCGAAGACTGATGTTCCATTTACAGTAGGTTACTTTGTCTTTGTGCCCATTTCATATTTAGACACATTTCAAAACGTATGTGAATTTAATTATCGAAATTACATTATACATTATTTTTCGGGAAGTGTTAACCATACAAATAAAAAGAAAAATATATATTTATAAAATAATTAATTGTTCATAGGTATAAGCACCATATTCCACTGTTTCATAGTTTTTAGTTGGAATGCTTGATCTGGAAAACAGTGCCGTTTCTATCTTGTTCGATGTTGGTCGATGCTGTGCACCAATAGCACTGCAGTTGTACAAAGAGATCTACTCCCTCCCCCATCCATCCTCACCACTGTAGTCAGTACAATGCTTCGAGCCCGAGATGAGAGGATAAGGCGTTTAAACGCTCAGATTTGATAATATGCATTTCATTTTCATCTCATGGTGCCCATATGAAGCTTTCTGGAATACAACATATTCGTGGTTGATGGATTTTCGCATTGGCCTTCATATGCTGAACAATATTTCGATGGGATATAACGTTGTATTGTAAGGACCGGGATGACAAAGAGAATGGGATACCGAGACTGGAGATGTCAGGCGCTTTGGTGGCATCATTTCTTTCTCTTGTGGACTACAATAAACGGACAGACTCGTTACAGCATCCCGGAGGAACTAAAACAGGGCTCGGTGGTAGGAAATCTAGCCAAAGATTTGGGTCTCGGACTATCAGAGATTTTTGATCGTAAACTGCGTGTTGCCTCTGAGGCTGGAGAGCAGTATTTCAGTGTGGATGCGGGGAAAGGCGAGCTGGTGGTGAATGACAGAATAGACAGAGAGGCTTTATGTGGACAAAGCGCAAGCTGTGTTGTACCTCTGCAGGTTGTAATAGAAAACCCGCTACAGTTGAACCGGATAGAAGTGGAAATAAGAGATGTAAATGACAATGCTCCAAGTTTTCTCAAAAGCGATAACATATTAGAAATCGCTGAATCAACCGTTGTAGGTGTTCGTTTTCCCTTAGAGACTGCAGAGGATCCCGATGTTGGGAGTAACGGAGTAAAGACGTACACACTAAGCAAAGATGATTGCTTCACTTTAAAAGTTAAAGAAATTGAAAATGGACGTAAAATTCCAGAATTGGTATTGAGTAAATCCCTTGATCGCGAGAAAAAAGTAATACACGATTTATTTCTTACTGCTATGGACGGAGGCAATCCGGCCAAGTCTGGAACTTCAAAAATAACTGTCAATGTGCTTGATGTCAACGATAATGTGCCACTATTCGAAAATACGTTTTATAAAGTCGCTGTTCAAGAAAACAGTTCAAATGGCTCATTTGTAATTAAAACAAAAGCAACAGACATAGACGAGGGTCCAAATGGAGAAATTGAGTACTCGCTTGGTAAACACACACCACCATCAGTGCTGTCATTATTTCATATAGATGCTGTAACGGGAGATATTTTTTTGAAAAAAGAGCTGGACCACGAAACTCAAGCTTCATATAGAATAGACATTAGTGCAAAAGACAAAGGCTTTCCTAAAATGGAGGCTCACTGCAGTGTGCAAGTCGATGTCTTAGACGTTAATGATAACCCTCCAGATATTGTTCTGACTTCAAAACCTACTGCTCTTCCCGAAGACTCTCGCAGTGGAACAGTAGTTGCTTTGCTTAGCGTCCGTGACCTCGATTCCGGTGATAACGGTAAAGTGACGTTGAAACTTCCCAAAAGTTCTCCGTTTAATCTTAAAGCATCATTTTCTAATAATTACGCACTGGTTACAAGTGGTTCATTAGACAGAGAAAGATTTTCAGAGTATAATATCGAGATAACAGCCACTGATTCAGGCTCTCCTCCTCTGTCCAGTAAGACAATTATACCTGTCAGCATCAGTGATGTGAATGATAACCCCCCTTTATTCACTCAGCCATCCTATAATGTGTATTTAAAAGAGAATGGGGTGCCAGGCTCTATACTGTACTCAGTATCAGCATCTGACCTTGATTTTGGTGAAAACGCTAAAATATCTTACTCCATACTGGACTCTAAAGTGCAGGACGTTTCTGTCTCGTCTTATGTTTACATTAACTCAGATAACGGCAGCATCTACAGCATGCACTCGTTTGACTATGAGAAACTGAAGGTGTTTCAGATCCAGGTTCAGGCAAAGGATCAGGGCTCCCCGTCTCTCAGCAGCAACACCACTGTACATGTTTTTATTCTGGACCAGAACGACAATGCCCCCGCTGTTATTTACCCCTCCTCCGCTGTCATGGGCTCCCTCTCTCACCAGAGGATGTCCCGCTCCGCTAAAGCGGGTCACCTGGTTACTAAGGTGACGGCCGTGGACGCTGACTCGGGCCATAACGCCTGGATCTCCTACAAGCTGGCGGAGGCCACAGACGCCTCTCTGTTCACTGTCAACCTGTACACAGGGGAGGTGAGGACTAAACGCGCTGCCTCCGAGCAGGACGACTCCTCTCAGAGGCTGCTTATAGAGATCAAGGACGACGGGGAACCGATGCAGTCCGCCACTGTCACAGTGTCCATCCTGCTGGAGGACGGCCTCCATGAGCCCATCTTAGACCTCCGACAGAAAACGGCCGAGCCCAGCAGGAAAACTGGGAGAATCACCCTTTATTTGATTCTCTCTTTGGCCTCGGTGTCCGTGCTGTCTCTGGTGACTTTTCTCATCTTAGCGGTTAAATGCATGAGGAACAGCAGCAGCAGCGATAGTTGCTGCATGAGACGCAGCGACTGTGATAATTACAAGAACCCCAAAAGAAACATGCAGATTCAGCTCAACACTGATGGACCTATAAAGTACGTGGAGGTCCTGGGAGGAGACATGATGTCTCAGAGTCAATCCTTCAGGTCCTGCATGTCTCCAATGTCAGAGTACAGTGATTTCACTTTGATTAAGCCCAGCAGCACCACTGACTTTACGGAGGTGATCAGTGTTCTGGATGCTTCCTTACCTGACAGCACCTGGACCTTTGAGAGCCAGCAGGTGAGCATATGACAGTCCATTGTGATGTCCCCATCATATATATATTTTTTAATTCCACTTTTAAATAACTTTCTTAATTATAAGAACTGAAAGCTGACCTGCTCAGTCTGCTTTTTATCAGCTTCACGTGCTAAAAAATGTACAGAATGAGCACTGTGGTTTTGTTTTTGTTAATTGTAAACTAAGTTAATGCTCTTGTAAAATGTCCAATCATTAAATTAAAAAAATCTAACTCAACACCTAATTTAAATGCTCGGACTACTTGAAATTGCCTAACAGAGTGTGGCTAAATTAATAAAAAATACATGATGAGATAGAAGACATTTCAAATATGGCTTTGATGATGGCAAATGGTTTCATTCATTTTGTATGTAACCATACTGTAACTAGTGAGGAAGAACTTCCAGAACTGTGTTTAAAGGTCACCTATAATGAAAAATCATAAACATGTGTCCCCTCTAAGAGATTCTGAAAGTTTCAGGAAAAAATATTTGCTCACTTTTTGTCCTGATCCATTTATATAAAAACCTGTCTGAAAATGAGCTGATCAGACTTTGACCATGCACTTTATTATGTCATAACGATTTTTTGGCTTGTGTCACCATTAGCCAATCACCAACCAAGGTACACCCGCCCACCTTATCACTTGAATCTCCTCCTAGAGCACCATTGTGTTCTTTTTAACCAAATATCTTGCAGAGGGGCGTTGGGAGTGGCTCCTTATTTTTCATCTAAAGTAACAGACAGAGAATCAGCACTTTTGAAACAGGGCTGAAACAGAAGGGTGTATGGCATTCTACAATGCATGATCTGTTTGGTATTTCAGCCAAACACTTCAGAGACATGTTTTGTATAGCCTATCTGAGACCTATTATATATTGATGAAAAACAGTATAATAGGGGACCTTTAATACATGTTTTGTTAGGGAGGATAGGGTTTTATGTGGTTTTCCCCAGTCAAATGTATTCATGTTATTTTCTGGGAAGGCCCATTTTGTTATATTTTATAAATCTCACATTGTTTAAGCAACACAGTTGTAAAACGAAAAGAAAAGCATGGATCTTACACCTGTCCTACACGTTCTCACTCTGACCTGCCACACCCAGCAGTAGGCTGATGCTCATAAGCGTAGCTGTGTCTTTAAAAGCAATATTCAGTCCCTTTCCTATTGGATGCTTGTGATGGATGTGTTCACCAATGGCATACAGAGTCGTACAAAGAGATCTACCCCCTCCCCCTTGCAGCCTCAGCACTGTAAATGGTATCAATGCAAAGAGCTCGAGGACGGTGGATGATGCACTCCTATCTCGAGGCTGAAAAGGAAATTGTTAATTTAAGCTTCAGACATGAATAAAGGTGATTCATATATTTGTATGGAAATAGCTAATGCTCGTTGGAACTGGATATTAACTTCGGTTTACTCGATGGGAAACCTATTCTAACGGACCGGGGATGACAAAGAGAATAGGATACCGAGACTGGAGATGGCAGGCGCTTTGGTGGCATCATTTCTTTCTCTTGTGGACTACAATAAACGGACAGACTCGTTACAGCATCCCGGAGGAACTAAAACAGGGCTCTGTAGTAGGAAATCTAGCCAAAGATCTGAGTCTGGGATTATCAGACATTTTTGAACGTAAACTACGTGTCGCTTCCGAGGCTGGTGAGCAGTATTTCAGTGTGGATGCGGGGAAGGGCGAGCTTATAGTGAACGACAGACTAGACAGAGAGGCTTTATGTGGACAAATTACGAGCTGTGTTTTACCTCTGCAAATTGTTCTAGAAAACCCTCTCAGTTTACATCGAATCGAGGTAGAAATTAAAGACATTAATGACAACTCGCCTAATTTTCATACAAAAGAGATGTCATTAAACATTTCTGAAAGTGCAGCAGTCGGAACACGTTTTCTCTTGGACAGTGCAGACGATTCTGACGTTGGCAGTAACTCAGTTAAATCCTACGTGTTGACTAAAAATGACTGTTTTATTTTGAAAATGAAGGAAGTTGAAGACGGCAAAACAGTCCCGGAGTTAGTGTTAGAGAAGCCCCTTGATAGAGAGAAGAAATCAGTTCATCAGCTACTACTGACTGCATTAGACGGGGGAAATCCAGTCAAATCTGGTACCTCACAGATTACAATCACAGTGCTGGACGTAAACGACAATTTTCCTGTTTTTGATAAAAGTGTATATAAAGTTACCTTAGGGGAGAATACTGCTAAAAATACGTTTGTTGCAAAGATAGCAGCAACTGATGCTGACGAGGGAACTAACGCAGAGGTTGTATTCTCGTTTGGCTCGCGGACAGCAGAATCTGTCTCATCAGCATTTGAAATTAATTCATTAACGGGAGAAATACACTTGAAAGGAGACTTAGATTTCGAAAGAGCCTCGTCCTACATAATTGAAATAATTGCAAAAGACAAAGGGGTTCCCGAAAATGGGGGTCATTGTCGTCTACAGATAGATGTTTTAGATGTTAATGATAACACTCCAGAAATTGTTCTCACCTCTGAACCGCAGCCGGTGCGCGAAGACTCACCAAGTGGCACAGTGGTGGCTTTAATCAACGCACGTGACGCTGACTCCGTTAATAATAGCAAAGTCACATTACGAGTATCAAGAGGTTCTCCTTTTAGTTTGAAACCATCCTTTTCTAATAATTACGCACTGGTTACAAGTGGTGCTTTAGACCGAGAGAGTTTCTCAGAGTATAATATTGAAATAACAGCCACTGATTCAGGCTCTCCTCCTCTGTCCAGTAAGAAAATTATACCTGTCAGCATCAGTGATGTGAATGATAACCCCCCTATATTCACTCAGCCCTCCTATAATGTGTATTTAAAAGAGAATGGGGTGCCAGGCTCTATACTGTACTCAGTATCAGCGTCTGACCTTGATTTTGGTGAAAACGCAAAAATCTCCTACTCCATCTTGGACTCTAAAGTGCAGGACGTTTCTGTCTCGTCTTATGTTTACATTAACTCAGATAACGGCAGCATCTACAGCATGCACTCGTTTGACTATGAGAAACTGAAGGTGTTTCAGATTCAGGTTCAGGCAAAGGATCAGGGATCTCCGTCTCTCAGCAGCAACACCACTGTCCATGTTTTTATCCTGGACCAGAACGACAATGCCCCCCGCTGTTATTTACCCCTCCTCCGCTGTCCTGGGCTCCCTCTCTCACCAGAGGATGTCCCGCTCCGCTAAAGCGGGTCACCTGGTTACTAAGGTGACGGCCGTGGACGCAGACTCGGGCCATAACGCCTGGATCTCCTACAAGCTGGCGGAGGCCACAGACGCCTCTCTGTTCACTGTCAACCTGTACACAGGGGAGGTGAGGACTAAACGCGCTGCGTCCGAGCAGGACGACTCCTCTCAGAGGCTGCTTATAGAGATCAAGGACGACGGGGAACCGATGCAGTCCGCCACCGTCACGGTGTCCATCCTGCTGGAGGACGGCCTCCATGAGCCCATCTTAGACCTCCGACAGAAAACGGCCGAGCCCAGCAGAAAAACTGGGAGAATCACCCTTTATTTGATTCTCTCTCTGGCCTCGGTGTCCGTGCTGTCTCTGGTGACATTTCTCATCTTAGCGGTTAAATGCATGAGGAACAGCAGCAGCAGCGATAGTTGCTGCCTGAGACGCAGCGACTGTGATAATTACAAGAACCCCAACAGAAACATGCAGATTCAGCTCAACACTGATGGACCTATAAAGTACGTGGAGGTCCTGGGAGGAGACATGATGTCTCAGAGTCAGTCCTTCAGGTCCTGCATGTCTCCAATGTCAGAGTACAGTGATTTCACTTTGATTAAGCCCAGCAGCACCACTGACTTTACGGAGGTGATCAGTGTTCTGGATGCTTCTTTACCCGACAGCACGTGGACCTTTGAGAGCCAGCAGGTGAGCAGACAAAATATGGCCTACAGTGTAATTTAATATCGTTGTTCGCATTTTTAAACATATAAATGACATCCGATCATTATGTTTTCATCTCTTAAGCCAACAAATAATCAGTCACAAGACATTATCTTTCTTTATTCCTTCTTTGTGTTCTTTGTACCTGCAATCCTCCTTAGCCTATAAGTGCTTAGGGTTTCGGTGATATCACCTCCTGGCTACACATGTAGTTCAAACATATTTAAGATTCCATCATTTTATATTATCATTTTGTTCCATTGGCATTGTCAGTTTATAAATGCAACAAATTATTGAGCTTAAAATGTTCATCACTCTATAGACTTTCGTTGGTTGCGTACTGTCTGTTTGCAAAGAGGATGTTACCTTTAACACTGCCTTATTGTTGTTTGTGCTTTAAAATCCTACTTTTGTAACAATTCAGATGTTCTATAGCTCTGTTTGCATAGTACTTCATTATAAGATGTTGGAATGCTCTTTTTTAAGCTGTATGAATGACACTTGGGTCCTGTTGGTTGGACAGCCACACACTGAACACAGCGTTAACCATGCAGCACATCACTTGTTCCCGATTTAAGTCAACAAAAATAAAAACGTGTAAATAACCAGAACCAGGAAATAATTTGTATTTTATAATTACATTGATTTTGCCTTGAATTAACATTATGGGAAACCTGTAACAGCTGGCATCGTATCGTTTCTTTCATACACTGGCATATTCAAGGGCGGCTGTGTCTTTAAAAGCTGTGCTCACCCCCTTTTTATTGGATGGTAGAGATGGATATTGTTAACCAATAGGATTCAGAACTGTACAAAGAGATCTACTCCCTCCCCCATGCAGCTTCAGCTCGTACCCACTTACATGGCACAGAGCTTGACGAGAGGGAATGATGCTTTTCTCGGAATTAACAGAGAATAACATTTATTTAGTTGTTGGTATGAAGCGATTTTTTACCTTTGTTTTGGATTAATGCTGTATGGCAATGGATGTTTACTATCTGCTTTCCCATCACCTAAATGGGGAATCATTTTAACGGATTGGGGATGACAAAGACAATGGGATACAGAGACTGGAGATGGCAGGCGCTTTGGTGGCATCATTTATTTCTCTTGTGGACTACAATAAACGGACAGACTCGGTACAGCATCCCGGAGGAACTAAAACAGGGCTCGGTGGTAGGAAATCTAGCCAAAGATCTGGGTCTGGGACTCTCTGACATTTTTGATCGTAAGCTGCGTGTCGCCTCTGAGGCTGGAGAGCAGTATTTCAGTGTCGATGCGGGGAAGGGCGAGCTGCTGGTGAATGACAGAATAGACAGAGAGGCTTTATGTGGACCAAGCGCGATCTGTGTGTTAACTCTGCAAGTGGTGATTGATAAACCGTTACAATTGCACCGAGTTGAGGTGGAAATACAAGATGTCAATGATAATTCTCCACGGTTCCCTTCGCAGGAAATAACATTACAAATAGCCGAGTCGACAGCAGCGGGGGCACGTTTTCCATTGGAAATCGCGCAAGATCTTGATGTTGGAGGAAATTCAGTGAGGTCTTACACTTTAAGTAAAGACGATTTTTTTAGTTTAAAGATAAAGGATATATCTGGTGGGAGGAAAGTCCCAGAGCTAGTGTTGTCTAAATCACTCGACAGAGAAAAAAAAAATGTTCATCAGCTTCAATTAACTGCTATTGACGGGGGAACCCCAGTCAAATCTGGGACATCACAGATAACTATAAATGTGCTGGATAATAACGATAATTTTCCTGTATTTGAAAACAATGTTTACAAGGTCTCTGTAAGCGAAAATAGCATACAAGATGCATCTATCCTAAAACTTACAGCTGAGGACACCGATGAAGGTCCCAATGGAGTTGTAGAATATTCATTTGGAATGCACACACCAGATATGGTCTCATCAATGTTTGATATTAATTCATTAACCGGGGAAATACGGCTCATAGGGAAATTAGATTACGAAACAATTGCAAATTATGAAATAGACATTAGCGCAAGAGACAAAGGCACTCCAGGAATGGAAGGACATTGTACTATTCACATTGAAGTGTTGGATGAAAACGATAATGCTCCAAACATTCTTATGACATCTCAACCAAACTCTGTGCCTGAGGACGCACCACGTGGTACAGTGGTTGCTTTAATCAGTGCACGGGACCTTGATTCCGGTGATAACGGTAAAGTGACATTACAACTCCCTATGAGTTCACCTTTTAATCTGAAACCATCTTTTTCAGATAACTATGCACTGGTTACCGGAGGTGCTTTAGACCGAGAGACTTTCTCAGAGTATAATATCGAGATAACAGCCACTGATTCAGGCTCTCCTCCTCTGTCGACAAAGAAGATTATAAATGTCAATATTACTGATGTAAATGACAACCCTCCTGTATTCAGTCAACCAACATATGCACTTTATTTAAAAGAAAATGGGGTGCCAGGCTCTATACTGTACTCCGTATCAGCATCTGATCTGGATGTTGGTGAAAACGCAAAAATATCGTACTCCATCTTGGACTCTAAAGTGCAGGACGTTTCTGTCTCGTCTTATGTTTATATTAACTCAGATAACGGCAGCATCTACAGCATGCACTCGTTTGACTATGAGAAACTGAAGGTGTTTCAGATCCAGGTTCAGGCAAAGGATCAGGGCTCCCCGTCTCTCAGCAGCAACACCACTGTACATGTTTTTATTCTGGACCAGAACGACAATGCCCCCGCTGTTATTTACCCCTCCTCCGCTGTCCTGGGCTCCCTCTCTCACCAGAGGATGTCCCGCTCCGCTAAAGCGGGTCACCTGGTTACTAAGGTGACGGCCGTGGACGCTGACTCGGGCCATAACGCCTGGATCTCCTACAAACTGGCAGAGGCCACAGACGCCTCTCTGTTCACTGTCAACCTGTACACAGGGGAGGTGAGGACTAAACGCGCTGCCTCCGAGCAGGACGACTCCTCTCAGAGGCTGCTTATAGAGATCAAGGACGACGGGGAACCGATGCAGTCCGCCACCGTCACGGTGTCCATCCTGCTGGAGGACGGCCTCCATGAGCCCATCTTAGACCTCCGACAGAAAACGGCCGAGCCCAGCAGGAAAACTGGGAGAATCACCCTTTATTTGATTCTCTCTCTGGCCTCCGTGTCCGTGCTGTCTCTGGTGACTTTTCTCATCTTAGCGGTTAAATGCATGAGGAACAGCAGCAGCAGCGGTAGTTGCTGCATGAGACGCAGCGACTGTGATAATTACAAGAACCCCAACAGAAACATGCAGATTCAGCTCAACACTGATGGACCTATAAAGTACGTGGAGGTCCTGGGAGGAGACATGATGTCTCAGAGTCAGTCCTTCAGGTCCTGCATGTCTCCAATGTCAGAGTACAGTGATTTCACTATGATTAAGCCCAGCAGCACCACTGACTTTACGGAGGTGATCAGTGTTCTGGATGCGTCTTTACCCGACAGCACCTGGACCTTTGAGAGCCAGCAGGTGAGCAGTGATTAGGACAAACAATGGCTTATACAATTTGTATGACTATTTATTAAGCTTCAGTAAATGCAAAGAAAGCACATGTTTGACTTAACCTTATAACAAGGTAATATATCTTTAAAATCCTGGATATGGAAGTCGATGTATTTGAAATGAAAATGTAAATATCAAATTCATATATAACTCAAACTGTAACTTTTGTGCCACAGTGGCTATTGACGTTTGACCTGAATAGTGTGTTTGGTGTTGAAAGGCCAACAGAGCTGATCGTTTCAGCACCACAGAAATGGACAGCGACAACAACTCATGGGGCATACAGAGGGCACACAAATAGACTGTTGTTGAAATCCTTAAGGAACCAAAATTAAAAAATAAATGAACATTAGACTAAGAAACGTATCCTTGTTTTAACTGATTACATTTACTGGATATGTTGTCGTACTATATGCTGATTATGAAATGTCCCTTTTACAAGGCCATGGAAAGTAAATCTGGTGGTAAAGTCAAATGCGAGCAGATAACAGTAGACCAGTAATTGTCATTCATCATTGCCTTGTGTATTTCATATGCAGCCTGAAATGTTAATAATAATAATAATGACAATAATAATGATAATAAAAATGTATGACAATCAATATAATTTGTTTTACTGAGAGAGTTATTATATAAAATATACTCTGACTGGTCGACTCTAATGATCACACGTTTCTTTTCAGAAAACATGCACTGTGTATATGTTTTTATTTACATAAGTTGTTGCTTTTGCCGTATACAACTTGTATTAACTTGTGAATTTAATTTTTGTAATTATTCATATTAAATTGGAAATGTTTTAAATGTATTGGTCAAATCTTGATTAGTTGGCAGCAACAATAACAACAAAGGTACAGTAGATTCGGAATTGTAATTTGTTATTTGAAGATGGGTCTTATTATATTCTGTAAAGATATCTGTAGGAAATAAAAAGTACAAACTCAGATGATAAAACTATGAATATTTTTATCAAAAAAATCTGACAATCCCTAATGTTACATTTGTCAAAATGCATTGCCTTGGGGGGGTGCAGCTGCTGTATGAGCAGAGTTAGGACTTTGTGATTGGCTAGAACCAATCTAGCGATGAGCCAATAACGTACAGGACTGTACAAAGAGATCTACTCCATCCCCCATTCAGTCTCACCACACAGTGCTCAGAGCTGCGGAGGAGATGTGCTCATCGAAGGCGTCCGGAATATATATGTATTTCATTAATATTTTTGACGGATCTATTTATATTGGAGTGTCCATTCTGATGATGGCTTTGAATGCTGGGTTGTGTTGATGAATACCTTGATGGAAAATAACGAATTGTGACAGACCCAGGATGACAAAGACAATAGGATACCGAGACTGGAGATGGCAGGCGCTTTGGTGGCATCATTTCTTTCTCGTGTGGAGTACAATAAGCGGGCAGACTCGTTACAGCATCCCGGAGGAACTAAAACAGGGCTATGTGGTAGGAAATCTAGCCAAAGATCTGGGTCTCGGACTGTCAGAGATTTTTGACCGTAAACTTCGTCTCTCCTCTGAGGCTGGTGAGCAGTATTTCAGTGTGGATGCGGGGAAAGGCGAGCTGGTGGTGAATGACAGAATAGACAGAGAGGCTTTATGTGGACAAAGCGCGAGCTGTGTTTTGCCTTTAAAGGTTGTAACAGAGAATCCGTTACAGCTACATCGGATCGAAGTAGAGATAAGGGATATCAACGACAATTCTCCCATTTTTTCAATAGAGGAGAGATCTTTAAAGATAGCAGAATCTACTGCCACGGGCATTCGCTTTCCTTTAGAAACAGCACAGGATCAGGACGTCGGTAGTAATTCGGTAAAATCTTATACCTTAAGTAAAGATGAGTGTTTCAGTTTAAGGATAAAAGAGTTGTCTGGTAATCGAAAAGTTCCAGAGCTAGTAATAGAAAAATCGCTTGATAGAGAGAAACAAAGTGTCCATCTTTTATTACTGGAAGCTTTAGACGGAGGCAATCCTGTTAAAACTGGAACCACACAAATCGTTGTCACTGTACTTGACAACAACGACAATGTCCCAGTTTTCAAAAAGCCTTTTTATAATGTAACTATACATGAAAATAATGTCGCTGGTTCTGTAATTGTAAAAGTTGAAGCAACAGACGCAGACGAGGGTGTTAATGGAGAAATCGCGTACGCATTTGGTGAGCACACACCACAGGCATTATTGTCCATTTTTCATTTACACTCGGGCACAGGCGACATTTCCTTAGTAGGGCCATTAGATTATGAAAGCAATAAAATGCATGAAATAGATATTACTGCAAGAGATAAAGGCGTTCCTGAGATGGAAGGCCACTGTCGTGTGCAAGTTACACTAATAGATATTAATGATAATGCCCCGGAAATAGTTCTCACTTCAAACCCAAACCCAGTACGTGAAGATGCAGCGAGAGGCACGGTTGTAGCCTTAATCAGTGCACAGGACCATGACTCCGGAAATAACGGTAAAGTGACGTTGAAACTCGCCAAGGGTTTTCCCTTTAGTCTTAAACCATCATTTTCTAATAATTACGCACTGGTTACAAGTGGTGCTTTAGACCGAGAGAGTTTCTCAGAATATAATATTGAGATAACAGCCACTGATTCAGGCTCCCCTCCTCTGTCCAGTAAGAAAATTATACCTGTCAGCATCACTGATGTGAATGATAACCGCCCTTTATTCACTCAGCCATCCTATAATGTGTATTTAAAAGAAAATGGGGTGCCAGGCTCTATACTATACTCAGTATCGGCGTCTGACCTGGATTTTGGTGAAAACGCCAAAATATCGTACTCCATCTTGGACTCTAAAGTGCAGGACGTTTCTGTCTCGTCTTATGTTTATATTAACTCAGATAACGGCAGCATCTACAGCATGCACTCGTTTGACTATGAGAAACTGAAGGTGTTTCAGATTCAGGTTCAGGCAAAGGATCAGGGCTCTCCGTCTCTCAGCAGCAACACCACTGTTCATGTTTTTATCCTGGACCAGAACGACAATGCCCCCGCTGTTATTTACCCCTCCTCCGCTGTCCTGGGCTCCCTCTCTCACCAGAGGATGTCCCGCTCCGCTAAAGCGGGTCACCTGGTTACTAAGGTGACGGCCGTGGACGCTGACTCGGGCCATAACGCCTGGATCTCCTACAAGCTGGCGGAGGCCACAGACGCCTCTCTGTTCACTGTCAATCTGTACACAGGGGAGGTGAGGACTAAACGCGCTGCGTCCGAGCAGGACGACTCCTCTCAGAGGCTGCTTATAGAGATCAAGGACGACGGGGAACCGATGCAGTCCGCCACCGTCACGGTGTCCATCCTGCTGGAGGACGGCCTCCATGAGCCTATCTTAGACCTCCGACAGAAAACGGCCGAGCCCAGCAGGAAAACTGGGAGAATCGCCCTTTATTTGATTCTCTCTCTGGCCTCGGTGTCCGTGCTGTCTCTGGTGACTTTTCTCATCTTAGCGGTTAAATGCATGAGGAACAGCAGCAGCAGCGGTAGTTGCTGCATGAGACGCAGCGACTGTGATCATTACAAGAACCCCAACAGAAACATGCAGATTCAGCTCAACACTGATGGACCTATAAAGTATGTGGAGGTCCTGGGAGGAGACATGATGTCTCAGAGTCAGTCCTTCAGGTCCTGCATGTCTCCAATGTCAGAGTACAGTGATTTCACTTTGATTAAGCCCAGCAGCACCACTGACTTTACGGAGGTGATCAGTGTTCTGGATGCTTCTTTACCCGACAGCACGTGGACCTTTGAGAGCCAGCAGGTGAGCAGATAGTAACCAAACAATGGACTTCACAGTTACATCAGCTACAGTAACTGCAATGAAGCACAGCTTTTACTTTTGCAGTGAAAAATCCTTATAACATTTCAATAGAAATGTTACATTTGGGTTATTGTTTACAGTGTAGTTATGACAATTAAATTATTAGGTCACAGGCTCCTCCAACAGTGCAACAACAATAAAACAAATAATAGTGCAAGTAAATAAAATAAAATAGAATATAATATAAATAGTGCAGAATAGTCTATATACAAGTAATTGGAATATTGATACGCACACACTAAAAAACTATGCTCATTTACATGTTCTGGACACACAATTACTTACATTAACGCTGATGGCTTTTTAGTATCAAAATCAGGGGAAATAAATACAGTGTCATCAATTGGAATGTAGACAGTAAATATATCGTTTATATAATGATGATTATATTAATAAATGTTATCAATTTACATATGGCATGGACATTTAAACGGCATTTCGTTAATGTGTTTCACTTGCTCTTTCATGAAAGTGTAAAAGGGGTAAGTGTGTCTTTAACGACGCTGCTCAGTTTCCCTCTCATTGGATGTGAGAGATAGATATTGTGCACCAATAGGATTCTGAACTGTACAAAGAGATCTACTCCCTCCCCCATGCAGCTTCAGCACCAAACCCGATGCTCGGGATGGGAGGAGAGCACGTTAATGCTGCATTTACACGGAGAATTCGGATTTATCTTAATTGTATTTTGGATCATGAACAGGCGTATTTTTTATGGAATATGTCACGCTCTTGGAATATGGATGTTGACTTTGTGTTCGCTGTTCACGTGCATTGGAATTGATGTATTTTACTGAATCCAGGATGACAAAGACAATATACCGAGACTGGGGATGGCAGGCGCTTTGGTGGCATACTTTCTTTCTATTGTGGAGCACAATAAATGGACAGACTCGATACAGCATCCCGGAGGAATTAAAACAGGGCTCTGTGGTAGGAAATCTAGCCAAAGATCTGGGTCTGGGACTGTCTGAGATTTTTGATCGTAAACTGCGTGTTGCCTCTGAGGCTGGAGAGCAGTATTTCAGTGTGGATGCAGGGAAGGGCGAACTGCTGGTGAATGACAGAATAGACAGAGAGACTCTTTGTGGACAAAGTGCCAGCTGTGTTTTACCTCTGCAAGTAGTTATTGAAGACCCACTACAGTTACACAGAATAGAGGTCGAAATACGTGATATTAATGATAATTCTCCGAACTTCCTTTCAAAAGAATTATCTTTAAAAATAGTCGAATTAGCAGCAGTTGGCACACGCTTTCCTTTAGAGAGCGCAATGGACCCCGACGTAGGAAGCAATTCATTAAAATCATATACTCTTAGTAAAAATGAGTGTTGTTCCCTTAAAATAAAAGAAATTGAGGGTGGTAAGACCGTCCCGGAACTTGTTTTAGAAAAGCCTCTAGATCGTGAGAAAAAAGCAGTTCACAAAATACTACTGACAGCATTAGACGGTGGGAATCCAGTTAGATCTGGAACCTCACAAATAACCATAAGCGTGCTAGACGTTAATGATAACTTCCCGGTTTTTGAAAGAAACGTTTACAAAGTAACCTTAGGTGAACAAAGTGTAAAGGGCGCTATTGTTATGAAACCAAAAGCAACTGATGCAGATGAAGGTCTAAATGGTGAAATTGAATTCTCATTCGGCTCTCGGACACCAGATTCTTTATTGTCAATCTTCGATATTAACCCCTTAACTGGTGAAATCACTCTAAAGGGGGTGTTAAACTATGAAATTACAAAGTCATATGACATTGATATAACTGCAAAAGATAAAGGAAGTCCTGAAATGGAGGGCCACTGTCGAGTGCAGATTGATATAAGTGATTTCAATGATAATGCTCCAGAAATAGTTTTCACTTCCCAACCAAAGCCAGTGCGAGAGGATGCACCAAGTGGTACCGTGGTTGCTTTGATTAGTGCCCGAGATCTTGATTCCGGGGATAACAGTAAAGTGACGTTACAAATCACCAAAGGCTCACCTTTTAATCTGAAACCCTCTTTTTCTAATAATTATGCTTTGGTAACCAGTGGTGCTTTAGACCGAGAGAGTTTCTCAGAATATAATATTGAGATAACAGCCACTGATTCAGGCTCCCCTCCTCTGTCAAGTAAGAAAATTATACCTGTCAGCATCAGTGATGTGAATGATAACCGCCCTTTATTCACTCAGCCATCCTATAATGTGTATTTAAAAGAGAATGGGGTGCCAGGCTCAATACTATACTCAGTATCAGCATCTGACCTGGATTTTGGTGAAAACGCTAAAATCTCCTACTCCATACTGGACTCTAAAGTGCAGGACGTTTCTGTCTCGTCTTATGTTTATATTAACTCAGATAACGGCAGCATCTACAGCATGCACTCGTTTGACTATGAGAAACTGAAGGTGTTTCAGATCCAGGTTCAGGCAAAGGATCAGGGCTCTCCGTCTCTCAGCAGCAACACCACTGTCCATGTTTTTATCCTGGACCAGAACGACAATGCCCCCGCTGTTATTTACCCCTCCTCCGCTGTCCTGGGCTCCCTCTCTCACCAGAGGATGCCTCGCTCCGCTAAAGCGGGTCACCTGGTTACTAAGGTGACGGCCGTGGACGCTGACTCGGGCCATAACGCCTGGATCTCCTACAAACTGGCAGAGGCCACAGACGCCTCTCTGTTCACTGTCAATCTGTACACAGGGGAGGTGAGGACTAAACGCGCTGCGTCCGAGCAAGACGACTCCTCTCAGAGGCTGCTTATAGAGATCAAGGACGACGGGGAACCGATGCAGTCCGCCACCGTCACGGTGTCCATCCTGCTGGAGGACGGCCTCCATGAGCCCATCTTAGACCACCGACAGAAAACGGCCGAGCCCAGCAGGAAAACTGGGAGAATCGCCCTTTATTTGATTCTCTCTCTGGCCTCGGTGTCCGTGCTGTCTCTGGTGACTTTTCTCATCTTAGCGGTTAAATGCATGAGGAACAGCAGCAGCAGCGGTAGTTGCTGCATGAGACGCAGCGACTGTGATAATTACAAGAACCCCAACAGAAACATGCAGATTCAGCTCAACACTGATGGACCTATAAAGTACGTGGAGGTCCTGGGAGGAGACATGATGTCTCAGAGTCAGTCCTTCAGGTCCTGCATGTCTCCAATGTCAGAGTACAGTGATTTCACTTTGATTAAGCCCAGCAGCACCACTGACTTTACGGAGGTGATCAGTGTTCTGGATGCTTCTTTACCCGACAGCACCTGGACCTTTGAGAGCCAGCAGGTGAGCAGAAAACCAGAAGGCATTGTGTGGTACCGAGAAATGGGAGCTAAACTGAATTCTCCTCATTGAGTTTGTATTTGTTTTTAATAATTGATTAATACGAAACGTGTGTTGTGCTTCTCAATAAAAAGAACACAAACTCGGTTTGAAGTAGGCCTAGAAGTGTTCATGGCTAGCTCATATATGGTCAGAATCCAGGTTGGGATTCCAGCTGACATGCTATGTGAAAAAGCTCATTTAACTTTCTTGTTTGATAATGACCAAACACAATCTGCTTTTTCATCACTGGCAGAGGGGTTACCAATTATAATAAACAGGTGTAAACAAACATTGCAGGCATATGCTTCAGTAAAGAAACGTTTATACATTTTAAAAATATTCTTCATTATAAGCTAGAGCATAATCATTCTAATGTGGCATTCCATTAATTAAGGTTATCATCTTCAATTTCAATGTTCAGGGTAAAGTAGTTTGTGTGTCATTCTCTCACACTTTATTTCAGGTCCATTTAAAAAAACTATACTTTTGTGTTATTTAAAACAATCATACGAATAATGTTGCTTTTTTTTCTCAAACCAAGCGTTGTTCTTTAATTTAGGCTACATAGCCTGTGATCAAATGATCCTCATCCCGGCATTGTGTAGCTAGCATATTATAAAAAATACGTTGTATTTTATAATGAACCCCCTTGTAAACGTAAACCTTTTTGCATGAAAAAACTGTTTGCAAACCATGCCCCCCTGCGGATACAAATAGCATTGCTATAAATAGCAGCTGCTTGATACACTGTTTTGTTTTGATAATGAGCAGCTCTCAGTGATAGCACGTGACTGAACTTTTCCACAGAAATGCAAACATCTATGCTTAGTATATTTTGTAAAAATAATTCATTCATATTCCTCTGTTATTTGCATTGTCCTCTCACTTTTACAAAGAGAAAAGGGCTGATCCTTGCCTGTCGGTGGAAGTTTAGTAGTCACTGGAAAGTTTTCACTCTGTGTTGTGTGTGAGCTGAGTGACAGAGTAGGTCCAGCCCTGTCTTCCAATGAGGGGGACGGCCTCTGCGGCCTCTCCACGCCCATGTGGGGAGTGAGGCGGAGGACACAGAGCAGAGGGTTTCAGCGGAGGCAGAAAATACTTTGATTTTGTTTCCGTTTTTTTCTTAAAAGACGGCCGAAATGATCACATCCAAACCTCCCATCTCTCTGTTTTTAAAATGGAGATGTTTACTGTTAAACCTGGCCGTCTCGTTTTAACATTACTATGGATACGTTAAGTGAAAGAAGAACTTAAGAAAAACTTTCCCATTCTCCGATCCTCGGAGCGCAGCACAATGGACTCCAGACAGAGGAAGCGCTCCGGAGGAGGGAGGCTATGGAGGCTTTGCTTTTATCTAGCGTGCTTCTCCTGTGCGTCCGCTCAGCTCAGCTATTCCGTATCGGAGGAACTAAACCCGGGATCTGTCGTTGGGAATATTGCTAAAGATTTGAGCCTTTCTGCTCAGGGGATTGTACAGAGGAGGTTGCGAGTGGTCTCGGAATCATCAACGCAGTATTTTGAGGTAAAGCAGGCGACCGGCGAGTTGGTTATCAAACAAATAATTGACAGGGAGCAAATGTGCGAATTAAGTCCAGTATGTTCACTGCACCTTCAAATACTACTGGAGGACCCTTTAGATATTCATCGAGTCGTGGTGGACATTCTGGATGTGAATGACAATGCACCGCAGTTTTCTAACAGCAACATTTCTCTGGAGATATCAGAGGCTGCCGCTCCAGGCACAAAGTTCCGTTTGGAGAGCGCACACGACCCAGACGTGGGTACAAACTCGTTGCGCACTTACCATCTCGCAGAAAATGACTTTTTTATTTTGAATGTCGAAACGAAAAGTGACGGCAGTAAGTTTCCAGAGCTAATGGTGAATAAACCTATTGACAGGGAGACGCAGGCCTCGTTTCGCCTGTTGCTCATTGCTGTAGATGGGGGTCAGCCCGAGAAATCTGGCTCAACACTAATGCTCATAAAAATTCTGGATGTAAATGACAATGCTCCTATCTTTGATGAGCAGAAAAAGAAAGTTAGGCTTTTAGAAAATGTGGCAAGGGGCACTTTAGTTACGAAATTGAACGCGACTGACGCGGATTCGGGTAACAACGGAGACATATCTTTTCTGTTTAGTAAATACTCACAGGAACGCGTTACCAACCTTTTCAGTGTGGATTCTAAAAGCGGGGAGATCCGTGTGAAGGGTGATGTGGATTATGAGAAAGGCAATGCATACCACATCACAGTGCAGGCCAGAGATGGTGGTTCCCCCGCCATGGAGGGCTCCTGTAACGTCATAGTGGAAATCATTGATGTGAATGACAACGCACCAGAGGTGACCCTGACATCACTGACCAGTCCTATCAGAGAGGACTCAGCACCAGAGACTGTGATAGCGCTCATAAGTGCTAAGGACCTGGACTCTGATGTTAATGGGCAGGTTACATTAACTATCCAACCAGGTTTGCCATTCAAACTCAATTCAGCTTTTGGCATGCATTACAGCCTCACCACTTCTGGAAATCTGGACCGTGAGACTGTCCCAGAGTACACAGTGGTCATCAAGGCCACTGATGCTGGCTCCCCTCCGCTTTCATCACAAACCACCTTTGTGGTGAAGCTCTCTGATGTGAATGACAATGCCCCCACCTTCTCTCAGCCTTCATACTCCGTGGACATCCCAGAGAACAATGCTCCCAGTGCTCCCATCGCTGCTGTCTCAGCCACTGACCAAGATCTTGGAGAAAATGCTCACATCTCTTACTCCATCCTTCCCAGCATGGTCCAGGGCTCATCCATCTCTTCATACGTCTACATCAACCAAGAGAGTGGCCACATCCACAGCATGCGCTCTCTGGATCATGAACAGCTTAAAGCTTTCCGTATTGAGGTGCAGGCCCGGGATGCTGGGGTGCCCCCAAGGACAGCCAATGTTACAGTCCATGTGTTTGTGGTGGATGTGAATGACAATTTGCCAGTGATTGTATACCCCTACTACCCAAAAGACAAAGGGTTAGAGTTCACTGTGCCCCTATCTGCCGACCCAGGGCACCTAATAAATAAACTTGTAGGGGTGGATGCAGACAGTGGGCACAATGCATGGTTGTTTTACTCCATCGCCCCTGGACCAAATGCTGGCATGTTCCGTATTGGACCACACAGCGGTGACCTCCGCACAGCCAGACATTTGGCAGAGGAGGAAGTTGGCTCCACTTATGACATTGTGGTCATTATTCAGGACAATGGTGACCCACCAAAGTCCAGCTCTGTGAACATTTCAATAACTGTGGATGAGAAGGCCACGCCCAAGGATGCTCCTCCAAGCCCCCGCCACACACCCTTCTACCACCGCACTGGGATGTCTGACATTACTTTGTACCTCATCATCGCTTTAGCCTGTGTATCAGCGGTGTCCTTTATCACCTTTGCCGTCCTCATGGTACGCTGCCTTAGGCCCCGTGGCCATGGGCTGGAGGACTCGGACTGCAGCTGCTGCTACGGTCGCAACAGGCCCAGCCGCTACCATCAGAGGCCAAGCAAGGACCTGCACCTGCAGCTAAATAGTGATGGTCCCATACGCTATATGGAAGTCGTAGGAGACTCCCAGGACCCTCACACACGCACCTACAGGCCGTGCTACTCCACCATATCCAGTCGGAGTGACTTTGTATTTATGAAGACACCAATGATGAGTCACAACAACACACTCAACATGACACTCAGCAGGAAGCACCTTATGAACTCAGCCAGTGAGGTGAGGGATTATGTTTGAGAGCAAGCATGGAATTGCTGGGATATGCCATTGTGGGATACAACCAATACAGGAGGTTCAGTATCTATAGGCATGTTTAAAAAATGCTTTAAGTATATCAAAAAACAGTTTTCTCATGCAGTTATTTGATATTGTAGTAGTTCAATACAACACATTGGTTAAAAACATAGTTGTATTGCTTTCAGTCTTGACACAGTGCTAAACTAGATGTCCTCTGTCACTTAGCTCTGCAGTATTTTATCTGAAACATCACTTGCAGGAGGATCCTTAAAACAGCTCCTAGAGCTTTGTTGTCCTACTAGACGGGATTGGGCAGAGAGCATGTTAATATGTAATCTGACCTGAGGCTATAGGAAATGTGGTTACTTAATACTAAGTGGTTATTACTTACTCTCTGACTTCCAGTGACTAAACTTTATGGATGTGAAAGCTACAGATACAAAGAAAGTTGGGCAGAAAGAAGGCAGTTGGAGAAGAAATGTCAAAGGAAGTTGAAAGTGGGAAACATGAGTGTTCCTAACAGATGGAGAGGAGGAGACAGACAGATGAAAATATCCTGCAGTGTTGGCTCAGTGGAAGGGCTCGGAGACAGAGGGTAACAGAATGACAGAGGGAGAGACGGGGGTGAAGGAGAGGAAAAGGGCAAAGGAAACAAAATGGTGAGCTGGGGGGAGTCAAAGAATAAAGCAGTAGCTGAAAAACAGGAATTCATGGGGTCAGTGGCCTGACCCCTGACTTCCTGTTGTCCTCTGAACTTTCTGTGATTGGTTCCAGGACTCAGCATCACATGAGTGAAGCTGTGTGAGCTCTGTACACACATTTCTGTTTTCCATTATTAGATCCTTGGTCAGAAATACCACCTTTTCCATTTGTAAGAGCAGGGTGTAAAAAAAATCACACAAGACACAAACAACCTATTAAGTGTTTTGATGCAAAGCAAGCACTGTCAGGGAGGATGGCTGACAGTGCCTCACTTTGAGGAATGTAATAGTTAAAACGTATGAGGTTTTCTCATCCTTAACATTCATCCTCGGGGTCTATTCACAGCCATGTCATATTAAATGTTGAATTTAGTTTAAGGTCAATATTGTTGCTGTGGTGTTTTGGTAATAACAATTTCTTCACCACACAACAGGGTGACTCTTTTTAATATACATAAGATGTTCCTGTTTCTTGTCAGTCTGAATTACATAGTCACTCTCTGTGCTAAATTAGGTTGTCCCTGAGGTCAGCAGGGTACCATCTGTCACCCTGTTCTTGTAACACGTGTGCAATGAGGACAACAGAGGAAAAGAGATGAAGGGTTAACAAAGATAAAGGAAGCATGGCTTTTATGCACGTGTGCCACAGCGACAGACAACACAGGCTATAATGGGTAAAGAGCAGCAGCCATCACTGTAGGTGTTTATATGCCTGCTTGTGAGATTGTGTGTTCAACGCATCAGGCACAAGGAGCCTCTAGTGTTGTGTAATTTTAGGAGGACCCTGGGGCCTAGGAGTCCAATTGTCAAGCAATTCCCTCTGCCCTTCTTTATATCCTCTATTCATTTGCTATGTGCTGTTTTGGCATTCATGTACTAACTCTATAGACGTTTGGAGGCAAAATTGTATTGACAGTCTTTCCTAAAAGTAATGTTGAAAAAAGTTTACTTTTTTCCAATTGGCCTTCAAAATGTATGGCACTTGCATTAATGAAGAAAATATTCCCATGATTAAATGATCCTTCTCACTCAGTGGACACAGAAACATGCCATGTAATCTTGAGTTCATGACTCACCAAGTTGCCTCTTCAATGTCATCTTAGCAATTCTTCCCCTCTCCATACTAGTACAATCATAGGTTTAAAGCAGGATCTAAATATTCTCATGACCATGTGTTTCAATCTTTGAGTCTGTGGTAGTTTAAAATGTTGGCACGTGCACTTAGTAAGACCAAGTCTTTTGTAAATATGCTTTTTTTTTATGGAAGATGAAGCTGTGTGTTGTGCTACAAATTAGCTCATGCGGTTCACAAACACAATTGTCCTCAAGGTTTTTGTGACTTGAGTCATCATTGTTTTTTAAGAAAATAATATATATTTTAATCTACCATACATTATGCTTTTCTCTACCCTACAAATTCATAACGTAATGGATCAAGCATGTAAGTGTTTACAAATCTTTTTTTTCTAGATATCTTCAACTTTCTACCTGCGTTTCTACCCGTATCTGCGGCCCTGTAGGTTATCAGAGCAACAGAACAGACTCAACTTCCTGTTTTCAGGCAAAGCACTAAGTGTAGTCCAGCCAAAGTTCTTTTAACATCAATAGCTTGCGTGTTATGAACCTGAATATTACATAAAGAGTACCAGATGGATCTGTATGTGTAAAAGACGTGTTTGCCTTTACTGTATGTTTTACCCGTCAGGAGGAGAGAAAGAAAAATATATTACATTTGTGTTTTATTTGGAAGCAACTGGATAAACCTTTGTGTAGAAGTGGTGAAGAAGTAAATCAAATGTTTTAGCTCACATTCACAAGCTTCAAACATGCTGGATAAAATCCAGATGTGCCCATGTGATCAGTTTATAACCCTTGATGAATCCAGCATGCACATTTAAAGATGCTCAGATAATTGGAGCTTAAGTCAATGGATTTGAATCAATCTTTAGTTGAGTGATAGGAAGGCCATCGGTTTGACTTTCTTTTTGAGCAGAAGAGTTTGCATTCTTCTGGATATTACCTGTCTGCTTGTGATGTTTAGGTGCAGTGAGGTTGCCTTCAATGAAGCATGCACCAGCAGTGGGGTCCAGCATGTGTAGTCTATTACCCTTTATGCCGCATGCCTGCAGTGGTATAAGACCTTGGAAATGACAAGTGTGTGTCTGTGTGGTGAGAGAGAGTCACACAGCTGGAATGCTGGGCCTCTCTGTGGATGTTTGCTTCCACTCAGTGCTGATCCCTTTCTCTCTCTACCAAAGCTCAGACAGACTCTTGTGCCCACGCACATCGTTGAGTCCATTTTTAGACTCCAAACATCAGCCCGGCTCTGCCCTGCAAGGAGTATAAGAGATCAAATATGCCCTCCTCTGCTCTTCCTCATCCACTATGGCTTTATGTTGCAATAATGAAAATGTGTAAGTTCTGGCGTTGCATTACTTATCTGGACATTATTAAGCACACTTCTCTTTATCTGACTTTATATTTCCTTTCTTTCGGATGAGAAGAGGTCCACTGTCAGCTATTTTCACTCTACAGTGTATGGACCAGAGGGTTGTTCTCTGAATATTTGCTATGTTATTGTTATGAATATTTGCAATTCACACTACCTCCTTCCCTTTGTAGTGTCCATTAGAAACCAGACTTCATACCACAGTCTCTTCTTTCACTCCCTTTTTTTGTTACAGTTGAGTTCTCTGTAATTGTCTTTATGTAGGATGGCAGTCACTTGTTTAGTCTGCATTGAGAAAGGAACCATATTCCCTTTTTCACTTGTTTCAACAGCCCTCTTTGCCTTGTCCTTCTTTATGTGCATTCAATGAGTCACCACTCACTGGTGCATTTGTTTCTTGTTTGCCTGTATGCTAATAGAGGCTCCAGTCATGACTGTACCTTTTTGTATAGGTATTCTCTCGTTCTGTTTTCTCTCTTGCTTCTTTCCATCATTCCCTCGGGTAGAACAGCCCTTTTAATAATGCAGCACATCATCCTGCTGGCCTCTTTCTCCAGGGAGCTCTTGTGTGGATTAGGCGGCAGAATCTGGAGCCAAGCCAAGGGTCTATTCACTGCATCACTGCACAACAAGAGAGCCTGAGAGAGGGAAAGTGGTAGAGAGATGGAAAAGACATGATGGCATGGCCAGTGAGGTAGAGATGGACTAGAGTGCAATGGGCTTGAACACATTCATAGAGAGTAGAAGGGATAGTAGAGAGGAGAGAGGCTTTTATCACTGCGGAGCCACCATTGTTTCCTTGTCTCCATAATGTTTTGGTATAAAAATAACAACGCAGCCTTTCAAGGACTCTCTCTGCCCTCTGCATTTATTACAAATATTGTTATAGGAAGCCATGTATTAACTAGCAAGGAATCTCCCCAATCTTTACCTTAAAAAGTTTTAAGGGGGTTGTCATAGTTTTGTTTTGTCTGTATTTATTTGTGTTTTTGAGGTCATTTAGTGACAAAATGCTGTTTAAATGTCCTTTGGAGATCTTATGGGCTTATTATACTAGAAATAACTCTCTTTTTGATATTATTTTCCTTTTTCCTTTTGTTTTGAGTCGCGTTTTATAAGCAGCACTCCAGTTTGTGTGTTTGTTTCTCTGTGCGTGTGTGTGTTTGTCCCCTGCAGCATTTTATGCTCCACAGCTTTCGGAACAACATGGATGCCTGAGCATACAGATATTTGTTTCCAACTGTAACCCTTTGTTGAACCTCAAGCATAGAGACACAGAAAATGTTTTATAAATCACAGACAGACACACGACATACACCATCACACACAGATGTGTCGACCACAAAGAAACATCTTGCAAACCAAACGTTACACCTCAAAACCGTCCTGCTATGTCCCAATGAAACACATGATTCATGTTGCAACTTCTGCTCTCTTCACAGCAAAAGCCCCCCAACAATGACTGGCGCTTCACTCAGGGACAGAGACCCGGACCTAGTGGGTGAGTAAACTGAGACACACACAACCACACAGTGATAAGATGCCCAGTAAAGTCAAGGACATATTATTGTGCTGCACAAGGCAAGCTTCTCGTAAATGAAGGATGAGGAATAAAAACAGGAGGGGGATGGTAGTGAGTGCTGTAACCATAATACCACGCTGCCTGCAGAGAGCTGATTGTAAAATACTGAAGAAATCAAAGTCAAAGTGCAACCATTTCAATCTGATTTTGAAAAACATTGCATTTTATAGCATGACCTGCTCAGTGAATTCAGATTCCCGGTTTAGTCTCCTGAATGAGCATCTCTCTGATTTCAGGCTGCTTTATAAAATGGCTGCCGCAGCTTCCACTCCCCTCCCCCTCCCCTCCTGTTCCTCTCCTCTCTGCACTCTCTGAGCCTGTGCACCATCACTCAGTACTACTGATGAGGGACTGTGACCAGAGCTACTGGGGGGATGGGATAGTGTATTTATCCTTCTTCAGCGCTCTTCATTTTCTACCATCTGAGATGTCGTTCTGACTTGCTTAATTGACAATACATGAAACATGTTTCTTTAGTTCACTTGTGTGTTTTAGTGAGAGTGTTCTGTATGTCGATGGTTGATGATTGCTATTTGCCCATGTTGTGTGGGCTAAAATGGAGTGCGGGTAGTTTTCACAACAATGATTGCACAACACATTCTATGAGTCAAGGCTTCTCCCTGAAACATACCAGCTGGGCAAAACGCTCTGATGAGCCAAGTCAGGAAAATGTTAGACTCATAGACACACACACACACACACATCACAGTCATTCTAGAATTCCACTGGGGTAGGAGGAATACATTGGACATACTTTATCTCAGTGGTGGAGAAATAGAAAACTATCTTCCCATTGTTTTTTTAAATAGATATGACAGACTCAACATACAGAGATCTAGAGCACAAAATCTCAACATTTTCCTTTTTCTTACCTCCATTCTGTATAACTTGTTGTGTTTCTAGTCCCCACATGCCATACGGTACACACATACGATGGACGCCGAAGAGTGGGACAAGGTACTAATTTAGATGTAGACATGTTATGGTCATTTTCTGTCCTTATGAGCTGATCAACGTTTTTTGTCAAGTCACTGTTGGGGGAAAAAGGGACCTGAACACAAATCAGCTGATAAGGGCAGAGAGTGGCTAAAATATTATAGGTAGTGCACTGCAGTTGAGTGCTGTGCTGTGTGTAGATGTACCTAACCAATAGCTTCTGTTAGTCTCCCTGAAAGTTTGATGGGGTTTGTTGATCGATGTGCATAGGCCACAATGCCTGCTGTGGCGTAGAAAGGATTGTGAAACTTTGGATTTTTTGCGTGCAGTGTTTTGTAGAATTGTTATGCCTTTTATGTGTGCTATACATATAGTCATTATACTCCGAGAGCTCTTGTTTTCTCTCCTTCTTGGAGACTGACCTACCGTACAGTGTTGCCTTTGATGTATGTCTGTGATGGTTGTAGCTCAACATCACCACATGTGGCTTTTTCATGTGATTTATCAACAGCAGACAGCAAGAAAGAGACAATACAGACAGCTGTTCCATCATTGATTTCTTTAAAAGCTGGTTGGATGTCAAAAGTTTCTCAATGAAGTAAACAGCAGGTACACAGTGAGACTGGCTGAATGGGCCTGAAACAAGTTAAAGTCCAGCAGGTTCTCCACCAAACAACAAGGCAAGCCATCCTTGGAAATAAAACATGTCATGTTAGGTTGCAGAGGAAAACACATGGTCCTGTCCTGCTAACCAAGGACAACCATCTGGATCACAGTTCACAATCTTGCCCACAGGAAGTGATCATCCTAACCACAGGAAGTGCTTGACACAACCGCAGGATGTGATAAGTACAGAGAGTTGATCATTTAGCTTAAATGAAGCATTCCTATTTATCTTAAGTGATGTGAAGTGCCACAAAATGGCTTCCCTGGCTTTACTGACCTTGCTCGTACCAAGCCTGTCTCATTGGCTGCCTGCTTCTCTCCTTCAGTCTCTCTCTGGTACCAAACTACAATCCACTTCAGAGTTTTGGCAGTAAGATCTGGCAACCTGCTCTTTAACAAATCCCTGTTTTATGTTAGAATTCCTTTCCCTTTTGCCTTATTGTGTCCTTTACTTTCTCTTAATTCCCTCGAGCAGAGCAATTTGTCAGAGTTTCTTTTCGTTGGTTTTAAATAGAAAAGAGAGAGTTCTTCTTTATCTCACATGTATTCAACATGCCATCTATATATATGTATATGTATACATACAGACCTGTATTTTTCATATATTACTACAGCCTGTGTTTGTCAGAGAGTTGGAAATGAGACCTTGATATGTCTTTTTTTTTCCTTTTTGGAGCTGTATCTTTTACCCATGTCCCTGTGGGTTAATGATCTTCCACTAAATGTGCAGGTGGTTTGTTATTACCAAAAACAGTTAAACAACCAATGTATTAAACACACAAATTAGGAGGTCAAGAGATAAGTAAAAATTGTTCTTGCTCGAGATTATTTGTTGTGACTCCTGCTGGTCTTCTAATGAAATGAAGTGACGTTTGTTAGTTATTTATTGTGACACAGTTTGTCAGTACAATGATGGTAACATAATGCAGTGTGGTGGCCAATCAAACTACCATCTTAAAATCCAAACGGGACTTTAATTAACACATTGGGAACAGGAGCAAAGGGGGTATTAAAGTATTGTGACCTAGTTGTTAGTTGTCCAGCTTGTGTTGGTGTGGGAATGGAAACAAGGTGAGCATAATACTGCGCAGGTCTGCTTTCTCCTTTGTTGCCCCCACATGCAAATCGCAGACTTTAAATAAACAAGCCTTTGAAGGTGAGGTTTGCCCAGATGGAAATGTTCAGTGCCTACTGAGCACCACATGTGGGACTATGCAGACAGCTATTTCCTTCAAAGGTGGGACCAATAAATATTTAATCAGATTTACTAGAACACGCAGAGCCCATGGACACACTGGAGAGAGAGTGTGAACATTGTACTATGTTAACTGTGTTCGAATGCGGAAACACGCTTGCTACTGTGTGCAGACAGACAAAAGTGTGTTTAAGTGTGTGTTTGTTTGGGACACACCCTGTTTTGTGAACTATACGTCATTATTGCTATCCTTGTTGACTTTCCCTCAGGCTGTGTACTTTCCATCAGCTACATCATGAACCACAAACTGCCAAACCTTAGCTAAACACAAACACATTATAGAGGACAAATGACCAGTTATTCACAGTTGCTCTCTCCTCTTTTTTCGCCACAGTGCAACCGGAGGACCCGAGGTTGCCATGGGAACTGGCCCCTGGCCCCAGCCCCCAACTGAGGCTGAGCAGCTCCAGGCCCTGATGGCTGCAGCTAACGGTGAGTCCTATACCTCGTCATCTTTTCCTCCCTACTATCGATTATTCTCTTCTTTTCCAAACCAATGTATATCTCTTCACAAGCGTAGTGAGGGTGCGTGGGCAGAGTTTGTTTATTTAGGTTCCTGTTTGGTTGGAGGGCAACTAGCCAGCCTCGCTCATTGATAAAGCTCTCCCGGTCCACATTGATGTTTCCGTGTCGTGGTTGTGTGCTGTTAATTATCCAGAGGATAGTCAGACTGGACGTAACTACCTGCAGTCCCTCAGATACACACTGTGGTTGTGTTGAATTGAACAACCTTCAGAGACGCATGTTTCCACTGTACACACTGATGACATGCACAGTGTTTTATAATAGGCAGAAGGCTATAGAGCTACATGCCTCATATATTATATTTGATATTCCCAAATCACAAAATGTCCTCTTTCCACTGGCCTATTTCGCGAATGTGTATCCAGCACTAAGGGGGGATATCTTTGGGCTGAAACTGTGGAATTCTAAGTCAATAACATGGAAGAATATACATTAAATTGGTGTTGAAAGAAGGCTAAGCAACACCACATAGTGACAGTCAAACACAACAAACACAGATATGACAGAGGGACAAACTTGACCATATTTATTACTAAATAGACTCAAGTCATTGTTTCCACTGTAATTTAAACCACTGACACACCTCCCTCTACACCCACACAATAACACCCTCCCCCTCTTGGACACTGCACCGGACGTTGTGTGGAATTTTTCTGTCAGAGAGAGAGACAGAAAAAGACATAGTGGTAAGCTGCGTGTCAGCACAAATTGAGACAAAATGAACAGTTATATTGTCAACATTAAGGCAAGACAAAACAGTGATACATACTGAACGTCCTCTCTCTTCTACACTTACTGTCAGTGTGTTGAAGCGCACTGCAGGAGTAATCCCGCAATGAATTGACAAAGCACTGTGTGAATGCAGGCAGATTATTAAATTGTGTTTTCAGTCACTTGCTTTGGCTCTTTGGAAGCCAGTAAGCATGTCTGTTTTTAGTGTTTATATAGGCTGAGAGGAGCCACAGGATGGGGGAGGGGGCATTCGTGTCTTAGGCTCTGCAATGCAGGGGCTGTGGGAGAATTATGAGCCGAACAGCTACGTCATGCGCACACACACTCAGGCCATGTGAGATAGAGACACAGAGGAGGATGCAGGAGAGACGTTTCCTCATCTATGTTAAGAACAAAACATCTGCACACAATCAGCCATTGTGTAACACCTCTTGTGCCTCTTTTTAGATGAGCCCACTGCAACCTCATGTTTTGCCTAAGCAGCAGGATATGTTTAACTTTATACCTTATCTTGTAGTTGAACCTCCTTTTAAGACCCATTTCCATTTCTATCTTTTTATATAACACTGTCACACTAAAACTTTCACATTCTGGTTGTCTAACAAATTTCATCCCTCTCTCCTCTCCCTCCTCACCCCTTATTCCCCCCACTCTGTCTCTCTTCCCCCCAGAAGTGAGCGAGGCTACGGCCACCCTGGGACCCGGCACCATGGGCCTGAGCACCCGCTACAGCCCCCAGTTCACCCTGCAGCACGTGCCCGACTATCGCCAGAACGTCTACATCCCCGGTAGCACGGCCACCCTCACCTCAAACCCCCAGCAGCAGCAGCAGCAGGCCACTGCCCAGCAGGCAGCCCAGCAGGCGCTGCCCCCGGCCCAGATGGCGGCCCAGATGTCGGCCCAGATGTCGGCCCAGATGTCAGCCCAGATGTCGCCCCAGCCCGAGCCCCCCAAGGCCGCCCAGACCCCTGCCTCCAAGAAGAAGTCTACCAAGAAGGAGAAGAAGTAGAGTTCGATGGAGAGAGATGGAGGAAAGATAAACCCGCCCTGACCTGATGAGAAATTCAACCCCCCGTACCCCCCCCCCCCCCCCCCTCCCTCCATTAGGTATCTTACTGCTCTGCTGTCCCTCTTGTTAGCCACGGTCTAACTAACGGCAGCACCTTTGACCACGTGGACTTTGGATGGATGTTGATGGTTCTTTGAAAGTGTCTTGAATGTGCCGAAGGCTATTGTTGGTGTTGATTACCCGTGCTGTGCTAAAGGTCTAGTATTGCTCACATAATCTTTGTCAGTAGATAATTTTGGCAGGGTATGGGGGGGGTTATTGTGGTTTTTGTTTTTGTTTTGGCAAATGATCTTGGACATAGAGATTCAGTGTAAGTAACCTTGCTGGGATTACAAGGCTATACGCAGTGATGTATTCAGAGATGAAATGTTAATGTCTTTCATGTTGGATTTATTGTGCTCTTCCCACGGCGGAAAGACGGCTATTGTAAAGTACGCTAGTTGCCATCCATTAGATTCCTATATAGGATCAGCCTTGCAGGATCTTAAAGCATAAGTCCTGATGATATAAGGCTGTTGTTTGACAGGTATTACAAACTCTTCTGCATGCTCTTTAAGGTTCAAACCACATATACTAGTTTAGAGTTGCAAACTATGCATTTTCAAAAGCAAAGAGGAGGACATCCTAAATCTGTTATCCTCCCACCAATCGCATGTCAATAGAATGCACATGTAGCATTTAATTGACTCAAAACAACAAAAAAAACCTTTTTGTAATCATAGTTTAAGAAAAATAAGATTTGAATCTCCTGATATTTGTATGACCAGAGCATGCACCCAGAGGACGGGCAGGGAGAGGGTGGGGCGGCATGGTGTTGAGTCACCAGCCATGCTGTCCTTGCTGGTAGCAGTGTGTCTTATATAACACCAGGTGGGCACAAACATGTCCTGCTGCCCTGCACCCTTTAGCCTCCCCCCTCCACACCCAGATCCTGTCCTCCCCTCACTCACTTCCCCACGTTGGGAGCCAAACAAAGAGAAATGCACTGATCGTAATTTGAAGATGAGATGTAGGGGTAGTAATCACTTCGTTCTTTTGGGAAATGCATAGATGTGGTAAACTTAAGTTCTTAGGAGTCCCTGGACACTTTGCAGGAGTATTTACCCCTCACACTCTCGAAGTGTTGAAGAAACTTCTTGATGTGACGCAGAAAGACATGTTTTTCTTTGGGAGATTTAATAGCATAGAGGAATTGTTTGTTTTATGATATGAAGTCTTTACTTTGCCGTCCATCTGTCTGTCAGGCTTCTGGCCGGATACAACTGCATGAGAAAAAGGCAGATTGCAGGCTGGGTCAGGGGGAGTGGAGGGGAAGTGGTGAGGGTTACACAGGCTCGGTGGACCCCATTACATCAACCGGGGGGGGGGAACAACTTGGCTCTACCCACTGAATGTACAGAGGAACCACTGTTGATCTGTCCTTCTCTTAAACTTTCTCTAATGCACTGACCCAGGTAGAGGTCAACAGAGCCAAGCACAGCTGTCCCTGTTGGTGAGGAGATACCACTCGAGAGCCCTTTGAAAAAAAAAAAAACCTCAATTAAAATCACCGTAGCCTCTGTACCACTCACCTCTCCCCTCACCCCCTAGTCCTGTGAGGATCTTCCCCACTGTAAATAAACACAAGTCCTGTCGATGGTATGAGCCAGTTGTTTGTATAGTAGGGACAACATCCAACATTTTCAAAATAAAAGTCCCTCTCCACAAGGCGTGGCTTACTACTGGAATGTGTTGCATTTTGTTTTTCAAGAAAAATAAGAAAACCACAGTTACAAAAAAAAAAGAATCAATAATGAATAAAAATCTGAGATGTTCTTCAACAGTTTGTGTTGCAATGTAGTAACTAAGCACCATGGAAGCCAACTAACTCTTCAGTGTAAATAAATAATGAAAGACATCTTTAGATAAGTAAACAAAGTGACACACGTAGACTAGTTAACTTGTGATATGTGTTGCGCATATTTTTGTGTTCATTTTCTCTCTACTATATTTTATCACCCTGTAAAGAAACAAAAAAAAAAAAAAAATATGGAAATGTTTCTATCCTTCTGTAACCTCTTAATGTTCTTTTGCGGTGACCTTTTCTTGTGCATTTGTGAAAGAATGCCTCTCATTCTCTTTCTGTCCATATGAACAAATGATTATAAATATTATATATGTGTCCGTCCGCTGCTGAATTAATACTATTCTATCCTGCTGTATTATCTTTCTTATCAAATGCTTATCCCCCACGCTATACCCCTGTGTTACTCTCTTATTTTTATGCTAATATTTATATTGCTGTTTTATTTTCTCTTGAACACTGACATTTCAAATAAAACGATTCTGAAATCATTTAAAAAAAAAAATACTTGTGTGTGTTTGTTTTATGCTTATATGTGTAGCAGGCTACAGTGTGTGTGAGTTAACATTTTGCACCATACATTGCTAATTAATGAGACTCAGCTGTGAAAAGCATCAGATGCAGTGTGCTCTTTTCTTCTGCTTGTTGTCTGTGACCCATATTCAGCAGGACTGCAGCCCTACTCAATATTCCCACAAAGCTTTGCTCTCTCCGTCGTCCATTTCAGGTGATCCATGCTCTGTGTAGCAGATACAAGGGAGTAAAAAGAAGACTCAATGAGGGCACAAGATATCATTTCTAATTAAATAACATCAACTTGACAACCTCTTTGACTGCTGTTCCCTTATCACATGATAGAAGGGAATAATTAATTGGAAAACTTTATTGCTATGCTTCCGGTGATAAAATGATTCACAACTATAAACAACAAATCTACTTAATAATGAGTCTAATTCATTTACAAAACCTCATTCGAGATTTAAGAATCACTACGGTAAAATCAATTTCAGTGAAAGCGTTACCAGAAACAGGGAAAAAACTTTTATTGTAATTGTATAATGATGTTGTATATCTTTTATGTAGTTGAAGAAAACCTAGTAGTACAAATGAGACCTGAAAAAGCCAGTGATGATTTAAAAAAAAAAGTTTATAACAGAAATAGCCTAAAAGCTGACCTTATATTTTGTGATGTCTCCTATTGTTGAAGAGATGTATGGTAACAAGACATTAAGGAAACTATCTTTACTAAGTGAAATTATGTATACATCTTATTCCACTTGAACTTGCTGTCTCCTCCTTTACCTCATCATACTTTCGAGGAGAGCCACATGTTATTTAGCTCTCCTCTCACAGATCCTGGGGCCACTACAGGGAACATGGCAGCCTGCTCCGGCTCTTTGTGCCTTTCACAAGGTCTTACACAATAACACAGAAGCTATAAATAGCGCACGGACCGTCACTAAGCAAAACAAAAGGAGCTGGGCTTTAACTCACTGCTGCAGATGTTGGGGGATGGAAGGAGGGACAGAGGAGCTGCAGAGATCCAGATGATGCAAGTGATCATGAATCAGGCGTTCACTCTAACACAAGCTAATGGGTTTTTACTGAGTTACTGCCTGAAGATTACACAAGCACAAGAGCTATGAGAACATACTGGAACAAATATTATTTTATTCATTAAAAGTATCCCCATCTGCTAGCTCACAAACACATATATTTTTCGAATTTATTTTATCTATTATTTTTGATTGACGTTAACTTGACAGTAAAAATGTGTTTATCTGTTTTTAATGAACTTCTTTATTGAAAACTATACTAAACTTTTTTTTAGGGTAAAGGACTTTTTATGAAAATGTTTATAAAATACTATGCTATGACCTATTTTATTACATTGTTATGCCATACTATATTATGGTTCTGTATGATGAATATTTTGATATTTGTAGTAATTTTTATGGGAAACTATGCTATTTGATTTTACAAAATAATATAGTTATACCGGCAAACAAAACTTCAACATTTTCATGACTTATTATGGTAAACGTTGATATTTTTGTATGACTTTTAATTATGAAATGCTTTACTATGACCGTGAATTATATTGTTTTTAGAGATTCTTTGACTATCTTTTAATATGATTTTCCCAAAATGGCCGACTCCTCTCGCTCTTCTCTCAATGTGTTGTGTGGGTTACCTCGGCAACTGTCAGCCCCAGCCTCTGGATGCTTTTCTCTGTTCTCCACATCTTTATTACAGATCTATGTAGCGGTCATCACTGGCTCCGCTCGGGGCCTGGCGGAACTGAATGACCTGCATGAAGACAAGCATATTCAGCCATTAGTCAAACCTGGCAACCCTGAGAGACATATGCAGGAAACATGGCAGAGCGGAGAAAATCCCACGCAGACACAAGTGGATGAGTCAGAGGCAATAACTATCTGTTGGTTTTTCCCACCTAGCTTTACTGGAGATCTGCACCGTATGAGTGTCACTTTGAGATATAACAATCAAAGGAAATTGGACACATGGTTACATTATGCATATGCATTTTACAAAAGCTTTAGAGTTACTTAGTCAGCTGATGTTCCTCATCCTGTGGCTCATAGAGACTCCTCCTGTCATGACTGTCCCCATGTGTCACCAATTTCCTGGAGGGGAGACCCAGCAGAATGGGGAGATTGTTCTTTTATTGCCCCCTTTATGCCCCTCACTCTGTCTCGCTTAATTAAGCACATTCCTGCTGATTATACACACACACAGTGATACACAAGAGAGTGACACACACACAGTCACACACAGACAACAAAACTTAAAAACCAGTTGATGTATAGCAGTTTTGTCCAAAGAGGGGAGGCAGTAGAAGACTGGAACATGACAATGGACTGCCTGTGAGTGATAATAACATTAGTCAGACCGCCTGGACATGAGAGAGGCTCATCACATCCTGTATGTGAAGCATGGACACAGGCACACTTGTGAGTCAGTAAAAAAGTCAGTTTTTCCAACACACATTGAAGTGCTGAAAAACACATTTCTTGAATACGTAGTTATAAAATATGATCTTATCTGTCTCAATTGAAGTCAAAATAATGTAGAAAGTGATGCAGATCTGCATTTCCCCTCACAGTGTGTGAGCTGACAGGAAGGACCAGCGAGAGGAAACAAGGATCTCATTTCAGGCCTGAACCATGTAAGGAGAGAGCAGGATGTGACGAAACAGCTGCTAGTGGCGGGACAGGATGTGTGGGTTTGGCGCCTCTTCTACTCATTTCTCCCCTCACTCAGTAGTCCAGCAAAAGGAAGGAACCCCCCCAATACTCCCCCTTTGACTTCCTCTCTTCTTCCTCCCTTTGCCCCCTCCTCCCTCCCTCCCAACCTGCAGCTGTCTCTGCAGTGTGTTGGGTCCCCACATGTTGCAGGACAGAGCACTGCTCTGTGGATACACACACACTAGGAATAAAGACCAGCTTAATCTGGACTTTGTCAGGTTAAAACCAAGCATGAAATGTCTACATGTACAGCTCAGAGCCTAAAGCTGATGCACACTAAGTGGAGAAAACATCTGGAAGTTTCAGAGACCCAGAAACAGACAGCCGTGGGTTAATTTATCATGTGGTGCAGAGAGAAGGAGACTGGATTGAAGTTCCTTATAAAAAATTAACAGGCAGAGAAGGAATTGGGAACTTTTTCTCTGTTGGCAAACTGAGCCAACACTAAAAATACACACATTCACATTCATTCATATTGTCTTTTTTTAAATCTTTTACATATTTCACATAATTCCCTGGCCTGTTTTCATTTACTATTACAGCTGAGAGGAATGTGCCCATCAGGCAGACCGAACACTGAGTTCAGAGGTCTTTGGCTGAAAGAAGAGGGGAGGTCTTTGAGCAGGAACATTGGAGCAATGGAGCCTGAACGTTGCTAAGGCTAACAGTACCCTGATTTAAAGAGACACAGTAATGTGCTGGCTCGACTAAATCACAGAGATGGAGCTGTTGCAATGTGGAAGAACAAAACAATGCTCCCTTTCAACGCAGCAAACCCTTTTTCTCTTCATCTGAAAAGCCCCTCTCTACTCTTTCTCCCTCTCCTCATCTCTGCCAAGAGATTTCGCGCCTGTTTTCTCAGCTGGGAGGATGGAAATCAGACAGGGGGGAGACGGGCGGTCAGGAATGAAGGGGGAAAGACTGACTGAGGCATAGTGAGAGCTGAATTAAGGGTGGAGGAGAAGCAGGGTTGATTCCCCCATTATGACCTGTTGCCATGAGGTTTTAGGCAGACAAGATGAGAGGGAGACGTTTCCCTGTTGGCTTCAGGTTTCACTTTGCTATGTAACAAGTCAAGGGCCACACGTGCAAAACTAAGCATGCGATCTGCTCACAGGTAATAGCAGAAAACGCCAAATTAGGAGCTATCTAGTTGACTTAAATGTGTTCTCCATTCACTCACTGAGATAAAACAATGTGTTTTGAGGAGATCAAAAGCTTCCATCTGGTGCAACGTGGTTTGAGGGCATCTCCGACCCCCCACCCCCACACGCACGCGCGCGCACACACACACACACACACACACACACACACACACACACACACACACACACACACACACACACACACACACACACACACACACACACACACACACACACACACACACACACACACACACACACACACACACACACACAAACTACATTAAACCATAACCCCAATCCCTCTTCACAAGCCATGCACCCCATAAACACCCTCTCCCCCAATCCAGCACTGACACACATGCAGCTTCCACACCCCCCCAGCATAGAAAGTGCAGAGTACCTAATCCATTTCCTCCACCGCTGTGGTTGTCATGGAAACGCAAAATTCCCCATGTGAGTGACGAGAGCCGGAATGGTGCAAGGAGGAAAACAGAGCAATGGATGTGTAGGGATGCAACAAAGAAGTCACTAAGCTTTCCTTTTTACTGCTATGAAGGAGTGTGTGTGTGTGTGTGTGTGTGTGTGTGTGTGTGTGTGTGTGTGTGTGTGTGTGTGTGTGTGTGTGTGTGTGTGTGTGTGTGCGCATTCTCAGAGGTTGGATACGCTGTGAATGTGCTGCTCCTCAGACTTACAGACTCTGACACAGAGGCATGTCGACAACTCAGCGCCATGGCGACAGGTGTTGCCGCGGAAATGGTGCAGCTGCTGCATGGATATTTCAGGCTAATAAGCGTACACCATCAAGCTCTTGTACGCTGGCTCCCCCCCCCCACTCCCCCCCTCTCCTCCCCCCCTCTCCTCCCCTCTCTGTTCCCAGACCAGCACACCCTACCTGATTCTGGAGGTTAGAATGCTGAGGCGAGTCCATCCTGAACATACAACCATGTTTATTCTGTGTTATTGTATAATTAGCAGGCTGTTTGAACAAAGGAACCATATGCAGTTGATATAATGATACCATTTTCTAAAGAAATCCGACTTAAATGAATTGCAACACATGATGAAAACACAACACAATGCTAACTCAGTGTCCTCTTCTTCATTTTACATTAAAGACTTTTCTTTGCCCATGTGGAGTAAAGAATAATTGGAAACAAGACAACAGTTTGCCATTATTTTTTGCCCTGTAATGTCCTATGTTCTTCTTTATTAACAACTCAACAAAGTCTGGACAAAACAGACATGTAACCAAATCAAGACCGACATATAAATCCACCCTAAAGGAGCAACATCATCTAGATGGAACAACTAGAGATTATATGAGAAAGTTGCATATTTGTGAAACACTAGGGAATAACAAAATGCACTTAAGTGTAACTATGGGAATATTTCTCATTCCTACATTGGTCTGAATGAAGTGTAACGATGGTCCCTGCTGCACACAGGAACTCCTCATCAGCAGAGGAAGACCCTCACAGAGTTGGGGCCATGGGAAAATACTAAAATACAAGACATACCAGAGAGTTAAACTGATGATTATGACAAAGATAGTTGCAGAAGGAACAACACACATATTCCTACAGAATGAGTTATATTCTAACATTAAAGGTGGGGTAGGTAATTTTGGAGAAACCAGCTCGAGTGCGCTAGAATTTGAAAATACACAGCCGGAAAAAATCTGCCACTTCCTTATAGAGCCCCTCCTCCAACACACACGAACGCGCACATGACCAATGAGGGCACGAGATAGGTTTGTGCACAGATGGAAGGCTGACAGGCAGGTAGGCCATCCAGTTATTTTAGCCGGGCCGGCTAAAATGATTGGTCGTCCTTTTTACAGTATTACGGCTTCCACAGATGACATTTTTTTATGGATTTTTTGTCAAAGCACTTAAGATATTCATTGCTATCGGGATGTTAAGAGCATTCCATGGAATACAACAAAAAGTGTATCTCGAGCCGGTTTCTCAAACTTACCTACCCCACCTTAAAATAAATGTATTTTAAGAGTGCAAGAACATTCATACAAAGCTTCATAACAGAGAGCTGTAAGCCGGTGAGGAAACAACACATGAGCCATATTTGTTCTAGTTTCTGTGCTTTTTGACGCAGTGCAGTCAGACTGTGCACAATTAACCTCCCAAGTCAATTCACAGTCTCACACTAAAATCTGCATGAATCATGACTATCTTGTTTGCATGAGTCTCTGTGTGTGTGTGTGTGTGTGTGTGTGTGTGTGTGTGTGTGTGTGAAATACTGCAGGAGAGAGGGAAAACAAGCTCCAGTGCCCTAATTTACTGCTCTCATGGCACGTCACAGGCCCTCCCTCCATCTTCCTCTTTGTTCTCACCCTGCCATCATCTACTCTGCATGTCTGTCAGCACACATACTCTTTCACCTGGTCACAATTCTTTAATTTCTTAATTTTTTTAAGGTTTATTTTTGTTCCTACATACATTTGATCATTTATGTTTTGCTAACCCAGATAGCCAGGACACTCTCTGCCCTAGTTAAAATGGAGGTCTGTCAGACTCCTTTTGTGACCCCACCTTTCCTTCATCCCTCCATCACTTCCTTCCTCTTCCCCCTCATTGACCTCTGTATATTCCATCTAAGATGGTGGTGGAGATACAGAGATCAGTGTGTGTCATTCGTCTGTCCCTGTCCATAAAGCTCAAATATTCATGTGCCCGCTCCGCGCCAGGCAACAACAGATGATGTCGGCCAGCAACAGACTCCCAGTTTCCATGGAAACCTCCACCATCCGTTTCCCCCATCCCCTCCCCTCCCGTCTCTGAATCAGTTGGGTGGTAGAGAGCGCTGATCACCTCCCTGGTAACATGTAGCAACAGTGGGATACATGTCAGCATCACAGGGAGTAGATCACTAGTGGATGAAGAGAACAACTACAAATAATTGATGTTGAATAGAGAGAAGCAGAAGACACAAGAACAAAGAAACAGGTTTGGTTGTTTTATATGTAAAGAAAGACAAAAGTAAATCATCTCTGAACATGGGAGGACACCAGGACGAGTCTCCCTGTCCTCCAGTCCTCCCTGCCACTCATGCCTCTCCTGGTCTCTTCCTCTGTGTCTCTTCTTTGTCCATCTCCTTCCCCCCCACGCAAAGAAGCAGCCGGGCACAGGGACTGTAAGCTGCTTACTATAATACAGCTTCACAATGGCTCTTAATACTCCTCGTTTACCCCCCACCCACACAGCCTGTCTGCGAAATGGATTGTAATGCAGTGCACTGCCCTCTATCCCCATGTACTTCTATACAGTGGGTGCTTCTGGGATGTAGCTTTCCTGAGCGGGAAGCCACAGCACTTTACCCTTCCTTCCTGCAGAACTATGGCTCTGGAATAGATTTGAATTCAGCACTTGACCCATCTGTCCTTTAGGTTATCAGTATGGAGCAGTGACTCATTCTGCCTGCACGGTCCAGCTGTGACTGTCAACCTATCTCAGCTCAGTCTTTGTTTACAGGCCTGATCTTTGCTTCTCATCGCCTCGGCTGCAATCCTCATTTTATGCCTGACTGAGTAACATCCATTGTGTTGTTGCCCTCTGTTGAAGATGCACTGCCTTTTCAGCTGCAGCTATAGCATGTTCACATCTGTGTTTCCTTTGTTTATGCAGGACATCTCCACCTCTGCATTTGTCTTTGTTTTAACTCTCTACCTTCCTCTGCCTCCATTTTAAGGTTTAGCAGGAGGAGAAAAATGCTCAAAGCTTGAAGGCAAAATACATTAAGCCTGTTGTTAGAAAAAGAAAGCGTCAGGGAATAGGCGGGGAGTATAGGGGAAAGAGAAGGGGATGCATAGAGAAAAATAAAAGATATATAAAGGGGGAGAGATGAAGGAAGAGAAGAGACATGAGAGAGGAGACAAAGCCTGTTAGAGCAGACAGACGAGAGGAAAGCAGACGAGACAGCCACGAGGAAAAAAAGAAAAAATCAAGGGAAGTCGTATGGGTGCTGATTTTTGCCAGCAGGAGGTAAGTGTAACCATGGTTACCAGGAGGAAAGGGGTGATGTCATTGCCTCTAATAGGTGCTTTGCATTGTGGGGTATTTTTGGGGGTTGGCAGTGATAGTTTGTTTTTCACCCTCAGCAGTTTATTATCGCACATAACAAATATAACAGATATCTACAGCTATCCAGCAAATGAGTTTGAGTGTTTGGGAAATCTAGAGTTTAATTAAGCCCTTTATAGATAATGAAATATGTGCACTGGCACCAGACATTCCCACTGCGTGCCAACCTCATCATCACCCTGCAGTCTCTCCCCTAAACACATTTTGACTCCTTTCTTCAGAGCTCATGTCTATTTACAGAAAGAGCTGAAACATCTTCCCCTAACATTAACAGGGCTGCAACTGTGAAATATTTTCTTTATTATTATGTTTTTTTTTCTCTCAATCAATATAGTATTTAGTCTATACAGGATCTTAGCAAATGATAAAAAAAATCTCCTTCTTTTGTCAGAACAAGAATCTATAAAATATAAAAAGGAAAAGCAGCATATCTGAGAAGCTGGACCCCAAACATGTTGGTCATTTTTGCAAGATAAATAACATTAACCATTAGTTTATTTGAAAGAAATTTACTTTCTGAACAATATAATCACCCCAAACTTAGAATCATAAAAAAGGTACTTGAAATAATTATTTCTCAGATTTATCAACAATTAAAACTCATCTTCATCTTGAGGATTATGAACTAAAGCATGTTGTGAAGTTTAAATGTCTCTTTCTGTTAATATCTGCTTTGTTTCACTTCTAAATGTCACTGTGGATGTGGGCCTGTTATCTTGACCCCACATTTACCCTTTTGAGATTGGGTTATACCTTATATAGGACACACGCACCCAAATGTAGACATGCATGCACGCACAATCTCATACACACACACACATAGACCACACCCAGAAATGTATTGCCCCCAGAGGAAATGTCCCTGCTGCAGGCTCAGCTAATGTAGGTCAATTGACTGACAACTGCTCTACCTCCATCAATGTGTATGGACAGATAGGGGACAGGAGGGAAGAACAGACACACTTAAAGACACACACACACAATAAACTCTCTTAATTTCTATCCTTCCATAATAAAAGGAAAATATACCTTTTATATATATAAGTGAATCTAAACACACCCACGTGGTCGTGTGTGTTCACATGGACACATAAACACACAGTAAACAAGAACGGATGATCTCATGAAATGGGTCAGGGGCTCAGACCCTTGTGATTAGAGCCTGACTGATGGAGACGGACACAACAGCCTCAGGGGTCCCACGTGGAAACCATCATCACTTTCACGTCTTCACATCAGTGTTATCAGTCACTGTCTGATGCACCAACACAATTTGTGCCAGTTTTGTCTCATCAATAAAGACCTTTTATCCTTCTTTTAAAGTCCCTGCGAGAACTCGTGGTTCAAACCAAACAACAAAGCAACTGAAGGAGCCAAAGTGATTACTGTCTTTATCTATAAACCACAAACACTCAGTATCACAGATCATCTTTGTTGCTCAAAATACCCAACACAAACAGCTCCAGGATCCATGATCTTGTTTTAAATGGCTTAGTGTCTTTCTTTTTTTACCGTTTCAGTAATTGGTGGAGACAGAAAGATCCGACTGTATGTATTGAAGTTCAACCCTGAACACATAGTCACAATGACACCCAGGTCAGTCAGCTTTGGTCACATTAACACATTGTCACGACCATCAACAACATTATGAAGCATGGCTCACACAGGAGTGTAAGATTACAACACTAAACATGGATATAGATATGCATCCTGTCACTAGAAGCTGTGTGACAGGTCCGTTGTTTCCACTATGTCTGTACTGCTACTGATTTCCGCACCTCCACAAGAGTATTTGTCTATTTTAGCAACTAACAAGGCACCTATACATGTGAGGACTCTGCCCTGGTGGTAGAGAGAGAGAGAGAGAGAGAGAGAGAGAGAGAGAGAGAGAGAGAGAGAGAGAGAGAGAGAGAGAGAGAGAGAGAGAGAGAGAGAGCACTGTGTCCATGCATGGGGCTGTGACCCCCTTGTTGCTTATTGATATTCAGTTTGCATCCGCCTTCAGCACAGCCTGCAGAGAAGACAGACCCTCCTCTCTCTAAAGCTCTCATATTTAGGGGAGAAATCCATCCCCAGAGAGAGACCATGATCCGCTGGGATGAGCCATGACATTGTGGATTCTGGGGGGGGGGGGATTTGTGCATATGTATGTGTGTTTAGGTGGTTAACGGATTGTGGGGTTCATGGTGAATGTGGGCAGAAGGAGATCAACATGCCTGAAAAATGTCAGGGAATTAGATATAGACGAGTTATAAAATGTCAGATCTGATGTTTCTAACTGTTTCCTGATGCTGATGGACTGCAAAGAAACACTTTGCAAGGCAATGGTTTGAGGAGAAGGAGAAGAAGAGAAAGGTAAAGGAGAAAAGGGAGGCAAGCAAAAGATAATGAACCTTTGATGGTTATACATAAAATGTTTAAGTGTACATTTTTTACTATTTCCTCAAAGAAAGCCACACAGGGGCCTGATTTAGATAATGCTTGATTCTCCTTACAAAGCCCCATCTGCCTTTTAATGGGATTTAATGCTTAGGTTGTCTCTCTATGTTGGATGTCTTCAGATCTGTCACGCACAAAACCCACATGCACACACACACAACAACACAATGCCAAACACAGAAGTTCATGCTGATCTGCAGGACAGGATGACTGTTTGCTCAGCAGACACATCACATTGTTTTATTTTAGGACATGCTTCACTTCCAGATGAACACACACACAAATGAGACACAAACCGAGGACAAATAGGCAGACAAATCAGAAGACAGGCAGATGTAGGATGGGGTAATCATCAGAAACAAAGGGTTGGAGAATGGCAGGAAGTAGAGACAATAGAGGATGCAGGACAGACATAGGGGTGCATGGACATACTGTATAAGAATAAACTAAATCATATATTGAAGTAATTCAACATATAGGAATGTATATGGATACACATAACCAGACAGACTGACACAAATTCATGCATCAGACAGGCAGACAGTGTTTTCCGCTGTGCTCCCGGTGCTTCAGGGCAGCGCTGTGATGATGGAGATGTCACTCAGCGCTGTGATGGCACAGCCAATTGGTTGACACTCTCTGGCCCATGTTAATCATCTGCTAATTGTGTGTCACATAAGGAGTGTTATACAAGCAGCCGAGTAATGTGATCACGGAGATACCATTAAGATATGATGACCGGTGCTGGTAGAGACATTTACACATTAAGAGGCAGGCGTGTGAATTCATGCCCTCAGTTGCAGGCAAATGCAAAATGATGCAAATAAGCACACAAAAACACAGAAGCACATTCAAATATATATGCAGTCACATATTAAGGTATCATCATTCAAAAACAGTAAAGCTGTTTTGGGGATTCTTCAGGAGTCACTCAAACCCAGTTTCTCTGGAGTTTAAATGCCATGTGTTTCTCTCCTGCAGCAGCAGCAGGGAAGTTGAGAAATGGCCAATCCAAACAAATGAAGTGAAGGCTTTAATCCACAGTTCTCAGAAAAGGAGACTGAGAGAAGCTGTGGAGTGTACAGCCAAGTTAAAGACAAATGAAACACATTTATTTCAGAGCCCTGGCAATGTGGATGCTAATAACAGCCAGCCAGACACACACACAGCCACACACACACAGCAACACACACACACACACTTTCTCTCTCTCTTCTGGGTCTGAGAAAAAGAAAAAGAAAGCGTTGCAGAAGGGATGAGGGAGTAGCAGAGGAGACACAACATACAGAATATAAAAGATAATATGTGTGCATGCAAATCAATTGTTTCTTTCTCTCCAGAGAGATCACACCTTTTCTTCCACATTTAACACTCCCTCCCTCCCTCCTCCAGAAGGCAGAGGGGTGACAGATATGCTCCAAGGTTCATTTTGCTACCTGGAGACCGACAGCCTCCCTCAGCCAGCCAATCAGAGGCTGTGAAAAACAGACTCCTGCACAGCCATTGGTCTACTGCTGCCAGGAACTCATTCCATTATCAATGGCTGTGTCATTGTGTCGTCTAGCAGAGCTGAAGCCAATTATACTGCCCCCTTTCTTTGTTCAGACCTCTTTTCTCCAGCACACCCCCTTCACATATAAGACACACACACACACACACACACACACACACACACACACACACACACACACACACACACACACACACACACACACACACACACACACACACACACACACACACACACACACACACACCACACACACACACACACACACACCACACACACACACACACACACACACACACACACACACACACACACACACACCTCCCCCGACTCCCCAGCATGTTACAACAAGAGACTGAGGCTGTCTGGGAATCAGAAGGACCTGAAACTAATAGTAATGAGACATCATTATAGATACACAGACCCTGTGTCTTTAATCCTGACCTTAATTAGAATCAACCCTTATAAATAGATAAAACCATTTCAAACTGTTTACTTGGACTGCACCTTAACCTATTTAATGTTATACTCTCTTGCTAACCTTAACCCTTACACAGTTCTTGTTTGCCCAGGGGGTATCTATCTAAACCTCCAAATCGTGTTCTCATCATTTTTTGTGCAACTGTAGCAGTTAGCAGTAGGCTTGTTAAGTTCATTTAGTACACTAGAAAGTAAGTGGGTATTGCATGGGACAGGTTGCCTTAAGCACATGTTGTCTGGTTCCAGTTTCTAGTCAGTACTCTGTACTATTGTATTATATTTTTTTCCATTGTGTGGATACCAAACCCTAACTAGATGTGTTTAGTGCAATGATGATGCTGATATTCACCATATGTTCAAATATATCTCACAAAAGTAAAGGATGGCCGAAGGTAGCTGAAAAGGTTTAGTTATCACGATAAAGAAGGCGAGATAGCTGAAAACATTGATGAAAAACTAATGGTGTTTTGGACAAGAGTTACCTTTTGTAGTTAACATGGGCTTCTGTGTTAATGTCCAGAATATGGCCTCTGTAGTCTGTCTGCCTAACCTTTATCACTTGCTTGTCTTGTGACTTCATAAAACACATTAGTCCTATTAAAACAGCAGGATGACATAACAGTCGGCCAAAAGGAGTGTGGGAGCAAAGCACATTTAATGGACATCTAATGAGGGTCCGTCATTGACTGAGAAGACATGGCTCTTGGTTCCAGATAATGACATGAACTCTTCAAACTAAAGTCAAAAACAGAGTCTCCTCTCTGGCTTCTTACAGCTCCCTGTGGCTAACATGAACAGGATGTGCTCACATGTTTACACAGCCACGTGTGGAGAGTAAACACAGTCACAAGTGCAATAGAGCATAAACAACACACTAACACACAGCCACATAAAGAACACACCTTCAGGCCACTCTGGGTTGCAAATGTGCTGGACAAACTCAACGAAAAGACAACAAAAACACACACATGTAGACACAGCCAAGCAGAGACTCTCAGACGCTCTCACGGGATCTTGGTGGGAAAACATCGTCCACTTTTAATCCAGAGATTTCAACTTTTGTGTCAGTTAATCACTTCATCAAAACCAGCCTTGAACTCTGTTTCTATCCCAAATCTCTTTCATTTGCACTGCTACATATTCATTTCATTCATACTCAAACCTCCCCGCTGTTTTTAATTGCAACCCTCCCTCTGTTTCAAACTCGATAGCTCTTCTTCGGGATTAGGCAGACCACTTTATGATACGGTTTCCTTTCCTCTGTGTAAATCATGTTTACTGAGTGTTGCCCCCATACTTTTTAAAGCCTCTCCCTTCCCCTTCCTTTCTTATCCTGATGTGTCCTCCATTCACAGTGGATATACTGTATAATCAAAAGTTACATGTTTGAGCAAAACAGAGAAAACTGTTGTGACTTTAAACGTTGGTAACACTTTACAATAAGGTACACAACATGTGCTTCAGGGACGTGCACAGACATTTTGGGGGGCGGGAGCTCAAATGAGAAAAAGGGCACTTCCCATAATCATATATATAAAAAAAAAAAATGTAAAACAAAAAGTTAAATATAGCCTAGTATTCACTACGCACAAGAGCAGACAACAAACTAGTAAAATTAATAGTTATTAAATGAGCAGCCAACAATCAAAATTATGAAGTTACTGTTTAAGGACATTACAGGCAAAAAGATAATTTTTTAATGTACATTTGTCTATTTTGCTTCCATGTTTTCTTTCACTCTAATGGAGAGAAAACTTCCAAAAAACACATAAATGGTGTTCGTTTTACTACCATGTCTTTCATCTATAGATTTAAAGCTAATCTGCATTTAAACATAACATTTCAGGGGAAAATACTGACTTGACGCAAGTAACTATCTGGGGAAGTTGTGAGGTGATATGTTTTTCTGTTTGTTTTATCCTTTTCACCGGCAATGCCTTGGTAACTGCATGCTAATTAGCGCATTTTAATTAAGATAAGAGATAACAAGATAGTACTTTATTACTAGTGTAGTTAACGCCTAATTTGTATATCAATGTGGCGATTGTGATGACGTTATTAGATACACATTTGACTGTATTCACCTTTAGTGTCTCCCCAGGGCCGTGTCTCCCTGCAGACTGCGTGGAGTCTCACCTTGCGGAGGGGGCCTCATCTTGCGGAGGGTGCCTCAACTGAGACGAAAATGCGGCACACCTATGCGCTGCAATTAGTGTGGCGCGGCACGGTTTCGCCGCTGTGAGGCTCCACTAGTGATTTCCTCACCATTAGTTAAGCAGTTTAACAAACAAATAAACACTGTTGATGACAATGACGGATCTACAGCCACTGAAGTTTACATTTTTATTCAAACAACTTTTTTAACGTTTTGAAAAATGTCATATATGATTATATTGTTAACTAGGAACATTACAAAAAAATAAAAACTTTTATAAAACAAAACCAAAAGCTGCACTCTTCTGCACTTCAATTATGGGCAAATCAAAAATCAATAGAGAGAGCGTCAATATTTTAAAGAAATAAAATAAATGGCCTGTTGAAACAAAAAAACATTATTATTTTTCCCCTTTTTCACAGCATCCAAAACATGGTTATGGCCTCTTCTGGGGTCAGGACTGAAACAGAAAAAAAGACAAATATTTAACAACAGTACTAATGATGTCTGTAGTGCAGAAATCAGTTTGGATATGCGTTTATTAGTATTGATAATATTCTTGTACTAGTGTTATATAGTGGTAGTGTAATCCTTACATACAAAATAGTGTAATGAATTGGTGTAGTGTAAAGTTATTACTAGTCGTGTAGCTTTGCTCAAAGTAATGTTTAAATGTTAGTATTGTGTTTGGGGTGTGTACCTTTATATACAGAAGTTAGGTTTGGGCAATCAGCTCTACTTTTAGATCGTCCAATCATGTTTAATAGAGATAACTGATAAGACGATCCAATTGCACGGCGGTGAGCACGCAGGAGGGTTGGGGGGAGTGAGGTCACTGCACACAGTGAGAATTGAACGGAACAATGTGGATGTAACGCTATATCGACATTGCCCCGTTTCTCATTTATAACGCATCAATATTGCCAAGTTTTAGCCTGGCATCCTCATTTATCCGATGTCTCAGCAGCCTTTTAGAGTTTGGAGAAGCTGCTCTCCCCGTTTATTTAGAAAATGATGGCGCTGCAGGTTAGTGTAAGCGTGCAGAGACCAACAGAGATGGAGTTGTTTGGAAACACTGGTGTCGGTGTCGCTCTGAACACAGCGATATCACAGCATGTTCTGTTTAACATTATAGGCTATATTTAGTATCACAAATAGAATCATTATAGGCCTACTTATATGGAGCGCAGAGCAAAGGTTTGGCGAGCGTATGAAAAATGAAGACGCCGGTTTGAGACACGGAAAGAGAGGCAAACTGGGTCTCAAGACGCCTTACTATTTGACGTGCGATGTGACGGCCCCGAGCGCTGTGCTCAAGATAAAACTTGTTCAACCTTAGTGCAGCACTGACCAGCTCTAGCACCAGCAAAAACATAGACAATGAATGGATTAGAACCTGCGTGTCCTATGTGAAAGTCCCTTTAGTGTTCTTTAATGTTACATTTCTATTAAAGCCTGTTTTTCATTTTGAACGCAAAAAACAATGCTGTGTTTTCAATATCGGGGCCTTAACACCAGGTACCTCCTACTCAAAAATCCCAGCGTCCGTTGAGCAAAAATGGCTGCAGAACCAACACATTCTCACTCCCAACTCGGCCTATGTTGCCGTCAGTTAGGGGGAGAGTAGGGGCTCAGAAAACTGAAATCTGTATTGTTTCATCGTTTTTTCCTTCTAATTTTGTATTCTTTTCTAAACCACACATTGTTATTTACTCAACAATAAGACACAATTATCCTTGTGTTTATTTATTTGTTTGATTGTATAATGTCGGACTTTTGGAGTCCGTCAGGACTGAGGGCCGGAGCAGCTCATAGTAGTTGCCTTAGAGAATTTTACACGCGGAAGTAAGTATTCTCTCTGCTTTGCTTGACAGTCTATGGACAAACCCCGTGATTAGTCCTCAAGCTCTGTGATTGGATGTTTGAGTGTGCGCCGAGGGTTACGCCGAGCGTCGAACAGCACTTTGAAATGGGATGGAACCACGGCAGACTGTCCAAAACTGGATTTGATCTCTCTGCAGACCCATTCTCACAGCGTTTATCAACCTTTTTCTTACTCAATATCAAGCCACACTTATTGTTTTTACTTCGGCTGTGAGTTTGTGTGTGCTCAGGATGAGTTTGGCAGTGTATCTTAAACAAGGAAACAACACCTCCACGGAGCTCAGCGCGATTCACAACGTCCCGACCAATCAGAGCACACTGTGCTCACAGGGAGGGTGGGGGCTGGAGCTTTTGGAGCTACAACGAGCCGTTAAAGGCAGAGAGTGAAATTCAGTGAATACACGTAGTTTACAGAGATGCTGTATGAGAAACCAATGTGAGTTTGGAAAAATGCACAGTATACATCTATTCTAGTATACCTCAACAATGGAATTATGATCAGTGGAAATGGCCATGACACCTCTCCTTTAACAGCTGGTCTTATGTCTGTGACCCCTCCTGTTGTTAATTGATAAGCCTTGAAACATGCACTTGTCAAGGTTCAGAGGCACATTTTGCAAATATGGCAGTAGCCATTGATCATCTTAAGATAAGATATACTTTATTGATCCCAAGTAGGACATTTTTCCGTTACAGCAGCATGTGCAACAGTTGTAAATATGCAGTGGTGTTTACCACTAGGCGGTTAAAGCACTCAGGTTTACAGTGTTAACACAATCAAATATATTGCTGTTTCCAGTTTAGTTTATGATGGATGTATTTTGTTATCCACACATATATTGTTTTTATATTTGTAACACCAAACCGACAGAAAAGATGGTCTTAACATGACCCAGTGGTCTAGTTAATAAAAATAATATTATCAAACATAATATTAAAATTAACTCTTATTTTGAAAATACAGCTTCCTGTGTTCGAATGAGCTGCTCCGACCCTCGGTCCTGACGGACTCCAAAAGTCCGACATTATACAATCAAACAAATAAATAAACACAAGGATAATTGTGTCTTATTGTTGAGTAAATAACAATGTGTGGTTTAGAAAATAATACAAAATCAGAAGGAAAAAACGATGAAACAATACAGATTCCAGTATTCTGAGCCCCTACATAACTGACGGCAACAAAAGTCCGACATTATTCAATTAAAATAAAGAAGTAAAAACAATACGTTTGACTTGATATTGAGTTAGAAAAAGGTTGATAAACGCTGTGAGAATGGATCTGCGGAGAGCATTTCGCCGCGATCCCAACTCGTCTATTACCAACGTTCAGGGAGCTCTATGCAAGTCAATGGGACTCCCTGATAGTTGAAACTCGACGCTAAAGGGCCCCCCCTTGCGTTGGAAAGTGACGACAGGGACCCTGACATAAAGTCAACATAGGCCGAGTTGGAAGTGAGAATGTGTTGGCAGAACCCAGGGTGAGGCTGCTCGGAGTACATAGCACGAATGACACCTCTTTTCCCTTCTCCTACGTATCCTGCACAAGACAAAAGTGAAAAATCTGATCTACAGAAGCCTGTAAATGTAATAATACACTTAAAAACACGAAAACAACCAGAAGATGATGCTGGGCTGGCTAAACTTTACTCTAGTTAGGGTTGGGCTGATGGACAATGTCATCGTGCATCAGCCATGTATGACAGCCATCGCCGTTGGATACCTGACCATCATCACATCATGAGTTAAAAGGCGCCCCTCCCCTCCCTTCCCCACAAGATCGGGTAGAGTTTCCGTTTCGGAACAGTTAACTGCGGTACTCACATTACTTTAAACAGCCATAAAGTGAGAGGATAAGCTCAGGTCGATGTATAATAGTTAAACCGCTGACTCCTTTATTGTAACACGTATTAAAGCAGAAATAAATTAAAAGCATTGGTAAATGAAGCGCAGAGTTTAGTTTGAGCTGTGGCCCGGGAGCTGATCAAGCACTGCCGCAGCGGACATCGTCAATGTCCAGTTACACATCGCCCAACCCTAACTTGAATATTTGTTGAAATTAAAGAGTTAATGCATACTAAAAGTATTTATTGAGCTGTAAAATAAATTGTACAACTGTACTTCACCACCAGACTGCATTCTTTCCCTTAATGATCCCCTTGATGATAACAAGCTAAGGCATGTAGCGACACTCCCCCACAAATTAAGTTAAATGTAATTTAAGTGCATGAGCAAATCCGTTTGAGTTTAGTGTTTTCAGTATGAACACAAAGTCTGACAGCACCTGCTAATGCAGGTTAGCCCTGTTCACTAGCTGTTCCTTCTACACTGAGCAATGGTCAGTCTGTCAACGTACTTCTCTTTGCATTCTTGCTGTTCTTCCTCTTCCTCTTCTTCCCCCTCTCTGATGAAGAGGATGAGGAGCGGGAGGAACTGGAGGAGGAACTGGAGGAGGATGAGGAGGTGGAGGATGAAGAGCAGTCTAGGACCTTTTTCGCAAGGGCCAAAACTGAAACAAACAAGAGGATTAGAACATAACTATTGTTACCACTAAGGGTCAGAACATTTACAAAAATCTTTAAACCTTAGATTGTGTGTTTAGAGTTTCACGCACATCGGTGAAAATTCCTAGTGTTTACACTAAATTTGAAATAGTGAAAAATATCGTGACTTGAAATTTTAGGTAACTGAGACAATTTGTTCTTTATGATTTATGGAATATGTGAGATCATTTTCATGACTCTAGGTCAAACGGGGCATGTGATATGCCTGTTACAAGTTTGCCCCCTAACAAACAAACTCAACATATTTTAACAAGTGACTGTTCTTTCCCTCTCAATCCAACCCTCCACTGTCTGTTGATAAGTGAGAGAAGTGAGCTGTAGCCTGTTCTGTCAAGCTCCACCCAACCATTTGGTGGTGTCCGTCCTATATGCTTGTCATGATATGTTTGCAGTGAAATGACTGAATTGCTGATGCAACTAGTCATCTGCAAGCATGTATGGCCTCATGGACTGTGATGAGAAATGTTGTAGGGCTTGGTGTATGTGCCTGTTTTTGTTTTCTTTCTCTAAAGCCATCAGATGCCAATAAATCATTATTTAATCATTATTGATTTGCTCACCCTTAGCCAGCTGTTTCCAGAGAAAGTCCCTTTCACTTTCTAAAGATACTATTTTGTCGTTTGCAGCATCTAGCCTAATTTTCAAGGCATTATTGTTTCTGTGCTTCAGAGCTGCTATGGCTGTGGGAGCTGCAGAACAATCTGTAATGACAAAAACGGCAAAAATATAACATTCTCTTTTCTGTAGTTATTCCACAAATAGTATGTATAGGCAGATTGTGGTTCCATGCCTTTGCTTAGTGTTTTCAAAAAATGTACAATAAAATGTCAAAATTACAGATCTAGGACCGCCTGTCTTGTCGTAAAGTTGCAGACATGTCATTGATCACATTTAACAGAGACTGTTGGATTCTATATTGGGACTTGCAACTGCATTTAAACACTGCAAAACCTATGATAATACATTACAAAATAGTACTATATTCACTTCAAGGCAACTGTAAGATCATTGATTCTGACTTCACAAGTAATCGCAAAAAATAACTTCAACTTTTAATATGCACTCAACCACACAGAAGTGAAATGGGCTCTAGTACATTTGCACAAGCGTTTACATTTTCGTTATGTAATCTTTTCTTGTTCTAGTGTATGGTGCAAGATAATATATATATATATATATACAGGGTTGGGTTGTAACGGAATACATGTAACGGCGTTACATAATCAGAATACAAAAATCAAGTAACTGTATTCAGCTCGCGTTACATTTGAAAAACGAGTAATCTGATTACAGTTACTTTCGTAAACCTGAAGTGAATACATTTTGGATTACTTATTGGAATTATTAGTGGAAAGATTTCCTCACAACATTTAATATTCATTACTAAAGGTACAGCCGAATCATCACAGCGCACAAAACCTATTACCGCTGCAGATGGACCAAAAAAGGGAGCGTTTGAAAAAAATGTGCGGGTCCGCTCAGTGAAACAATAACAACGAAACATGGAGGAAGAAAAGTCTGCGTTTAAATCGTGTGTGTGTGTAGAGGTGTGTGTGGTTAAAACACATCAGCCTGCGGTCGCTCGTTAGCCTTTCTAATGATTCTGAAGGTAAACACAGTGAAGGCGGTTTAGCAGCAGCATGTTAGACAAAAACAAACCTGCCTGTCGGCCAAACCACTATCTGCCCACCCTGACCTCTACCACCAACAAATGTATGGCAAAGCACAGTGGAAGAATCTCCTCAACACAGGAGATAACAAGGGGCTTCACTTTGTGCATGTGACATCTTTAATCCACTATACGTTTACATAGAAAAGTCGGTTTTTACTGGTATCTGCTAAGCAACTATTCCTTTGTAATGGTACACCATCTGATACTGAGTGGATCCTTAAAGTATGCTTAACATTTTAAAGCAAACACTTACCCGTTTCCTCTCCCACAGGGTGCGAGCTGGGCTGTTCCAACTCAGGCTGGCCAGCCGAATCTTTAGCCGCTGTAACATTATGGAGCACAGAAAGAGTTGTTGATGTAGGGCTAGCATTACTATACAGAAGTATGTGTTTTCTGATTCATATATTTTTATTTTTATTTGTTTGCAGCTATACTATAACTTTATGGGAACTCTTTCAAAACTGGATATCTGAAAAGGCACTCTTGCATGCATGTTAGAATATAATGACATTACATTTGGAATTTTTATTCAGGACAAAAAAATGGAAATTATGTATAACTATCTGATTATCATTTCCAAACAATTTATCCACAGATGTAGATTTAATGGTTCTAAACCAATCATTTCAATTTTCATGAATGTCCTGTTTAACTATATTTTCATCACATATCGCCCAAAGCTGTGTTAAAATAAAATACTTTCGTTTCTAACGCCCTAATGTCATTTACTTACAGGGTTCCTGCAGGTTTCGCCAACTCAAATTTAAGACTTTTTAAGACCACTTTGAATAGAATTTAAGACCTATTTCACGGCAAGAAAGTATGAAGGAAAATTGCTATGAAAGAAGAAATACGTCCCATAAATGTATTCATGTTCAACATAAGAACAATGACTGAACATAATAGCATAACAGTACAGAACTGTGTTAGCGTGTTAGACAAAAAGTGTGTGTGTGTGTGTGTGTGTGTGTCTCTGTGTGCTTGTGTGTGTGTGTGTGTGTGGGCTGTGCAATTAATCATATTTTAATCGCAATTACGAAACAACATAATCGATTATTTTGCTTTGCTAGGTTGTGACAGTGCACTACAACATATTTGATCTAATTAATTTTAGTCTAATTTATTTTTATTTATCATATTTGTATATGTTTAGTAGCTTGTGGAAGTGCGCTCCAAAATATTTGTTGATCTTGTTTATTGGTATTTATTATTTTTGATATTATTTATTTAAATGTATCATTTATTTAATTTATTTTTTCAGTTGAATTATACGTTCAGGGTAATCAACAGAGGTGGGAGTAAGTCCTACATGTGCAAGTCATGAGCAAGTCTCAAGTCTTGACCTACAAGTATCAAGCAAGTCCCAAGTCACTGTGGTGAGAGTCAAGCAAGTCAAGTCAAGTCATTGCTCAGGTCAAGCAAGTCAAGTCAAGTCATACGAAATTCTGATGAATAAGCCCAGTTTCCGCATTTAAATCAGTTAAAAGACAGTGGTTATGAAAATGGATTTAACCCACACTATGATCTTCATTACATACACAGTTAATCATTTGAAATCTAATTTAGACCGATGACAATCATATTAGATTCATATTAACCCTAGAACTGCAGACAATATAGCTAGGACTCAATCAAAAAGTCTGTTCAAAAAGGCAGAATTCCAGGTAAGAAAATCATATGGCATTTGCCATTACACATATTTAATTTAAATGTCTGTTAACACTAGAACCGCCAACAGCGTCAGCACCTACATAGATATCATTTTCAAATCATTTAATTTGTTCCTCTTCATAATTTCCTTATAAACTACGGTTTTTACTGGTATCTGCTAAGCAACTATTCCTTTGTAATGGTACACCATCTGATACGCAGTGGATCCTTAAAGTATGCTTAACATTTTAAAGCAAACACTTACCCGTTTCCTCTCCCACAGGGTGGGTGCTGGGCTGTTCCAACTCAGGCTGGCCAGCCGAATCTTTAGCCGCTGTAACATTATGGAGCACAGAAAGTTGTTGATGTAGGGCTAGCATTACTATACGGAAGTATGTGTTTTCTGACTCATATATTTTTATTTTTATTTGTATGTGTTTTCTGATTCATATATTTTTATTTTTATTTGTTTGCAGCTATACTATAACTTTATGGGAACTCTTTCAAAACTGGATATCTGAAAAGGCACTCTTGCATGCATGTTAGAATATAATGACATTACATTTGGAATTTTTATTCAGGACAAAAAAATGGAAATTATGTATAACTATCTGATTATCATTTCCAAACAATTTATCCACAGATGTAGATTTAATGGTTCTAAACCAATCATTTCAATTTTCATGAATGTCCTGTTTAACTATATTTTCATCACATATCGCCCAAAGCTGTGTTAAAATAAAATACTTTCGTTTCTAACGCCCTAATGTCATTTACTTATTTAAGAGTTAAGATAAAAGGTTAAACCTTCGTAATTGACATATTTCAGAGTTAATTTGACAATTTAACTAATTTAACCCATAAGAACCCGGACCCATTTCTACTTTTGGGAAAATTAAGGGGAACATAATTTAGACTAATAGACCACATTTCTGACAATGTCACATTGGGCTTTAATGGTAAAGTAACTCTTATTTATAACTTAGTTAATGAGGATGATTTTTTGGTTTAAATTAGTTTGAACATTCTTTGAATTGAAGAATAAAGAATATATTAACTAAATATAATTGAATCAACTAAATTAACTGAGCAGATCATAATCATATTTCTAATTGTGACATATGTTTAAGGTTAATGTCCCGATGTGACAGTGTCACAGCGATATTTATCTCATTTGTTTCATATCAATTTGATCAAGAAATGTTAACAGGTTAAATGTAACAAAGGACATGTTATGTAAGCATTTTAATTCTTAAATGGCTTGAATTGTACCTTTAGCAACAAAAAACAAGCTTCTGAAATGTAGCTAGTTCTGTCACATGTGTTAGCCTGGCACATGGACATCTTGGAATGGGAACACAAAGTCACATGACCTGGACCATGACCCACCAGACTGTTCAGGGTGTGTCACTTAGGGACTTCATGAGATAAAAACAAGTCTAAAAGCTGTATAAGGAACTTTCCAGAACATTTAAATGTCATGTAACACCTGTGTCACGGTGGGTCCTTATGGTTTAGCTAGCAACCTCAAATCAGATAGCCAGCAATCCCTTAGTGACTAATTTTGCTAACAAGCACAGAAACAAAAGTGTAATACATGTGTCAATTGAGATGATTTCGCGAAGCAGTGTTACTAATTTTTCAAATAAATAAATTATTTCAACTCATGTACTTACATTCTGACAAAAAACGCCTGGGGGGCGCGATCTTCTTGCGTTTGCTTCTTCTCGTCTCCATTTTGTGTTCCAAGCGTGTAGAGGTTGAACTCACGTGTCACGGTCACTAGCCGAGATGCACGTTACAGACTCATGGCCAATCGTAGCACTTGAATGCTATGAAGGGGCGTGTCTTGCGTAGTGCTTCAGCCGGATCCCGATTTGCAGCGTATTAACACTTTATTACGGTTTTCATATTTTAATTGTATATCAGTGAAGATACAGAAGCTGTGCTTTGTCAATTTAACAAGGAAGATGAAATACCTGATTAAAAACATCAAAACTATTGGTGTGAATCGTGTGAACAAGAAATGACGATCAGGGTACTAGGGAGCTCCGCGGAGTTCGCTGCGCTTCCACGTCCGGTCTGGCCCAGCGGCAGTATCTTGAACTACGCTGGGTGTGAGTCTATGGTTGCATTCGAATAGTCCATTTAGCTTAGGAACCTTCCTAACGGAGTGAAATGACCCGGAAGTCCCTCAGTGGCAGCCATGATAAGTGCCGTTCGAATTCTCTAAATTAAAAGGAAAGGAGGTTTCAAACTTCCTTTATAACCTCCTTTAGCCTAGGAACCACTGGACCTCCCTAACCGAAAGGAGAGGAGAAAATGCTGCCCCACAATGCCTTGCGGCCGCAGCATTTGCCGTCACACAACAGTCGGCCGTTCACGGAAACAACCGATTATGAACGAGAAATGATATCATGAAAGTTACGGTGCTTATTAAGCATTTTAAAACGTATGTGGTAAGTTGCCAAAGTGCTTTGTTTTGAACGTTCATCAGTATTATAATCAAAAAGAGAAATATGAACGTTAGTTTTGACTGAAATGATCAAATAAAGTCAACATTTCAGTCTTTACTGAGCTGTGTGGGGTTTGTTCAACTTTTAAAAGATGTTTGAATGGTGATATACACAGTGATAGATGTTAAGGACTAACCGTTATAATAAATACATTTGTATTGATTTTAAGATCTTTTCATACAATCATACGTATTGGGATCATTTGTATTAATGTGGACCGGAGGGAGAGGGTGACGAGCATAAGTTTCACTTTCCTTTTTTATTTCAATTCCAACTTTGGTCATGAAGAATATGTTTCTCTGTTGTCCCCGTTCATAAAGCATAAAACAACAGCATCAGAGCACGGTGCAGAGTCTCTAGATGAGTTTACAGTAGTCCCTCGTTCTTATTAAACATCCATGTTGTAGTCCGCTGTATAGAAAACTGTAGTTTCCATAGTTTCCCCACAGCAGCAGACGCACATTTATGACGTCCGCTGGCGCATCATAAACACGTCGGATAGTGAAAGTGCAGTCGGATTCTCTAAGTACCGCAGTCTCTTCTCCTAAATCCTTTTGAATTCTCCTATCCACTATCCCTTAACCCCATGACGTTTCACTCCGAGGTCAAGGAATAGACGATAGGGATAGAACTTAGGAGCTGTTTTTTTGGAGTATTCGAACGCAACCTATGGTTTTAGGTTATCATGACACTGCACACGAAAGTACTCAGCCTTATTGACGGAAGACAGACTTTAAAAAAAAAAAAAAAAACATGATTGAATGGCTTCAAAGAAAAATGTAAATATGCAAACTCTGCAAAAAGAGGATGAAACTGGAGAAACACTCAAACGTCGACGGACTGCAGTGGTAACAGGGGCGGATCTAGACAAATATTCATGAGGGTGGCAGGAGATTTTGAGGGGTGGCATCCCCTGGCAGAAGTATGCTGATTTAATCGCAGTCATATCAATCAATGTTAACTTGGAAAGCCACAATATTAATATTTTAGTTCAATAACATAGGTGACATTATTGTGGCACATCAGTAAAGCCTTATATAAATATATAAGGTGGCAGACATAATTTAATGAATTTTAACTGAACAATAACTGAATGAGTTTGTTTAACTCTTAGACCAGCAGGGGTACCAAATCAGACTGCTGCAATAAGTACATTAATTAACTGTCTCATCGATGTTTGTCTGAATGAATATGATACTATTAACAATCATATTATTCCTATCAGCTGTCAATCACTGTTATGATTCACATATTCATTTATTATTGAAAAAACTATATTTTTTGGAGGAGTTAATGATGAATGTTCCTCAAGATGCTTGCTCACCCTCCTTCAAATTTGAAAGAAAAGTAATTATATCATGTATCAAAATTCAAAAGATTCAAAGGAACAGTTCAGCGCTCCATGACTTTACTGCAAACAGTTACAACCTTGACTTTACATCAGAAAGAACAAACATTAAAGAAGTGACTAACTGCATCAGTTAATAATAATAATAATTCATTTCTTTTATATAGGCGCCTTTCAAGGCTCTCAAGGTCGCCGTACAAACACACAAAAAACAAGATACACAATACATAACACCAGCATAATAAACATAAACAAGACAATGCAGTATATAACAAATTAAATAAATAAAACAGAGGATGTGTGATGGATAATGATCATGGTGGATATGCGAGTGTGAAGAGATATGTTTTGAGACGTGATTTGAAAATGGGGAGAGAGTCAGTATTGCGGATGTCAGGTGGGAGGGAGTTCCAGAGGCGGGGTGCAGAGCGGCTGAAGGCTCTTTAGAGTGGCGAAGTCACGCCCACCTACTTCCGGGTAATGGGACCTTATTTCGGAAAAATTATGCATTGAAGTCAATGGGGAGAGAAAACTTATCTTTCGATCCCGTTTGAATTGTGCCATGAATTACACATATGATGTTTGTCAATCTTAAAAAATAATTTCCATGTAAAAAAAGTCACAGTTTGTCGTAAAACTGTTGAAATATAAGACTATGAAAAATACGTAACTAGAAAGACTACAAATCCCAGAGTCGCGTAAGTGATGTCACAATTGTTTTCCTCCACCATTCAGATACCTAAGATCAGCGCAATATAGATATAATCTATCTATATGGCGCTGGCTAAGATAAGATAACTTTAACAAGATGCCGCTTAGTACCAGGTTGTTATTATACCAGCAATGGGTCTTGCTCGTTCTTTTGCTTCCCGTCTGATGAAAGGACCAGGAGTGGCTTGATCAAGTTAGCTACCTAGCTAGTAGCTAGCACGCTAGTTAGCATTACAGCCTTGTCATTTTTATTAGCCTTATGAAGTAACATTAAGTAACCCAAAATGTTAAACAGTAAGAGTAGTAGTCATATTTCGTGAACCCTTTGAATAGTACTGTCACCGGTGTGATCATTCTATAATACACCATTTAAGCCCGGGGGAGAAATGCTAACGCTAACGTTAGCATCGGCGATCTTCTCTACTTCATGCTATCTGCACAAATGGTTGACATTAAACATTAAAACGACCAGGCAGTTCAGAGAGAATCAAAGGAAGGCAGGCAGGCAGCTTTGCATGACATTCTTCAGGACGTGTTTCATTGTGGTGATAGTGAGGATAGTCAATCGTTTTGTTGACAAGACAGTAGTGACGGCCATCTTGGTGACGTGTGTTGTTGACCAGAGATGTAGTTCATTGAGCGTTTCACACAAACAAATGTGTTACTTCACAGTTTTACGACACTTTTTTTTTTTTTTGACTTGCAAAATTATCTTTTAAATTGACAAACATCATATGTGTAATTCGTGGCACAATTCAAACGGGATCGAAAGATAATCTTTCTCTCTCCATTGACTTCAATACATAATTTTTCCGAAATAAGGTCCCATGGAGGTCCACCGGAAGGGGAGGGACTTCGCCACTCTATACCCATGGTGGTTAAACGGAAGGGGGGTGCAGTGAGGTTGAGGGAAGCAGAAGACCTGAGTGTGCGGATGGGTGTGTTGATGTGCAGGAGGTCGGAGAGGTACAGCAGAGTGAGGTTATGGATGGCCTTAAAGGCGAGGAGCAGAATCTTAAAAACGATACAGGATTTGACGGGGAGCCAGTGAAGTTGCTGAAGAACAGGAGTGATGTGGTTAATGGAGGGGGTTCTGGTGATGATGCGGGCGGCAGAGTTCTGAACCAGTTGAAGTCTGTGGATGGATTTGAGAGGGAGACCAAATAGAAGGGAGTTGCAGTATGCGGAAAGTGACCAGGGTGTGTACAAGAATGGCGGTGGTCTTCGGGTTAAGGGACGGGCGGAGGCGGTTGATGTTGCGTAGATGGAAATAGGCAGACCGAGTGATATTACTGATGTGAGATTTGAATGAAAGTGTGCTGTCGAGGATGACACCCAGACTCTTAACCTGAGGGGAGGGGGAGACTGAAGAGTTGTCTATTGTAACTAACCATCAGTTCTTCAATCGCAGTCACTCAGGAACTCCTCATTAACTGCCATTAACTATCTAGTCGTTCCTTATTCACTACTCAGTAACTAAGCACATTTTGTGTACCTTTATTGTAAAGTGTTACCCTGTTTTTAGTACATTTGAATTACGAATAAATAGGAAAGTATAAGTATACAATACTTGAAACATGAATTTGTTCCACAAGAGGGCAACCACTTAAATTAAAGGACACCTATCATGCTATATTTGAACAATATATTGTAGGGCCATACCTATATAAAGTATATAAAATACCAAACAGATCCTGCATTTTAGCCATGCCTCATTTCGCTCCATTTGCTCTTTCCAGCACTGTTTTTGCAGGGGGCTGATTCTGTGAGCTGCAGCTGACCACGCCTCCCTGCAGGAGAGGGGAGCGTGCTCTGAACAGCTGCTGGGCTGTCAGAAGAGGGGGGAGATCTCCGTCCTCCGTGTTTTATTATATTATTATATAGAGTCGTTATTCATTTGTTTTAAAGCTCAATAAATAACAAAGAAGACCTTTGACTGGCACTTTTCTAATTTTGTCCGGAAGATTTAAACTTTAACGGACATCTTGACCGGCGAAAAAAAAACCTAACTGAAACTCTGCCGCACGGTCCCCTCGTTCCTTGGAAGAGGCGGAGAGGTGGGTGTTTGTCATCTGCTGGTGGACTAACCGGAGAGAATTACAGTGCTTGCCTCGACGGGGAGGGATTGCATTGAATTACAGCAGCAGGAGCAAACGCTTGCCTCGGGGAGGGAGAAAAAGAGCCACAGCGGAAAATAAACAGAAGGGCAACCATGGCAACCATGCGCGGGAAGTCTTCTTCGCTGCTTTTGTGGCAGACTACAGCGCCACTTACAGGCCTGGCATATGTACTACAGCAGGGCTTCTCAAACTCCGGACCAAGGTCCGGATCCGGACCGAACTGCAAATCAATCCGGACCGAACCCTGTGTCCCATTATAAAAAAAAAAAAAAATTATTAAAAAAAAAAAAAAAAAAATTCTGATTCTGATAAATTAATGTACATCATCATGTACGCGCGTCTTGTGTCTGACGCGTTGTGAGAATGAACGTGCATATATATTTACTTGTGTGTGCGAGCGTGACACGCATAGCAGACCGCAAGTTAACAACAAGTTTACCTTGACTTTCTAATGCTTCTAATGCCTTTTTTGCAGAGGTTCAAAGCATTGACTACAGACAAACAGTGCCATCTCTCCCACTAGTTCAAGCCACCATACTGTATGTATGTATTGAATGTGTGTGTGTATACACGGGCGCCGTTTACCGACAGGCAAGGCAGGCAAGGCAGGCAAGTGCTTGGACCAGAAGGGGTCCCCCAAAGAAGGTAGATTAAGAAGGTCCACAGCAACGACAACATGAAACACCCATTCTTAATTTCAGTTTCGTTTCTCCGCTCGGGGGACGGACGGACGGACGGACGGACGGACTTTACTGGCATTGATCCGGACCAGTGACCTTGTATAAAGTTCACAACTGGACCTTTAATAAAAAAGTTTGAGTACCCCTGTACTACAGCATCTCCAGCGCTTTCGAGCGGCAATGGCCGGCCGTGACCCAACCCCACATTCCCCTGATAGGTGGAGAGTTGGCCCAATAGCCGTAGCGCCACCGTCCTGACGTCAGTAACGTGTTCAAATCTGGATCAGTTTTCATCAGATCCGTTGCAGCCCCGTTTTTAGAGATTTGGGTATGGAGGAAAATAGAGAGGGTTGTGTTTTCTGACACTTGGTGAGTTCCCTGGAACACATTATACATGAATATGTGGGACACATATTCATGTATAAAAGACGTACAAAAGTGCATTTTGCATGATAGGTCCCATTTAAGGTAACATTGTGTGTGAGAAGCATATTTATATATTTTTTTCAAAGCAGGTGGTTTTAAAATATGCTTCAGGCATTTCAATAATAACTTTAAGGTTTATAATTGTGTTGATTTTATGGATACTTACTATTTTTACTTATATTTGTGAGGTTGCAATATTTAATTGTGGTCAAAGACGGAAACTTTCTTGATGCAAGACATAGCTAGGACTTCATCTGTGCATTTTCACCACACAGACACACAAACCACTTGAGGAAGCAGTACGTGGATAACATAAGGAACACACATGCACACAAATACCAGAGAACGGCAAAGAGCTACTGGCCCTGATAAAGTTTCACTTTAATAAGGACCAGATGCTCATAAAAGACTACTTATAATGATTATTTTTGTCTTCAAAGAGACAGGAAGAGTAACAAAGACATATGGATATGAAGAAATAAATTCATTTTGACATTTTGATTCACGTTTGTCTTTAGTGTCGAGCCAGAGTCATAACTTCCCTATGGTCTATGTGTGTGTGCCGAAACAATGATCGTAAATGATGAAAGGAAGTCAGGGCGTCCTGGTTTTATTAACAGGGCAGGTAATGAGGTGAAAGGACGGCAGCAGCAGCTCAGGTTCACCAAAGAGCAGAGGCCTTAGTTCACAGTGCACAGGAACACCGGTGGGAAACGGTACATTATTCTCCAGCTGTTTGACATGAAATGACTTCCAAAAACAGAACTAATTATCATTCTCTGTGAACTCAGAGACGAGATAACACTAGTCGAGGCTTTATATAAAATGAGGAGGAATCCAATTGTGTGCATAGCATGTTTGAACCCTTTGACCCTACTTATTGCTGCCATGGAAAAAAACGGTGGTTAAGTCATGAAATAAGTAACATTTAATATTGTATTAGAGAATGTTTACATATAAGAGCCCTTGAATTTGAAATAAAGCTCGCAAACCTTGTTTATACCGTGCAGAGGTATACATAAACTGGGGAGCCCCACTCAGATTTACCTGTAGTTTTATTATCTAATAAACAGCTTTTTTTACTCTGACTTTGGGTAAAGTTTATCATCCTCACTAACATAGACTGACCTGTACACAGACCAAAGGAGAGTACACTTTTCAAGTGGATTAAACGTAACAGTTCCAGCAGAGAATGAAAGGCATGATTGATGCTTTTCTTTTACTGATTTAAACAGAAAGCAGATGCAAAGGTTTGAACCAGCTGCAGCCAGACTATCAGACAGATTTAGGAGATGTGGAAGGAAATACTTTAAAATAAAGGGATCAACTCACCTTGCAGAACAACGCTGAGGCCAGGCAAACTTCTCAAGCTATTTTGGGAGTGCATCTGCGTATCCGGTATGATGCAGCAGGGTGTTCCCAGGACAGGCCTGTTCTGGAAAAGCTGACCACTGCAGGGAGGAGATTAGTGCAAGTTGTGATCAAAACTTCTGAAGCAATGGAGACACAGAGAGAGCTCGCACTTTGATGGCAAACACTGATGGTTTATTCTGAGCTTCGGCCGGAGAATTCACAAGACATGTGCTGTGCCACGAGTAGACACAGCGGTTGCCAAACCAATTCTGAAGATCTCTACCCCAGACCCATGTATTTAGCTTGTTCTGAGAGAATAATCAACATTGTGCATAACAAGATAAAACCATAACACCTCTATCAGCTGATGCCAACAGGCAGGAACAGGAAGACAAAACACTGAGAGCACAGCCTGTAAGGGCAGTACAAACTGATCAACTGGGTCAACGATATGGGCCCAGGAAAATATTTCCCCAACACAAGTCATGACTGATTATAACTTATGTTAGGAAAATGTTCTGAGTCAGGGACAGAGGGTTAGTTTGCCGAAACAAGCATTAACCTAAATAATTCTAAGGAAATATCAAGCTAGATTTTGTAAATTTGTTTTAAGAGTTCAGCAATCCTTGTTATACAAATTATGAAAAAATGCAAAAGGCATTAAGTGTTCTCTTTCTCCCTCACCTGCTCACAGTTCAAGTCAAACACTGGCTATCAATGCTGGAAAATGTCTTCGCACACCATGGTGCAATGGTAAATCCTGGAATGTATCAGTAAAAATTAAGAATTCAACTGTTTATACATTCTTCTGCTGTCTTTTGGCAATAAAATAACATTTCAGAGTGCAGAAACAATCTGGTATGTTACTGCACAATGTGTTATATAAAATAAATGTACTTTGGCAAAAATACAGAACTACATTTGATCACAGAAAAACATCTATGCACGTTCAGACAAATAATAAGCCAGTCACTCTATTTATTTACTTAAGACATTTTTAATAGTCCTGGGTAGCAAACAGAATGACTATGTGCATTATTCTGTATACAGAGCAAAAAAAAAAAAAATGGTGTCTCCATTCAAATACATTAAAATAATCAACTGTAAAAATCACATAGAAAAAAATCTCTTAAAAATTAATAATCAATAGGAATGATCAGATTAGAAAACAACAATTCCAGTGATGATTTCCTATTCTCATTTTAATCTTTCTCTCCATTATGTTTACAACTTTCAATATCTGGAACCCAACCGCCCGGCACTGTCCACCTGCAGAGACGAGCAGAATGAAACACAGCAGCCTCCAGTTTATCTACATCTACGACAAACTGTGTGCTTCAGAGCAGGCGCAGCAACTTGTCTTTTCTCAGAGTTACTGGATTGAAACGCAGCTCTAGCACTTGAATAAGGATCTCTACACCTATACTGTACTTGAAGAACCTCATTTATTTGTATGTTAAGTGCCAGTTCCTCCATGTCCAAAGATATTGCAATTTTAATAGAAGATATATAAAAGCTGGTGTTGTTGCTGGTGTAGATTCTTTTATTTCTGAAATGCTGAACTTTCTGAGATACAATCATTTCCCTCCTTCCCTGGGCACAGTTAAGCACTGATCTCAATCAGTGGCTTGATAAAGACCGCTGGAGTCCAACCGGTAGTTTCTAGATTCCTGAGGCTTGCTGGGTATCAGAGCTGGAGCACACATACTACAGTATTGTGTTTGCATAGTTATAAATATTGCATGGAGCAGCGGACATCACCTCTCAGGATTCCTGTCAGATATTACACCACAACATCATGGCAACATGTATGCTGATGGCTACTGAATGCAAATAAGAGCAAGGCCAGACATTCATCAACTACTGTTGCAGTTCAGTGGGAGAGAGAGTGGGTGAACAACACAAACACACACATACTTTTCTCAGCAGTTTTTGGGCATTTTTCCAGTGGGCTATATCCTCAGCAGAAAGACCACAAAGAGGGTTTATTAAACCTAGGATTTATGACAGCATGGTTGGTACCGTTCAGTAATTACAGTTGGCAAAACACGCACACACTTAAACCTAAATGCACAAACACACACATATGTAGGAAGTCGAATGTGCACATAAAACTAAATATAGGTGGCTTACTTCACACACTTATTCTCATACATACACACACAGGCATGTAAACTGCTCAGGCTAGCTTTTGTATGGAAACACCCTTTAAAAAGTGAGTTTTCTTTTGGTTTAACTGACTGTAGAACGTTCTCCGCCAATCTACATCTTCTCTCTGCGGTTTATAGGAATGTTCAAGATAATGTATATAAGCACAGTTTCTTCATATAACTGTTGTGGGCATGTGTGGTAGCTTAGACACATTTGTGTAAATTGTGTAAATTAATATATTTTATGTGAAATCTAACTAAAGCGTGCTAACTAGTGAACACAATCCCTTCTCCCTCATTACAACAACACAGAGATCCACCCAGGTGATGACTGCTCTTTGAGTCCACTCTGTGATTGGACGATACCTGGGAGTGAAATGACAAGACTGGATGTCTATTGGTTGGCACTTTTTTTTCAATAACACAGCAAATTGATTAACATTAACAAACAGTAACATACAGTATATGAGACAAATACAAAGTAATATGTTTCATAGGTTTAAAAAAATATGTGAAAAAGCGCAAAGTGGTCTTGGCCTGGAACGTCCACAGGAAACGCTGCAGGATGCCAAATTCCAGACAATCCAAGTCTACATGTGGGTTGCAGAAAATAACCACAAAAAATGGAAGGATCCCTTATGAGTAAGTCTTTGGAATGGCCTAAGATGCCCTTTGATGAATAACAGGTGAATCAAGTGAAACAGACACAAATACATGAACAGATATGTGCACATGCTGAAGAAAGCAATAACATGTTTATGACAATGGCAAAGATCCAAAGGTTGATGAGGGACATCCAGGGGGTCGTGGCTGAGGTGAGAGCCCCGCACTCATCCTCTGCCACTCCCTGTCCTCCCAGAAGACACAGTCAATGCTACCCTTAAAGAGGGGCCTGTTTAGACATGGAGAAAACACAGGGCTTTTTTCTCAGATTTATATTGGCCCCTGGAATGGCTAGGAAATACATCTGCATTTGGATAAGAATGACTTAGTAAAATCTTTCTGTGGTGGGGGCCTAATTGGACCGAGAGAGAGTCGTCTCCAGTAACTCCTCTAATGACTCTGCTCCTTCTAGTTTGGGCTCTTCCTTCTCCTCTGACTTTTTCTTCTTTGCGGTCACTTGGCTGGATGGAGGCGTGTCTTCCTGCATCAGCTCTTTGGCCAGGATGCTGGTCACTGCATGACCAGCTCGTCGGTGGTTGGCTAAGGAACAAAAGGAAACAGAGTTAGGGACATAAAATAATTGAGAGATCATAATAATGTAAGTCATGTTTATAGCATAACAAGTCCATTCGAGTATGTCAGCGCATGCCATAAACTAACATATCTGATGTGTGTGCAAGAAATATGTCAGTTAGTCAAACAACATCACAACGGCAGACACGTACTCAACATATTTCACTGACCATAGGCTTTTGTTCTGAATGGATGCTCCCTTTCATTACAACATACACATACATGCATTACCATGACACACAAACACACAAATGGCTTAATGGTGTGGCTGTACGTGTGGATTAATGTGACATCTGGATTAATGTGACATCTGGAGCAACTCGCTGTGTGTTGTCAGATTAAACTCAACTTGATCTTGACAAAGTGGGAAAAATTAGACAAAGTGGGAAAAATTAGGAAAAGGGGGAAAAAAACGCGAGGCATAAGAGACATTGAGCGGAAGAGGAAGTGGGACTGGTGGGATGGAGGAAGGGTGAGTGTGTAAAAGCAAAAACAAGGGTAAGATGCCATGAAGAGCAGGATGATTCATGCTGTGGGAAGATTACGGAGGCAGGGATCAATGAAAATGAGACGAACGTGGATGGAGAGATTGACTAAGAGGAGGAATGAGCTCCTCTGAAGAATGAGAGAAGGAAGTGGTGAAATAGATCACATACAAAAAGTGGATTTAGTGAGGAAAGATAAGAGATGCAGGGGGACGCAGAGAAACAGAGCGAGTGTGACAGATTGTGCCCCGAGGATGCCGTCGTTTTTATTCTTCTACCTGCTTACTCTGTTATTTCCTCCTCCCACACACACACACACACACACACACACACACACACATATACACATATATGTACATGCACACACACCAACAGCCTTGCTTTATTTCTCTCTTCCTCCCTATCCTATACCACTTGTCATTCTCCTGAGTGGGAGGAGAGCTGTGCAGCAGCGGCCATTTTGAATGATATAGGTCAGTGGGAGATTGTGTATGCTGTTAAGTGACGCCTGGTGTATGTTATGAATAAAAGGTTAACAAAAGTAAAGAACACATTTGTTATCACAAACACACAGAGTGATGCAATGTGTTCCTGTTGTTACTGAGAACAACAGATCAATCAAACAACGTCATGATGCAAACCAACAGCAATACACATGCAAATGAACCATGTTCACACAAACAACAAACCAATATTTGACACATGGTTCATATCGAGCAAAGGAAATATCACACAAAAACAGAAGTTACCGAACAGGTCTCCAGAACTAGCTGTGACAAAGACACAATTGAGTCTGGGGAGAAAGAGGAGAAGCAGGATTTGGTGATTCATGTTCACAGTTGACTTCTTTGTGTGAGCCTCAGCTGGACTGATCAACACTGACAGCTGGGGTGTCAAAGTATCACTTAACACACACTTTCCTTGGAGAGGCACACACATCGCTCCTCATCTCTCACAAACACCAATACATGGGAAAACTTTCTCTCTCAGTGAACTCTCACAGATATCTGAAATATCTATTTTTGGCCCTTTCCAAACTTCTCTCCCTCACTCATACATGTACTAATGAGGAATTATGCAAATGACCCAAAAACCGAGAGAACGAGTGTGAGTCAGTGTGGGTGTTATCTTATGTGTGTGTGTAGTGTGCTGAGCTTGTCCTAAAAAAAATTCAACCCGTCTTTCAACGCAGCTCCTTCCTCTCTCATCCTCCTCCACTCCCTCTTGAGGGAGAAGACAGAAGAGGAAGAGCCGGGATCAGAGGCAGCATTGGAAAACCTGCAGATTATCAAGAGGGAATGTATTTGCAAATGTTCTCTGTATTTAAATATACTTTAAAAACATGACTCTCAGAAGCAAATACATAATCTGACAGACTGTTTTCAATGAGCATAACAAGTCACAAGTCACATTACATAGCTAACACATTGAAAGATAAAGGGTAAGTAGTTTTGTTATTGTCAACAAATCCAATGTAAAGACCACAATTTTAAACCTGTGAGTCATCTCAAAAGTTCCCCAGCTAGTCTGTGCGCCTCAGGTCTTATTTTATCCATTTCTACTACATTCCTCAATCTGCTAAACAGGCAACCAGGAATATAAACTTTCATTAAAACAATTCCAAAATACTATTCTAAAGATCTAGGCACTTTTGTATGGGTTAGGTGTTAATAGTGCATCAGATAAATATAGAATCTCTCCAGACTTCTCCTTAGACTATAACTTTGGGGTAGATCACAGTTTGTTGTTCCAGTAGCAACGTGCCCACCTACTGGAGATTAAATGGAACTACTGCAGTGTCTGCTCAGCGAGTTGCTTGGCCTACTGTACTGTATTTCTTGAGAAGCATTTCTCTTTCATGGGACCTCAGCAATACACCCGCCATGTCTGAAGTTGATCTGATGTACGGTTGTAGAGGACCTTTTTTTCTTGCAGCTTTTAGAGATCTCGTGTGTAAAATCAGATTGAAAACAGTTGTTAAATGTCTTATGTGGCTTTAAAAGGAGCTGTTTAAACCCTAAGAAAACCCATGATGCAACGTAGGATCCATTGACCTTTACTTAAAATAGGGACTAAAAGTCAGGATATTTCGTCCTCTGGTACTACAACTTTGACAATGTTTTCTTCTCGCAATGCTTTTTACATTGTCACATTTCAGTACAAAAATCGCTTGAGTACCCCTTTAACACGTGGCATTACAAACACAGGAAATACACAGCATGTGTATCCAAAGACTAGCTCTGATGTTGACTTAATGATCCATGCACTTGGCAGGAAGCCTGGTGTGAGCAGCAGTAGGAAATGAGACGTCGGGACTCAACAAAGACTGTTGTGAGTCTGTTTACCGGTAATGTGAGATTGAATGAGTGTGTTTGCACTTTGAGGGACCATCAGTGAGTCAAAGAGAGTCAAGTGTACAAATCATCTGTATCACATTACTCTTCAGGAGACTTAATAATGGCTGCCTGATGAGGGAAAGATCACGTTGAGAAGAGAAGCTAATAGGAACTAGCTCAGTTGCTTTTTTAAGATAATAACCCACTGCCTCTCGGATCAAAGACAGTCCCCACCCTGCAACTCAATGAACATAAACTGCCTGGTGAGATGCCAATTTCAGAGCAGCCATCTTTATTGTCTTAGCTTTTTGTCAGTACAGAAGCAGTAAAGCCCCGGTCACATGACAGCATGGCATGATGGTGAAGTTGCAGATGAAGGCTGAACCTTCATCACAGTCCCAGCCTAGCAGGGGCTCATGTCGCCCTCGTCAGGACACACTGCGTAACACACTGCTGCACTAGAGGATTGTGGGAGAGAGTGACGTCATCTAGCCCCACGGTTTGCTTGTGTCTCCGTGTTAGTATTGATGTGGAAGTATTCCTTTCATGTCACCAAATAGGCTCAACTGGTGCATACTGTATGAGACTCTCACTGGCATGTATTGTCCCATGGGTGTTTAGTATGCACGTGATATCACCACTGCTGCAGTAATGACTTGATTGACGAGTGCTCTCCTATTGGTCTGAATGATCTCCTCCTGTGTCTGTCTGTGTGGGTCTTAATGTGTGTTTGTGTGAACATCTGTGAGAGCACAGATCTCTATGGGGGTCTCTTTGTAGGAGCAGACCGTCTGCAGAGCCAGCGTGTGCCTCTATTGTTACCGTCCCTTTTATCTCCATGTCTCTGTTGGGATTGGTGCTTTGTCAACTAGTTACTACTGCCATTGGTTATTCTGGCAGGGGTCGTGACCCAGCAGATGGGACCATAGTGAATGTTTAGACACGTCATTCCTCTACACACAAGTGCCCTTAAATTGCTTTAAACACATACACACACAAATTAGCCTAATGTCACAAAGCTGACAATTCTGTAAAAGGAATAGATGGACTAGAACTAACAAACTGAGGTAGGGAGCCAGTGTGATACTGTTTGAAAAACTATCCAAGACTGTCCTCTGGAACGCTGCAACTTCTGTTTAGCCACATGTATTGGTATGCAAACATCTATGCGTGTCTTTGTATCGGCATTCAAGCATCTGGTGTGTGCGTTTTGTCTGCATGTGTTTAAAGTGGGGGTGGGCAGACAGCTGAGGATAACACACACACACACACACACACACACACACACACACACACACACACACACACACACACACACACACACACACACACACACACACAACACACACACACACACACACACACACACACACACACACACACACACACACACACACACACACACACACACACACACACACCACACACACACACACACACACACACACACACACACACACACACACACACACACACACACACACACACACACACACACACACACACACACACACACACACACACGTCAGGGGGTATATGGCCTCCACAGCCTCGTGGGTTTCCTCTAAATCACAATGCAGTGACACAATAAGCATGACACACACTCAATAGCCCCTCAGTAGTCCTTTAACACAAAGTTGGTGACGTGTGCGGTCGTAACAGCGGTGAAGAGGAGAGAAAGAGGGGAGGGGACGTCACACTTTTTGTGATGAAGACCCTTACAAGACACTAAAACAATTAAATAATACACGTGTAGTTTTATATCAGCACATGGAAGACATGAAATGATCCGTATATTTTAAAGATACCCAGTCATAGCATCCTAAACATTTATTTTTAAACTGCATAATACATCTATAATATATTTAAGTAAGTTATTACAACTGTAACACTTTTTTAGAGTGTCATCTTTATTCTACTGTAAATAAGGTGGTCTTATAAAAGTTATAGTTTTGAAACTGTCCTGGTGTTATTTATCGGCCTGACTTTGCAACAGGATGCCAATGTACAAATAGTTTAGCTACCATTATTTGGGCGATACTGTGGACAACATTTTACAATTATTCTCAACATATGTTCTTAGATTACAAAACTGTAATCACTAATGTGATCAGTTGGAAACAGCTCCTATGTATGGGGATGACAGAGTATACTGTATATTTTGACTTCCTTTGTTTAAAATGACAGTTTCTTTAGTAAGTTTTTCACATATACACATTCAACTTTAAAATATATATTACACCAAAGAATGTTAAACAGAAATGTGCATAATAGGCACACTATTACAACATTTTTAATTTAAGTTTATTTTACCTGTTTGTTTAATATTTCTATTTTGAATTGCATTATGTATATTTACACTGTTTCTACGTAATGAGTTGTCTGCTGTGAGGGGATAGTTGTGTCTTTATTTAATTGCCCTCCTTTGCTCCTGACCTCATCTGGGCCGAGCTGATTGTTATCAAACATGTTTGATCGTTTCCTCCACACGGACCAATTGAAAAGCTGAAAGACATTACATAAGGTTGGGTCTGACGACACGATATATCGTGTCGTGACGATAATAATGCGCATGCGATATTAAGTAGGCAAATGAACTCAAACACGTCATGTTACAATTCTTTTCCTGCTTGCTACAAAAGGAAAACTCGCGTGGCTCTCATGTCAGGGGTACTTGAGTGAGTGACATGCAAACCACCAATCACAATCATTCTTGATCAGATCACAGCAGGATAACCGAGCTAACTCAGCTTGTTGCCCTGATAACTTAAAGTGGACCTATCATGCTATATTTAAATGATATATTGTAGGGCCATACCTATATATGGTATATTTATACGTTTCTGTTTTCAAAATACCAAACAGATCATGCATTTTAGCCATGCCTCATTTCGCTCTATGTGCTGTTTGCTGTCTACGGGTGTGATTCTGCTGACCACGCCCCCCTGCAGGAGAGGGGAGACGTGCTCTGATCAGCTGCTGGGCTGTCAGAAGAGGGGGAGAAAAAGAGATCTCCGTCCTCCGTGTTTTATTATATAGAGTCGTTATTCATTTGTTTTAAAGCTCAATAAATAACAAAGAAGACCTTTGACCGGCACTTTTCTAATTTTGTCCGGAAGATTTAAACTTTAACGGACATCTTGACCGGTGAAACAAACTGAAACTGAAACTCTGCCGCACGGTCCCCTCGTTCCTTGGAAGAGGCGGAGACGTGGGTGTTTGTCATCTTAATTGTGGATGCGCCGGTGAAGATGGCCGCATCGTCTTCGTGCTCCTCTCCAACTTTGCCCATTTTCGTATTTTGTACATATTTCTTTTACTTTTGCCGTTTTACTTTTAACATGGTTCGCAACATGCTAGCCGACCGCACCTACTCTGCCATACAATATAGCAGAGAGGAACTTTTCCAATTGCGAAACTTCGTGGACAATATTAACCCTCCGACAGACAATGGAGATTCACCATGGCTACCTGTTGCTGTTCTACCTGAGAGACGCAAGAAGAAGACAAAGCGGGGATGCCGGGCCGGGTTGCTGGTCAAACTGAGAAAACGTGAGAATCGGCCCCCTCTTCCGAGTATTCTTCTGGCTAATGTTCAATCCATTGAAAATAAGCTAGATGAACTCAGAAGCCGGATTGCTTTTCAACGGGACATTAAGAACTGTAACGTGTTAATTCTCACTGAGACTTGGCTCAACCCCGCTATCCCGGACTCCGCTATTGTCCCCTGACGGATTCTCTATTTTTCGTCAGGACCGGACTGCAAACTCGGGGAAAAGTAAGGGAGGCGGTTGTGTGTGTAATGACTAACAACAACTGGTGCTCAGATGTGAAGATTATTTCAACGGACTGTTCCGCACAGCTAGAGCACCTCATGATCTCATGTCGGGCCTTCCATCTGCCGAGGGAATTCACATCTGTTGTGATAACAGCAGTGTATATCCCGCCGCAGCCACTCGCCGACAACAACACGGCACTCGATCAGCTGTTTGGGTTTATTGATAAAACCGAGACTTCACGGCCAGATGCGGCGTTCGTTGTGGCCGGAGATTTCAACAACGCCAACATGAAGAAGGTTTTGCCAAAATATTACCAACACATCAACTTCCCGACGCGCGGGGGGAAACATACTGGACCATGTTTATTCCCCTTGCCGGAATGGATATAAGGCTCTCCCTCGCCCTCCCTTCGGCAAATCAGACCATATCTCACTACTGTTGTTGCCTGCTTACAAGCAGAAACTTAAAAGGGACAGACCGATAACAAGGACAGTACAACGATGGAGCGAGGGAGTCAGATTCAGCACTGCAGGATTGCTTTGCATAACGGATTGGAGTGTGTTTGAGGACAATAACATCAACACACACACGGACACTGTCATCTGCTACATTGGGAAATGCATCGATGACGTGGTACCGAAGGTTTCTGTACGGACATTCCCAAATCAAAAGCCCTGGGTAAACGGTGAGGTGCGCGGCAAACTGAAAGCGCGCACTCTCGCGCACACAGCGGGAGATTTGGAGGAGTACAGGAAGTCTAGGTATGATCTCCGGAGAGCAATAAAAAATGCAAAGAGACAGTACAAAGAGAAGGTGGAATCTGACTTCAAAGGCTGTAACACTAGGAATATGTGGGCGGGACTAAGGACAATGACTGACTACAAAGGAGCAGCGGGGGGTGCTGCGGGAGTGTCTGCGTGCGCATCTCTCCCAGATGAGCTAAACAGTTTTTTTTGCACGCTTTGAGAGCAGCCAGGCTGTGGAGGTACAGAGGGACCAGGAGCTACACTGCCCTTTTGTTTTTTAAATAGGGCAGATGTGTGTAAATCCTTTAAAAGGGTTAACCCACACAAGGCTCCTGGACCTGATGGCATCCCTGGCCGTGTTCTCAGGGTGTGTGCAGTTCAGCTGGCAGAGGTGTTCACAGACATCTTTAACAGGTCCCTGCTGCAGTCTGTAGTCCCCACATGTCTTAAACACTCCACCATCATTCCTGTCCCCCAAAAAGACAATCATCACCTGCCCCAACGACTACCGCCCAGTAGCACTCACCTCCATCATAATGAAGTGCTTTGAGCGGTTAGTCAAATTATTCATCACCTCCTCCCTCCCTGAATCTCTGGACCCCCCTGCAGTTTTGCAGAGCAAACAGGTCCACAGACGACGCCATAGCCCTCACCCTCCACACTGCCCTCTCACACCTGGACCCGAAAGAAGAGGAACACATATGTGAGAATGCTGTTCATTGACTACAGTTCAGCATTCAACACCATTGTGCCCTCCAAGCTGGCCATCAAGCTCAGAGACCTCGGACTCAACAGCGCCCTCTGCGACTGGATCCTGAACTTCCTGACGGGCAGACCCCAGGCAGTGCGGGTGGGAAATATCACATCCTCCACCCTGATTCTCAACACCGGTTGCCCCTCAAGGCTGCGTGCTCAGCCCTCTCCTCTACTCCCTGTTCACCCACGACTGCGTGGCCACACACAGCTCCAACACCATCGTGAAGTTTGCTGATGACACGACCGTCATCGGCCAGATCACAGACGATGACGAGACGGCGTACAGAGAGGAGGTCGAAAACCTGACATCTTTGGGGCCAGGAGAACAACCTCCATCTCAACATCAGCAAAACAAAGGAGCTGATTGTGGACTACAGGAAGCAGCAGGGAGAGGGACACGCCCCCATCGCCATCAATGGGACTACGGTGGGAGAGAGTCAAAAGCTTCAGGTTCCTTGGGGTCCACATCACTGAGGACCTGACATGGTCTCTTCACACCACCACCATCACTAAGAAAGCTCGACAGCGGCTCTTCTTCCTCCGCAGGTTGAGGAGGGTCAAAATGGATTCCAGGATACTCTGCAACTTCTACAGGTGCACGATAGAGAGTATCCTCACTGGCAGCATGACGGCCTGGTACGGCAAGCTGCACCGACCTCGATCGTAAGGCTTTACAGAGGGTGGTGAAAAACTGCACAGCACATCACCAGGACGGAGCTGCCATCCATGGAGGACCTTTACTCCCAGCGGCTCAGGAAGAAAATCACTACGGATTATCAAAGACCCCCATCACCCCAGCCACAAACTGTTCTTTCTGTTGCCGTCTGGCAGACGTTACCGCAGCATCCTGGCAAGGACAAGAAGATTCGGAGACAGTTTCTTCCCGCGGGCAGTGAGACTGTTAAAAAATTGAACTGTTGAAACAACTTCAAACATTCAACTGCTACTCAGTAATATGTATCTAATACCTAATATATATATATCATTCCAATAACTTGTATATAGACTCATACTGCACTATTCCACATCATAACTTTATTTCATTTTTATAACTATTATTATTTTTGTATTGCTCTTGCTCTTATTGTTATTATGTTATGTTATTATGTTGCATTGTTGGAGAAGCCTGTGACATAAGATTTTCAACTGCATAATTACTCTGTAGCTATGTCAGATTGACAATAAAGAACCTTGAACCTTGCTGGTGGACTAACCGGAGAGAATTACAGTGCTTGCCTCGACGGGGAGGGATTGCATTGCAGCGGGAGCAAACGCTTGCCTCGGGGAGGGAGAAAAAAAGCCACAGCGGAGAATAAACAGAAGGGTAACCATGGTAACTATGGGCCGGGAAGTCTTCTTCGCTGCTTTTGTGGCAGGACTACAGCGCCACTTACAGGCCATGGCATATGTACTACAACGCTTATCGAACGGCAATGGCCGTGGCTGTCTCCTCCTGATTGGTGGAGTTGGCCCAATACCCGTAGCGCCACCGTCCTGACGTCAGGACAGTGTTCAAATCTGGATCAGTTTTTATCAGATCCGTTGCAGCCCCTTTTTTTAGAGATTTGGGTATGGAGGAAAATAGAGAGGGTTGTGTTTTCTGACACTTGGTGAGTTCCCTGGAACACCGGGGACACATATTCATGTATATAAAGACGTACAAAAGTGCATTTTGCATGATAGGTCCCCTTTAAGATCCAGAAGTCCGTGACTAAAATCCTTTATCCGGTTACATATTGTTAAAAAAAAACCAATTGTATAGCATTAAAGTTCAAGAAAAGATGGATTGCGGACAAAAAAAACTGTCTTTTCTTCAATTCCTGTATTTTTTCATATCGCAATATATATCGCAGGGGAAGAAAATATCGCAATGTCAGTTTTTTCCAATATCGTGCAGCCCTAGTCTGACAGTAATGTGAAATGCCATCTGATGACGCGTCTGAGCATCCAGCTCTATAGAGCGATATCAGATTAGATGTAACATGCTGCAGTAGTTCTATGCATAAACTCTATATCACTTTTGTGTTTGTTTTTTTTAAACAAAGGATTAGGAGGATATGGAGCAGCACCTTAATGTGGAAATACACTTCTACCAGATCAAACTTAGGCCAGAAAGTCTAAGTGATAACTCTTGGCACTCGGTCATGAAGTAAAACCTCCTGGCAATGAGTTTATGCATTATTCAAAATGTATGAAACTAAGAAGAATATGTCGTTGCTACTTGAGTTATTTTTATAGGTTGACAAAAAACTGACTCCTGACCCCCTCCTTCCCTGCTTTGCTTTTTCATAGATCATACAAGTGAATGAACCTTTGTTTTGTGTTTGCAGACTCATTACGTGACATCTGATCAGTGATACCAATGAAAACAAGAGTTTAAATCAATTGTATTTTGACTGCATGGAAAGTAATTAGACTGAGATTAGATGAGCAACTGGTTCAACCGGCCTCAGGCCTAGTGACAAATGATATCACATGCTCAGTGAGGGAGGGGGAGATGAGAAAACATCACACTAAAATGATGCCACTTTTATGAGATCTTACAACTCCAAATGTTTATATTTAGAAACAGACCCAGGAGCAACCTTTTCTACCATTGTGTCACACTTTTGACTTGGAGAATTTGGAAAAAGTAATCACTTTTTTAGTCTGTGGCCCCCACTGTTGCCAGATTTGAGTAAATCCAGAGTCAGGATGTGCCTCCTCTTACTTTAGGTCAACTGACTCAAGGCCTCTGACTCCAACCAACCAGTGAAATACAAACTATGTGTCAAACTCTGTCAGTGAAGGACTTTGTGTCTTGGAAGCCAAATTAGTAACTGGAAAGAAGCAAGGAAAAATGTAAACAGAGCTGAGATTTTCTAAGAACCACAGCGAGGCTTCACACCCTCCTCATCAGCCATGAAAACCCTGAACTTTGGCTGAATAAAACAAAAATGACAAGACCGAGGAAAAAGAAGAGACGGGGAGGAGGCACTGAGCAGATATGTGATTCATACAGCCACTTATATTTTCCAAATGTTTCCAACCACAGACAAGTGTGTAGAGGGAGGAAGGCTCTCCATTTCTCTCCCTCTCTCGAACACACATGTCAAGGTATTTCCTGTTAGGATTGTGAGGTGGCCAAACAGCATTATGGGTGACTGACTTAACCCTAAATGGGCCCCCTTTTTCTTTCATACAGTGCCTCTATTTCCGGCTGCCATTCTCCCTCCTTTTCCTCCTTTCACTGTTGTCTCCGACAGTTTGGTGGAGATGAGCCCGAGCTGTTTGTGATTAAAGAACATTTTCTGAACGTGGCAATTTTCCCTGTGTGACTTACTGGACTACCAGTTACAACACTAAGCTTCATTTCATAAAAATGTCATCCAAAGGCATTTCAAAGAAAAACTCAAATGAAAGACAGAGACAGAGAAAAAGATTAAAAAAAAGAAAGAAAAAGTTCAGTCTACCCTCTGGCTCTGAGCTCCTCTGCTCTGGAGCCCGCTTCACATCTGGCTTCTATTGAGGAAGGTATTGGGTTGCACACACTCTTCCCCGGCCTCTTTTATGTGTGAATACTCAACCCACACATCAGTGCATGTGAACAAACACACACACTAGCTCTCTCTTGCGCTCCCTCTCTCTCTCTCTCTCTCAGTTAATGGGCACTGGACACTTTCCCACTCACATGGTTACACACGAGTTTCCTAACACATGGTGTCATGTTACAGAGTTACTATCCTAACAGCTCGTACTGCCTCATTTTTATTTGCACGGTCTTACCCAAACCCATTTTCTACAAAATGTGGTACATGGAACATTTAAGAAGCATAAGGCAAAATAAGGACACAGTAGTCTCCAGTAAGTGAATACAACTGGATTTGTCAGTAGGACACAAAGCAGAATAAGTAGCAAACCAGATTACTGGCCTGTCTCTGCAAGCTTTACAGACTGAACAACACGGCCTGAATGAAAATCGATACAGGATGGGGTTGTGTTTAGGACTAGTCCTCAAACATAGAACATGATCTTCTGGCAGGCCTAGTAATGACAAAAACAGCCATCCAACTTTTTTTTTGTTCCAAGATACAATGGAAGAAAAGATTTGGAGTTGATTTAATGGGATTCAATAGATGTTATGATATATATTGTATGTACCAGTAAGAGTTATCTGGGCTATGAAATCATGTGAAAAATGTGTAGTACTTTTTCGATCCATTTTTCATATCACACATTGGGAAATTGCATATTGGACCATCAATGGATCTAAACTAATGCTACAATATATACAAGTTACATTCTGATTCAAGGTGAGCGCAGAAACGTTCCCTTTCCAGCAGAGGAATTGGAAAACACTCCAGATTCCTGACACATACATCATTCTGCACAGAGAGGGTCAACATTCCAAGAGAGCAATAAGCAAAGCACATGTTGGAGTGGAGGGGGACTAAATACATGTTTTGCCTATTGCCTATTCACTGATCCCACTTCCTTGAACTCTCTACCCACACTCTGGTTTATTATCCCTAACCACATTCATATTCCTCTTATATTTTCCTATTCCACAACCAGACCCCCACCAGTTGCCCCTCTCTTAAGTACCCTGCTGCCCACACCCTCCCTCTTCTTTTGTTGTTGTGCCAGCTCATGGTGAATTGGCTTTTCCCCCTTGTAACCCTGGCCAAGAAATACAGCCACCCCCCCCTCTGTCTCTGAGCCATGCAACAGATGGAACAGAGACATGGGGGACACAAACAAATATGTTGTTGTGTGTTGACAGAAACATAGAGACAGAGTTACAGGGAGATGGAACAAATGACTCTCATATGCTCCACATGTGTCAGTATAGTATGCATACCACAACTGTGTGTGAAAGGAAACACAAATCTTTCAAACAAGTAAGACTTGGCATCTGCATGTTTTTCAAAGATGTACTGCTCTGCTTGTGTACCTGCTTGCCGTGGTCCTCTCTTTCTCCTGAAGGCAGCGCCCGACTGCAGCGCCTCCAGCAGACCATCCATGATACCAGTTTCATCCCCGTCTGTAAACATAGAATGAAAACATCAGCAATGCATCAAGAAACACTGGATTAAATCAACATGTAGACGAGAGTCACATTTAAATTGTATTTTTGTCTCACACACGCCACTTTGATATCACAACCATGTTATTATAAATCAATTCAACCCTGACATTTACAAAACATTTTCTCTCAACATCAGGGGAGTGATTGGTGGTTTTTCTAAACCCTCTACCTATCACTGGTTCTCACAGACACACCCACCCACACACACAGACACACACACACACGTGGGCAGGGAGGTTATTTACCAGCCATGTTGGCAAATTAGCTAAATTAACCCAGATAGGCAGTGACCTAGTTCAGCTACTGTCTCTGCTAGGGGCTACACACTCCACATCCAGGGAGGTAACCTCTAAAACACACACATACAACATTATTAGAAAGACACACCCACTGAGACCAAACCTCCTCATAAACATTTCAATATTACAGAATGAATGAGTTTTGCTGATGGTTAAAATATGCTGACGAGAAAGTAACCTTGTATTTGTGTGGGAGTACAGTCACAGTTTGTACACGTGGTCTTGTTTGTTTGTTTACATCCACATGGTCTGGTGATCTTAAATCAGGAATCAGGGGGTACTTCATGACAATGCAGCTTTGTCTATAAGTGTATGAGTGTTGTCATTATTGTTTTGTGGGCAGGATTCAGAGGCACAGCTCAGCACTCAGGCAGATGGTTTTAATTATTTCTATTTGAACCTGAAAAGAGACAGAGGGGTCTGGAGAAGGGGGCAGTGAGGTTGGGGGTTAAGGTTTATGTTGTCACCCTCCCCAACCCCCAAACACACAAAAAAACACATAGCTCTGCGCAAACACACACACACACAATATGTAATCCTGCAGTAAGCCATGAAGCAGATGGTCTGTGGTCTCTCTCGCCTGTCACGTCAGAGAAAGTCTCTCTCACACACACTCCACAGGACTTCCACAGCTCACATACACCCCTTCCTGTCCATGCTCTGCAACTGCAAACACACACCCCGCCCTTTCCATGCTCTGCAACTGCACACATAGATCAGAGGGATGTAGGCCATGTTTTTTCTCCTTCCGGGAAAGCACATCTGGCACATTTCCACTCAAACTAATCACATGGTTAGCTTAAAATACTGGTGGTAGCACACAAACACACAAACCTATTTGTGAAGATGCACTGGAGGCAATTGAGGGCCCAAACAATGACCTGGCTGTGAATAAAGAAGTCTTATTGAAGCCAGAGTGAACTCCTGACTAAAATTAGAATGTCCTAGGCCAGTGCACTGTATAGCATATACATGGAGCTCTTTAGTGTTTTTGTGTGAGTTTGGCCTCGGGCAACAGTGTTTCATGAAGCCATATAGCTTTTTTTTTTTTAAAAGCTTAACAATGTTTGGTTTGTTAGAGGATAGTAAAGGGCTCATAATGGGGAGAATAACACTTGATGCATTAAACCACCTTTAGATAATACATGAGGGACAGATATCCAGTTAATGGTGTTATCATGCAGAATCAATACACCATTAACATTGAAATGGCCTCTGAAACTGTGTTGGAAGACTCAGTGCAACAAATGCATGGATTGGGAGTAGTAAGCATGCACACACACTCCACACACACTCCTCTCGTGCAGGATACAGCCAGGTATTACATGAGCTGCAGCAAATAAGAACATAAGATGGATTCATTTGTGTAATTGGGTTAGATCATGAGCTCTTAAAGATGTCTCTTTAAATCTCTTGTGTGAGGACAACATGTTGTGTGGAGCAGTAGCACCCCTAAAGGACGTTCACACAATAACATTTGAAGATTATAAATGCAATATTTGAGTAGCAACTACGGCAGAAAGAAAAGCAGAGAAAAGGGAAACAATTCTTGATTAAAAGACAGTGTTCATGGGGGGAAGAATTTCTATATTCCTAATGTGCCATGATGGTGTCTCTCTTTCACAGTGGCCTGGAGTGAGACAGGCTACTCAGGCTTATCCTATCTCATCCTCTCTCTCTCTTCATGTGCTTTTCTCCTCTCCTCCTCTCCCCCCCTCTTTACAACACAGTCTAATCCTCAGGAGAGCATCTGCTGTTCTACTACCTTCCCTCCCCCACACTACGCCCTTTACTCACTCTCTGTGTGGAGCACGAGCACTCCTTGTGGCAGTTCCCATACCAGCATCTGTGGGGGAGTGTAACCACACATGCACACACCCTTTATCACGTGCATAAAAGCCTCAACCTTTTACAGACAGCACTGACACCTAGCTGTAGAAACCAGGAAAAGCCAGTTGCCAAGTAGTCTGGCATTTTTCCAAGGATGACAGCCAGTAATAGATTTTTCATTATAGCAGCATGCAGTATTTATCCGATCAAATTAGAGAAAAGGTCTGACAGAGAGCACAGAGAGTGAGTGTGGGATTTTGGGTGTGTCAGTCTGGTTCCTTGGAGCCTCAACGTCTATGTTTTATGAGGGCCAAATAAAGCCAAGGAAACGCAGTAAATGATATGGTGATCAGAAGATTAAATGAGTTATAATCTAGAAAGAATCTCAGAGGTTTCTGTTATTCACAATAACTATCATCACATGCCTAGATGATGAGCAGAAAGAGTCCCACTGAGTGAGCGTCTGCCTGTCTGCCTCACATAGGAATGACAAGGCCACAAAGTGCAAACACACACTGACCTTCTAGGGTTTACCCAACGACTGGGATAGTGTACAAAGAGACAGAAAGTGAGAGAGAGGAACATTCAAAGAATTTAGCAGATAGTGAGGGTATGTGAGTGGGGAATCCAAAATAAAAAGGGAACAAGGACGGTGTTGGTGTGAGAAAGTAAAGCTGCTGTTAAACAACCTTTGTGTAAAAGCCATCCAGTGGTGATGGTTATAAGCAAATACAAGACAAAGGCCAGGTGTGTGTATGCCAACATTGCTCGTGGTTGAATTTGAATAGGGGGGGTATTGAATGACTCCGGGCTACAGGGGGCAACCAATATGCCACCTGTATGTAAATGATCTCACTAATGCTCATGAACAACACACACATGTTTGAAGCAGTATAATGTTCCATTCGTGCATGCCTCTAGAAGCTGAAAATGAAATTTGACTACTTCACTTTCTACCACAACATGTCAGCTATGTACTTTAAACACTGAGAACAAATATTCAGAGTGGGGCCTCTGTGCTTGCTGTTTCTTTAAGAGCCCTTTAAATGGGCACGGGGGGAGGGAAAGGGGGAAAAAAGAAGGAGCAATGGAACAAAAGCAAAATAGAGAGGAGAGGAGAGGAGAAGCCAGCTGGAACATGGAGAACTAGGAGGAAGGCCAGGACTACTTTTTGTAAAAGAGGTTCACTAAAAAGATGCAGAGAACTCTTTGGCCGAAACAAGGGTTCTCTAACACATAAGCAAAGCAAAACAGAAACACTCATAAAAAAAAAAGGCATAATTTGTAACACAAATACAAACACTTATAAACTAAGTGAACTTAGGCTGGAGCTAATTTTGACTGTGAAGTCCCAGGGGAACAGGACTGGAGTCAGAGAGAGGAGGAATGTTCTGAAACTAGGTCAGTCTGAGAGAAGGGGAAAAAGTGCCTGTGTATTAATGTGTGTCTGCAAGGCAGGATTTGAGTGTTAACTGTGTGTATAACGGGGATGAGAAAGTGAGAGAGTGTGTGTGTGTTACATGGGACAATATGCTGCTGGCCTTTATTTAAGGATAAGAGCATCTCATAGAAGAGTGAAAATGTGTTTTCCTGCGATAAAGAGATTTAGGCGTTCTTTCAGTTCTCTTTTATGCGAGCAAATCCCCGGTTCACCAGAGGAGTGAACAGAGGTCGGACGGATCCTTATATGCATCCTCCTTGTATCTGAGGAGCCTGTTGTAACTGTTTTACTTCTAAACACAGGTCATCAATATTAGATTAACTACGGTCTATAATACTGATGGGTTCTGCATTCACACACACACACACAAAGACACACACACAAAGACACGCACACACATATTCCACAGAAGTGTGGACTCTGACTGCCCCCAACTGGAGTCTGAGGGAAATGCAAACTGAGAGAAAGAGAAGCACTCCCTGTTTCTCAGACACAAACACTCAGGGAAACAGAAAAGATAAAGCAAGTGTGACCTGTGTTGATGTCGAGATGCTGGTTCTTCTTGAGTTTCTCCTCCTTCTCCTTCTCTGCCTTTTCCCTGGCCAGTTTGGGCCCTCTTGATCTTCTCTTCAGCCTCCTTCCTCTTCTGATTCTCCTTTACTGCTTGCTGGTGGGGAAACACACAGAAAAGGTATAAAGACAGTGTCTGTGCTTACATTGAGTTTGGAGTTTGGTGTCTGGTGAGGATAAGTGTGAAAAGTATAAAAGTGATTTTTAGAACAAAAACTCAAAAAGACAGGTGAATGATGGCTCTGATTGATGTCTGTGTATAAACATAACTTCAAACTCAGGGAATGGCAGTTATCCATATTAACTGGTAAAACAGGTCACCTCCTGCGGGAGCCCTTTCAAACGGCACATTTACAGTTGATGTGTAAACTGTCGCTCTTATTCTTCATTATTGTCAATACAAACACACAGCCTTTTTTCTCTTATTGATTTGACATTCAGTCTTTCATCTTTCCTCTCTCATCTATTTTTTTTTGTTGACTCCACTTGTGTGTATGTCCTTGAACTCTATGTGCAAGAGCTAGATTTGATTGAGAACCACACCTGCAGATCAAGCTTGAGTTAGATCATTCACACAGAAAAACACACCTGGAACATGTTTTTAAAGGTGTTGAGGTCTCCAAAGAATTCCTCCACTGAGATTTTTCTCGGGTCAAAGACAAAGTACTGTCCCAGGTCAGTGTATTGCTTCTCCATATTCTTGTGCAGCAGATCCAGCTTCTCATGCTGCTCATGGGCAGAACTCACAAAAATGTGGAAACACGATGTTAAGGAACTACACAATATATCTCTGTATGCTAACAAGCCATGAAAATCATTTATAATGACAGGATCTATTGCTTTAATGCTTTTATAAACAGACTGTTTTATGTAATTACTGATGATTATGATGATTACTATGAAATATGTCATTTAAATAAAGAGGATATTGCCATCTTCTCCACAAACAGGTCCTTGTCATTTTGTGGAGGAGGGAAGGTTTCCAGATCTTTTTCCAGTGTCTTGATCTGACGGCCCATTAGCTCAAGGTTCTTCTGAAGTGACTCTGCCGAAACTGCAGGGAAACATTATTGACACAGAGCACGTACATACAATGCTCATCATGGACTGTTGGTTTTTCAAATGACTATGACAATGAGAGCACAGTGTACTCATAAAAATGATTGTAATGCGTATTCAGGGGTTTTCATGGATGATGCTATGTAGTGATGGATAGAGATCAGTTAAATGACCCATGTACCTCGCTGGCCTTTTCCACATGGACGAGCTCGTCTGCAAAGCCCATGATCTCAGGGTACTGCTCCTGGCACACGTCAGCCAGGAAATGGAGGCAGTGTCTGCTTCAGATCAGCTGTTTTTGGTGTCACGAAGCTGATTGGGAGAATGGTTGATTTAAAAATGGCACCGTGAAATAACAATTAATCAAAAGTATTTCATGTCTGCACAACTGTCAGTGTTTTTCAGAGTCAGATAAGGGGTTTCCAAACATCCAGCATGGTTCTTTTGCCTATATTTACATTATAGAAGTTAAAAACACATTATATACATACAGTGTAGACATCACTGTTGGTCCACTAAGTTGGTGTAGCATCACTGTACTGATAAAGGAGTTATAGTGTTATGTGTACATATATAACTCTATCTCCAATACTACATACATATAGCTTATATTGAAATACAAAGGGGGGAGACCTTTGTTTGTTATTGACTATGTACATGTGGTTTATGTTACTCACCTGCATGAAATGGAATAATATGACACAGAAAAAGTTTCTGCTTTTGTGGAGGGCACACAATAATGTAATGATGAAAATAGTGAAACCAAAAAACATGAATGATGAATTGATTCCACTTCATACTGTCATTGTGTTAACACTGCAGGTAAGGGCCCAGTTAAGTGATGGCTTAACGCGTAGAGACCCAGTTTTATGTAATTTACTAGCATTTCTAGTTGGTCTTCAGAAATACAAGAAAAAGTAAGACTTCCAGTCCACTCAATACATTTGGTGTGTGTGAGTTTGTGTGTTGTGTGTGTGTGTGTACTATGTCTAAACCTCCTTTTACCTTGCACAGGTATGATATGGAGAAGCCAAATGCCTTCCCATTGCGGGAGCCAGCATTCATGTAGTTCCCTACGAGGAGGATGATCTCCAGCAGCTTGGTGAAGGACTGGCTCTTACTCAGCTCCTCGCAGGCCGCTGTCACAGACACCACATCTGGCTTGATGTTGTTCATCTGCTCCTCGAACTGCAGCCTGAACAGGATGGCCTGAAGCCGTGGCATCAGCCGCTTTATGCCGGACATCTGAAGAGAGAAAAGAGGGACTCCTGATGTGTTTTTACCCAACATAGATTATGCGCTTGTGTGTGTAGCTGTGTGTAGCTGTGTGTGACTGAAGGGGATTTCATCCATTACTCGCATCTACCACAGTTGAACAAAGAAGTCTGTGTTTAGCAGCATGACGTATTCTGTGTCTAAATTATTGACGACTGTGTGACTCTATATCAGTATTTCAACTTTGTCTATGCCTCATTACACTGATTTCCCTGCAATGGTTGTGGTCAGTCAGGCCCTAGTCAGCTGGGACATGCTTACAAAAAACTAAATTATGTGATATTTTATTTGTGTGCATGTTTTCTCACCACTACTCCAAACTGCTCGGACTCAGCCAGGTCGTCGTATTCATCCTTCATTTCTCCCAGGACCTTCAGCTGCTCTGCTTCTGGCAGCAGTTTGATCAGGTTCTAGGGGACAATAAAAGGCAACATATACATGAAAGGATCTAGAGACACTTCAGTGTCTCAAACTACTCCTTGAGGGACATTGGTTTACAGAAAAGCAACTTTATTGACCACTTTCTACAAACTGTGTCTGGGCATGGACACTGAAGGACAATTAGCTATTGAGCAGTATCCTTAAGGATCAATGTGTGAAGAATTGTAGGGATCGTGTGTTCATATGCAACTATGTATGATGCCTATGTTACGCTGCCAGGTCTCAGTTGTAAAATAGATAATGTAGTTCAACTTCCTGGTTAAGAAATATCAAATTAAATTAAATTAAACAAGGCAGAGGTTTGATGTAGGCTCTATTATGAGCTGATTGTACTTGTATTATAGTTTTAGATGCAGATCTGAGCTCTGTACCTGAAGCATGGACTCTGTGATGACCTTCTCATTAACCTCAAAGATGGCGTTTTTCATTTCCGCATAAGGAAGACGGAACGAACCCAGGAAAATGGCTGTTTAAACAAACACAATTAAAAGCAGTTATTAAATAAAACACAATTTAATTAAACAAATGTTATTGATGACATTTTAATTAAGGTGTTCACTGAATGAATTTACAGAGCCACGCCATTGGTGCTGTGGTATCAGACTTTGAAACCGTTGGAGACTTACAAAGGTTCTGCGAGGTCTTGGAGTCAAGAATCTTCAGCTCCTTCACCTTCTTCTTCTGCGTCGTTTTCTTCTCATCCCCCGCCATCCTGCTCCTTTTTGGCTGGAGAGATGGATAGAGATAATGGGGAGGGGGGGGTGGTAATATTCAGAAAGAGATAGAAGAAAGGGGAGACTTTGTTAGAACTTGCATCTTGGTAACTTTCTAAATGTCAGATGACTATTACAGCTGGATATAGAACATGTTTTGAAAAGAAGTACAGTGGGTTCTGTAATGGAAAGAAAAGTGGATTATGGATAGAGGGTCTATGTGACGGCTACAAAAACTGACAGAGTTGGCATGGCCTTCACTTTTTTAAATTCCCTCCCAACTGTATGGTGTCATGGAGGTGTTAGGATTATTGTATCAATGGCCTTGGGTATGATGAGCTGCTATGAAAGGGCTGGGGGTAAGACATCCTGGTGTGTGTGTGTGTTTGTGTGTGTGTGTGTGTCTGATTAATACGGTGAGACGTTTGTCGGCTGTAAGGCATAAAAAGTTTGTGCTCACACACATGCATGTACACTACATTCTGATACACGTGCACACACTTGACAGAAACACTTCACATTAACTGGTTCTGACAAGGTTAGGATTGTGACTGTAAGGATGTGTCAGCGTGCGGGGGGTGATGAGAACGAGGGGTGAAAGATGAACAAGCAACACGGGTTTGACCACATGACAGCCCACTGTACAGACCTAACGTCAGCAGATTACTGGATGTCACATTTGTTCACTTGGTTTTTGCCAATATTATCTAACCACTCATACTGATTCTATCAGTTCAAATACTGTATGTCATGATTAGTGAAGGAATCATTAGTCGACTAAATAAGGCTCAATTTATACATTAATCAACCACTTAGTTATGTAACAGTTGTGGTAGATTCTCAAATGTAAAGAGCTTCTTCTATTTCTATTATAAAAGGAAATGCCTTATCAACTTGTAGAACATTTCCTGTTCTTGACTGAGATAACTTCCTACAAATAATATTAATAATGAAACATTGTATTTGTTGAATATGTATTTTTTAAATCATAATAACATTCGTAAAATAATTGTTAGTGCTTAGGGCCCTTAGCTGTAACTATTCCTGTTTATCCATTATCATACAAATATTTGGCCTCATTGATTAATCCCTGAGTACATTCTGTAAAGCTACTAGTTTGATAAACCCTGAAGGATGTGTAACCCCCACCTTCTTACAGTATATCTCATTCTCTATATGGCCTTGTCCGTGACTTATCTTTGTTTAGACCCAACAGTAACAGGAAACAAGGATCACTGTCTGGAAAACAGCCAGCAAGAGCGCTGATACAGGATGTACAGTATGAGTATGCTGCGTCTCTTTGTCTGAAACACAGACAAACAATATCAATCTAAATCAGCCCCTGTGCGCCGAGCAGCCCACCTGTTTCCACTGCCCGTATGTGACCTCATGTAATGACATCAGAACAGAAAATAAACTACAGCAAACAAGGTTATCTGGACTGAAACTACTAGAACTACTGCAAAATAATGACTAGATGTTGTGAAGACAGACCTACTTACGGGGGCTGCCTAATTACTAGAGTTAAATATATTCATTATCCATTGTAATTTAGGTTTATGGAACCCCGACCTCTCTGTACTGCATAAGTGGCCTTATTTATTTACTTCCATGCAGTCATTCCACCATCTTTTCCCACAATCTGGTTGCATTCAACGGCAGTTTGTCAGATAATTGAAAAATAGTCTCATTCAAACAGCAACACTGAAATCATTCTCCCCACAGACACAGAGATATCTGCTGCAGCATAGCAACTCATTCACCCATCTGTGTGTGCATCCTTCCATATGTCCAGTCAAACAGTGCTTTGTCTCTGTGTGAGAGGCCAATCAGCCTGGTAACAAGTCCAGGCCTCTTAATGAGCTGCTCATCTCTCCAGTTATAACACACACTTACACACAGAACAGTCATTCGGCCAGTCAGGGGTCTGTGGCCTCAATAAGTCCCATTGTTTCCCTCAGTGTCAGCTTCAGCTCTATTAAACTCCTCTCTCAGAATGGACCATCACTTGTGTCTTGTACAGATTGACTCAAACCTGGGGGCATCTAATCTGTTTGAACTGTGTACTTCTACTGCTGCATATCATTTGGGTGATATCAGCTGTGTGAATCACTGCCATGAATAAATAATACTTTTGTGTGGCAAACACTCCGGCCATAGTCCCATGCGAGAGCAGGAAACCACAGCAGGAAGTGAACCATTACACACACACAGGGTAGGAAAATCCATCAGGATATCTGAGAGGAAACAACATAAATATCTTCACACAAACACATAAACACAGCAAGTCACAGCTGAGAAGTTAGGAAGAGACTCAAAGGAAGTGACAAGCATCTACAAATAAACATCTTAGGAGAGGGCCAGAAAAAGAGACCTGAGAGAGATAAATTAAAATAACACATTTCAACAGGATTCTGGCCCCTAGAAAATAAGGGAATGAAAAAAATAATTGAATCAAATTCAATTAAATCTCATGGCTCTTGTCATATTGAGGCCTTAACCGTACTCTTTTAACATAGACAGATATTGAAAAATACCCCTCTTGAATATGGGTACATACACGTACACATTTAAATATGGGCATGCACAAGGGGAGGTCTAATCTTGAGGGGATATAATCTCAAAGACATGCAATCCAGTTAATCAGGGACAAGACTACTGACCTAGTGATGGCATCATGTCACTAGGTCAGAGTGTGCCTGTCAGAGTGTGTGTGTGTGTGTGTGCGTGCACGTGTATCATAGCTACAGTCCCAGCTGCTCTATAGCCAATGGAATCAGGCACAGCTATGTTGTCATCATGGCTGATTCATAAAATGGGGTCTGGTGTGCAGATTGTAAAATGGCTGCTCTGTGGTTTCCACATGGATAGTTTATTTCATTTATGAGCTGATGGCACCCCTAGTGGTGGCTATGAGGCACCACACCATGTTACACTTAGTCATTGTGGAGGAGGAGAGGAAATGACAGAGGGAGAACACATGTGTGGCTAGACATACACACATACGCACACTAGTAGAGTGCCAACATCTTAACATCCACATGTTTTATCGTACCAGCTGCCTTTTTGTTATACTGTCTCACAAATAATGGTCGTTTTGTGGAAACCACACACACACACACACACACACCCACACACACACACACACACACACACACACACACACACACACACACACACACACACAACACACACACACACACACACACACAACACACACACAACACACCACACACACACACACACCACACCACACAACACACACACACACACACACACACACACACACACACACACACACACACACACACCACACACACACACACACCACACACACACACACACACACACACACACACACACACACACACACACACACACACACACTTTCCTGGAACCCCCTCCTCTCCCCAACAGCTGCTCGGCACTGAGAGACGAGGGGGGGTGTTAGGTCTGTGTTATTGTGTGTTGCTGTGCACGGAGAGCAGCATGTGTGCGTCATGAATGGATAACTACATTTTTCCATTTGTAACTTCTGTTCTTAATTAAGTGGAAAGAAAGAAATAAAATGGAAGGGGAGAGGAGGGATAGCAGGGGTTCTCAGAATCATGAGGAACCAAGTCATGCAGGGGTCTCTGTCAATATATAACTGAGTGTGTGTGTGTGTGTGTGTGTGTGTGTGTGTGTGTGTGTGTGTGTGTGTGTGTGTGTGTGTGGTGCGCGCCGCGCGTTCTGTCTCTGCACAAAGAGGAGTCTGTTTATCAGTCAGCAGACCTGAGTGTGTCCTTCACCCCCCACCCCCGCCCTCCTATTCCCTGTCTCTCTCATTCCCTAACTCCTTAAAAGGAAGAAATTTGTGGAGGAGTAGGTGATAGGAAGCCATGCTTGGAGAAAGGAAATAAAAAAAAAAGGAAAGATGAAAAGAAATGAATAAAAAGCAAGTAAGGAACACAAAAAGAGACAAAGAAAAGAAGAAAGCACACTTTCATCCCTGACCACTCTGAACTGCAGCCTCACTTTAAAGAATCGTTTCAGTCCTCTCCCAGAGAGCAAAGCCTCTTCTCTTTTCAATCTCTTCTGTCTTTTCATGTGGTCTTTTCATCTTCACATCACCACTCCCTGCTTGTGGAGTGCTTTAGTTTATTTTTAACCCACTAAAAGCTTTCAGATGATGTGCCCTATTGTATATCTGGTGCCACATGTGTTTTTCACGGGCCCTCTGGTGGCGAGATCGGAGAAAAGCAAAACATTAACTTTATATAACTTCAAACTAACTTTTTTCCCTTCAGCATTCCATGGCTGGAGATTGTCTACACTGGAACAGAGGAGAGGGTTACAGTTTCAACATCAATATTTTTGGGGTGAGCAGTTCTTTGGAAAAAGCTGCTGAGGTTGCCCAATTGAAAGAACCACATATGCACAAACAAATCTTTTGCCAACTTTTGACGTCAACAAAGACCAACCACATTTCAAGGAAACTTAATAAGAGCGTGTGTTTGGTTTTATAAGTTTTACTTTAAGAATGCTATAAGAAAGTATGAGCATTAAAAGGGGAATGAGACAAAGACAAAAATAAAGGGGAGGGGGGCATAAAGTTCTTTGTCTGAACTCAACAGAAGGCCAAAACTAGGCAGACAGAAGGACAGCTGTAGCTTCGGTCCCTTTAAACTTTAAATGTCCAAATTCTGTCACTCTCTATAGCAGTGTGTGTGTGTGTTTGTTACAATGTAAGCAGGTTTGACAGAAGAAGAATAAGGGGGTTTCCACGGTAACCTCGGGTTTTGAAAGAGCCCCTTCATCCTGTTTTTCTCTGTGAAAGGAAATGAGGAGAAAAAAAAAATTCCTGACTGTGTGTGTGTGTGTATGTGCATGTGCGCTGTGTTTGTGTGTCATTGTGTGAAAAGAACCAGATGGCAGGGTGGGGCGGGGAGGAGGGGGGACGGGGGCAGGATGTGGGAGGGCCAGGATGCAGGGGGAGGGATTGTGGGAGTGGCTAAGACCGTGCTCACTTGCGCTCCCCTGGTGCATGAAGAGTGTAATTGCGACTCAAATGTTCTGCACTGAACTAAATTGTATAAAAACACACTTTATTTGCTTAAACAATATAAAAAATGTAAATATTTGAATAGGTAAAAATATCCAGAGAATCTCCAATACAAAATGTAGCTTGTCCTTTTGTCTTGCCCTTCTGTTCATTAATTAACACACTTTAAACAAAGACTGAAGGGGACCAGGCATCTGATTTTATTATTTTAAAGAAGGCTTCAAATCAATTATTTTTTATCTCAAGCCCATACAAATAAGTTTTTAACATGTATAGATCATAATTTGCCTAATTTGGTCTTTTATATTTCACAATTAAGATGGTTAAAGTGTATGTAAGTATACTTGTACTTATATTCGTTTTGATTAAATTGAAAATGTAGAATCATATAGCCATGTGTCTATCATTTATTGTTGTCAACATAGCATCATGTACAACTCATTAAGGTCCAATCAGCAATGTGTTAACATAATGAACTTACATAGGGTAACTTGAGGATTTGTACTGTTATTATTAGTCAGTGTATTAAATTGCTTGTCAATGAGTTATCATGGAGACGGGTGGGTTGCAAACGTTTGTTCTGAATTTAGATTCTTTAAATCATTTTTAAACTGGCAGAGCTCTATACTTATCACTGAGTTTCAGTGTTACTTCTCCTAAAC